>NC_134085.1:36669655-37869655 GCF_000715075.1 Nicotiana tabacum
TCTTTATTAAGAACAAATTTCGTTCCTTTCTTTTGAGTTTTACAGTAGAGTTCGATAATAAAAATATAGGATTTTTGATTGTTTTCGATTCTTTATTTTGTGCTCGTGTTTTAGTACTATGTTTGTACTTTTTAATTTTAAGGTGAAATTGCTACTACTTTGTATTGTTATTAATGTATTTGGATTGTTGAAGAATTAACACTATTTCAGTTGTGTTTGGACAACTTTTGAATTACTAGTACTCTTATTGCTCTTGCTACCATTGGACTCTGGAAAATGATTGATCTCTTGATTATAGCTTGGTAGGAACCCAAAAAATTGTAATTTATGTTCCTTTTAACTAATATTTCCAATGAAATGGAGATGGAATGCTTGTGGAGTTGTAGTATCAATTTTTGAGATTGCACATGTCATGAATTTGTCAAAATGAAACATTCTTCAAATATTAGTTGTGGCTAGAACGCAGAATTGGGTAGTATACTATATGTGAATTCTTCTCTTTTTTGCTTAACTCTAGATTGAGTTATCTTATCGGGTAAATCGATAACCGAACCGATAATGATCGATAACCGATAAGTAATATCTTATCGGTTTATCATATTTGTAAACCGATAACCGATATGCTAAACCGATAATATTCATAACCGAACCGAACCGACCGATGTCCACCCCTACATTATTGTCGTAAGCCCTCAGTTTATAGTAAACAAGATACCATGTCTCTTTTTGTTCTTTTTTATCTTGTTTCTGCCCCAACAGAGGTGGACCTACGTGTATGGTAGGGGGTCACCGGACCCAATAAATCTCGAATTTTTTTTTTGTATGTAAATGAATATGTATTTATATACCTTGAGATGTGTGGGATGTCCTGGGTACGAATGCTCTCTCAACTCTCTTCCTTAAGGTCCCCCCCCCCCCCCAAAACCAAACTCACCAATCCCCTTTTTCTTTGATTAAACCCCTCCTATAAAAAGCCCTAAATCACTGCTCTCCTTTCGTTGGCAAAGTACAAAACTTAGAATCCCTTCCCCCAATTTTCAAACACAACTTCATCTCTTGCCTAACTCACGCTTAAGTCATCACCGGAAGTTCTCCGGCATCCAGCGAGACCCAAGGACTACCGACGAAGTCCTCGCCTCCTTCTATATTAAAGATAGTGGTGCAACCATCATCTTCAAATCCTGGGTCCGCCTCTGTGCTCTAATATTATGTATATCTTTGATTGCAACCTTTGTTTAGTAGTATATTCTATTTGATGTACTGGTGGAGTCCAAATAATAATTTCTTTAAGCTCAAATTGTAACCAAATGGAACATGTTGTCAGGAAGCGGCCATGGGCATGACGAGTTCCCTTGACCCACCCATGTATCATGTGCAGTTCACCATCCAAGTAGTGTTATTAATTTTTCTGTTCATTCGTCACTTGAATCAACTTATTTTGCCCCACTTAATGACAATCTTTGTCTAGCTTATTAAAGATTTTTTTTGTTCTTCCCATCGCCCCTTGGCAAGGAGCATCTTTATGGGTTTCTTTTCTCAACCTAGCTTACAATCAACTATCCATAGATCAGAAGAAAAGCTTATGATATAGATCCAATTTAGGGTTTTCTTTCATTATCTATAAATTTAAAACTTATTGAAGCATTTGCGAAAAGCTATTCCATGTGGAACTGTCTTTTCTTCTTTTAGCTAGGGAAGTAAATATAGTAATCTAACCCAGGTCATACCCAATCATCACATTGAAGAAAGAAGAAAGAATTGTCTTCTGATCCAAAGGAGATAAAGTATAAGAAAAAGAGTTGTCTTTGTTGTATTCTTGTCTATTGCATTATAGTTTGGGAAGTTCCATGTCATGAATAATTTATCCTGTTTGTGTTTCGGCTCAGGCATGACTGGGACAAACTCAAGGGCATGCTGTCATTCCATCTTAAGCAGGTATGGGGAGGTATGCCAAGTTGTCAGCATATGGCAGCTTCTTAAAAGTGACGTTTCCAATTTATGCTGGTTGATATTTCTCGTAATGTGTATTAACTTTCAAACACAATTGAATTCTTTACTAAAGGTCCTGTCAGACTATCCAGAGGCAAAAATGACTACCGAACAGCAACAATCTTGTTTAGGAGAGAGCTTTCCCGAGTTGGTGAAAAGGTTGGATGATGGTATTTCCGCTGTCATTTGCCTTACCTATCTCTGTTGTTCTCCTTTGACATAAGGGGCAGTTAGCATGGTTTGATTGTACCAATTCTATAAGATGACACATAATATCATGATGATATCCTACAATGCATTCCTATATTGTCCTTTTTTGTGTCATTACTTGAAGCAAAAAGAAAATTCACATGCCGTAGAAGTGTAAGGCTCTTTTAAAATTGATTGTTCTGTTATCAAAAGAACTTGATTGTTCTGTTTGTGTTGGCCAGCTGTATAACATGTGTTTGCATATTTGATTGTTTCAAGTGTTTAGCTTGGGACTCGCTTCTTGATAGCATGTTAGGTATAGATGCTTTAAGATGTGCTCTTTGGCAATAGGGAGGGAATGAGATGTCAAAAAGATAGGTTACAACAACAACAAACTTGGTGTAATTCCACATGTGGGGTCATGGGAGAGTAGTGTATACGCAAACTTTATCCCTACCTTATGGAGATAGAGAGGTGTTTCTGATAGACCCTCGGCTCGTCAAAAAGATAGGTTGAATTGAGAAAAAAAGGTAGAAGTTGAGTAAGAGGGGCAAAATAATCCTCATCTTGGTAGGTTGATATGAAATGGTCAAACAAGTCTATTTGCATATTGGTACTTAGTCAATTTTTTTTTTAATCTCTTAGCATGTTCAACAACAACAACCCAGTGAGATCAGATCTCACAAGTGGGGTCTGGGGAGTGTAGTGTGTACGCAGACCTTACCCCTACACTGGAGGAGTAAAGAGGCTGTTTCCGGTAGACCCTCGGCACAAGATGAGGTTGTTTCCGGTATATCAGTAACAGCAAAGGAATTCAGAAAGATACCAACAACAACGCAATAACCAGCAAGGCTAAAAGCTTACCGCTTTACTTAAAGAGTTCCTGAGAAAAGCTTACCTCATAAACTATATTTTGGATTGTGTGCCTGCTTCATGAACCACCATGTATTATGATGATATAGTTACATCTAAATGAATATTTTCCATACTTTCTTAATGGTGATCTTACTGTTAAAAGTATCTTTGCCTCCCCTTTTCTGCATTCCAGTAGCGGGTTATGGTTTGTCTCATGAAGAACATAAACAAAGAACAGTTTTCGTATTCGTGTTGTTACTCTCTTCTCTACTAGCAAGTCTCATGCATCTGTTTCAATATCATAATTTCAAGAGTTTTCACTCATCTACTTATCTCTCGATTATGGTTATTAAGGTCGTCTGGTGCAACCCATTGGACTAGAAACCACTCACCTGAAATTATTATAACTTAAAAAATGTAATGCCTCAATCGCGTGAAAAGTAATTCTTGTTATATTACTAAATTTACCTGTCAAAAAAATGTTATTATTGCAAATCAGACTTATAAGTTGGAAGTTGAACCAAAAATCCAGAAGTGTTGGTGCTTCAATGGTGTTTTCTCCAGGCTGGCTTTGTAACCAAGCTTTCAACATAATACCATGTTCACATTTGACTTTTAGTTTTGACTTCTTTGATGCTCGGCTGTTGCAGTTGAGATAAGCTCTTGTTTTCGTGGTTCATTACTCTGATTTTGATCTTTCCGACATCACCCTGTTACCTTGATTTTGCAGCTCTCAACAGCTTTGCTGAAGGCCCTCCATTTACGTTGCAAAGACTATGTGAGGTGTGACATTCTTTTTAAATATGAATTTCAGATTGTTTTATATGTTAGTACTTCACTCCATCTGATTTTCTTTTCCTTAAATTTTAAAGCTTTGTTCTCTATTTCATGAAAAAAAAAGGTGTTTTTCCAGTATGGCAGTCGTCTTAAGCAGCTTAGTGGGAGCAAGCTCAATCTTAATATTCTTTTGAGTGTATTTTGTATTATGTTGTCGCTGCTATTGCTGTCAATTAAACAACTGATATATTGGTTTTTCAATGTTACTAATCTTTTGAGTAATATTGAGCAGATTTTGTTGGATGCACGGAACATTTATTCCAAGCTGTCAAAGCTTGCATTGGCTCTAGAAAAGGTTGGACTTCGATGTGAATTCTGCCCTTATAGTGCTTTTAAAGTTTTACATCTTAAATCTCATTGATGTGGCATCTCGACATCTTTCAACCTTCAAATCTTGAATGCCAACTTTCTGGAGAAAACCTCTTAGTACTAAGTAGTGTAAGATGCTTTGTTGAGCTTAGTCGTCACTTCCATCACTGTTGGATCTGAGGTCCTTCATTTAAGGAGTTTTAGCATGCTCTTATGCCAATTTTTCTTCTTTTCTTTTGAGAACTTGTACTAAAAGAAAAAAGGAAAAAAGGTTTCCCTTTTTTTCTAAAATATCTCAAGTTTAGTGTCTGAAGAAGTGCTAGCGGCTGAATAGACTTCTTTTTTTCCCCTGTTATGTAACTCTGTTATGACAGTTCTGGAGCATAATGAGTGCTTTACCTGTCTGCAGAATTTGCTAGTTACATCAACATTGACGATCTCCAGTGACCCAAATGCATCTTCTAACATGCAAAATGCAACAGCACCAGATAGAGAAGAAACCAACGGTGCCCCAATTCTATCTAATTCAGTGTCTAATGGGGTGGAACCTATAGCCAGTGCAGGTGATTCAGATGAAGTAATGACTGAGGTAGAAGAGGCTGAAGTTGAGGATGTTATGACGATTGACATGGATACAATTGAAGCAATAGTTCGATCATCTGAAGCAGATACTACGCCTCCCAGTGATTCATAATGCTGTGTTTCTATGTAGTAATTGTTTTCATCATCTAGTACTGGAAGTCTGTAAAAGGTATGTCATGCTTCGGTGAAATTAGAGCAAGTCCTGAGGAGGTGCCTAAAAGATCGATCATGGTCGTGAATATATGTTGGACCAATATAATGTGTCTCGAACCTTATTTTTACCCCACGTAGGTCTATCTTGTGTGGGGAAAAACCCTGGTTGCTTTCGTCTTCGTTGAACTAACGAGTGTCTCTATAGCATTTCGAGAAATATACTGGGTGCGCCTCTTTTTTCCCCTGAATGATCATTTATTGTTGGGGCATTTGCATCTATGCCCAGTTTGGGGTCACAATTGAAGTTATACCTGCTTTGCACAAAATTTTGCAAGCCTATCCGCTTTAGAATCAATTTCAGACTTATCGGGTCTGAAGTTGCAATGCACTTAAGGCCAATTAAGTCTTGCACTTAAGGGTAAATAGGTCTGAAGTGAAAAAATTGGACTTTCCAAATAAGCTTGAAGTGCAACCATTGTTTTCATGCAGTTAAAGCAAAATATGTCTGAAGTGAAAATTATACTTCTTATGTACTTAAAGCTAAATAGATCTGAATTGCGACTAAAGTTTTCATGCATTTAAGGCCAAATAGGTCTGAAATGCAAATTGGCTAGAAACAGAAAATTGTTCTTCGAATATCAACAATCAAATACATGATTTAACACTTTAATCTACTCTAAATGAGCTCAAATTTGAAATATAATCTCCAAATATCATTAAGAATAAACCCCAATAATCAATTTATCAAAACAACAATAAATCTAACAAACCCATTTTACAATTAAGAAGAAGAAGAAACTCTAAGCAGTAGTAAAAAAATATAGCGCCACAGCAGCTCAATACTGTAAAACACAATAAATCACCTTAAAACATGCTCACAAACACCATACAAGTTTACTGTCACCTTTATTTTCACAAACAGCAAAAGAAGGAGGAGGGGGAGGAGAATGAGAAGCAGAAGGAGGAGGTCTGAAGTTGTCTATACTTTGGATACTAGTTAAAAAAAATTTAAAAAGTTGATACAAATTAAATAGGGGAGACCAAATAGGGCGGCCCGTAAAATTTTTACTTTATTGTTTATCGACAACATTTGATTAGCAGAATGTTCGAATCATATTTCAAGTTGGAGAAAGTTATTTATTGTACTTGGAAGTGTATCATATATATATACACATATTTGGACTTCCTACTCTTGTGTTATATATATATATATATATATATATAAATTTAGGAAGTCCAAATATGTGTCAAATTATTTAGTGTATCAAAGTTTTAATTTTATTAACAATAATTAAAACTCAAAATCTATAATATCCGATATGGAATACGAGAGAAAGTAAACTTATATGCATACATATATGTAAGTACTTAATGCACAAAATAATAAAATAATAATTATAAAAGAGGTAAAATCTTTATTAACAAATTTATAATATATATATATATATATATATATACATACATATACATATTTTCTTAATGAGATTAATTTAAATCTATAATAAGATATAAATTTGCTTTTATTATAAATAAAATACATAGGTAAAAATTAAAATATCATATATAATATAAAAAGAGATTACATAGATAAGTTTTTAAAAATATCAAGGGCAAAATAGACATTGCCTGGGATAAGAGTAGAAGGATGTTTCTTGTTTGTTGGAGGAAAAATTTGATTTTTAAAGCAAAATAAAAAAAAAGGAGGAATTTTCACGTAATACAACTTATTTAGTACTTACTTAATAAGTTACAACTACTTTTAGAAAATTATATAAAATATAATTTATTTTAATCTATAACTTTTCATATTCCTAAAATCTCTCCCTTGAAAATCTCTTACGTAAAACTATTCTAATATATCTTTCCTGAGATTCTCTCTTACCTAAAAAATATTTATCCATTTTAATTTTCTCCCAAATTCTCCATTAAAAGATTTGAGTACATCCTAATGTCCCTAACCTCTTTCCTCCCTTTTACGTATATAATATATCACTGTAGGCGTATAAAATTATGGAATTAAATTCATAAATTAATTTGGACTATATTTTTAAATTCAAGATATATTGGTCCAAACAAATATTACGAGCTAATATAATTGAATTAATTATATAAGTCCAATATATATGGATTAAATAAATAAGTCTGAATTCATTGGGCTAGCCCATTTAATTGGGCTAAAGTGATGAGTCCACTTTATTAAGCCCAAGATTTTATTTTCCTAGAGGCCCAAATTGATGCCCACGTGTTAAATGACATGGCTCGCCAAGTCAAACGGAAGAGCCAATAGGATCATGCCACGTGTCAAAATGACAAGACATGCCAGTCAAATTAAAAGGCCATTGAAATCGCGCCATATGTGCAAGTGACATGTTCTGGCCAATCAAATGCGGTCTTGTCACACTTCAATTTGATTGGTCGGAAAGAGTTTGTTTTTATCATAACTCTTCCCTTCCACAACTATAAATAGGGGTCTTCGTAACCCAGAAAAGACACCAGAAGTTATAACAAGAAGCAGGAAAGAGCTCGTGGATCAAACGCTGCAAATTCCTCTACAAGTTTCAAGCTTCAAGCAATCAAGTCTAAGTTCAAGCAATCAAGTTCAAGCTCAAGAACGAAGAACAAATCAAGTTCAAGCTCAAGAACGAAGAACAAATCAAGATCAAACTCAAAGGTCCTTGTTGTGTGATTCATATTGATTGTAACACTCAAGTATTTAAAGCAAAATACTACGATTGTTGCAATATTTTTAGGCCTAATTTTATTTTCTCGACGCAAATTTATTGTCTACAAATTTTGGCACGCCCAGTGGGACAATCTCTACCTCTCATCTCAACTTTTCAAGTACCAAAGTTCAAGAACATTGAAATGGCTTTAAAGAAAATCAACTTCAGTTCAACTTCCACCAAGGCTGCTAATTCCAGGTTCTATGCTGATGTGAAAAACATCATCGATGTTACTTTTAGAAGCTTTACACCAGCTATGAGGAGCAAAACAAGCTCGTTAGGACAATAATGTGATGACCCGACCAGTCGTCTCATGAGTTACCGCTCCGTTTCCCCCATTTTTACTTCTTATTGCTTTGTATAATGATTCTATATATGATCGGGTTGATTGGTTAGGGTTCGGAAAGGAATTGGTAAGGTTTGAGACATTTAGTCTCTTTTGAGGAAGGTTAAGTTAGAAAAGTCAACCGAATGTTGACTTATGTGTTAGAGGGCTCGAATGTGAGTTTCGATGGTTCAATTAGCTTCAAGAGGTGATTTGGGACTTAGGAGCGTGATCAGAATGAGATTTGGAGGTTCGGAGTAGATTTAGGCTTGAATTGGCAAAGTTGAGATTTTGGCGATTTCCGGTTGGTAGGTGAGATTTTGATATAGGGGTTGGAATGGAGTTCCGAGAGTTGCAGTAGTTCCGTTGTGTCATTTGGGATGTGTGTGAAAAATTTCAGATCATTCGGACGTGTTTTGGTTGGGTTTTTGATCAAAAGCGAAATTCGGAAGATTTTGGAAACTTAGGCTTGAATCCGATGTGTTTTGGTTGATTCAGTGTTGTTTGAGGTGTTTTGAAGATTGGTACAAGTTTGAATAAGATTATGGTATATGTTGGTATGTTTGGTTGAGGTCCCGGGGGCCTCAGGTGAGTTTCGGGTGGTCAATCGGACCATTTCATGCTTTGGAGAGTTGCAGATTTTGGAGCTTCAGCTGTTGCAGAGTTTTCCTTTTCGCGATCGCGTAGGGGGTCTCGCGATCGCGTAGAACTTTTGAGGGGGGTAACCCAGTTTTTCCTATGCGTTCACGAAGGTAGAGTTGTGATCACATAAGGTGGCGAGTTTGTTGATCGCGAACGCGTGGATAAGGTCGCATTTGCGTAGAGTTAAGTGGACCAAGGGTTTTGACTTGGAGTTTGTTCTTTGCGGACGCGGTCTCCTGTCCGCGATCGCATAGTGTTGGAAGCCTGAGCATCGCATTTTCGTGAGTGTTTACGCGTTCGCATAGAGTAAAAGTTGGGTTTTGAGAAAATGAGCTTCGCGATCGCGAAGGAAGTCCCGCGATCGGGATGAAGGAATTGAGGCCTGGGCAGAAAGTTTAGATAGTCGTCTTATCCGTGATTTTTGGGTTTATTTCTTCCATTATTGGTCATTTTTGGAGCTTTTTGAAGAGGATTGAAAAGGGATTCAAGGGGAATCACTTGGAGGTAAGATTCTTGGACTTAAAACTCGATTCTAGTGTGAAATCTACCTAATAAATCATGGAATCTAAGCCTAAAATTGAAGAACTAGGGCTTGAAATTGGAGACCTAGAAATTGGGATTTGAGCGGTCATTTGTGGATGGATTTTGATGCTTTTGGTATGTATGAACTCGTGGGGAGATGAGGAACCCATTGATGTGAAAATTATCGAATTCCGAGACGTGGGCCCAGGGGTCGGGTTTTGGTAAAGCTTTGGTAATTTCGGGTTTTGTGTTGTAAATTGATTATCTTCATTCCCTTAGCATATTTTGATGTCGTGATTCTGATTTTGGATTGATTCGACACGAGTGGAGTCCGATTCGAGGGGCAAAGGTATCGCGAGCTAGAGATTTGATCGGATTGAGGTGAGTAATGATTGTAAATGATGTTCTGAGGGTATGAAACCCTGGATTGCCAATCATTGTGCTATATTGACGTGACACCCACGCTAGATGACGAGCAAGGGATCGTGCACTGTTGAGGATTGTGACTTAGTACATCCCTAATAACTATTTTGCCGCGTATTTGACTAAAATCTATTTGCTATCATCATTATTTGGGCTGAATGCCATATTTGGGTTTCGTGCCAACTATTTGAACTCTTAGGGGACTTTTATTGACATTTCCTCACTGTTTGACTTTATACTTGAACTCAGTCATGTTATATTTCACTGTTTTCGTACTCAGCCATGTTTACTCTGTTTTAACGCTTAAATGATCTTTTAAATGATATTTTGGGCTAAGAATCATGTTTTACTACTGCCCGAGTGGCTTGTGAGGATTTTGACTGAGTAAGGCTGAGGGCCTATGTTGTGAGGAAGCATTTGATATTGATTATGAGGCCAAGGGCCTGAGATATGTATGCCACGATGTGGCTTATTGATATGAGGCCGAGGGCCTAGTGATGATGCCATGAAATGGCTTGATATTGCGCTTGGGCTGTAAGGGGCCCCTCCAGGAGTCTGCACACCCCCAGTGAGCGTGGGTACCCATAGTGATGTGAGATATAGCCCGAAGGGCTGGCATTGTTCTGAGATATTGCTCGAGGGGCGGATTTGTTGATATTGTGCCCGAGCAGCGAACCTTTATGTGTTTATTTTCCTTAATTGCCTGTCATTTACCTGCTTAAATTGTTGAAAAAGGTTTTTGTGAAGTTTAATTCAAGTTAAATGACTTTCACATATCTTTCACTGGTTTTACTGCTTCATTATAGTCTGCAAATGTGTTTTACGTGATTTCCTGCTTTCAGTCCTTATTTATGATTATTACTCACTGAGTTGGAGTACTCGCTTTACTCCCTACACCCCATGTGCAGATTCAGGCACATCTGGTCCCACTCCCTAGTGCCGATCTTTCTAACTCAGGCGGATCTGAGGAGTCTCTAGGTAGCTCTCGGCGTTCGCAGCCCGAAGCTTCTTCCCTATCTTATTCTCCATGTTCTTAGTTACTGTATTAAACTCTGTAGATTTCTCTGAGTATTCCGGATTGTTTAGATGCTCATGACTAGTGACACCCCGATATCGGGCTGTGTTGGGTTGTATTCCACAAATTATGCTGTTATCTGCTTAAACTTTGGATTATTTTATCATGCTTAGACTGTTTCTTACTGTTTAACTGTTAAATACCAAAATGGGAAGTGTCGGCTGGCCGATTCTTCATGAGAGGCGCCATCATGACCGGGTCCGGGTTTAGGGTCGTGACAGAGTTGGTGTTAGAGCCTAGGTTACATAGGTCTCATGAATCATGAGTAGGTTTAGTAGAGTCTCGCGGATCGGTACAGAGACGTTTGTATTTATCTTCGAGAGGCTGCAGAACTTTTAGGAAAAACTTCATATTCTTGAAATTCTTGTCGTGCAACTTTGTTGATCCGAGTACTAAACTTCTGTTGTTCTATTCTCTCACAGATGATGAGGACTCACGCTACCGGCCAGGATGGACAACCACCAGTATCACCAACTGTGGCCATTAGAGGCCGCAGATGCAGTTGTGGTTGCGGTAAGGGCAGAGGTGTGGCCCGCACAGTAGCTAGGGCAGTACCTGCAGATCCACCAGCTGCCCTAGTTCAGGATCAGGTCCCAGCAGTGGACGCTCCAGTAGCACCAACTCAGGCACCAGCTGTGCCCATTGTGATTCCGGGTCTTCAGGAGGACTTGGCTCAGTTTCTATCAGTTTGCACTAGCCTAGCTCAGGCGATTTCAGTCATTACAGCCACAACTAATTCTTAGGCTGGGGGAGGCAATCAGACTCCTGCCACTCGCACACTTGAGCAGGTCGTGCAGGGACTTCAGATGCCGGGGGCACATCCAGCCTAGCCGGTTGCAGCTGCTCAGGACTATGTAGTTCCTTCCATGCTAGAGGACGAGTAGCATAGGTTGGAGAGGTTTGGTAGACTTTAGCCTCTGACCTTCAATGGTGCAGAAGGCGAGGATGCCCAGGGCTTCTTGGATAAGTGTTAGAGGATACTTCGTACAACGAGTATTCTGGAGACCGGCGGGGTCGCTTTCACTACTTATCAGTTTTTTGGAGATGCCTTCACTTGGTGGGAGGCTTTTAAGAGGCGTAGGCCTGTTGGTGCAGCACCCTTTACCTGGCAGCAGTTCTCCGTTCTCTTTCTGGAGAAGTATCTGCCGCAGTCCCGCAAAGAGGAGCTGCGTAGGGAGTTTGAGTGGTTGCGTCAGGGAGAGATGACGCCGTATGAGATGAGGTTCTCCGAGTTAGCTCGTCATCTTATTTGGTTAGTTTCGATAGATAGAGATAGGATTAGGAGGTTTGTTGATGGCCTCACTTATTAGCTTCGTATTCTCACGACCAGGGAGAGGGTGATTAGTGCTACCTTTGAGGAGGTTGTAGACATTTCTCGGGAGATTGAGTCTGTTCGTCACTACGAGCGCGAGGAGAGGGAGTCCAAGAGGCCTCGAGGATCTGGTAGTTATAGTGGTACTCTTTCGTGAGGTCAGTTTCAGCACGGCAGAGGCCGTCCATTCAGGCATGCTCAGCCAGCTCGCCCAGGTTATCTTGGGGCATCATCGGGTCATAGTTCTCACAATTCTTATCAGGACCAGTCATCACTTAGTGCCCTTCCAGCTCAGAGTTTGTCTCGTGCCCCATCAGTTCAGGGCTCTTCTATGCCAGGTGCATCTACTAGTTACTCCGGTGCGAGGGGTTCCCTTTAGTCCCCTTCTCTAGCACTTGGGAGTTGTTATGAGTGTGGTGAGATGGGTCATATGTGGAGGCAGTGCCCTCGTCGTCTTGCAAGTTCATCTCAGTAGAAGGGTCAGTCATCGGCTTCAGTGCCAGTTACTTCACCGCCACCCGCCCAGCCAGTTAGAGGTGAAGGTCAGTCAGCTAGGGGTCGCCCTAGAGGGGGAGGTCGATCAGGTGGCGGTCAGGCCCGTTTCTATGCACTTCTAGGCAGACTCGATGCTATTACTTCAGATGATGTCATTATAGGTATTGTTTAAGTCTGGCACAAAGATGCCTCTGTATTATTTGATCCTGGTTCCACCTTTTCTTATGTGTCATCATACTTTGCTCGTTATTTGGGTACACCCCGTGAGTTTCTTGCTTCACCTGTTTATGTATCTACCTCGGTGAGCAATACTGTTGTTGTCGACCGTGTGTACCGGTCATGTGTGGTGACTATTGGGGGTTTGGAGACCCATGTGGATCTTTTATTATTGTGTATGGTGGATTTTGATGTCATTTTGGGCATGGATTGGCTATCTCCGTGTCGTGCTATTCTGGACTATCATGCTAAGACAGTCACATTGGCTATACCGGGTGTGCCATGGATTGATTGGCGAGGTGTGACTGATTATGTTCCCAGTAGAGTGATCTCATTCTTGAAAGCCCAGCGTATGGTTGGGAAAGGTTGTCTTTCATATCTAGCCTTTGTGAGGGATGTCGGTGCTGAGACTCCCAGTATTGATTCTGTTCCAGTTGTGAGGGATTTTCTCGATGTGTTTCTTGTAGACCTGCCAGGCATGCCACTGGACAAAAATATTGATTTTGGTATTGACCTGGTGCCGGGCACTCAACCCATTTCTATTTTGCCATATTGTATGGCACCATTGGAGTTGAAGGAGTTAAAGGAGCAACTTCAGGAACTCCTTGATAAGGGGTTCATTCGGCCTAGTATGTCACCTTAGGGTGTGCCAGTCCTGTTTGTGAAGAAGAAGGATGGTATAATGAGGATGTGCATTGATTATAGGCAATTGAACAAAGTAACAGTTAAGAACAAGTATCCTTTACCTCGCATTGACGATTTATTCGACCAGCTTCAGGGAGTGAGATTGTTCTCCAAGATTGATCTCTGTTCGGGTTATCACCAGTTGAAGATCAGGGACTCAGTTATTCTTAAGACAGCTTTCAGGACCCGATATGGTCATTATGAGTTCTTGGTGATGTCTTTTGGGCGGACCAATACCCCAGCAGCGTTCATGCATTTGATGAACAACGTGTTCCGGCCTTATCTCAATTCATTTGTCATAGTCTTCATTGATGATATTCTGGTGTATTCGCGTATTCAGGAGGATCACGTGGAGCATTTGAGAGTTGTGTTGTAGATATTGAGGGAAGAGAAACTTTATGTAAAATTCTCCAAGTGTGAGTTTTGGCTCAGTTCAATGGCTTTCTTGGGGCACGTGGTGTCCAGGGAGGGTATTCAAGTTGATCCGAAGAAGATAGAGGCGGTTTAGAGTTGTCCCAAACCGTCCTCAACCACAAAGATTCGCAGCTTTCTTGGTTTGGCGGGTTGTTATCGCCATTTTGTTAGGGATTCTCATCTATCGCATCGCCCTTGACCAAGTTGACTCAGAAAGTTGCTTCATTTGTATGGTCGGACGAGTGTGAGGAGAGCTTTCAGAAGCTCAAGACAGCTTTGACCACAACTCTAGTGTTAGTTTTTCCATCAGTTTCAGGTTCATATACCGTGTATTGCGATGCTTCGAGAGTTGATATTGGTTGTGTATTGATGTAGGAGGGTAGAGTTATTGCTTATGCTTCTCGACAGTTGAAGCCCCATGAGAAGAACTACCCCGTTCATGATTTGGAGTTGTTTATCATAGTTCACACGTTTAAGATTTGGAGGCCTTACTTGTATGGTGTGTCTTGTGAGGTGTTTACTGATCATCGTAGCCTCCAGCACTTGTTCAAATAGAAGGATCTCGATTTGAGGCAGCGGAGGTGGTTGGAGTTGCTTAAGGATTATGATATCACTATATTGTATCATCCGGGAAAGGCAAATGTGGTGACCGATGCCTTGAGCCGAAAGGCAGTGAGTATGGGGTGTTTGGCATATATTCTAGTTGGGGAGAGACCTCTTGTAGTTGATGTTCAGGCCTTGGCCAATCGGTTCGTGAGGTTGGATATTTCGGAGCCTAGTCGGGTATTGGCTTGTGTGGTTTCTTGGTCTTTCTTATATGATCGCATCAGAGAGCGCCAACATGATGATCCGCATTTACTTGTCCTTAAGGATAGAGTTCAACATGATGATGCTAGATATGTGACCATTGGTGATGATGGGGTGTTGAGGATGTAGGGCCGGATATGTATGCCCAATGTGGATGGGCTTCGGGAGTTGATTCTGGAGGAGGCCCATAGCTCGTGGTATTCCATTCATCCGGGTGCCGCGAAGATGTATTAGGATTTGAGGCAGCACTATTGGTGGAGGAGAATAAAGAAAGACATTGTGAGATTTGTAGCTCGGTGTCTTAATTTTTAGTAGGTGAAGGGTGGCTTGCTTCAACGGATGGATATTCCAGAGTGGAAGTGGGAGAGGATCACTATGGACTTTATAGTTGGACTTCCACGAACTTTGAAGAAGTTCGATGCTATTTGGGTGATTGTGGATCGGCTGACCAAGTCCGTGCACTTCATTCCTTTGTGTACTACATATTCTTCAGAGCGGTTGTTAGAGATCTATATCCAGGAGATTGTTTGTTTGCATGGTGTCCCAGTTTCCATCATTTTAGATAGGGGCACTCAGTTTACTTTGCAGTGTTGGAGGTCTGTGCAGCAAGAGTTGGGTACTCAGGTTGAGTTGAGCACAACCTTTCTCTCTCAGACAGACGAGTAGTCTGAGCGCACTATTCAAATATTGGAGTACATGTTGCGTGCTTGTGTCAGTGATTTTGGAGGGTCATGGGATCAGTTTCTACCGCTTACAGAGTTTGCTTATAACAACATCTACCAGTCGAGTATTCAGATGGCTCCATATGAGGCTTTGTATGGGAGGCGGTGTAGATCTCCAGTTGGTTGGTTCGAGCCGGCTAAGGCTAGGCTATTAGGGACAGGCTTGGTACAAGATGCTTTAGAAAAGGTGAAGGTGATTCAGGAGAGGCTTCGTACAGCGCAATCGAGGCAAAAGAGTTATGCTGACAAGAAGGTTCGAGATGTGTCCTACATGGTTGGCGAGAAGGTTCTGTTAAAGGTTTCACCCATGAAGGGTGTTATGAGATTTGGGAAGAAAGGTAAATTGAGTCCTCGGTTCATTGGGCCTCTTAAGGAGCTTCGGAGGATTGGGGAGGTAGCTTATGAGCTTGATTTGCCACCCAGCTTGCCGAGTGTGCATCCGGTATTTCATGTTTCTATGCTCCAAAAGTATATTAGGGATCTGTCTCATGTTTTGGATTTTAGCACAGTTCAGTTGGATGATGATTTGACTTATGATGTGGAGCCAACAGCTATTTTGGGTCGTCAGGTTCGAAAGTTGAGGTCACAGGATATAGCTTCAGTGAAAGTGCAGTGGAGTGGTCGGCCCATGGAGAAGGCTTCCTGGGAGACCGAGCGGGAGATGCAGAGCAGATACCCTCACCTGTTTGAGGCTTCAAGTATGTTTCTTGACTCGTTCAAGGACGAACGTTTCTTTAAGTTGGGGAGGATGTGACGACCCGACCAGTCATCTCATGAGTTACCACTCCATTTCCCCTATTTCTGCTTCTTATTGCTTTGTATAATGGTTCTATATGTGATCCGGTTGATTGGTTAGGGTTCGGAAAGGAATTGATAAGGTTTGAGACACTTAGTCTCTTTTGAGGAAGGTTAAGTTGAAAAGGTCAGCCGGATGTTGACTTATGTGTTAGAGGGATTGGATGTGAGTTTCGATGGTTCGGTTAGCTTCAGGAGGTGATTTGGGACTTAGGAGCATAATTGGAATGAATTTTGGAGGTTCGGAGTAAATTAGGCTTGAATTGGCGAAGTTGAGATTTTGGTGATTTCTGGTTGGTAGGTGAGATTTTGATATAGGGGTCGGAATGGAATTCCGAGAGTTGCAGTAGTTCTGTTGTGTAATTTGGGATGTGTGTGCAAAATTTCAGGTCATTCGGATATGTTTTGGTTGGGTTTTTGATCAAAAGCGGAATTCGGAAGATTTTGGAAACTTAGGCTTGAATCCGATGTGTTTTGGTTGATTCAGTGTTGTTTGAGGTGTTTTGAAGATTGTTACAAGTTTGAATAAGGTTATACGATATGTTGGTATGTTTGGTTGAGGTCTTGGGGGCCTCGGGTGAGTTTCAGGTGGTCAATCAGACCATTTCATGCTTTGGAGAGTTGCAGATTTTGGAGCTTCAGCTGTAACAGAGTTTTCCTCTTTGTGATCACGTAGGGGGTCTCGTGATCACGTAGAGCTTTTGATGAGGGAAGCCCAGTTTGTTCTATGCGTTCATGAAGTTAGAGTTGCGATCGCATAAGGTAGCGAGTTTGTTGATCGCGAACGCGTGGATAAGGTTGCGTTCGCGTAGAGTTAAGTGGACCAGGGGTTTTGACTTGGAGTTTGTTCTTTGTGAACGCGATCCCCTGTTCGCGATCGCGTAGTGTTGGAAGCCCGAGAATTGCATTCGCGTGAATGTTTATGCGTTCACATAGAGTAAAAGTTGGGTTCTGAGAAAATGTGCTTCGCGATCGCGATGAAGGAATTCAGGCCTGGGCAGAAGGTTTAAATAGTCGTCTTGTCCGCGATTTTGGAGTTTATTTCTTCCATTGTTGGTCGTTTTTGGAGCTTTTTGAAGAGGATTGAAGAGGGATTCAAGGGGAATCACTTGGAGGTAAGGTTCTTGGACTTAAAACTCGATTCTAGTGTGAAATCTACCTAATAAATCATGGAATCTAAGCCTAAAATTGAAGAACTAGAGCTTGAAATTGGAGACCTAGAAATTGGGATTTGAGGGGTCATTTTTTGATGGATTTTGATGCTTTTGGTATGTATGAACTCGTGGGGAGATGAGGAACCCATTGATGTGAAAATTATTGAATTCCGAGACGTGGGCCCGAGGGGTCGGGTATTGGTAATTTCAAGATTTGTGTTGTAAATTGATTATCTTCGTTTGGGCTTCGTTCCCTTATCATATTTTGACGTCGTGATTCTGATTTTGGATATATTCGACGCGAGTGGAGGCCGATTCGTGAGGCAAAGGCATCGCGGGCAAGAGATTTGACCGGATTGAGGTGAGTAATGATTGTAAATGATATTCTGAGGGTATGAAACTCCGGATTGCACATCGTTGTGCTTTATTGATGTGACGTGCATGCTAGATGAAAAGCATGGGGTCATGCACTGTCGGAGATTGTCACTTAGTCCATCCTGAATGACTATTTTCCGCGTATTTGACTGAAATCTGTTTGCTATCATCATTATTTGGGCTGAATGCCATATTTGGGCTTCGCACCAACTATTTGAACCCTTAGGGGACTTTTATTGATATTTCCTCACTATTTTGACTTTATACTTGAACTCAGTCATGTTATATTTCACTGTTTTCATACTCAGCCATATTTACTTTGTTTTAACACTTAAATGATTTTAAATGATATTTTATGCTGAGAATCATGTTTTACTATTGCCCGAATGGCTTGTGAAGATTTTGACTGAGTAAGGCCGAGGGCCTATGTTGTCAGGAAACATTTAATATGGATTATGAGGCCGAGGGCCTGAGATATATACGCCACGAGGTGGCTTGTTGATATGAGGCCGAGGACCTAGTGATGATGCCACAAGATGACTTGATATTGCGCTTGGGCCGTAAGGGGCCCCTCCAGGAGTCTGCACACCTCCAGTGAGCGCGTGTACCCATTGTGATGTGAGATATAGCCCGAGGGGCTGGTATTGTTCTGAGATATTGCCCGAGGGGCGGATTTGTTGAACTGTGCCCGAGGGGCGAACCTTTATGTGTTTATTTTCCTTAATTGCCTGTCATTTACCAGCTTAAATTGTTGAAAAATGTTTTCGTGAAGTTTAATTCGAGTTAAATGACTTTTACATATCTTTCACTGGTTTTACTGCTTCATTATAGTCTGCAAATGTGTTTTACGTGATTTCCTACTTTCAGTCCTTATTTATGATTATTACTCACTGAGTTGGAGTACTCACTTTACTCCCTGCACCCCGTGTGCAGATTCAGGCACATCTGGTCCCGCTCTCGAGTGCTGATCTTTCCAGCTCAGGCGGATCCGAGGACTCTCTCGGTAACTGTCGGCGTTCGCAACTCGGAGCTTCTTCCCTATCTTATTCTCCATATTCTTAGTTACTGTATTAAACTCTGTATATTTCTCTGATTATTTCGTATTGTTTAGATGCTCATGATTAGTGACACCCCGATATCGGGCTGTGTTGGGTTATATTCCGCAAATTATGCTGTTATATGCTTAAACTTTGGATTATTTTATCATGGTTAGACTGTTTCTTACTGTTTAACTGTTAAATACCAAAATGGGAAGTGTCGGCTAGCCTTGTCTTCACGAGAGGCACCATCACGATCGGGTCCGGGTTTAGGGTCGTGACAAATAAGCACCCCAAGTGCCATCCACATCAACCCCTATTTTCGGATCTTCATCCTCAAAAGGAGAAATATTTTCCACAAACGCACCTGAAGGAGGAAGCGATGTTGCTTAAAGAATCAAGAAAACTCTTCCTCTACTTGACCTCTCTGAATCCAACCACTCTGCTATAAAGGAAGATGATGATGCTTCAAGTGATGGATCCTTCCCACTTACACCACATAGCGTTATCCAATCAAGGATGAATCTGTGTGAAAATCTATGCTACTCTCCATCGTCCACGACAATTATGCAAGCCATGGTGACAAACATCTGTGGAGGAGCAGTTGGCAAACTTGACGGAAGCAATCGATGGCTTGACCAAGTGCATGAAAAATCAAGATGCTAGAATTGACAAGCTAACAGATATGGTGGGAATCTTGATGGAAGAAGAATCCACCCATGCACCTGGCAAGCTCCAGAAGTACCAGAGAGTGATTCTCCCTCAAGACAAGTAGCATCCGCTAGGGCTATCTCTGTCTCATCTGAAGGGATGATTCCAATTAATCAACTGAAGGAGTTCATTGAAGGAACCATTAAGAACGAGTGTGAAGTTGCTGCCAAATTCTCCCTTACATATGCAAAACCGTACACTACAAGGGTCGATATATTGAAGATTTCTGCTAGTTATCAACCTCCAAAGTTTCAATAGTTTGATGGAAAAGGTAATCCAAAGCAACATGTGGCGCGCTTCGTTGAGACATGCAACAATGCTGGGACTTATGGAGATTACCTCGTCAAGCAGTTTGTCTGCTCGCTAAAAGAAAATGCTTTTGACTGGTACACATACCTCGAGGCTGGATCTATTGATAGCTGGGATCAACTAGAGCAAGTGTTCTTCAATATCTTTTATAGCACAAGATGTACTGTGAGTATGATAGAACTTACAAATTCTCGTCAACGAAAGGGTGAACCAGTTATCGACTTTATTAATCATTGGAGGAATGCAAGCCTCAACTACAAATAGAGGCTTAGTGAAGCTTCTGGCATATAGATGTGCATCGAAGTCAAGCATTGGGGACTCCGCTACATCTTTCAAGGTATCAAGCCTAGCACATTTGAAGAACTTGCGACTCGTGCCCATGACATGGAGTTAAGAAGGCCTCCGATGGAAATGAAAGGCTGCCTATCTATGAGCCTCGTAAAGGGAGCAAAAAGCAAGAAGTCAAGAAATGGAGCAAGTTTTTACCCAGATCTGAAAACAAAGAAGCTATGAATGTCAACACATCACCTGTGAAGTTCACAACGAAGGTAAGCAAGAAGCAGAGTACGAAATCCACTTCTTTTCAAGATAAACCAAGTGGGAAGTTGACTCTAAAAGAAATGCAAGAAATTGAGTACCCATTTCTGGATTCTGATGCGCCAGCAATATTTTAAGAACTCCTTGAGTTAAATCTCATTGAGCCTCCAGAGATGAAGCGGCCGAATGAAACTAGTAAAACGAATGACCCAAATTACTGCAAATACCATCGACTTATGAGCCACCCTTTAGAGAAATGCTTTGTCTTCAAGGACAAAGTTATGGATTTGGCTCGTGAAAAGAAGATCACGCTTAAAGATGAGAAAGCAAGTGCAACCCAAGTCTCTATCACCTTTGGCGCATTCATTCCAGATCAATTGTGTGGTTTTAAAGAAAGTAAAGATGAAGGATTACTGGAGAACAACAAAGTTGAAGTCGATCAACCTGATGATGATGAAGGTTACTCGTCGTAGGCACCATAAAAGGAGCCCACAAAAAGAATCTATAGAACAACAAACAAGGAAAATGATGATAAAAAGACCAATAAAACAGATTCCTGTTAGGCATTTGGGGAAAGAAAAAGTGGAGGTGCCCCACCCTCAAAAGCCACGGCATATAGTGACCTTGGAGGATTACTTTTCATGTTGGTTTCGCATGAAGATTTTTCGTGATGGTATTGAGGCCTCTTGTTGCAATGCTGATAAAGGGGAAGAAAAGAGTGATGACCTACCGTTGGCTCCATCTTCAGAAAAGCTCATCGAGTCTATTCCTCAAGAAGTTAGCGCGTGCGAGGAAAAACTTACGTTCATAAATGACGAGCTTATACTAGGTGACACTCTTTATAACCGCCTGTTGTACCTGGTTGGCTATATGTGGTTGATGGAGGATCCTCAGTGAACATCTTGCCAATTTTCACTGTGAAAGAACTTGGCATTCCCATGAACAAACTCTTGGAAAGTCGTGTGTTGATCTAAGGATTCAACCAAGGGGGGAAAAGAGCCATAGGTGCGATCAGGTTGGGAATCACCATTGAAGATTATCAATCAAGTGCATGGTTGCATGTGATCGATGCAAAGACTTCATATAACGTCTTGCTTGGAAGGCCTTAGATACATGAGAATAAATTGGTTCCATCTACCTACCATCAATGTTTGAAATACTACGAAGGTGAAGTCACGAAGAAGATAATTGCTGATGATGAGCCATTCACCGAGGTTGAATGCCACTTTGCTGATGCAAAGTTCTACTTGAAGAACCACATTGTGAAGGAGCTAAAAGTTGATGATGTCATGAAAAGCAAGAATGATGAGTCCACAACTAAAAGGGCTGAGGTGACTGCTGGTAGAGCCAAAACTGTTACTGAGGAGGTACAATCTAACTTGAATAAATCTTATAGAAGGTATATTGCGTCATATGGCAAGAGTAACTCATGCGCTCCAATATATCCTTAAAAGGAAAAAAGATGAAGATGAATCATCTAATCTCCAAACTAACATTCTAAAAGAGTTAACTCTTCCGATAAAACGAATTGAGACAGTAAAGTCGTCCTCAAAGCCACTTGCAAGGTTTGTAGCCCAAAATAGTTTGTAGAATGTGGCACTCCCTACAAAGCGAACAGATGAATGTTTTGATCCTACTGCTTACAGGCTATTTGCAAAACCTAGATACAATCCCAATGAGCCGTCAAAGTTAGGGAAGCTCCCATCAGAAGCTATAGCAAGGAAACCATGTGAAGTTTTGGAATACAAGCAACCGTCACCAGTGCGCATCTCCAAAAGAAGGGCGGGCAACAATTATATCACTATAGAAGATGAATCTACCGCTTCTAACAAGCCTTCTATCTTTGATCGACTTGGAGAATCAACTGTGAGGACTTCCGCGTTTGAGAAATTGGGTCCATTAAAGAAAGGGAATAATGAAAAATAGCAGAATGTAGCAAATTCCCAGCAGAGTGAATCAGAATTTGGGCAAAATAGATCCAGAAATGAACTGATGCTACACACAACTAGTAATCTCAAACAGGACTCAGAAGAAATCAATATGGAACAAGGAAATCCAGACCAGTGAGAATCAAGACAAAGATGAAGATGCAGTCCCTCTTTTCTGTGTTATGCCTCTCTCTATCTATTTCTGTCTGTGTGTGTTAATATGTGTGTGTTTCTATGTCTATGTGTGTATATGTATGTATTTTTGCTCTCTATCTTCCCATATCTCCTTCTCATCTTCTTTCTTTCTCTTTTTAAACTGATGGAAGTCCTCCTTTTATAAGCCTAAAATCAAACCTTTAACAACCTGTTTAGATCATCAGAACACCTTCCCATGTGCTGCCCCTTTTCAGTTTCCACTTAGCTAATTAAGTATAAACCTCCCCCATCATATTCCCTGGCAGTCTTACTCTTGAGTAATGTTTATTATTTATGAAACTAAAGTAGAGTATGGGCAGCAGAATGTGGTTTGACAGCATATGCTGTCAAACTATTTTAATTCAGAAAGGGGGCCTTTATGCACATGTGGTGCACAAGTGCACATGCCATCAATTCAGTTTGCAATTACAGACCACACCTTAGATTTCTGAAATCCAATTAATAACTATAAGTAACTAGACTCAGTTCCTAATTAGATTCAGGCAATGCTTAACAGCAGCAGGTCAATTTGTTATTGTTCAGACAGTTAAAACTAATTGACGACACATGTCGACTCGACTATATTAATCATAACATGTACAATCGTAGCCAAAATCAGACATTCAACAGTATCACACAAGGGGTTCAGATTGCAATGTTAATACAGAATGGCCCTGGGAACTAATTGAACGAACCAATTCAAATTCATTTGATTGTACAGCTTACACATACACATTATCAGTGAATAGAAGAGGGACTTAATCAAACACGTAGGTTCAGGCAAAGTGGATAGGACACAGTTGATAAAATTCAGGGACACAAATTAAACAAAACATGAACAGACCTTTAATCAACACATGGACTAAAAATAAAGGAAAGAGGAAAACAAAAACTCACCATAAATCCCGAAAAATCAAAAGTCTTGGCTTGGATTCGAACAGGCCCTTCTTGGGGTTGAAAGGACTTTAATCGAAGTGTTCTCAGTGAGAACACTTCGACTAAAATCCATTAGACCCTAAATACCTTGGCTCGAACGGATACGGACTAGTGACGAGGAACCCTAAGGTTCCAAAAATCAGATCTGGGATTCATGCTTCCCTGGTCAGATTCGGACCAAACCAAGCATGGTTTGGTCACGAGGGGGGTCTGGGGAGTGTCTGGTGTGAAACTAGGGTCAAACGGTGTAAGTCAGGTTCCGACTCGAATCTTCAAATGAAGATTCGAGAAGGTGGGAAGGGATTCGAGCTAGGTGGTTAACAGATCCATGTTCAGGGTTGTGAGGGGGTTCTACGGTGTTAAGGTGGAGGTCACCGGCGTTCATGCCGCCGGCTTTCATGGTGAAGAATACAAGGGCGGCTAGGGTTTGGAGGGGAAGGGGATGAGGACGAAGGCCGGGGTCTCGGATAGGGGGGGGTAGGGTATGGTAGGAAGGTTATATATGGAATGGGTGGATTGATTTCAACCGTTGGATGAGGCGAGATGGAAGGCCAGGATCCTTCAGTTAAAGGGGAACTGTGTCGTTTTAGACTAAAGGGGGTTGGGTCGGTCCGGGTGAAATGGGTCGAGTTCATCAGCGGGTTATGGGGAAGTGATCTTGGCCGTTGATCAATCTGAGATCAACGGCCCAGATCAGACTGGATTAAAACGGCGTCGTTTGGACGTTTTTTGAAGTGGGCTGGTCCGGACCGGGTTACACAGGGGTTTTGGGTTTGAGTTATGGGCCTCGAATTTAAAATGAAAATAAGCCCAACTGATCTTCAACCCAATTTTGCACTCTCTTTTATTATTATTTTTTTTATTTTAAAACAAAATCTGAGTAAATCAAATTAAAATTAAATAAACACTTAATACAATTATTTGCACACATATATTAAAATATTTAAAGCAGGTAAAATCAAACAAAAATCACGGACAAAGATGCCTATTTATGATTTTTCTTTTTAATAACCGGATTACGGTTCCAACTACGCATGACACATACATTTTTTTGTATTTTGTTTTAATAAAAAATAAAAATGGACAAAAATCATAAATAATTAACAATATGCCACGTAAAAATCCGAAAATTGTACAGCAGGACCATTTGTTAATATTTTTCATTTCTTTTTGGAGCGATTGTCGCGTAAGACAAAAATCACGTGCTCACAACAATGATAATAATAGTGACTTGATTTGCAGTAATTAATTTCATTTCTTCATGAAAAATCTATTTAAATTGTGCATCAATTTGATTTACACTAGGTTTGCCAGAATTGTTTTAGTTGGTATCCTATTGTCTGAATCTCCTTTTTCAATTCTTATTGCATGAGCATGAGATATAAGTCTAAAAATATTTTAGTTCTTGTTTGATAGCTAAAAAATAAGAAGCAGTGAACCACTATTTTTCCTTGGAACCTTTGTTCATTAGTTATGCCAATTTGGCCATATGGTTTGTCTTGTAAAAATCAGAAACTGGATTGGATGTGCAATAATTTAGTTTGTGAGTTTAGGCCAAATTAGATACGTATCTGCCAAAAGCCAAAAAAAAAAGAAGAGAAACAACAATGTTCCTATTCATTCGTGTGACGGCCCAATTTTTCTCAAACACATGAAGCTAGTCTACTCTTCCATAATTAATTCACTTCATTTTGTGACAACCCGGCTGGTCGTCTTAAAAATTAAAGCCCTGATCCCCTATTAACTATTTTTCTCGAGTTTATTTATGCTATTTTGATTTGTCGGGATGTTCGGTTTTGAGTTTCTGAGAGTTTTGGGACACTTAGTCCCTAAATGAGAGCTTAAGTGTTGAAAAGTTGATTGTAGTCAGAACAGTGTGAAGACGGCCTCGGAATGGAAATCTGATGATTTCGTTAGCTCCGTTGGGTGATTTTGTGCTTAGGGGCATGTTCGGATTGTGTTTTGGAGGTCCATAGCTAATTTAGGCTTGAAATGCCGAAAGTTGAATTTTTGAAGTTTCCGGTTCGATAGTGAGATTTTGATCCGAGGGTCGGAATGGAACTCTGGAAGTTGGAGTATCTCTGTAGGTCTGAATGTGACGTGTGTGTAAAATTTTAGGTTATCGGACGAGGTTTGATAGACTTTTTTATCGAAAATATAGTTTTAGAGTTTTTGGAGTTCTTAGGCTTGAATCCAATGAAAAATAGGTGTTTTGATGTTGTTTTGAGTGTTCTGAAGGTTGGAACAAGTTTGAATGATGTTTTAGGATTGGTTGGCAGGTTTGGTTGAGGTCCCGGGTGCCCCGGGTGTGTTTCGGATGCTCAACGGGTCATTTTTGGACTTAGAGGATTGCAAAAAATGCAGTAGGTCTCCCGTTTTGGTTTCCTTTTTCGCATTCGCAAGTGGGGTCTCTCATTCGCGAAGAGGATCTGGGGTTGGTGGAATCTTAACGCTTTGCATTCGCGAAGCTGAGAGGCCGTATGCCTACGTGTTCGCGAAGAGAGTCCCACATTCGCGTAGGAGGGAGAAGTTTGCTATCACGTTCGCAATAGGGGCATCGCGTTCGCGATAAGGGAAATATGGGCCAAGCGAAGTTGTGCTTCGCTAATGCGAGGGTCTTTCTGCGTTCGCGAAGAAGGATTTACCTAGGCAGATATAAAATTTCAAAGTCGAGGGTTTAGCCATTTTTATCAAAACTAGAGTTTGGGAACTCGGATTTGAGCGAGATATTTAGAGATATCAGTTGGGTAACGATTCCTTATGCCTTTTTGCTTGTAACCCATTAATCTAAACATGAATTCATCGTTTAATTTCATAAGTTGTATGGAAATTGGGGGGAAGTTCTTAGAACAAGAATTTGAGTTTTGATAGGGGATTTGACATTGGATTGGGATAATTTTGGTATGGTTAGACTCGTGAGAGTGCAAGGATTCTGGAAATGTAAATTTTACCCGATTCTGAGACGTGTGCCTGAGGGACATTTTGGTCATTTTACCTAATTTCGCGTATTAGCTTAGAATTTAATTGTAGAATCAGTTACTTGAAGTGTTATTTACATTATGCAACTTAATTGAATAGATTTGGGCCACTTGGAGTTGAGTACTCGTGGCAAGAACGTGGTCTCGGGTTGATTTTGAGTCGGTTCGAGGTAAGTGGCTTTCCTAACCTTGTGTGGGGGACCTCCCCTTTAGTATTTGGTAAATTTGATAATTGAAATGCCTTGTACGTGAGGTGACGAGTGCGTACTTGAGCTAATTGTTGAAAATCTGATTTCTTTAAGTTATTTCAATTGTGCTCATTTTTCCTGTTTTATACTACTTGCAAATTTAGCCTGTTGTTAGCTTAGAAAAAAAAAGCATGTTTAGTTGACTTAATTGCTTATTTGCTTAAACTGCCTTAATTGCATTACGTGAAACATGTTAGACTAGAATTTCCTATATTTACTTCGTACGAAATTGAGCTTATTTGAGTATTTCCTTACGTTGTTGCTGCGTATTTTACTTTGGGACTATGGGTCGGTATCCCGAGAGATCCCCCTGCATGTTTACTTTAGGACTACGGAACGATATTCTAGGAGATTCCCCTGCACATTTACATTGGGACTACGGGACTGCACCCAATAGATTCCCCCTGTACTGAGTATTTACCTTTGGGACTACGGATCGGTATTCCGGGAGATCCCCTCATATTATGAGTTGGACTATGGGACGGCATCCAGAGAGATCCACTGGATATTTATATTTGGGACTACAGTACGGTATCCTGGGAGATCCCCGATTGCTTTCTTTGTGCTGAGCCGTATTTTCTCTCTGTGTTTACTTTGCCTCTTTAGTAGTTATTGTTGTCTTTTCATTCGTGTTACATTTACTGTTGTACTTATTATACTGCTCTGTTCTATACTGTCAAAATTTATATTTTTATTTAACCTCAGTAAGGCCCTGACCTTCCTCGTCACTATCCGACCGAGGTTAGGCTTGGCACTTACTAAGTATTGTTGTGGTGTACTCATGCCCTTTCTGCGCATGTTTTTCATGTGCAGATCCAGGTACGTCGACTCAGTCCTACCACCCGTGAGACGAGACAGCTGCTCTAGAGACTTCGAGGTACATTTGCCGCGTCCGCAGACCGAGGAGTCCCTTTCCATTCTAGCTTTTAAATATTTGCCCTTCTGTATTTCTTTTCACTGTTAGATATTCTGGAGTCAGATATTGTTAGATATCTAAAGGCTTGTGGTTCCATGAGTTTTCGGGTTTTTGGATAGTGTATCAGATTCTAAGAAGTTGTGTTATATATGCCGAGTGGCATTTTAAATATTGTTTTTCTTCGGTTATTTTTGGATTTGCTTTATTTCTCCTGCAAGTTTCGTTTATGTTCCGCATTTGTTAGGCTTACCTAGTCGTAGAGACTAGGTGCCGTCACGACAGTTCATGGAGGGCAAACTGGGGTTGTGACAAGTTGGTATCAAAGCTCTAGGTTCATAGGAGTCACAGATCACAAGTCGGTTTATTAGAATCTCGCTGATCGGTACGGAGATGTCTGTACTTATCTACGAGAGGCTATGTAACTGTTAGGAAAATTTTCACTTCATTTGATTTCCTTGTCGTGCAATATTTTGGCATCACAATTCAAAACTTCTGTCTTCTATTCTCTCACGGATGGTGAGGACACGTGCTACACGAGATGATAAGGCACCCACGCCCCCTACTATAGCCGTCAGAGGCCGAGGCTGGGGTAGAGGCCAAGGACACGCACGTGGTGCATCCCGAGCACCTATGCGAGCTGCCGCCGAGGTACCACCAACAGTTCCAGCCGGAGTCCAGGCACCTGATATGCCTATTGTTACTACTACTCCAGCTCTCCAGGAGACTCTTGCGTAGTTCATGAGCATATACACCACTCTCGCTCAAGCAGGGTTGCTTCCCCTTGCTGCAGCCACATCTCAGGCCGGGGGAGGAGTACAGACTCCCGCCTCCCGCACTCCTAAGCAGCGAGTGCATGTTGATCAGGTCCCGGAGGTTATTCCTATACTGCCTGCAGTGCCAGTTCAGCCCAAGGACATGGCAGCGGCTTCAGAGGATGAGCAGCGGTGACTTGAGAGGTTTAAGAAGTATGAACCTCCGATGTTCAGCGGGTTAGCATCAGATGATGCCTTGGGATTTCAGGAGGAGTGTCACCATATCCTCCGCACTATGGGTATATCAAGACCGATTGAGGTTTCTTTCATTGCCTTCTAGCTTTGAGGAGCCGCCTATGAGTGGTGGCACACCTATGAGTTAGACAGTCCGGACGAGGCTGCTTCACTAACTTGGGACCTATTTTTAGATCTGTTCCTGAGAGAGTTCATCCCTCAGAGCCTTAAGGATGCATGGCGCGCAGAGTTTGAGCATTTGCGCCAGGGTGCTATGACTGTCTCAGAGTATGCTATCTGTTACACTAGCTTGGCTAGACATTCACCAGCCTTGGTTTCTACTATTCATGAGAGGGTTCGCCGGTTTATTGATGGCCTTATTCCCATCATCAAGTCTAGCATGGCTTGTGAGTTGGAGATGGATATTTATTATCAACTGGTGGTGAGCATTGCTAGGAGGATTGAGGGTATGCATGCTAGGGAGAGAGAGGAGAGGGAGGCCAAGAGGTCTCGAGAGTCAGGCCATTTCTCTGGTGCCCCTGCCCCAGCAGCAGGTCGTCATGGTAGGGGTTATAAGAGTCACCCTATTCATTTAGCTCTTCCAGCAGCCAGTGGTATTCCAGCCCCTCTTAGGCCCTAAGAGCCTTATTATGCACCGCCAGTATCTAGTGCGCCTCCTACGCGGGGTGCTTTCAGTGGTCAGTCCAGCAGACCTGGCCCGAGCCAGTTACAGCCACCATGTCCTCCAAAATCTTATTTTGAGTGTGGTGATACATGCCATATGGTGAGGGATTTCCCGAGACTTAGGAGGGGTGCACCTCCACAGACTTCTCAGCCACAGTCTGCCTCGCAGAGTTCTCAGGCTATGGTTACAGCTTCAGTTGCTACCCCACCTACTTAGCTAGCTATAGGTGGAGGTCGGGGAGGTAGAGGTCACCCTAGAGGGGGAGTCCAGGCAAGATACTATGCCCTTCCTGCCCATACCGAGGTTGTTGCCTCCGATTCTATCATCACAGGTATTATACTGGTTTGTCACAGAGATGTATCGGTTCTATTCGATCTAGGCTCCACTTACTCTTATGTGTGTTCTTATTTTACTCTGCATTTGGTTGTACCTCTGGATTCTTTGAGTTCCCATGTTTATGTTTCTACTCCTGTGGGAGATTCTCTTGTTGTGGACCGCATTTATCGATTGGGTTTTGTTGCTCTTAGTGGTTTTGAGACCAGAGGAGATCTATTGTTGATCAGCATGGTAGATTTTGACATTATCTTGGTCATGGACTGGTTGTTTCCCCATTATGCTATTCTTGATTGTCACACCAAAATTGTGATGCTGGCTATGCTAGGTGTACCGCGTGTTAAGTGGAGGGGTACTTTAAATCACACTCCTAGTAGAGTTATTTCCTTTCTCAAAGCTCAGCATATGGTTGAGAAGGGGTGTGACGCATATTTAGCTTATGTGAGAGATGTCAGTATTGATACCCCTTCAGTTGATTCAGTCCCAGTAGTACGGGATTTTCCCGATATGTTTCCAGCTGATCTTCCGAGCATGCCGCCTGATAGAGATATTGATTTTGGCATTGATCTGTTGTCGGGCACTCAGCCTATTTTTATTCCTCCGTATCGTATGGCTCTTCCTGAGTTGAAGGAATTGAAGGATCAATTATAGGAATTGCTTGATAAGGGTTTTATTCGGCCCAGTGTATCACCTTGGGTGCCCCTGTCTTGATTGTAAAGAAAAAAGATGGTTCTATGCGTATGTGTATTGATTATCGCCAGTTGAACAAGGTTACAGTGAAGAACCGTTATCCTTTGCCTCATATTGATGATTTGTTTGACCAGCTTCAGGGCGCACGGGTGTTTTCCAAGATTGACTTGCGCTTAGGTTACCATCAGTTGAAAATTCGGAGCCAGATATCCCGAAGACTGCTTTCAGGACTAGGTATGGTCATTACGAGTTCCTTGTTATGTCATTTGGGCTGACCAATGCCCCAGCAGCCTTTATGCATTTGATGCATAGTATGTTCCGGTTGTATCTTGACTCATTCGTTATTGTCTTTATTGATGATATTCTGGTGTATTCCCCGAGTCGGGAAGATCATGAGCAGCACCTGCGGACTGTGCTTCAGACTTTGAGAGAGAAGAAGTTATATGCTAAGTTCTCGAAATGTGAGTTTTGGTTGGATTCAGTGACATTCCTAGGCCACGTGGTATCGAGTGACAGTATTTAGGTGGATCCAAAGAAGATAGAGGTTGTACAGAGTTGGCACAGACCATCCTCGGCTATAGAGATCTGTAGTTTCCTTGGCTTGGCGGGTTACTACCGTCGTTTTGTGGAGGGGTTTTCATCGATTACAGCCCCTATGACTAGGTTGACCCAGAAGGGTGCTTTGTTCCAGTGGACGGAGGATTGTGAGGCGAGCTTTCTAAAGCTCAAGACAGCTTTGACTACAGCCCCAATACTGCCTACAAGTTCGGGGTCTTATACGGTTTATTATGATGCCTCGAGGATTGGCTTCGGAGCGATGTTGATGTAGGACTAATGCTGTATTCTGGGCCGGGCCCGGACCTAAATAGTCTTAACGGGCCGGTCTTAACGGGCCTGGGCTTAGTGGGCTCGGGCTCTGGCGGTCTCGGGCCTCACGGTCCCGGTCTTCGTGGGCTCAACGGGTGGAACCAGCCCATGACGGGCCTAAGCCCATATGGTCCTGGGCTAAACGGGTCGGGCTCGTGGGCTTAGCGGGCCTAACAGGCTTTTTTATTTCCGAGCTTTTTTTTAATTTTTTTTGTTTAAGGTAATTTCTTGTAAACCATATCATGGCTATATAAAAAATATATATGTAGAAATCTAATTATTAAAGTGCTTGACGAAAAAGTAAAATAACAAAACAATAGTATATATATTACCTTATATATTTTCTTGTAGTATATATTGTATGTTATGTATATATATTCCCTTATATATTTTCTAATAGTATATATTGTATGTTATGTATATATATTACCTTATATATTTTCTTGTAGTATATATTGTATGTTATGTATATATATTCCCTTATATATTTTCTTGTAGTATATATTGTATGTTATGTATATATATTCCCTTATATATTTTCTTGTAGTATATATTGTATGTTATGTATATATATTCCCTTATATATTTTCTTGTAGTATATATTGTATGTTATGTATATATATTCCCTTATATATTTTCTAATAGTATATATTGTATGTTATGTATATATATTACCTTATATATTTTCTTGTAGTAATAGAAATCCGATTAGTTATATGAGTAAATAAATACCGCAAATATTGTTCATATTCATGTTTATATTTATAAATATCGCTCTTAACTATTGCGCGAGGCCAACCTTTATAAGTAGGATTAAAAACTCTTCTAATATAATGCACCCAATTAGGATTAGAAGGAAAAGAATAGGGTAAGCATATAACGGTAACCATCTTTGCTAATTCTTCACAATCTCTATTTGGATCGTAATATAAAATACCTCCGGTCACAGTGTTAATTCCTGGTTGAACTAGATTTGAACCTGTACTAGGGTTAACATCAGAATCTACATGTGTTCCCTCTAACTGCGCTTTCATTTGTAAATATCTAACTTTATCTCTAGGGTGTGTTTTTATGTGCCTAGTCAAACTACCCGTGCCGCTACTGTCTCCAGTATATTTATGCGCCAGTAATTTCACACATGTTTTACACTTAGCCTTATTTTGTTCTCTTACTTGAGTAAAAAAATTCCAAACTAATGATGTTTCTAGGCGTTTAAGAGGTTGTTTATTAAAACTAGAGGTTTCTACAGGTGGGTCGGGCGGTACATCAGTTGGGTTATTAAAAGGACTAGTAGGTGTATCATCTAAATCCGGTTGGGTTTCATCTTCATCCTCATTTTCCTCATCATTTTCAAAGATAGTTTGATTAGGATAAAGAGCATTCATAGTTTCATCATCTAAATTTTGACCTGGTGCAACATTATGGCAAAATTGACTATCGAAAAATTGAAAACAGGGGTTATCACTATCAAGAATAATATAGGAGCAGCAGGACGTCTACCAGGTCTGGGTCGGGGAGCCGGGGGAAGGGTAGTAGGTTGGCCACTACTTTCACCAGTTTTAGCTTTACCCTTACCACCAAAAATATTTTTCAAAGAAAATGTCATATTAATTATAATTATACTAAATAAAACTAACAAAACTATAATATTAAAACTTAAGAGTTGGAACGCGTTTACCGAATTGCCGAACAACTTCTTGAAAATTGAAAATCGTTGAAGACTTGAATACTTCAATTCACCAAATTCACAATTTTCCACGAAATTTCAACAATAAAATAAGCAATTATTGTAGAGAGATTGATGAATTGTTGAGTAAAAATGAAAGAATGAGGGGGTATTTATAGTTGAGAATTGGGAAAAGTGTAATTATATAAAGTTTGGGGTTAAAATAAATTTTGGGGGCCAAATGGCTATTTTTGAAAGTTCCAAACGGTCAAAATTGCAGCCCAACGGCTACTTTTTTAATTTTTGACCGTTGCTATTTTTAATTTTTTTTTTTAAAAGTAGCCGTTAGGCCCGGTAAGACCGGCCCAGGACCGCCAGCCGATCCCGGGCTTAGCGGTCCCGGGATCGTGGGCTATTTTATCATACCCGGCCCGCCCCAGGCTTTTTGCACCATTAAGGACCGGCCCACCAGGACCGGCCCGCCAGGCCCGTTCGGGGTCTTATATGGTTTATTATGATGCCTCGATGATTGGCTTCGGAGCGATGTTGATGCAGGACTGTAGGGTAATTGCCTACACGTCCAAACAATTGAAGATACATTAGAAGAATTACCATGTTCACGACCTTGAGTTAGCTGCCATTGTTCACGCCCTGAAAATCTGGCGCCAATATTTATACGGTATGCCTTTTGAGATTTATACTGACCATCGGAGCTTGCAGCACCTGTTTAGGCAAAAGGATCCAAATTTGTGCCATAGGAGTTGGTTAGAGTTGCTGAAGGACTATGACATCACAATTTTGTATCACCCGGGCAAGGCCAATGTGGTGGGCTATGCTTTGAGTCACGGGGTAGAGAGTTTGGAGAGTTTGGCTTATTTACCAACATCGGAGAGGCCTATGACGATGGATGTTCAGGCCTTAGCTAGCCAGTTTGTGAGATTGGATCTTTCGGAACCCAGTCGGGTTCTAGCTTGCGTGGTGTCTCGGTCTTCCTTATTTGATCGTATCAGGGAGCGTTAGTATGATGATCCTCATTTGCTTGTCCTCAAGGACAAGGTTTAGCACGGTGACGCCAGAGATGTGACTATTGGTGATGATGGGGTATTGAGGATACAGGGTCGGATTTGTGTACCCAATGTTGATGGGCTTCGATAGTTAATTCTAGAGGAGGCCCGGAGTTCGCGGTATTCCATACATCCGGGTGCCGTGAAGATGTATCAGGATTTGAGACAGCACTATTGGTGGAGGCGGATGAAGAAAGATATAGTTGGATTCGTAGCTCGGTGTCTCAACTATCGGCAGGTGAAGTATGAGCACCAGAAACCGGGTGGGTTGCTTCAGCAGATAGAGATTCCAGAGTGGAACTGGGAGCGGATCACCATGGATTTTGTAGTAGGGCTCCCACAGACATTGAGGAAGTTCGATGCTATTTTGGGTGATTGTGGATCGGCTGACCAAGTCCGCTCATTTCATTCCTATATGTACGACTTATTCTCCGGAGCGGTTGGCGGAGATTTATATCCGGGAGATTGTTCGTCTGCATGATATTCCAGTGTCCATCATTTCAGATAGAGGTACACAGTTCACAACACGCTTCTGGAGGGCCGTTCAGCATGAGTTGGGTACTCGGGTGGAGTTGAGTACAATATTTCACCCTTAGACGGACGGACAGTCCGAGCGCACTATTCAGATCCTTGAGGATATGCTCCGTGCATGTGTGATTGAGTTTGGAGGGTCTTGGGATCAGTTCTTGCCATTGGCGGAGTTTGCTTACAACAACAGCTATCAGTCCAGCATTCAGATGGCACCGTATGAAGCTTTATATGGTAGGCAGTGTAGATCCCTGGTGGGTTGGTTTGAGCTAGGTGAGGCTAGATTATTGGGCATGGACTTAGTTTAGGATGCTTTGGAGAAAGTTAAAGTGATTCAGGATAGACTCCGTACAGCCCAGTCCAGACAGAAGAGTTACACAGACCGAAAGGTTCGTGATGTTTCCTATATGGTTGGAGAGCGAGTTCTGCTTCAGGTTTTGCCTATGAAGGGAGTTATGAGATTTGGAAAGAAAAATAAGTTGAGTCCGAGGTTTATTGGCCCTTTTGAGATATTGAGGCGTGTTGGGGAGGTTGTTTATGAGCTTGCCTTACCTCCTAGCTTGGCAGGCGTTCATTCGGTATTTCATGTTTCGATGCTCCGGAGGTATCGCGGTCACCTGTCGCATGTGTTGGATTTCAGTTTAGTCCAGTTGGACAAGAATCTATCTTATGTTGAGGAGCCAGTGGCAATATTGGACAGGCAAGTTAGAAAGCTGAGGTCAAAGAACATTGCATCCGTGAAGGTTCAGTGGCAGGGTCAGGCAGTCGAGGAGGCGACCTGGTAGACCGAGCAGGCTATGCGCAACCATTACCCTTATCTTTTCACTTCTTCAGGTATGTCTCTATGCTTGTTCGAGGACAAACGAATGTTTAAGTGTAGGAGGATGTGACGACCCGGCCGGTAGTCTTAAGAATTAACGCCCCGATCCCCTATTAACTATTTTCCTTGAGTTTATTTATACTATTTTGATTTGTCGGGATGTTCGGTTTTGAGTTTCGGAGAGTTTTGGGACACTTAGTCCCTAAATGAGAGCTTAAGTGTTGGAAAGTTGGCCGTAGTCAGAACAGTGTGAAGAAGGCCTCGGAATGGAAATCTGATGATTTTGTTAGCTCTGTTGGGTAATTTTGGGCTTAGGGGCATTTTCGGATTGGGTTTTGGAGGTCCGTAGCTAATTTAGGCTTGAAATGCCAAAAGTTAAATTTTTGAAGTTTCCGGTTCTATAGTGAGATTTTGATCCGAGGGTCGGAATGGAATTCCGAAAGTTGGAGTAGCTCTGTAGGGTTGAATGTGACGTGTGTGTAAAATTTCAGGTCATTCGGACGAGGTTTGATAAACTTTTTGATCGAAAGCGTAGTTTTAGAGTTTTTGGAGTTCTTAGGCTTGAATCCGATGAAAAATAGGTGTTTTGATGTTGTTTTGAGCGTTCCGAAAGTTGGAACAAGTTTGAATGAATTTTAGGATCGGTTTATAGGTTTGGTTGATGTCCCAGGGGCCCCGGTTGTGTTTCGGGTGCTCAACGGGTCATTTTTGGACTTAGAGGATTGCAGAAAATACAGCAGGCCTCTAGTTGTGGTTTCCTTCTTCACGTTCGCGAGTGGGGTCTCGCGTTTGTGAAGAGGAGTTGGGGTAGGTGGAAGCTTAATGCTTTGCATTCGCGAAGAGGGCCCCGCGTTCGCGAAGCTGAGAGATCGTATGCCTACGCGTTCGCGAAGAGAGTCCCATGTTCGCGTAGAGGAGAAGTTTGCTATCGCGTTCGCAATGAAGGAAATCTAGGACAAGCGAAGTTGTGCTTCGCGAATGCGAGGGTCCTTCCGTGTTCGCGAAGAAAGATTTACCTAGGTAGATATAAAATTTCAAAGTCGAGGGTTTATCCATTTTATCAAAACTAGAGTTTGGGAGCTCGGATTTTGAGCGAGATTTTGAGGGATTTTCAAATATATCAATAGGGTAACGATTCCTTACTCCTTTTTGCTGGTGACACATTAATCTAAACATGAATTCATCATTTAATTTCGGGACTTTTATGAAAATTGGGGGAAAGTTCTTAGACCAAGAATTTGAGTTTTGATTGGGGATTTGACATTGGATTGAGATAATTTTTGAATGGTTAGACTCATGAGAGTGTGAGGATTCCGAAAATATAAATTTTACCCGATTTCGAGACGTGGGCCCGAGGGGCGTTTTGGTTATTTTACCTAATTTCAAGTGTTAGCTTAGAATTTAATTGTAGAATCAGTTACTTGAAGTGTTATTTACATTATGCAACTTAATTGAATTGATTTGGGCCATTTGGAGTTGATTACTCGTGGCAAGAACATGGTCTCGGGTTGATTTGAGCCGGTTCGAGGTAAGTGGCTTGCCTAACCTTGTGTGGGGGACCTTCTCCTTAGGATTTGGTATATTTGATAATTGAAATTCCTTGTACGTGAGGGGATGAGTGCGTACTTGAGCTAATTGTTGAAAATCCGATTTCTTTAAGTTATTTCAATTGTGCTCATTTTCCTGTTTTATACTACTTGCAAATTTAGCCTGTTGTTAGCTTAGAAAAAAAAGCATGTTTAGTTGACTTAATTGTTTATTTGCTTAAACTGCCTTAATTGCATTACGTGAAGCATGTTAGGCTAGAATATTCTGTTTTTACTTCATACGAAATTGAGCTTATTTGAGTATTTCCTTGCGTTGTTGCTACGTGTTTTACTTTGGGACTACGGGACGGTATCCCGAGAGATCCCCCTACATGTTTACTTTGGGACTACACAACGATATTCCGGGAGATACCTCTACACATTTACATTGGGACTACGGGACTGCACCCAATAGATTCCCCCTGTACTGAGTATATACCTTTGGGACTACGGATCGGTATTCCGGGAGATCCCCTCATATTATGAGTTGGACTATGGGACGACATCCAGAGAGATCCACTGGATATTTATTTGGGACTACAGTACGGTATCCTGGGAGATCCCCGATTGTTTTCTTTGTGCTGAGCCGTATTTTCTCTCTGTATTTACTTTGCCTCTTTAGTAGTTCTTGTTGTCTTTTCATTCATGTTACATTTACTGTTGTACTTATTATACTTCTCTGTTCTATACTGTCAAAATTTATATTTTTATTTAACCTCAGTAAGGCCCTGGCCTTCCTCGTCACTACCCGACCGAGGTTAGGCTTGGCACTTACTAAGTATCGTTGTGGTGTACTCATGCCCTTTCTGCGCATATTTTTCATGTGCAAATCCAGGTACGTCGACTCAGTCCTACCACCCGTGAGGCGAGGCAACTGCTCTAGAGACTTCGAGGTACATCTGCCGCTTCCGCAGACCGAGGAGTCCCTTTCCATTGTAGTTTTTAAACATTTGCCCTTCTGTATTTCTTTTCCTTGTTAGATATTCTGGAGTTAAATATTGTTAAATATCTAAAGGCTTGTGGTTCCGTGAGTTTCCGGGTTTTGGGATAGTGTATCAGATTCTGAGAAGTTGTGTTGTATATGCCGAGCGACATTTTAAATATTATTTTCCTTCGGTTATTTTTGGCTTTGATTTATTTCTCCTGCAAGTTTCGTTTATGTTCGGCATTTGTTAGTCTTACCTAGTCGTAGAGACTAGGTGCCATCATGATAGTTCACGGAGGGCGAACTGGGGTCGTAACACATTTCCTCCACAATAATATTCATACCTTATGACTTTATAATAACCTCAAAGTAGGAAAATAACTCATGAACATCGTAGCTTTCTTTAGGTTCGATTAATAAAATCATCGTGACTATGGGTACAATTCACGTGGCATAGTCATGATACGCAATCCCCAATTCGGGTGTGCGTTTCACGTGACTAGACCATAACTTCAAACAATAATAAAAATAAACATGTAGTAAACCGCGAGTGCATTTCATGTGATGCGGCTTGTAATATGCACCAAAACAACAAGTGTACGACAATTGTGGCTTGTTCCAGAAATAAATCCATAAATAAATAAAAGCAGCTATAAATTTAAAAATGCACAATAGATTTAAAACACGTAATTAATCAAATAATTTGGCCAATTATTAATAGTTGAGCAACCGTGTTAACAGAATTTCTTACCCGGTCTTCTGTGTTCGCGAACCAAAAAATAGAGTCAATTTTCCTCAATTTGAGATTTAAAATAAATCGGTGACTTGGTATACCAATAATTATACCAAGTGGTGACTCTGAAAAAATAAATAATCTCATTTCGAATTATGTCATTTAATTGAAAAAACTTCCTATCCCACATCCCTTGGGAAAAAGGAGGTGTGACACCCGGTTCAAACTACATCCCATGGAAAGAACCGAGACAGGAAGAAAAACCACGGAAGATTATTGCTACAAAAAAGACATGTTTTTGGATTTTTCTATTTTTTTAGACATAGTCCCTCAAGAAAATTGTCTAGGAGATCCATCGTTGGGAAAAGTGCATTTTATCTACCCTTTTTCGATTTTTCCTATTTTGTTTTAAAATTAAGCTACTAAAACTACAGAACTACGAAAACAAAAATATGAAGTTAACATTTTTCTAACATACTACTACTAATTATCTAGAGAAATTCTCCCACCCACACTTAAAAGAGTGTAGTGTCCCCAATGCACAAATAAAACAAAAATAACAAGGGTGGACAAGAAATTCCCTGAAAGGCCAAAGGCCGAAGCAATAGCGGCTCACGGGGTACTCAGACTTCTCCCAAGGATGATCTTTTGTGCGAGCATCCCACACTTAGTTCCATCCATAAGGCTCACTTTTGCACACTTCCTATGTCTTTTCTCTCTATGCTCAAAATCCTACAAAATAAAACAACACTCCAAAAATAATACAATAAGAAAAAAAATCAAAACTAAAAGAAAACAGTAAAGCTGGGTTGCCTCCCAACAAGCGCCTAATTTAACGTCGCGGCACGATGTAAATCTTTTCTTCCTCCACCCCGAACTTATGAATTGTATCCTTAATATGGCATACAGTCTACAGCTATGCTTCAGTGGTGGGGCTACAGAGATAACCAGGCCAAGCAATAAAATTTTCACTCTACACTTCTCGGCCTTTAGATGAGGAATGTAATTTTGGCTTTTTGGCACAATATATTCTAGAACTTATGAATTGTACCCTTAACATGGCATACAGTCTACGGCTATGCTCCAGTGGTGGGGCTACAAAGATAACCAGGCCAAGCAATAAAATTTTCACTCTACACTTCTCGGCCTTTAGATGAGGAATGTAATTTTGGCTTTTTGGCACAATATATTCTATAATATAGGCATCTTCTTCCTCTTCCGTTGACTTCTCCAAAGCCTCAAATGACTCGATTTGCATGTCATCCTCCAAACACAATATCGAAAAATGATTAGAATGAGGATCAACAAGCCCCAACTCTGAAATTGTATTACTATTTACATCGTCATATTTACTTGCATTAGAGTCTTCAAATATAACATTATCTACTCCCTCATATGACTCTAGAACACTCTTCCCAACATTGACATCCTCAAGAAAAATATGGTCTAATGGTTGGTATTCTCGTTTTAGCTCCTCAATTTGGTCAAGAAGATTTTTTTCAGCTTCACACAACTCATCATTAAATTATTGGGCGTTGAATGCATCAACCTTTGCACTCAAATCTGCATCCAAGTTGTGCAAAGCCAAGCCAAATTTGTTAATTTCTTGTGCAATATTAACTATCTCCTTGGACCAATCATTCACGAATTTTGTCAGAAGATAACGCTGTTCTTCATATTCCCTAAATAGTTAATATTCTTCCCAACACCAACCCTTACTCCCATATTAAAATTCAGACCTCCCAAAGTTCAGGTCATGACAAGCACAAAAAGGCGAGCCATAAAAGTCTTCCTCCAACCAAGCGCCTTCATCATTAACCTTACCTCTAGATATTTCATCCCCAGATGTTGTGTTAAAAGAACTATGAACACACTAAGGGAAAAATCAAATTGTTATAAAAATAAAAATATATACAAAACAAAATGGATAAAATTAAAAGTCTAATCTAGAAAAATGCTAATTTCTAAGTCCCCGACAACAGCGCCAAAAACTTGTTGCGACCAAATGCACACGCAAGTATATGCAGTCGTCATGGAATAAAGTGACTTAAAGTCGGATGTCGAACCCACGAGGACATATGATTAACTATTAACTAAATTAGACTTTCCTAACTATCTAAACGAGAATTAAAACTAGAAGTATTTGATTCTAAACTAATTAAAATAAAAAATAAAAATAATGAACTTTGAATAGAGAAAGAGCAGATTTTGTGTTATCAATGTTATAAAAACGATCTAGGGTTGTGGGATTCCAAAATAGTAATGGAGACTGGATTGTGGGATTCCACAAAGCAAGACAATCAATTTCTCCTACACATGCAGAGTTGATGGCATTGCTAGAAGGATTGAAAATTTATAAAGAAATGAACTACCTAAATCTGGAAATTGAAACTGATTGTACGGATGTCATCAACCTTATATATAAGGATAGCTATCACTTTTCTAACATTATTTCTGAATGCAGATGGTTAATGCACCAATTGAAGCTCCCACACCTGAAGCATAATTGTAATGACTCGGTCGGTCATTTCATGAGTTACGACTTTGTTTCCTCTATTTATGCTTCTTTATGTCTTGTTCATATGTATTATGTGGTATTGGGTGGTTTGTTCGGGTTCGGAGTGGTTTTGTAAAGAAGTGAGACACTTAGTCTCTTTTGAGTAAGCTTAAGTTGGAAAAGTCAACAGGATATTGACTTAGGTGAAAAAGGTCTCAGATGTAAATTTCGATGGTTTATATAACTTTGTTAGGTGATTTGGGACTTAGGAGCATGATCGGGATGTATTTTGGAGGTCCGTGGTAGATTTATGCTTGAATTGGTGAAAGTGGAATTTTGGCGTTTTTCGGTTTGTAGTGGAAATTTTGATATCAGGGTCGTATTGGAATTCCAAAAATTGGAGTAGGTCCATTTTGTTATTTGGGACGCGTGTGCGAAATTTCAGGTCATTCGAACGAGGTTTGATAGACGTTTTGATCATTTGCGGAATTCGGAAGTTTTTGAATCCTTAGGCTTGAATCCGAGGGTGTTTTGATGTTGTTTTGAGTGTTCTGAAGATTGGAAGAAGTTTGAATAGTGGTATGTGACTTGTTGGCATGTTTGGTTGAGGTCCTGAGGGCCTCAGGATGGATTTGGATGGTTGACGGAGAGTTTGGGTTTTTGAAGTTGTGCTGCAGATTTTCTGCTTCTGTCATTGCCGCATCTGCTGATTAGGGACCGTAGGTGCGATGTCACAGATGCGCAGAGGAGGTCGCAGAAGTGGTCCGAGGTCAGCTGGAGCTTGACCGTAGGTGCGGAGCTTCTATCACTCCTGCGGGGCCGCAGGTGCGAGTTTTAGCCGCAGATACGGAGTTGGGTCCTTAAGTGAAAACCGTAGGTGCGGTTACTTTGACCGCAGAAGTGGTCCGCAGATGTGATTAAAAAGGCCAAAGGTGCGGTATTGTTGGGCAAATCATATAAATAGATGTCTTCACAAAATTTTGGCTTATTTCATCAATTTCTCATTCGAGCTGGAGCTTATGGGAGCAATTTGAAGAGGGAATTCAAGGGAATTTCGTGGAGGTAAGATTCTTGGAACTAAAACTCATTTCTATGGTGATATTTTACTAATTAAACATGGAATTTATGGAAATTAGTTGTTAAAATTGGCGGTTTAAGGTTTGAAATTTGAGACTTTGATTTAGGGATTTGAGGGGCCGTTAGTGGTCGGATTTTGATGTATTTTGTATGTATGAAATCGTGAGAGTGTAAAGATTATAGTTTTGTGATTTTTATTAGAATCCGAGACGTGAGCCCGGGGGTCGGGTTTGGCCAATATTTGGATTTTTGAGTTAATTCGATTATTTTCGCTTGGGCTTTGTTCCCTTAGCGTGTATTAATGGTATGAATCTGGTTTTGGTTAGATTTGGGGCATTTGGAGGCCGATTCGAGAGGCAAAGGTATCGCGAGCTAGTTTGTACTGGATTGAGGTATGTAATGATTGTAAATGTTGTCCTAAGGGTATGAAACCCTGGAATTCACATCGTTTTGCTACTTTGAGGTGACGCACATGCTAGATGACGAGCATGGGGTCGTGCACCATTAGGGATTGTGACTTGGTCCGTCCCGTGCGACTGTTAAGTCACGTATTTGATTGAAAACTATTTGATATCGTTGTGTTTTGGAAAGTATTACCATGTTTTGGGCTGAATGCCTTATTTGGCCTCGTGCTAATTGTTTTGGACCTTTCGGGGCTTTTTACTACTATTCCTCATTGTTTTGACTTAATATCTGTACTCAGTCATGTTGTATTCTACTATTTTCATAACTCAGTCGTATTTACTCCGTTTGATATTCTAAATGACATTTTGAGTTGAGCATCATGTTTTACCGTTGCCCGAGTGGCTTGAGAGGTTTCTGACTTACTGAGGCTAAGGGCCTGTGTTTGTAATTATGGAAATTAAGTGTTACACCCCAAGTTTTCATACGTGAGAGTACGTCGTAAGTCATTGATGTAAGCTCGGAAATGAGATTATATTTGGAAGCAAATAAAGTAAGTTAATCATGTTACCTTGGAGGTTACAAATATTTAAGATCATGAATAACGAGTACCAAGAGGGTTGGAAATCTTAGAAGCTAAATCAATTGAAGAAAATAAGTTTCGTCAAAAGTCGACAAGTTTCAAATGTTATAACATGTACTTTGGGGTGAGACTAGGGTTATTAACATGATAAGGAGGTTATTCTATGAGTTATTTTAGTCGTATAATATTCATTTTCTACATTTTGAAGGCAAGCAAGTTGTGGAACAAGAGTTGGCAAAGGTCATCACAAGTTACATTCATAAATTTGCTGAAATTTAGGTCAAATGTATCTGAGCATTTATCCGAATATACTTGGAATCATGGGGTGTTCTACCTACAAAATTGAAGGTCTACGAGTCTAGTTTCTAACGTATTAAACCGTTTGTCAATATGACATCGGAGTAGAGAGATATTCACGTTTTTGTGAGACCGCGCAAGCAGCTCCCAATGGGACCCACTTAGGCGGTGGTTGACCTACTTCAATTTATAAACGATTTGGATGCCTATTTTTGCTCATTTTTCAACTAAAATTCGTCTCCAAACTTCTCCTAACCCTCCTAAACATATACCACAAGGGTTTGAAGTGATTCCAAAGTGATTACATCATATTTCAACATCAAAACTTAGTTCTAGTGAAGAACAACACCTCTTTGAGGTTGTGTTGTCATTGAGGATTGTTGTGGGCTGTATTTGGATGAAACTCCAAGTTGTTGCTGCTGTCTAAGGTGAGTATAACAGCCTACTAATTGTGCTTAATCTTGCTTGTATGTTGGTTAAGTTGTTAGGATGATAAACTACAAGATAATACTTGGATTAGTTTAAGTCACTTCTATGGTGTTGTATTGCTATTAAGGGTTGTTGTAAACTGAGTTTAACTTGGTTTTGACTTGAAGTTACTGTATAAGGTATGTATATTGTGATCTTGCTTGTTCCTAAGGTTATCTTGATGTTGATTAAGTTAAATGGATGGGCTAGACATGAACTAGTGAATAAAGTTGTTAATTGAGGATAGTTGAAGTTGTGGATTATTTACGTTGTTATAAATATATGGTTTAAGGCTGGAATCATTGATTAATGACTTCATTATCATGTTAATGATACTTTTATGTTGAAGTAAGAAGTCTATAAGGATTGATAAGGGGTATATAGATTCCAATCGGAGCTTGCCGCTCATCGTAATGTAGTTGTGACTTGTTGTTGTTATATGGTGTCTTGATATTGATAATTATGTATTGATGGATTGCTCTGGTAATTGTTGTTGATATATGGTATTGGAGGAGGCCCTTGTTACAAGGGAGATGCTGCCCAAATTTACGTAAACGAGCTACTAGCTTAAGTTATAGACTTAGCCTTTGCTCAACACTGATTTTGAATTTCCTTATACTATGATAGATTGAGTTGACTTGTTTGAAGAGTTGCTTGGAAGGGATTAGGGACTCAACAGGTTTAAGGTATGTTAAGGCACTTTCTTCTTTCTTTTGGCAAGATCTAAAGTGAAATGAATACGCTACTTCATAATGGATCTACTCCTAGCAACTAAGGTTGTCCATGTTGTTCTTTCCTTTTAAAATTATTCTAAGCAAGTGTGTATGATCCTTGAATCCTACTAAGGTTCATATTGAGGGTATGGATGTCCATAGTGCTCTTAAGTCACTCCAAAAGGTTTAGAAGGTGATTCCATGAGTTGAGCATGCATTATATATATGTATCTATTTTACTCTACCGAGCCGCACTATAGTCGGCCGGGTACGACACCTATTGTGCAACCACTGATCAGTTGGTTTACCGAGCTCCACATGGCCGGGTACGATTCTACCGAACCTTATGATGGTCGGGTACGCTTTTACCGAGTCCTCTTTGAGGCCGGGTACGATATGATGATGATGATGCCCACAGAGGCGAATGTTTTAAAAAGTTTATGTATATATATGTATTATGCATTTCATATCAGTAACCCCCTGAGGCACTCTGATGTTACAGGTTGTATCTCCTCTATCTCTCTCTTTACATTACTGTTCTTGTTTATGCTTTCCTGCCTAACATACTCGGTACTTTATTCGTACTAACGTCCCTTTTGCCTGGGGACGCTGCATTTCATGCCCGCAGGTCTCGATTGATAGGTTGACAGTCCTCTAGTAAGCTATCAGTTCAGCGAAGGTGTTGGTGCACTCCACTTGCTCCGGAGTTGCCTATTTGATCAGTATGCTTTGGATATGTATTGATTGGTATGGCGGGGCCCTATCCCGACCTTTATGATTTTATATACTCTTAGAGGCTTGTAGACAGATTTCAGGTGAATGGATACTTGTATGGCCTTGTCGGCCTATGTTTCGAGTTTACTAATGGTCATGTCGGCCTTATAGGCCCGTATGTCACATATATTAGTTTGTATATCATGTTGGGTCTTCATATGTTAAGTATTCCCTTATGTTTTATTCTTGTTATCTCATGATGGGTTTTCTGGCTCATTTACTCATGATAACATGATAAGAAAGATATGTTACGTTGGTACTCGGTTGAGTAAAGCACCGGGTGCCCGTCGCGGCCCTTCGGTTTGGGTCGTGACATAGTCTCAACAGATCATGTGTGTACTAAGATGTGTATGCTTCTTAATAAGGATCTTTAAGGCACGGATAACTATTCACGAATATGGTGAAAATCTATGAGGAATTCAGAAGCTAGATATAAGTTTTAACAAGTAAAAGAAGTAAGGTGAAGAGGGGTACGAGGCACCCAGATAATGAAGATTATCAATATTTTCAAATCAGGCAGAGAAATATAAGCATTTTGGTACCTTCATCAATGACAAAGGTAAGTACAATTGGCCACACCCATCTCAGTTATGTTCTATGGGAGCTAACAGATATTATTTAAGAGAAAGATGGGATATCAGGATCCAGTTGGAGTTAGAGTAACCCAAAAATTGTTGATAGGTTGTTATCATTAACTAACGTTTCCAAAAGATGGTGCAAATGTAGTAATAGATCTCCTTCTAAGACACCCATATGGTGAACTCTAGAGTAGTACAATCAGATACGAATACTGGAATATTCAAAAATTTCAGAAGATAGGCAGTGGGATCCTAGAAGGGACAAATATTTACCTTAGTATGACTCTAGCCCCGAGTAAAAAAAAGAATGCTAGGCATTCCCAAGAGCCAGTGAGATGAAGCTAGGGGAGCTTATAGGGAAAGAACTTTTTGTTGAAGTTTTTAGAATAAAGTGATAGACAAAAGAAATATTATCCGGAGAATAAGAAGAAAATAAATGAAGCATCATGAGTAAGATGTGATATATGGGTGATAACAGTAAATCAAAATATGACACGATGATAGAGTCTATAGTCAAGTGAAGGAAAATACAAGAGGTGACAAGCCTTAAGGCAATAAAAGAGTATAAACCATAACGTCATATTCTTATTTTGAGAAATGAGTTGGTGACTTCAACGTGATTACCAGGAGGAAAGGTTAGACCCCAGAGTAATAAAAATCAGTATGGGCTGGTGAACAAGATAAAATCGAACATGAATTAGGGACCGGAGGATTTGATAATGGTTGACATCGTGAGAATTTCAAAGATTGTGCTCCAACAATAATAGAATAGACAACAGACGAATAACCTTTAAAGGTTATTTAGGAAGTCGCTTACCTAAAGCAAGCACTCTGAGCAGAGTTAATCTTAAGGGACTAAGTGTGCCAGTTACCGTAGGTGTCACCTTCGGGCGTAAGAAATTTAGTTATCCCTGGTACAGAAGGTTACCATAAGGTGATTAAGGTTCATTGATAATGTGAAAAGACGCCAAAGATGAAGAGGTAAAACAACTATAGGTAGATCGTCGTAGTACTAAATCTTAGTACTCCCATGAAGGGGGGAATATGGTGTGATATGATATTAAGTCGGAGTTAAGTGGTTCAGTTAACTATGGAATGGTAAAGGTAGAATGTGGTAAAAAGGAGAAAGGGATGATGTTGCATTTATTCAGTTCCTGCGGATATGTTGCGACTCCAGAACATTATACAAGCACGACACCGGGGAGAGGCAGTAAAAGTTTTCGGCCAGGATGTTATTGATAAATAAGTGTGAATGGACACTTGATACATCAGGAGCTAGTGGTGAGAGATAAGTTAAGACAAAGGATATATCCCAAGAGGGATTATGCAGAATATATATATATATATATATGAGAATGGACCAACGAGTAATTAGTAGTTGATTCAGGAAGAGCCCAGTTATGGCTAGACAAGAGGTCACAGATAAATCAATAGATCATGCAAGATAAATGTAGTGAACCGCAGCATAGTGAATTCAGTCTCGCAGATACGAGATCGCAATCATTTGAAAAAATTTCAGATAGGAGTTGAGGCAATTAAAGGTACCATTTTTAAGGTTTATAAAAATAAGAGAGAGTGCCACTAAGGAGACAATAAAAATTTGAGCTTAGAAGTAACCCTACGAGCACAAAGGCATAAATTTATGTAACTAAGGATTATTATGGGCGAGTAAGAATAACGAAAATTACCTTCGGGTGTACGATATATCAAGCTCGCAACTTTACAAGAGCCAGAAGGTCTCCCTAAGTACTACAATGAAGGACTAGCTGAGGAAATAAGGAAGAAGGTTTCCACCTAAGCATAGTGAACTAAAGAGTAAATTATCCTGTAACAATAGTCTCACTACAATATTGTATACACTCCATAAGAAAATGGCACATATCATGGCTAATGAATGGTGAAAAAAAACATCAAAGGTGATGTTTGAGATCATATGAGGTACAGGAAAAGTATAGTATTCGTGGGCAAAAAGACAAGCCAAGTATTCATGCAACAAGTGATAGAACGACCAGCAAAAGTAATTGCTTACATTTAAGGACAACTGAGAAGGCACGAAAGGAAATTTATGGTGCTAGCAAGTTAAAGGAAGGTTGCGAGTAGTATAAACAGATCGGTGTAGGTCCTAAGGTAAAGTATTGTAGAGCAACAAGGTTTTAGGTAGATAGGAGTAAGGATATGAAAAGGTGAGTAAGAAGGTGACGAGAATATGTATGTCCTCGAGATTAAACCCATCAAAAAAAGGGAGCTGATGATTTCCATATGTAATAAAAAGCTCGGTACAACCTAAATGAACACAGAGGAGTTTGAGACTAGGTGCATTTAGAAGAGATGGAATGCTGCCCTGGCGGTAGAATAAGGGTGTAATTGTGATAGATAAGAGGATTTTTCTAAGGCCTTTGATTGATTAATGATTTAATGAGAAAGGGATTTCATTAATTGCACGGGATTAGAATACCCCCATAAGATGAATCGCGTTGGGATGCAATGAAATATGGTTATTGAAGTATAGTATTATCCCTAGGTGGATCAGGAAAATCACTTCATATGTTCCCCAATAAGATTTGAGCCCTAGTGATAGTGTATTACGTAAGAGGTTGCAAGTTATCAGTGATAGATTATAGATCAACATTAAGGTGAATAAACAATAGATGTGTACAAGTTCCAAAGTTCGAGATGAGATTTGTTTGTTATTCTTAGATGAATAATAACGAGGAAGCACTAAAGGACTTAGATTTATACATATAGGATAAGCAGCGAGAGAGTAACCTGGAGTTGGGTAGCAAACCTCGGTAATAATAAACCGAAGTAAGTTTTATGGTATAGTATAACCTACCTAGATGTAGTAAATCCATAAGGATAGATATACAAGGCTATGAAACAAGAGATAGAAATAGTCTTAAGTTCGATAAAGTACCAAGCGAAAGACATCAGTACACCTATAGATGCCTAGAGGGACAACTTGTCATAATTCTGTATATGTTCATAAAGTGAGGCTTAGAGATTGGCTAAAAGATGGAGGAAAAAGAGAATACGAGTCGCTAGGCGCTCATACAAGGACACAGTCGTACATACTGCATGACATAAGGTATCAAATGTTACGATGTTGGAAGAATTTTAACCACATGTCATGGTGTGACAAAGAGGCCTAAAAGGGGGGAATGCCCAAGCGTTTGGATTTATTCACAAAACAATTGCTTAGATGGAAAGATGAGCATTAAAGTATTCGTAAGAGCCATAGTTTATGAAACTGATAAGCTCATCAGTCAACATTCAAGGACGAATGTTCCAAAGGGGGGAATGATGTTACACCCCAAGTTTTCATACTTGAGAGTACGTCGTAAGTCATTGATGTAAGCTCGAAAATGAGATTATATTTGGAAGCAAATAAAGTAAGTTAATCATGTTACCTTGGAGGTTACAAATATTTAAGATCATGAATAACGAGTACCAAGAGGGTTGGAAATCTTAGAAGCTAAACCAATTGAAGAAAATAAGTTTCGTCGAAAGTCGACAAGTTTCGAATGTTATAACAAGTACTTTGGGGTGAGACTAGGGTTATTAACATGATAAGGAGGTTCTTATATGAGTTATTTTAGTCGTATGATATTCATTTTCTACATTTTGAAGGCAAGCAAGTTGTCGAACAAGAGTTGGCAAAGGTCATCACAAGTTACATTCATAAATTTGCTGAAATTTAGGTCAAATGTATCTGAGAATTTGTCCAAATATACTTGGAATAATGGGGTTTTCTACCTACAAAATTGAAGGTCTACGAGTCTATTTTCTAACGCATTAAACCGTTCGTCAATACGACATCGGAGTAGAGATATATTCGCATTTTCGCGAGACCGTGCAAGCAGCTCCCAATGGGACTCACTTAGGCGGTGGTTGACCTACTTCAATTTATAAACGATTTGGACACCTATTTTTGCTCATTTATCAACTAAAATTCGTCTCCAAACTTCTCCTAACCCTCCTAAACATATACCATAAGGGTTTGAAGTGATTCCAAAGTGATTACACCATATTTCAACATCAAAACTTAGTTCTAGTGAAGAACAACACCTCTTTGAGGTTGTGTTGTCATTGAGATGTTGTGGGCTGTATTTGGATGAAATTCCAAGTTGCTGCTGATGTCTAAGGTGAGTATAACATCCTACTAATTGTGCTTAATCTTTCTTGTATGTTGGTTAAGTTGTTAGGATGATAAACTACAAGATAATACTTGGATTAGCTTAAGTCACTTCTATGGTGTTGTATTGCTATTAAGGGTTGTTGTAAACTGAATATAACTTGGATTTTGACTTGAAGTTACTGTATAAGGTATGTATATTGTGATCTTGCTTGTTCCTAAGGTTATCTTGATGTTGATTAAGTTAAATGGATGGGCTAGACATGAACTAGTGAATAAAGTTGCTAATTGAGGATAGTTGAAGTTGTGGATTATTTTCGTGGTTATAAATATATGGTTTAAGGCTGGAATCATTGATTAATGACTTCATTATCATGTTAATTATACTTTTATGTTGAAGTAAGAAGTCTATAAGGATTGATAAGGGGTATATGGATTCCAATCGGAGCTTGCCGCTCGTCGTAATGTAGTTGTGACTTGTTGTTGTTATATGGTGTCTTGATATTGATAATTATGTATTGATGGATTGCTCTGGTAATTGTTGTTGGTATATGGTATTGGAGGAGGCCCTTGTTACAAGGGAGATGCTGCCCAAATTTACGTAAACGAGCTACTAGCTTAAGTTATAGACTTAGCCTTTGCTCAGCACTGATTTTGAATCTCCTTATACTATGATAGATTGAGTTGACTTGTTTGAAGAGTTGCTTGGAAGGGATTAGGGACTCAACGGGTTTAAGGTATGTTAAGGAACGTTCTTCTTTCTTTTGGCATGATCTAAAGTGAAATGAATAAGCTACTTCATAATGGATCTACTCCTAGCAACTAAGGTTGTCCATGTTGTTCTTTCCTTATAAAATTATTCTAAGCAAGTGTGTATGATCCTTGAATCCTATTAAGGTTCATATTGAGGGTATGGATGTCCATAGTGCTCTTAAGTCACTCCAAAAGGTTTAGAAGGTGATTCCATGAGTTGAGCATGCATTATATATATGTATCTATTTTACTCTACCGAGCCGCACTATAGTCGGCCGGGTACGGCACCTATTATGCAACCACTGATCAGTTGGTTTACCGAGCTCCACGTGGTCGGGTACGATTCTACCGAGCCTTATGATGGTCGGGTACGTTTTTACCGAGTCCTCTTTGAGGCCGGGTACGATATGATGATGATGATGCCCACAGAGGCGAATGTTTTAAAAAGTTTATGTATATATATGTATTATGCATTTCATATCAGTAACCCCCAGAGGCACTCTGATGTTACAGGTTGTATCTCCTCTATCTCTCTCTTTACATTACTGTTCTTGTTTATGCTTTCCTGCCTAACATACTCGGTACTTTATTCGTACTGACGTCCCTTTTGCCTGAGGACGCTGCATTTCATGCCCGCAGGTCTTGATTGATAGGTTGACAGTCCTCCAGTAGGCTATCAGCTCAGCGAAGGTGTTGGTGCACTCCACTTGCTCCGGAGTTGCCTATTTGGTCAGTATGCTTTGGATATGTATTGATTGGTATGGCAGGACCCTATCCCGACCTTTATGATTTTATGTACTCTTAGAGGCTTGTAGATAGATGTCAGGTGTATGGATACTTGTATGGCCTTGTCGACCTATGTTTCGAGTTTACTAATGGTCATGTCGGCCTTATAGGCCCGTATGTCACATATATTAGTTTGTATATCATGTTGGGTCTTCATATGTTGAGTATTCCTTTATGTTTTATTCTTGTTATCTCATGACGGGTTTTTGGGCTCATTTACTCATGATAACATGATAAGAAAGATATGTTACTTTGGTACTCGGTTGAGTAAAGCATCGGGTGCCCGTCGCGGCCCTTCGGTTTGGGTCGTGACAACGTCGCATCATGTTGTACTGATTTGTGATATATGAGAGGCCGAGAGCCTGATTTGTTATGCCACGAGATGTCTTGTTATAGCGCTAGGGCTGTAGGAGCCCCTCCGGAGTCTGAACACCCCTAATGAGCGTGGGTACCACTGTGAGAGATGTGATATTGCCCGAGGGGCTGTTGTTGTTTCATGTTGTTGCCTAAAGGGCTGATTATAGTGATTGTGAGGTAGCCTGAGGGGCTGGATCTGTTGATACTTTGCTCGAGGGGCGGTTGTGGTACATGTTTTACCGGAGGGGCTGTTTATGTTTCTGTCCTTTTACTCACTATTTTCATCACTCGTTTGAAACTATTTAAAGATGTTTTAAAAAGGTTTAACTGAATTAAGCTATTTTTACGAGTTTTATTGATTTACTATATTGTTCTGGACATATACTGTTTTGTTGTAGTGCTATGACGTGAAATTACCTATTTTCTTACTGCTCTACTGCTTTTACTTTTATTACTTACTGAGTTGGCATACTCACATTACTCCCTCCACCTTGTGTGTAGATCTGGGAGTCTCAAGATGCGATAGTGAGTGCTGATCAGTCTTCCAGCAGGTCTCCGAAGTTGACAGGTATCTGTTTGGCATTCGTAGCCCAGTGCTTCTCCTTCCTATCTTATTCAGATTGTCTTAGTATTTTATTTTCGTACTATGTTGTCCTTTCTTTTTCCTAGACGAGTTGTAGTTGATCATGACTGGTGACACCCCGATGTCGGGCTTGTGTTGTATTTTCGCACTGCTTATTTTAACTTATATTATGTGATATTTGTTAACTAGTGGCATAAAATGTCCTATTATGAAATTTCTGGTTGGTTTTGGGGTTTGTGTTGGCTGGCCTAGTTTCACTTTAGGCGCCATCACGATCGGGTCAGTTTTAGAGTCGTGACAAGTTGGTATTAGAGCCTAGGTTACATAGGTCTCACAAATCATGAGCAGGTTTAGTAGAGTCTCACCGATCGGTATGGATACATCTGTACTTATCCTCGGGAGGCTGTAGAACCTTTAGGAAAAACATCATATTCTTGAATTCCTGTCGTGCGAATCTATTGATTCTAGTACTAAACTTCTGTTATTCTATTCTCTCACAGATGGTGAGGACACATACTACCGGTCAGGACGGACGACCACCAATACCACCAGCTGGGGCCACCAGAAGCAGAGGACACGGTCAAGGCCGTGGTAGGGGCAGGGGTGTAGCCTGCACAACAGCTAGGACAGCACCTGCAGATCCACCAGCCGCCCTAGTTCATGATCAGGTCCCAGTTGTGGACGCTCCAGCAGCACCAGCTCAGGCACCGACTGTGCCTATTGTGATTCCAGGCCATCAGGAGGCCCTAGCCCAGATTCTATCACTATGGACTGGCTTAGTTCAGGCGGTCTCAGTTACTACAGCCGCAGCTACTTCTCAGGCGGGGGGAGGCACTCAGACTCCCGCTGCTCGCACACTTGAGCAGGTCGTGCAGGGACTTCAGACACCGGGGGCACCTCCAACCCAGCCTGTTGCAGCTGCTCAAGACTATGTCACTTCTGTTATGCAAGAGAACGAGCAGCGTAGATTGGAGAGGTTTCGTAGACTTCAGCCTCCGACTTTCAATGGTGTAGAGGGCGAGGATGCCCAGGGTTTCTTGGAAAAGTGTGAGAGGATGCTTCGGACCGCAGGTATTCTAGAGACCAGTGGGGTCTCATTCACTACCTTCCAGTTCTCCGGGGTTGCACTTAGTTGGTGGGAGGCTTACGAGAGGCGTAGGCTGATTGGCGTAGCGCCCCTTTCTTTGCATCAGTTCTTTATTCTCTTTTTGGAGAAGTTTATACCTAAGTCTCGCCGAGAGAAGCTGCTCAGGCAGTTCGAGCAGCTTCGTCAGGGTGACATATTTGTTACATAGTATGAGATACGGTTCTCCAAGTTGGATTGTCATGCGGTCTGGTTGGTTCCCACAGATCGAGAGAGGATTAGGAGGTTTATAGATGGCCTCGATTTTCATCTTCGGTTGCTTATGACCAGAGAGAGAGTATCTAGTGCTACCTTTGATGAGGTTGTTGACATAGCTCGACAGATTGAGATGGTTTATGGTCAAGAAAGGATTGAGAGGGAGGCTAAGAGACCTCGTGGTTAGGGTGGATTCAGTGGTACTCCTCATGGGGGTCTGTTTCAGCATGGTAGAGGTCGTCTATTTAGGTATGCTCAGTCTGCTCGCCCAGGTTATCGTAGGGCATCATTGGGCCATGGTTCTCACAGTTCTCATCAGGGCCATTCATCACTCAGTGCTCTTCTAGCCCAGAGTTCGTCCTGTGCTCCAACAGTTCAGGGCTCTTTTACGCTAGGTTCTTCTGCTATTCATCCCGGTGCTAGGGGTTCCCTTCAGTCCCAGTCTCTAGCACTAGGGGGTTGTTATAAGTGTGGAGAGTTGGGGCATATATGGAGATAGTGTCCTCGTCATCTTGGGGTTTTATCTCAGTAGAGGAGTCAGCCACCGACTTTAGTGCCAGTTACTTTACCACCCACCCACCCAGTTAGGGGTGGAGGACAGTCACCTAGGGGTCGCCCTAACGGAGGAGGTCGATCAGGAGGCGGTCAGGCCCATTTCTATGCACTCCCAGCTAGACCCGATTTTATTGCTTCAGATGCTGTGATTACATGTATTGTCTCAGTCTACCATAGAGATGCCTCTGTGTTATTTGATCCCGGTTCCACTTTTTCATATGTGTCATCATATTTTGCTCGTTATTTGGATATGCCCCGTGAGTCTCTTGTTTCATCTATTTGTGTATCTACTTCGGTGGGCGATACTATTATTATGGACCACGTATATCGGTCTTGTATGGTGACTATTGGGGGTTTGGAGACCCAAGTGGACCTTTTGTTGCTTTGTATGGTGGACTTTGATATGATATTAGGCATGGATTGGCTATCTCCAAGTTGTGTTATTTTGGACTGTTATGCTAAGATAGTGGTGTTGGCTATGCCGGGTGTGCCACGGATTGAGTGGCGAGGTTTGACCGATTTTGTTCTCAGTAGGATAATTTCATTTCTGAAGGCCCGGCGAATGGTTGGGAAAGGTTATCTTTCATACTTAGCTTTTGTGCGGGATGTTAGTGTAGAGACTCCTACCATTGATTCGGTCCCGGTAGTGAGGGACTTTCCGGATGTGTTTCCTGTAGACCTGTCGGGCATGCCACAAGAGAGGGATATTGATTTTGGTATTGATCTGGTGTCGGGCACTAAGCCTATATCTATTCCACCGTATCATATGGCACCAACGGAGTTAAAGGAGTTAAAGGAGCAACTTTAAGAACTCCTCGATAAGGGGTTTATTCAGCCTAGTGTGTCGCCTTGAGGTGCGCCTGTTCTATTTGTGAAGAAGAAGGATGGCACGATGAGGATGTGCATTGATACAGGTAGTTGAACAAAGTTACAATCAAGAACAAGTATCCTTTGCCTCGTATCGATGATTTATTTGACCAGCTTCAAGGAGCGAGAGTGTTCTCCAAGATTGATCTTCGTTCAGGGTATCACCAGTTGAAGATCAGGGACTCAAATATTCTTAAGACATCTTTCAGGACCCGATATGGTAATTATGAGTTCCTTGTGATGTCTTTTGGGCTGACCAATGCCCCAACAACGTTCATGCATTTGATTAACAACGTGTTTCGGCCTTATCTCGACTCATTCGTTATTGTATTCATTGATGATATTCTGGTATACTCGCATAGTCAGGAGGAGCACGCGGAGCATATGAGAGTTGTGTTGCAGAGGTTAAGGGAGGAGAAGCTTTATGCAAAGTTTTCCAAATTTGAGTTTTGGCTCAATTCAGTGGCTTTGTTAGGGCACATGGTGTCCACTGAGGGTATTCAGGTTGATCCGAAGAAGATAGAGGCGGTTCATAGTTGTCCCAGACCATCCTCAGCCACAGAGATTTGCAGCTTTCTTGGTTTGGCGGGTTATTACTGTCAGTTTGTTCAGGAATTTTCATCTATAGCATCACCCTTGACCAAATTGACTCAAAAGGGTGTTCCATTTAGGTGGTCGGATGAGTGTGAGGCGAGCTTTCAGATGCTCAAGACTGCCTTGACCACAGCTCCAGTGTTAGTTTTGCCATCAGCTTCAGGTTCATATACAGTGTATTGTGATGCTTCGAGGGTTGGTATCTGGTGTGTGTTAATGTAGGAGGGTAGAGTGATTACTTATGCTTCCCGTCAGTTGAAGCCCCATGAAAAGAACTACCATGTTCATGATCTAGAGTTGGTTACCATTGTTCACGTGTTGAAGATTTGGAGGCACTATTTGTATGGTGTGTCTTGTGAGGTGTTTACTGATCATTGTAGCCTCCAACACTTGTTCAAGTAAAAGGACCTAAATTTTAGGTAGCGGAGATGGTTGGAGCTGCTAAAGGAATATGATATCACTATCTTGTGTCATCCGGGGAGGGCCAATGGAGTGGCCAATGCTTTGAGTAGGAAGGTGGTGAGTATGGGTAATTTGATGTATATTCCTATTGGGGAGAGACCTCTTGCAGTTGATGTTCAGGCCTTGGCCAATCGGTTCATGAGGTTGGATATTTTTTAGCCCAGTCGGGTCTTAGCTTGTGTGGTTTCTCGGTCTTCCTTTTTTGATCGCATCAGAGAGCGCTAGTATAATGATCCTCATTTGCTTGTCCTTAAGGACAGATTTTAGCCCGATGATGCTAGAGATGTGACAATTTGTGATGATGGGGTATTGAGAATGCAGGGTCGGATATGCGTGCCCAATGTAGATGGGCTTCGGGAGTTGATTCTGGAGGAGGCCCAAAGCTCGCGGTATTCCATCCATCTCGGTGCCACGAAGATGTATTAGGATCTGAGACAACATTATTGGAGGAGAATAAAGAAGGACATTGTGGGATTCGTAGCTCGGTGTCTCAATCGTCAGCATGTGAAATATAAGCATTAGAGACCGGGTTGATTGGTTCAACAGATGGATATTCTAGAGTGGAAGTAGGAGCGTATCACCATGGATTTTGTAGTTGGACTCCCATGGACTTTGAAGAAGTTCGATGCTATTTGGGTGATTGTGGATCGGCTGACCAAGTCCGTGCACTTCATTCCTGTGTGTACTACCTATTCTTGAGAGCGGTTGGCAGAGATCTATATTCGAGAGATTGTTCGATTGCATGGTGTCCCACTGTCCATCATTTCAGATAGAGGTACTCAGTTTACTTCGCAACTTTGGAGAGTCGTGCTGAGAGAGTTGGGTACTCAGTTGAGTTAAGCATAGGTTTTCACTCTCAAACGGACGGGCAGTCCGATCGCACTATCCAGATATTGGAGGATATGTTGCGTGCTTGTGTTATTGATTTTGGTGGTTCATGGGAAAAATTTCATCTGGGGAAGGCCATTGTAGTGGTCGATGCTTTGAGTAGGAAGGCGGTGAGTATGGGTAGTTTGGCGTATATTCCTGTTGGGGAGAGACCTCTTGCAGTTGATGTTCATGCCTAGCCCAATCGGTTCGTGAGTTTGGATATTTTTTAGCCTAGTCGGGTCTTAGCTTGTGTAGTTTCTCGGTCTTCCTTGTTTGATTGCATCAGAGAGTGCCAGTATGATGATCCTCATTTGCCTGTCCTTAAGGACAGAGTTCAGCACGACGATGCTAGAGATGTGACTATTGATGATGATAGAATATTGAGGATCCAGGGCCAGATATGCATGCCCAATGTAGATGGGCTTCAGGAGTTGATTCTAGAGGAGGCCCATAGCTCGCTGTATTCCATCCATCTGGGTGCTGTGAAGATGTATCAGGATCTGAGACAACATTATTGGTAGAGGAGAATGAAGAAGGACATTGTGGGATTCGTAGCTCGATGTCTCAATTGTCAGCAGGTGAAATATGAGCATCAGAGACCGAGTGGATCGTTTCAGCGGATGGATATTCCAGAGCGGAAGTGGGAGCGGATCACCATGGATTTTGTAGTTGGACTCCCACGGACTTTGAAGAAGTTCGATGCTATTTGGGTGATTGTGGATCGGCTGACCAAGTCCGTGCACTTCATTTTTGTGTGTACTACCTATTCTTCCGAGCGGTTGGCAGAGATCTATATCTGAGAGATTGTTCGATTGCATGGTGTCCCAGTGTCCATCATTTCAAATAGAGGTACTCAGTTTACTTCACAATTTTGGAGAGCCGTGCAGAGAGAGTTGGGTACTCAAGTTGAGTTGAGCATATCTTTTCACCCTCAGACAGACGGGCAGTCCGAGCGCACTATCCAGATATTGGAGGACATGTTGTGCGCTTGTGTTATTGATTTTGGTGGTTTATGGGATCAGTTTCTACCGCTCGCGGAGTTTGCTTGTAACAACAGTTATCAGTCGAGTATTTAAATGGATCCATATGAGGCTTTGTATGGGAGATGGTGTAGATCTCTAGTTGGCTAGTTTGAGCTGGGTGAGGCTAGGCTTTTGGGTACAAACCTGGTGCATGATGCTTTGGACAAGGAGAAGGTGATCCAATAGCAGCTTCGTACAGCCCATCGAGACAAAAGAGTTATGCTGACAGAAGGTTTGTGATGTGTCCTACATGGTTGGGGAGAAGGTTCTACTTAAGGTTTCACCCATTAAGGTTGTTATGAGATTTGGGAAGAGGGGTAAATTTAGTCCCCAGTTCATTGGGCCTTTTGAGGTGCTTCGGAGAATTGAGGAGGTGGCTTATGAGCTGGCCTTGCCACCTAGCTTGTCTAGTGTGCATCTGGTATCTCATGTTTCTATGCTCCGGGAGTATATTGGTGATCCGTCTCATATTTTGGATTTCAGCACAGTTCAGTTAGATGGTGGTTTGACTTATGATGTGGAGCCAGTGGCTATTTTGGAGCATCAGGTGCGAAAGTTGAGATCAAAGGATATAGCTTCAATGAAAGTGCAGTGGAGAGGTCAGACCGTGGAGGAGGCTACCTGGGAGACCGAACGGGAGATGCGGAGCCGATATCCTCACCTATTTGAGGCTTCAGGTATGTTTCTAGACTCGTTCGAGGACAAATGTTTGTTTAAGAGGGGGAGGATGTAACGACCCGGCCGATTGTTTCATGAGTTACCGCTTTGTTTCCCCTATTTCTGCTTCTTTATGTCTTGTTCAGCTATATTATGTGGTATTGGGGTGGTTGGTTCAGGTTCGGAGTGGTTTTGTAGAGAAGTGAGACACTTAGTCTCTTTTGAGTAAGCTTAAGTTGGAAAAGTTAACCGGATGTTGACTTATGTAAAAAAGGTCTCGGATGTGAATTTTGATGGTTCAGATAGCTTCGTTAGGTGATTTGGGACTTAGGAGCATGATCGGAATGTATTTTGGAGGTCCGTGGTAGATTTAGGCTTGAATTGGCGAAAGTGAAATTTTGGCATTTTCTGGTTGGTAGTTGAAATTTTGAAATCGTTGTTGGATTGGAATTACGAAAATTGGAGTAGGTCCGTAGTATCATTTGGGATGTGTGTGCAAAATTTCAGGTCATTCGGACGAGGTTTGATAGACTTTTTGATCGTTTGCGGAATTCAGAAGTTTTGGAATCCTTAGGCTTGAATCCAAGGGTATTTTGATATTGTTTTGAGTGTTCCGAAGGTTGGAACAAGTTTTAATAGTGGTATGTGATTTGTTTTCATGTTTGGTTGAGGTCCAGAGGGCCTCGGGATGGATTTGGATTGTTGACAGAGTGTTTGGGTTTTTGGAGTTGTGCTGCAGATTTTGTGCTTCTGTCATTTCTGCACCTGCAGGTTGGGGACCGCAGGTGCGATATCGCAAATGCGCTGAGGAGTTCATAGAAGCAGTCTGGGGTCAGCTGGTGCTTGACCGCAGGTGCGGAGCTTCTATCGCTCCTATGGGGCCGCAGGTGCGAGTTTTAGCCGTAGATGCGGAGTTGGGTCCTTAAGTGAAAACTGCAGGTGCGGTTACTTTGACCGCAGGTGCGGTTACTTTGACCGCAGAAGCGGTCCGCAGATGCGATTAAAAAGGCCACAGGTGCGGTATTGTTGGGCAGATCATATAAATAGATGCCTTCACGAAATTTTAGCTTATCTCATCAATTTCTCATTCGGGTTGGAGCTTGTGGGAGCAACTTGAAGAGGGAATTCAAGGGAATTTCATGGAGGTAAGATTCTTGGAACTAAAACTCGTTTCTATGGTGATATTTTACTGATTAGACATGGAATTTATGGAAATTAAATGTTAAAATTGGGGTTTAGGGTTTGAAAGTTGAGACTTTGATTTAGGGATTTGAGGGGTCGTTTGTGATCGAACTTCGATGTATTTGGTATGTATGAACTCGTGAGAGTGTAAGGATTCTAGTTTTGTAATTTTTATCGGAATCCAAGATGTGGGCTCGGGGGTCAGGTTTGACCAATTTTGGGATTTTTGAGTTAATTCGATTATTTTCACTTGGGCTTTGTTCCCTTAGCGTGTATTAATGGTATGAATCTGGTTTTGGTTAGATTCAGAGCATTTGGAGGCCGATTCGAGAGGCAAGGGCATCGCGAGCTAGAGTTTGGACCGGATTGAGGTAAGTAATGATTGTAAATGTTGTCCTAAGGCTATGAAACCCTAGATTTCACATCGTTGTGCTATTTTGAGGTGACGCACACGCTAGATGATGAGCGTGGGGTCATGTACCATTGGGGATTGTGACTTGGTCCGTCCCGTACGACTGTTAAGTCATGTTTTTGATTGAAAATTGTTTGATGTCGTTGTGTTTTGGAAAGTATTACTATATTTTGGGTTGAATGCCTTATTTGTACCTCGTGCCAACTATTTTGGACCCTTTGGCGCTTTTTACTACTATTCCTCATTGTTTTGACTTAATATCTATACTATGTCATGTTGTATTCTACTGTTTTCATAACTCAGCCATATTTACTCTGTTTTGATATTCTAAATGACATTTTGGGCTGAGCATCATGTTTTACCGTTGCCCGAGTGGCTTGAGAGGTTTCTGACTAAGTGAGGCCGAGGGCCTGTACTGTGAGGATATTATGGGATCGGAATTCATGCTGCAGCATGTTGTACTGATTTGCGATAGATGAAAGGCCAAGGTCCTTATTTATTATGCCACGAGATGGCTTGTGATAGCGCTTGAGCTGTAGAATCCCCTCCGGAGCCTGAACACCCCTAGTGAGCGCGGGTACCCAGTGTGAGAGATGTGATATTGCCCGAGGGACTAGTGTTGTTTCATGTCGTTGCCCGAAGGGCTGATTACGAGTGATTGTGAGGTAGCCCAAGGGGTTGGATCTGCTGATACTTTGCCCGAGGGGCGGTTGTGGTACATGTTTTGCCCGAGGGGCTGTTTACATTTCTATCCTTTTACTAATTGTTTTCATCACTCGTTTGAAACTATTGAAAGATGTTTTAAAAAGGTTTTACTGAACTGAGTTGTTTTTACGAGTTTTATTGATTTATTGTATTGTTCTGGGCATATACTGTTTTGCTGTAGTGCTATGACGTGAAATTACCGGTTTTCTTACTGCTCAGCTGCTTTTACTTTTATTACTTACTGAGTTGGCATACTCACATTACTCCTTACACCTTGTGTGCAGATCCAGGAGTCTCGAGAAGCGATAGTGAGTGTTGATCAGTCTTTCAACAGGTCTCCGGAGTTGACTAGGTAGCTGTTTGGCATTCGCAGTCCAATGCTTCTCCTTCCTATCTTATTCAGATTGTCTTAGTATTTTATTTTTGAACTAGGTTGTTGTTTCTTGTTCCTTGACGAGTTATAGTTGCTCATGACTGGTGACACCCTGATGTCGGGGTTGTGTTGTATTTCCGCACTGCTTATTTTAACTTATATTATGGGATGTTAGTTAACTAATGGCATAAAATGACCTATTATGAAATTTTTGGTTGGTTTTGGGGTTTGTGTCGGTTGGCATAGTTTCACGTTAGGCGCCATCATGACCGGGTCAGTTTTAGGGTCGTGACAATAATTTCAGAGAAGGAAATAAGGTGGCACATATGCTGGCCAAGAAAGCTATCAAGAGTTCACCATCTACAAAGTATTTTTACCATGCTTGTCCACCCTATTTTGTTGAACAAGAAGTGATCAAAAATAAGCATGGTGTTTGTAATAGTTTTAATAATATTTCTACTAGTGTTTGTAACTATTTTGCAACTATGGGCAACAGTAATACCCTAAAACATCTATTATGCCTATGTAGTTTTTGCTTTAAGTAATATAATACATCCGTGTAATGTGTTGAAAAAAGAAGAAAACGATCTAGGGTTATCGGCTATCTATCATTCTTATTGTATTCTTTAATTAAATTGACTAACTAATTTATCTAGCTTATTGGTTGACCGGGTTAATATCGCTCATAAGAATCTGTCGAGTTCTTACTCGCCTATTCAAGCTAACCTAACGTCTATATGTCTATGAAATTAGTACAGACCACGAATTAGGTATGCCTGTCCTAACCGCGAATTTATTCCCCGATGCCCAGGTTTAAGAACTTTCTTTACTCAATCCTATATGCAATCTAGAATTTCCACTTTCGAGTTCAATTCTAGATTCGTAGATAGTATTCAATTGGTGACCAAACAATCAAATAATTAATCACAAGATTGAATAAATAAACCAATACTATAAACTAAGAAATCAAAATCAATATTCGAATAACAATAGTCATGAAAAAACCACAACCTTAGAACGTGAAGTTTAGCTCCACATAGACATGGTAGTCAAACAACAAATCATAAAAAGAAACATAAAAATTACTAAGTTTGGTGGAAGAAAATATGAAACCTGGCCACCACGGCGGCTCTATTCTCTCCTTCATCAAAAGTTCTCTCAAAAATGTGATCCTCCCCATCCAAAATAGGTTTAGGACCCCTTTCATACGAGTTGGGACCGTGTAGGGCCGAATTAACTAAGTCCCGGGTGAAATAAGATATGTTCATGTTTTGAGCGTCCAGGGCAGCATAGGGCGGTGGCCCTGGCGCTCAACTTTTTAGCATTCTGTTTTGAGCCCCACAGGTAGCGCCGCACGCTGCCTGTAGCCCTCAACTTCACAATTTCGCCTTTTCGTTCAATTTTCGCTCCAATTCATGCACTTTCGCCCCAAACTGCATCCAAATGATTCTTACATATAGAAATACCACAAATTAGCATAAATTATTGTCGCGAACTCGGGTTTATGACATTTGGGAGGACAACTCGTTCCCTTTTGGGAATTGGATTTGCATAGAAGAGTCGCCACCTAATGATTAAAGTGCATTAGGACACTAAAGGGTTTGTTTTGAGTAACCAGAAATTGGATAAGGGCTTGAAATTGTCCCAAGGGGAAGGTGTTAGGCCCCCCTTAGGATCCACTAGTGTGGTTCCCGGCCAGACTATTGTTGTGAATTTAGGTGCAAATAACATGTAGGCAAATAAAACTTCAAATAAGAGGGGATTTTCACGTAATTGTTACAAAGAAACAAAAGTAAGAAAAAGGAACTAAAAGAGTTGATTTCCTTAAAAGAAATGGTTTAAAAAAGATTTAAAAGAAACAAAGAAAACAAAGGGAAGGGGGGGGTACTAAGTTTATTAATAATATGGATCACCCCACACAACATCCGTTAATCACTCCTCAGTGAGGGGCTACACTTGATGTTATCGCGTGGTCATAATATCTATATCTACCCTTTCCCACCCCGTTAAGGTATTAAAGCGCGGAATGGTCTTGTTTACTTATTGCATGCTATTACCCACCCCAATCCTATCAGTCCCGGAGGCACTTGGGACTACTAATCTTAGAGGGAGGAGGTATTGGGATTATTTGTGGTTTCAAAAGGTAAAATACTAAGGCGATAAACAAAACACATATAGCAAGTTTGGGGAAGCATATAAACAAATAAAAGGGCTCAAACAGACCTCCTTTAAACCAAAAATAGCACATAATGTAGCATGACTTGCATGTACTGTTTAAGGTCTGATTAAAACTTAAAGGGTCGAGGTAGACTGATTTATTACATATTTCAGATAAGAAGCCCGAATCGGGTCTACCTGCTGGTTGTAGCATATAAGATCTGATTCAGTTTATAAACTTTCACCATATGGCTTGCCTAAGTGCTGGACGAAGACCTATAGGGATGATATCTATTGATTCCAGAAACAATGAAGTGAATTGATTACATACTGAAGAAAGAAAGGCGAGTTTTAGCAAAAGATTGCCAGTTTTGCAACTGGTAATGCATTATTATTGCTGATTTTAGGCTTATAAACGAGTGAGGCGATTCAGATTCGATTAAAGCTCCTATAGGCATGCTTTCTATGCGTTTGTCGATTTTAGAACACTTTCATAGACATAGTGAAATGCAGAAATCCTACAAACATGATATCTAGGTACTGTACTATATGAACATGATATCTAATTGAAGTTGGTTATTAAGACCTATAAACATGTTTGCCTAATGAGAAATGGATATGCAAGATTCAGAAAATCCTATAGGCATATTTTCTACATGCATATGCAAAATTCAGATTTCAAGTAATTATAGACATGGTATCTACATGAGGGTGCAGAAATTCCTATAGGCAGGTTATCTAATATGAGAATGCAGAAATCCTATAGACATGGTATCTATATGGAAGTGTAGAAATCAGAGATTCCTAAAGACATGGTATCTACATGAGAGCGCAGAAATTCATAAATAACCTATAGGCATGCTATCTATATAGGAATGCAAGATTCCTATAGACCTGGTGTTTATATGAGAATGCTGGAATTCATAAACTCCTATAGGCAGGTTATCTACCCCTTTTGCATACATAGTTACCCCTCTCTTTTCACTAGCCATCCCCGAGAGTTTACTATAAAGTTATTACAGCCCAGAAAAGTAAGGTAAAAAAAACATCGGAAATTAAAAAGTACAACCAAGGAGAGCCTGATTCAGACTTCTTGTCTAAAGTATGAAGTAAACTAACTCCAAGAGGTCATATTTCAAAGCCTTTCTCCCATTTGGGGTGTGTCAAAGTTTCCTAAGAGTCTCATATGAACTCCGGGCAGTGTTTACACCCAAGTGTATCACTAGAATAGGACATAGTGCAGTGTGGAAGGGCCAGCCCTCAGGTGTCCAATTTCACAGGGAACTCGAGGTCCCAAGGCAAGGCTCACAAAAGGGGGCAGAACTTAAGGACTTAAGAGAGAGTGCAAGTGCAGAAGTAGGATTCTGAGGGGGGGGAAAGGGACAAGGGAAGCATCTTAAATCAGTACACATAAGGGTATAGGGGAATTGGGAAGTTGCAAGAGGCAAAAGAAAAGCAGGCTGAAGGGCATACCCAGCAATGGAAGATGCTGGCACACCCTCCAGTCTGTTTGCTTAGAGGTCAAGACCCCAGTGGTTCAAACTTAATTCATAGGCAACAACTTACATTTTCATGCCTTAAGTCACAACTCAAAACACATAAAGGTGATAGGGGAATGGGGTTCATAACAAAACACACATAAGGAAATCAGCATGCCAATTTAAGCATTGAGATATACAGAAACAACAGGTGAACATGGATACAAAAGCAGTAAATACACATTGTTGTGGTGCTAAAGATTAAATCCGGACATACCAGTTTCAAAGAGACAAATTGAGAAAAGTAGTAGGTTTTGCAAATAGGCCACAGTACAGACAGGAAGAGAATACTATTGTGTATAAATGTGAGTTCAGAAAGACTGTGAATGAGTCCTAGCTGTGTGTGAATGAGTCGTGCATTTATAGTGTGAAAATCAGGCAGAAATAAGGCAAGAAAGCAGTTAAGGAACTGATCATCAATTAGGAATCAATCACACAAGACTTCCTTTAATTAAGGAAAAACGGGAAAAACTATTCAAGGGAAGAAGTCAAATAAATATCTTGTGCAAAGCATGCAATTAGGGGCAAATACATAAAAAGTTATTTAAGGACAGAACTTTGAAATACACGGTTGTATAAATAAGGTAAGAAAATCAATTAGTAGCCAGTAAATCAAGAGTTAGAGATTTTGTAATTATTGGTCCATGAATCAACCAAGTCAGAAAAGCTGAGAAAGGTTTTAACTTAAGTCGAATCACAGGGAAATCAGCAAACAATGGAAAGAAATCAATCAGACCTATTCAGAAGGAAGTCTAAACTAATCACAAATTTGAAAGCTATTTTAGAAGGAAGTTCATCACATATAAAGAGCATACGAACATGTTAAGTAGAAAGAGGATTTTGTGTCATTGCAAAATCAGTAGATAATAGACTACAGGAGCATGGTTGTCACATAGGTTAGCAACGTCGAAGAGAAGTAGCATCTATTAGCATACAAAAGATCCAGTGTAAAGGACCTTAGAAGAGTTTAGCAAAAGTCAGAATCATATAAAAAATAAGGATGTCAAAACTCAGTTTAGAGACTCGAAATAGGTACGAAAGAGTTAGGGTTTTTTGAAATAAAACCAGTTCAGGCAAATCACAGAGCCAATGGCTTCCCAACTTGGAAGAAAACCCCAAATTCTAGGGTTTCTATCATCAAAAAGCAACATAAACTCAAGAGAATCATGATAGAAGAGTAACATGTGAAACACAGCAGAAGAGCTCAAAGAAAACATGGTAGAAGAAACTAATACGAAACATACTGGAGATATTGATAAGAACAACAGGAGAAGCATGTCAAGAAGTATTAGAAGAAACTTAACTTGAATGTAGTATAAGGAACTTAGTAAGAAACACTCAAGAACACAGTAGGAGAAAATACAGTGGAAGAAACACACAAGAACACAGTAGAGGAAAATACAGTAGAAGAAACACGCAAAAGAATGAGAAAATCCGAGAAAACATCTAAATATTTTTGAAAAACCCTAGATCGGAAAAAGAGATGGTTTCGAAAGTATAATTTTTGAAAGAAAATCCAGAAAATCATTTAAAAACTTAGGGAAAACATAAATCTGGAACAGATCTAAAGAGATCAGAAAAACCTCAAAACTAGGGTTTTCAGAGGAACCCAAATGATGAGAAAGGCTTGGATCTAAGTAAGACGAGTCGAGACCAGGCTTCGAAATAGACATAGCTTTCCAGAATGGGCCGGAGATGGCCATGAACTTGAGTTGACAAAGGTATGAACCCAACTCTCTGTGATCGAGTCATACAGCTTCAGTAACCCAACGCGAGGAGCCATAGGTGGCTTTATGGTGGTGAAACCACCATGGATTCATGTCATAAAGTGGCCGGAGAAGGTGAATAGAACTCATCGAAGAGGAGAGGAGGGGGAAAATTCTAGAGAGAACCTGAGGTAGAGAGATAGAGACGAGTGAGAAATGCGAGGGGTATTGGGGGTCATTAGGTAAAAAGGTAAGGACGGATGAGGGCCGTTGATTGATCAACAGCCAGGATTTAGCAAGATTCTGGGTTGTGTAGGGGTAATTGGGCTGAAATTGATGTCCAATTTGGGATTCAGATATTAGGCTAAAATTGAAACGAATTGGGCTATTATTTAAATAGCCAATTTCCTCTTTAAAATTATGAAAAATAGTAAATTAATTTCTAGAAATAAATTGAAAGCATCAAAATAATTTATAATACATAATTATCAATTAGAAAATATAAAATCTCATTTTATGCATATGAAACGAATTTAAACCTAAAAAGGGTAATATTGCAATTATGCAATTCTATCCTTAAAAAATACCAAGTAATTTTGTTAAAATTTGTTAAAATACCTTAGCTTTATTTTAATATAAACATGAGACTCCAATAAATGAATCACCAAAATTATATTTTTGGGGATAATTATTGGGTTTTCTCGATAAAATAGGGCAGTAAATTGATTTAAAAATTTTTGAAAATTAAGAAAAAATAATGTAGCCTTGGAAAATACTCATATATGCTTATACATCCTATTTTGAAAGGTATTTTACATAAAAAAATATAGGAAAAAAATTGGCTATCAGTAGCTGCCCCTCTTTACTTGGGAAGGATGAAAGAGTTGTCGGGTAAAGATATGATGGCCAATTTTGACCGAACGAAGTGGTTTGAAGAGGTTGGTTGTGCCCTGGCTTCTAAGCTGCCTGCATATCCCTGGTCTTATAGGAATTAGGACATATGTAGTTCAGGATCCATCGGTGGATTATGCTGATGGAGACTTTCAAGAACGGACGCAATGGGATGAACGGTTAAGGTCTAATAGGGGTGCGAGAACTGGAGCGAGATTGCTCTTGCTGAGACAGTAGTTGCTCTCCGGTTTACCTGTAAATAAGCAATACAAGCATACATTATGCGTAAATTTAAACATGATACAAGTTCCCGTCGGACCGTGAATGTTGTCTTTGGACGGTTAGGATGACGTCCTCAGACCATGACGTCCTGGGCTATGAAGCATATGAAAAAGGATTAGCAGGCCATGAAATGATGCTCTCAGGCTATGAGAATGATGCCTCCAAACTATGACGTCTTTGAATAATGATATGCAAAAGATAAAAGGGGTCCTCAGGCCATGGCATGGCGTTCTCGGGCTATGAAAATAGTGCCTCCGAACAATGAAGCCTTTGGATAGATTGGTGATCTTTCAGCCCATGCAAGATGTAAAGGTGGCGATCTTTCAGCCATGCAAATGTAAATAAGGTGGTGATCTTTCATCCAATGCAAATGTAAAGGTGGCGATCTTTCAGCCATGCAAATGTAAATAAGGTGGCGATCTTTCAGCCAATGCAAATGTAAAGGTGGCGATCTTTTAGCCATGCAGATGGAGGTAGAGCTAACCTCAAAAGGTAGAATGGTAGCCTTATGCAATGCAAAAAAATGCAGATGGAGGTAGAGCTTAACCTCGGAAGACAGAATGGTAGCCTTATGCAATGCAAGAATGTAGATGGAGGTAGAGCTTAACCTTGGAAGCCAGAATTGTAGTCTTATGCAATGCAGAGAATACAGATGGAGACAGAGCTTAGTCTCAGAAGGTAGAATGGTAGCCTTATGCAATATAGAGAATGCAGATGGAGGTAGAGCATAACCTCGAAAGGTAGAATGGTAGCCTTATGCAATGCAGAGAAAGTAGATGGAGACATAGCTTAGTCTCAGAAGGCAGAATGGTAGCCTTGTGCAATGCATAGAATGCAGATGGAGGTAGAGCTTAACCTCGGAAGGCAAAATGGTAGCCTTATGCAATGCAGAGAATGCAGATGGAGGTAGAGCTTAACCTCGGAAGGTAGAATGGTAGCCTTATGCAATGCAAGAATGTAGATGGAGACAGAGCTTAGTCTCGGATGGCAGAATGGTAGCCTTATGCAATACAAGAATGCAGATGGAGGTAGAGCTTAACCTCGGAAGGCAGAATAGTAGCCTTATGCAATGCAAGAATGCAGATGGAGATAGAGCTTAACCTCGGAAGGCAGAATATTAGCCTTATGCAATGCAAAAATGCAGATGGAGACAGATCTTAGTCTCGAAAGGCAGAATGGTAGCCTTATATGATGAAAAAATGCAGATGGAGACAGAGCTTAGTCTCGAAAGGCAGAATGGTAGCCTTATGAAATGTAAGAATGCAGATGGAGGTAGAGCTTAGCCTCGGAAGGCAAAATAGTAGCCTTATGCAAGAAATAAAAGACATAGAATTTTCTTAGTTGATTGCGATATTGTGGCTGTTGGGGGCATTGTGCCTGCCGGGGACACTATTGTATGCGGATAGCACCTGTGAGTGAGTGCCACGGTTCTGAGAGTTGTATTCCTGACCAATGTTTGTCTCATGAGCGTATGGTATATTTGATGATTTTGTAACTCAAGTGCCTGCATCCAAAGAAAAATCGTGAGTTTTGTAAAGGGGAAAGATTAGTTCATGTCCCCTGCTGTCTTTGCTTGACCTGCTCGATTTTGATCTGGTGATACTGCCCGTATCATTGGGGTAGCATTTGCTAAACAAAGTGATTTCAGAAATAAACGTGCATGATTTTAGTAAAGAAAATGTAACATAAATACATAATTAAGAATAGTTTTCTTTAGATGAACCGACGACTACGACATGATTCAAGACATTGCAACTTCTCTTGCTCCGGAATTTTGAGGGTCCTCTTCAAAATTCTGCCCTAGTTTACTAGGCTACTACTTCTGACGGCTGCTTGTGGCGAATGGCTGAAGTCACTTCGAAATTTTGAGGGTCCTCCTCAAAATTCTGCACCAGTTTTCCATTGCGGGGGAAAATGAAAATTTTATTGACTTGTGACCGAACCCATAGGGCTACCTACGTATCCCCTCTTAAACGGTAATCAGGTCAGGCATAGTTCAAATTACATCATGAAGGAAAGCATAAAGATTACACATAGTATCGTTTGACTGCGTCTGAATTGATCTGCTTTGGCCAAACTTCTCCGTCCATTTCTGCAAGTATGAGGGCTCCTCCTGTTAGAACCCGGTGAACCATGTACGAACCCTACCAGTTGAAAGAGAATTTCCCTTTGGCTTCATCTTGATGCGGGAAAATCTTCTTTAATACCAGCTGCTCTGGTGTGAATTGTCTTGGCTTGACTCTCTTGTTGAAGGCTCTAGACATTCTGTTCTGATAAAGCTGACCATGGAAAACTGCATTCATTCTCTTTCCGTCTATAAGAGCTAGCTGTTCGCAACGACTCCTCACCCATTCTGCATCGTCGAGCTCAGCTTCCTGTATGATCCTTAGGGAGGGAATTTCTACTTCGGCGGTAATGACTGCTTACATACCATAAACCAACATGTAGGGGATTGCCCCAGTTGATGTGCGGACTATAGTGAGGTACCCCAATAAAGCAAATAATAACTTCTCGTGCCATTGTTTATGCTTCTCTATCATTTTCCTTAATATCTTCTTGATATTCTTATTGGCAGCTTCTACGGCTCCGTTCATCTGAGGTCTGTAGGCTGTAGAATTCTTGTTTTTGATCTTGAAGGTTTCACACATGGATTTCATCAAATCACTATTGATATTGGAACCATTATCAGTGATGATTGATTCTGGGATCCCGAATCGACAAACGATATGATCGCAGACGAAGTCTACCATGACTTTCTTAGTCACTGCTTTGTAAGATGTTGCTTCAACCCATTTGGTGAAATAATCAATTGCTACTAGGATGAACCTGTGCCCGTTTGATGCGGCAGGTTTGATTGGTCAATAACATCCATTCCCCACCCGGCGAACGGCCACGACGAGCTTGTCTCATTAAGTACATTTTGTAGCACCTTTATCATGTCTACATGTATCTGACAACAGTGGCACTTTCGGACATACTGGATGCGGTCCGTTTCCATAGTCATCCAAAAATAGCCAGCCCGGAGAATCTTCTTGGCTAAGACAAAACCATTCATATGAGGACCGCAGGTCCTAACATGGATTTCTTCTAGTAGTTTAGATGCTTCCTTTGCGTCGACACATCTCAGTAATCCCAAATCCGGAGTCCTCCTATACATGACTCCTCCGCTATGAAATAAATTGTTGGACAACCTCCGAAGTGTGCATTTCTGAGTAGGATTTACGAGCTCTGGGTATTCTCCTTTTGCCAAGTATTCCTTGATATCATGAAACCAAGGCTTTCCGTCTGATTCTTCTTCGACATGAGCATAGTAGGCTAGCTGATCATGGATCTCTACTGGAACGGGATCAATGAAGTTCATGTTTGGATGTTGTATCATGGATGATAGGGTAGCCAGTGCATCGGTAAATTCATTCTGGACCCTGGGAACATGCTGGAATTCTGTCTTTGTGAACCTCTTTCTCAATTCCTGTACATGATACAGATAAGGGAGTATCTTGGAATTCTTAGTTGCCCATTCTTCTCAGACCTAATGTATAAGCAAATCCGAATGTCCAATTACTAGCAACTCTTGAATGTTCATGTCAATGGCCATCTTGAGCCCTAAGATGCAGGCTTCATATTCGGCCATATTGTTGGTGCAGAGGAACCTGAGTTTGGCAGACACTGGATAATGCTGACCTCTTTCTGATACTAGGACCGCTCCTATGCCAACTCCTATGAAATTTTCTGCTCCATCGAAAAACATTCTCCAACCGTCATAGGATTCTGCAATATCTTCTCTTATGAATGATACCTCTTTATCAGGAAAATATGTTTTCAGGGGTTCGTATTCTCCGTCCATGGGATTTTCAGCAAGATGATCTGCTAGTGTCTGTCCTTTGATTGCTTTTTGAGTCACGTAGACAATGTCAAATTCACTCAATATGATTTGCCACTTAGCCAGCTTGCCAGTAGGCATGGGCTTCTAAAAGATGTAATTCAGGGGATTCATCCTTGATATGAGATATGTAGTATAGACACAAAAGTAGTGCCTCAACTTCTGAGCTACCCAAGTCAAAGCACAACAGGTGCGCTCTAATAGAGAATACCGAGCCTCTTACGGGGTGAACTTCTTACTGAGGTAATAGATGGTCTGCTCCTTCCTCCCCGTTTCATCATGTTGCCCGAGAACACAACCGAACGCTCCATCCAATACTACAAGGTAGAGTAATAGAGGTCTACCTGGCTCGGGCGGGACCAAAATTGGTGGTGTTGATAGGTACTCCTTGATTCTGTCGAAGTCCTTTTGGCAGTCATCAGTCCATTTGGTAGCGGCGTCCTTTTTCAACATCTTAAAGATTGGCTTACAGATGACAGTATATTGTGCTATGAACCGACTGATGTAGTTGAGTCACCCCAAGAAGCTCATTACATCCTTCTTGTTCTTTGGCGATGGCAGTTTTTGAATAGCTTTGACCTTTGATGGATCCAGTTCTATCTCTCGGTGACTCACAAAGAACCCAAGTAGTTTTCCGGCAGGAACCCCAAATGCAAATTTCGCGGGATTCAGTTTCAGGTTGTACCTTCTCAGTCTGTTGAAGAACTTCCTCAAATCTTCCATGTGATCAGTGGCTTTCTTGGACTTTATGATGACATCATCTACATACACCTCAATCTCCTTGTGTATCATATCATGTAAAATAGTAGTCATGGCCCTCATGTAGGTGTCCCCTTGCATTCTTCAACCCAAATGGCATCATCTTGTAGCAATACATCCCCCACTGTGCAATGAAAGTTATTTTCTCAGCATCTTCTTCGTCCATCCAGATCTGATGATATCCAGTGAAACAATCTACAAATGATTGCAACTCATGCTTGGCGCAATTGTCGATCAGGATGTGTATGTTCGACAAGGGGAAGTCGTCCTTTGGACTGGCCCGATTGAGATCCCGGTAGTCGACACAGACTCTGACCTTCCATCCTTCTTTGGCACTGGCACAATATTGGCTAACCATGTCGGATATTCTACTCCCCTGAGAACCTTGGCTTTGACTTGCTTAGTGACTTCTTCCTTGATTTTCAGACTCATGTCAGGCTTAACTTTTTTGAGCTTTTTCTTTACCGGCGAACATGTTGGATTGGTTGGCAGTTTGTGAGCCACCAAAGATGTATTCAGACCAGTCATATCATCATACGACCAGGCGAATATGTCCTCATATCCCCTTAGAAATTCTATGTACTCTTCCTTTTCTAACGGTGACAAATGAATGCTGATTCGTGTTTCTTTGACGTTCTCTACATCTCCCAAGTTAACAATCTCAGTCTCATCCAGGTTGGACTTAGGTCTATTCTCAAAATTCTCGACTTCTTTAACAATCTCTTCCGGTATGTCATCTTCCTCTGAATCTATGTCTGTTTGTTGCTTTGTCTCATTGCATGTCACAGCCATTGGTTCATCAAGATAAGTAATAGTAATGATGTATAAATAAAGTAATGAGAGAAAATAATAAGAGTGAGATTTGTAAGGAAACCAAAATGCTTTGATAAATTTCATAACTGTTTTGAATATTAGAAGATCTTATTGCAAAAATTCAAAATGCGAAAGGAAAATCAACTAGTAAAAATAAAAGATAGTGTATGATGCTTTGTTCAGCCTTGCTACCCCGAGGCTTTCCGGGCTCTGGTGGTTCTGATGGTCCAATTGTTGAGGCATGCTCCTCGGCTTACGGCTTGTATGGAATGGCCTTTTGATCTTATGGAATATGATGACGATGCCAGAGTGCACGAACTAACCTTTGGGGAAGGGAATAAATAAAACAAAGTAAAAACGAAAGGTACAAGTCAGTGTGAATTATAAGAAAAATGTTATGATATTTAAACACATAGTGCAAGAATGTAAATTGTGTCCTATTTGGGAACCTCTTTGTGCCCGAGGTAGGCCTAGCGATAAATTAATTTGGAGAACTTAGGATGCTAAATGCCTCATTTTATTGATAAAAAGTAGACGAATCCCAAAACGACACTAAATAACAGGAAATAAAATGTCACTAGTGGCCATCGGCCTTATTACATTTCTCGAAGCAAAAGAACAAGCTACTATCTATTTGGTCCTAGAAGGATCTTCCTCAGGTTGAATGCTCTCATTAATCAAATCCTCCAGCTCGCGTAGGTTCACCAGTATAAATGCCTTTTGCCATGTGTTCTCCTCTGTTTCCTTCAGCGTTTTGGCAGTCGGTGACTCTCTTCCTCACTTTCCCTTCCAATTCCAGCAAATTGTACTCCAGATACTCCAACTTTTCGCTAGCTTTCGCGACCCTCTCTTTCCACTCGTTGATTTGGTCATTTGATAGAAGACTCTTCCACCAGTCTAACAAGAGTGGGGGCATGCTAATCATACCAAAACTGGGGACCTCGTGCCTCATTTTCTGCAAAACAAATAAGGTTAGGCCCATACCCCCACCAGACTCGACTATTTAATACCAATAATTAGCATGAAGCATTTAGTTCTCCAAATAAATACACAGAACGTGGTGATGTCCGTTTGGGCTCAGGGAAACCCGGCGGACTTTGGACGAAGCTATCTTAAAGAGTCATTATGTGGACAACATAACTGACTCGACTAGGTTTGACCATGATGCATGAACAATTAAACAGAGTAAGGTTTCTATGGGATTTTAGACTGGTACCCTTGAGCGGACAACTCAAGGGGAAAAGGCACGGAACCGTCGACTACACCATTGATCGACTGGTTTTACCGCAAATATGCCTTTTCCGGATTTAGGGGTGATAATATCGGAAGAGCGCAACCACTCATTATAAGCGTTGCTATGGTATTTGTTTGGCACGAGTGTAATATGATGTTGAGCATGATTATGCAATAATTAAAGCAGATTGTCACATATTTGCACGTTAGAAAAGCAGTAAATACAACAACTTTTCATAACTTAAAGAGGTAGTAAAGGGAAGCAGTAAAGGAAAGTAATAAAGGGAAGAAACAAAAAGACAAGTCAGTTTTGCAATCGAAAAGGAAGTTAAATGTTTAAAAGAAACAAACAAATAATTGCGCATAAAGAAGCATAAATTCACAATAATAGTCTGAAATGGTAAAAGCCTAAAAGTCCCCAGCAGAATCGCCATGCTGTCGCGCCCCCTTTTTCTCTGGGAATCGGGTTTATGACATTTGGGAAGACAACTCGTTCCCTTTTGGGAATTGGATTTGCATAGAAGAGTCGCCACCTAATGATTAAAGTGCATTAGGACACTAAAAGGGTTTGTTTTGAGAAACTAGAGATTGGGTAAGGGCTTGAAATTATCCCAAGGGGAAGGTGTTAGGCACCCCTCAGGATCCACTAGTGTGGTTCCCGGCCAGACTATTATTGTGAATTTAGGTGCAAATAACATGTAGGCAAATAAAACTTCAAATAAGAGGGGATTTTCACATAATGGTTGCAAACAAAATGTACTGTTTAAGGTCTGATTAAAACTTAAAGGGTCGAGGCAGACTGATTTATTACATAGTTCAAATAAGAAGCCCAAATCAGGCCTACCTGCTGGTTTGGGCATATAAGATCTGATTCAGTTTATAAACTTTCACCCTATGGCTTGCCTAAGTGCAGGACGAAAACCTATAGGCATGATATCTATTGATTCCAGAAACAATGAAGTGAATTGATTACATACTGAAGAAAGAAAGGTGAGTTTTTAGCAAAAGATCGCCAGTTCTGCAACTGGTAATGCATTATTATTGCTGATTTTAGGCTTATAAACGAGTGAGGCGATTCAGATTCGATTAAAGCTCCTATAAGCAGGCTTTCTATGCGTTTGTCGATTTTAGAACACCTTCATAGACATAGTGAAATGCAAGAAATCCTACAAACATGATATCTAGGTACTGTACTATATGAACATGATATCTAATTGCAGTTGGTTATTAAGACCTATAAACATGTTTGCCTAATAAGAAATGGATATGCAAGATTCAGAAAATCCTATAGGCATATTTTCTATATGCATATGCAGAATTCAGATTTCAAGTAATTATAGACATGGTATATACATGAGGGTGAAGAAGTTCCTATAGGCAGGTTATCTAATATAAGAATGTAGAAATTCTATAGACATGGTATCTATATGGAAGTGTAGAAATCATAGATTCCTATAGACATGATATTTACATGAGAGTGCAGAAATTCATAAATAACCTATAGGCATGGTATCTATATGGGAATGCAAGATTCCTATAGACCTGGTGTTTATATGAGAATGCAGGAATTCATAAACTCCCGAGAGTTTGCTCCAAAGTTATTACAGCCCAGAAAAGTAAGGTAAAAAACATCGAAAATTAAAAAGTACAACCAAGGAGAGCCTGATTCAGGCTTCCGGTCTAAAGTATGAAGTAAACCAACTCCAAGAGGTCATATTTCAAAGCCTTTCTCCCATTTGGGGTGTGTCAAAGTTCCCTAAGAGTCTCATATGAACTCCGGGCAGTGCTTACACCCAAATGTATCACCAGATTAGGACATAGTGCAGTGTGGAAGGGCCATCCCTCAGGTGTCCAAGTTCAGAGGGAGCTCGAGGTCCCAAGGCAAGGCTTACAAGAGGGGGGCAGAACTTAAGGACTTAAGAGAGAGTGCAAGTGCAGAAGTAGGATTCTGAAGGGGGAAAGGGACAAGGGAAACATCTTAAATCAGTACACATAAGGGTATAGGGGAATTGGGAAGTTGCAAGAGGAAAAAGAAAAGCAGGCTGAAGGGCATACCCAGCAATGGAAGATGCTGGCACACCCTCCAGTCTGTTTGCTTAGAGGTCAAGACCCCAGTGGTTCAAACTTAATTCATGGGCAACAACTTACATTTCTATGCCTTAAGTCACAACTCAAAACACATAAGGGTGATAGGGGAATGGGGTTCATAACAAAACACACATAAGGAAATCAGCATGCCAATTTAACCGCTGAGATATACAGAAACAGCAGGTGAACATGGATACAAAAGCAGTAAATACACATTGTTGTGGCGCTAAAGATTAAATCCGGACATACCAGTTTCAAAGAGACAAATTTAGAAAAGTAGTAAGTCTTGCAAACAGGTCACAGTACAGACAAAAAGAGAATACTATTGTGTATAAATGTGAGTTCAGAAAGACTGTGAATGAGTCCTAGCTGTGTGTGAAAGAGTCGTGCATTTATAGTGTGAAAATCAGGCAGAAATAAGGCAAGAAAGCAGTTAAGGAACTGATCATTAATTAGGAATCAATCACACAAGACTTCCTTTAATTAAGGAAAAACGGGAAAACTATTTAAGAGAAGAAGTCAAATAAATATCTTGTGCAAAGCATGTAATTAGGGGCAAATACATAAAAGGTTATGTAAGGACAGAACTTTGAAATACACAGTTGTATAAATAAGTTAAGAAAATCAATTAGTAGCCAGTAAATCAAGAGTCAGAGATTTTGTAATTATTGGTCCATGAATGAACCAAGTCAGAAAAGCTGAGAAAGGTTTTAACTTAAGGCAAATCACAGGGAAATCGGCAAACAATGGAAAGAAATCAATCAAACCTATTCAGAAAGAAGTCTGAACTAATCACGAATTTGAAATCTATTTTAGAAGGAAGTTCATCACATATAAAGAGCATACGAATATGTTAAGTTTAAAGAAGATTTCGTGTCATTGCAAAATCAGTAGATAATAGATTACATGAGCATGGTTGTCACATAGGTTAGCAATGTCGAAGAGAAGTAGCATCTAGTAGCATACAAAAGATCCAGTGTAAAGGACCTTAGAAGAGTTTAGCAAAAGTCAAAATCATATGAAAAACAAGGATGTCAAAACTCAGTTCAGAGACTCGAAATAGGTACAAAAGAATTAGGGTGTTTTCAAATAAAACTAGTTCAGGCAAATCACATAGCCAATGGCTTCCCAACTTGGAAGAAACCCTCAAATTCTAGGGTTTCTACCATCAGAAAGCAACAGAAACTCATGAGAAACATGATAGAAGAGTAACATGCGAAACACAGCAGAAGAGCTCAAAGAAAACATGGTAGAAGAAACTAATACGAAACATACTGGAGATATTGATAAGAACAGCAGGAGAAGCATGTTAAGAAGTATTAGAAGAAACTTAACTAGAACGTAGTATAAGGAACTTAGTAAGAAACACTCAAGAGCACAGTAGGGGAAAATACAGTAGAAGAAACACACAAGAACACAGTAGAGGAAAATACAGTAGAAGAAACACAAAAAAGAAAGAGAAAATCCGAGAAAACATCTAAATATTTCAGAAAAACCCTAGATCAGAAAAAGAGATGGTTTCGAAAGTATAATTTTTGAAAGAAAATCCAGAAAATCATTTAAAGATTTAGGGAAAGCATAAATCTGGAACAGATCTAAAGAGATCAGAAAAACCTCAAAACTAGGGTTTTCAGAGGAACCCAAACGATGAGAAAGGCTTGGATCTAAGTAAGAGGAGTCGAGACCAGGCTTCAAAATAGACATAGCTTGCCAGAACAAGGCCGGAGATGGCCGTGAACTTGAGTCGACAAAGGTCTGAACCCAACTCTTCGTGGTCGAGTCACGCAGCTTCAGTAACCCAACTCGAGGAGCCATAAGTGGCTTTGTGGTGGTGAAACCACCATGGATTCATGTTAGAAAGTGGCCGGAGAAGGTAAACAGAACTCATACGAGAGGAGGGGAGGGGGAAGGTTCTAGAGAGAATCAGAGGTAGAGAGATAGAGACGAGTGAGGAATGAGAAGGGTATTAGGGGGTCGTTAGGTTAAAAAAGGTAAGGATGGATGAGGGTCGTTGATCTTTTTGATCAACGGCCAGGATTTAACAAGGTTCTGGGTCGGGTAGGGGTAATTGAGCTGAAACTGAGGTCCAATTTGGGATTCAGATTTTAGGCTAAAATTGAAACGAATTAGGCTATTATTTAAATAGCCAATTTTCCTCTTTAAAATTATGAAAAATAGTAAATTAATTTTTGGAAATAAATTGAAAGCATCAAAATAGTTTATAATACATAATTATCGATTAAAAAATATAAAATCTCATTTTATGCATATGAAACGAATTTAAACCTAAAAAAGGCTAATATTGCAATTATGCAATTCTATCCTTAAAAAATACCAAGTAATTTTGTAAAAATGTGTAAAACATACCTTAGCTATATTTTAATATAAACATGAGACTCCAATAAATGAATCACCAAAATGATAATTTTGGGGATAATTATTGGGTTTTCTTGATAAAATAGGGCAGTAAATTGATTTAAAATCTTTGAAAAATTAAGAAAAAATAATGTAGCCTTGGAAAATACTCATATATGCTTTTACCTGCTATTTTGAAAGGTATTTTACATAAAAAAAATATAGGGAAAAAATTGGTTGTCAACAATTATTATATTATACATCTCAAATTTTCGATACATGAGCAAAATGTGAGGCAATATACATCAAATATGCATACATTAAGCCAAACATCTTTATGAGTTCAGGCGGGTTCCTAGATGGGGGGCCGTGTTTGACTTTGGGCTTTTGATTAAAGAATCAACCTTTATTGATTGGGTTTGTTTCTTTTGGTATTATTTGATGTTCTTAAGTTGCTTTTGGCTAGTTTCCAGCCGTTCGAACGTCGATACGTGCGGGATGTTATTTTCAGAGTATTGTTTGGCTTGGTCGGTGTTAGATTCATCTTGTCCGAGGTAAGCGACACTTCTAAACTTGGTGCTGAGGGTATGAAACCATGAATATACATGTTAGGTGTTTGATGTTGAGGTGATGCACATGCTAGGTGACGGGCGTGTGGGCGTGCACCATGTGAATTATGACTCGGTTGACTCTGTGGTACTGTGTAGTTACCTAATCTTATTTTTATCCATGAAATTTCTACGTGTTTGAGTAATTGAGTTGTGATCCATGTTAGAAACCATGTTTAGGATATATGCTTATCTTATTGGGACCCATTGAGGTCATATTTCCTGTTTAGTTTTTTGCTTAAATTGCAATTACATACTCACTCATATTCATTCATTTGCATATCATACCTCAGTCTCTGTTATCATTTGTTGTCACATCATGCTATCATTGTTAGGGCTGATTGGTATGAGATTTGTGAGACCGAGAGACTAGAGAGATTGATGATTGATTTGGGACTTGAGTGCCGGATTGTAGGTGATATTGATGGGATCGGGCTGCATGCTGCAGTATTCCCTATTGGCTTTATATATATTATTAAGGGAATCGGGTTGCATGCCGCAACAGGACACATTGGATTTATATATATTATTATTATATGGATCAGACTGCACGCGGCAATATGCCTTATAGGTTTTATTATTGAGGGGATCGGGCTACACGCCACAGCAGGACTTATAAGCTTTATTATTATGGGATCGGATTGCATGTTGTAGCAGGCTATATTGGCTTATATTAGCACTTGGGCAGGATCCACCCCTCTGGAATCTAACATACCATCAGTGAGCGCAGGAACGATGTTATACGTATATATACACGTGCTTTGGTGAGGGGCTTATGAGCCAGGCACCCATACAGTGCTGAGTGATTATGTGTGTGTGCATGATGAAGTGGACATTTGAGGTAAATAACTTGAGAATGTTGAGGGCGAGAGTACCTGGGAATATCATCGTGAAATCATTTATTTGACATACATACTTGGCATGTAGGCATAGAGATGTATTTTCCTCATGCTACACGGTATTGTGACATTTTCATGATATGACATGTACATTTGACATGCAGGCATTGAGACGTATATTCCTCATGCTAGACGGCATATGATAATTGATGACTTGATATGTATATTGACATGTAAGAATAAAGATGTACTTTGTCATGCTATCTGATAATGAAATATCTTATCTGTTGTTGAAAGCTTTTGGGAAAAATCACAATTTTCTTATATACTTACAATTTCGAGATTTCGGTGAAAGATTTGGGTTTTGCTGTTATACTTGAAAAGCATGTCTATCTTATGTAAATGTGAACAAGCTGAGCATCAAATTTTTGAATTATTTCTTGTACTACTTTTATTACATCGTTATGAGTTGTTGTTGACTATTGGTGTTGGATTCTAACCATTATCCAAGCTGGTCACTGCTTTCAACCTAAGGCTAGGTTTGTTATTATTGAGTACATGGGGTCGGTTGTACTCACACTATACTTCTGCACCTTGCATGTAGATTTTTTATGTTGATGTTGTTGTGTATGGTAGGAGTTGGTACTGGAGACGTACATGTGTTCCGATCATAGCTGCCTCTTATTCCTAGTAGCTTTAGAACTATTAATCTATTCATGTAAATTTCAAACAGATGATGTATTTATGTCATACCATCTTTGTAAACTTTGAATCTTAGAAGCTCATGATTTGTACTACCAGTCCTTCGGATTTTGTATAAAAACTCAGTTATTTTATCATTTATTTTCTAAGTTAAATCTCATTGAATTGGATTGTTACTAATTGGCTTACCTAACGAGTTGAGTTAGGTTCCATCACGACTAGTTGAAATTTTGGGTGACATGTCATGAAATGCCCTATGGGTACAACATGTGTGAACTCGGGTGTAGAAACTAAGTAGAGTCATGACAGCAAAGAGTTTCATATGGCAGGGCTCAAACAACCAAGGAATGGCCATTTATTCTAGAGATTCAGACCTTCTTACATATTGACAAGGTTCATTATATGATCGCTTTTGTTTACAATTATCACAAGAAGCATACATAAATCACTATGTTAACATAATATGGACAAGGCACTGACTAAAGTCTAGACAAGTCATCAATTAAGGGTTCTCAAGAGGAGATTAAGGGTCAAATTTTAGAACTAGTTACTTAACTAACATGTTACATAAAACATAGGATAACATAGTATTTAACAAAGACTTAACAGAGTCTAAGAATAACACTTATACACAGATTACTGGATATGCAGAAAAAGCAGGTTATCACAATTATCAACTGAGACTGTTAAAGTAAATAGGATGAATAACAACAACTACTACTACTACAACAACAACCCAGTGAGTACTGACAAGTGGAATCTGGGGAGGGTAGAGTGCACGGAAACGTTACCCCTACCCCAGAGATTAGGGAGGATGTTTTTGAAAGGTCCTCGGCTCAAGAAGATGAAAATAGACAATATATTACATAGTACCATCAATAGAACCATAGGAATAATAGCAACATCATAAGAACTAGAAAATAGATGAAAAATAATAATAAAACCAGTGAATAAGGCATGGTACTATGAAAATGGAAGAATAGTGTGGACACAACAATAATCGCTAGCATCATAGGACAAAATCTTATCAGCCCAGCCTCCCACCATGAAACGAAGTAGAAAAATGCTCGGCTAACTCCTAACCTACTACCCTAATGCTCAACCTCCACACCTTCCTATCAAGGGTCATTTCCTCGAAAATTTGAAGCTACGCCATATCCTGCCTGATTACCTCTCCCTAATACTTCTTATACCACCTTATCCCTCTTATAAGACCAACATAAAGTTAAAAATAAGAGGGTCAGATTATCTAGAGGCACAGAAACACAAAGAAAAGCTCAAGAACATGATTTCAGTTGACCTAGTATTATTATTCAATTAATAGAGGTAAATTATGTACAAAAATTAATCTACACTTAATCACAGAATCTTAGTAAGGTTGATCACAAGAATATTACTTAATTTAGAGTCATTTTTACTAATTAGCTCATGAAAGCTAAGGTTTAATTACGCATATTCAATAACAGTATCGATATAGCATATTTCAATCAAAAAATTCGTAAGTTAATAGTGGAAATAGCATGAAAAGACTAGTTATAAAACACTCAATTTCATATCATTAACAGCTAACATAGATAATGAAAAATCAGTTAAGTAATCATCATGAACACAGAACCATATGACTAATTCAAAGTAAAGAGGGGTCAATGGGCACTGTCATTCTACAGGGCAGCAAACCAAGAAGAAGTGATTCAATAGCCATTTAGGAGACCCCAACTCAAGGCTAGTACAACAATTGAACTCGAACCGGAGAAGATAAAGAAAAATAGAAAGATTAGAGAGTACTTAGTGAGAATCCTTGAAACTTTTTCTTTCTTTCTTTCTTTTATGTGTCAAATAGCGTTCAATGTGTGTTAGGTGAAGACATTGAATGCCCCTTTCATAGTTGCATTCCAGCCACTTAGGGTTCCAGCAGATTCAGAATAGGTAGTGGAAAGTGACAACTGCATAGATGATGATAGCAATAGAGGTAAAATCAGTGAAGAATAGAGGGGGAAAATTGACAAGGATTTGCCTGGGGGTCGACCGTTGGGGTTTTGGACTGTTGGTCGAACCGTAATATCCAGAGGTCACTCCGTTTGACCTCTGGATGAATAATACAATGATAAAACCAGGGAAAAACGGCCACGCAAGCTCTGGATTTGAAAGAACAAAGAGAAAATCAGGTGATATTCAGTTTCACATTTTGGTCTAGGGTTTGATTTCGAATTTTTGTAATGATAATGGAAATATCGGCAAGATTCGTGGATGTACGGGACATATGGAAGGACTTGAGGTTTGAATTTGTAACCTTGCACAAATTTGTGCAAGGATTAGTGATTGACGGGAATGATGGGGATGAACGAAATGAGAGAGAATGGGGAAAGAAAGGTGGACGGGTGAGATGCAAATGAGTAGTGTTAGGATTGTTTGGTGGATTTAAAATGCACGAGTGAATCTGGGCCGTTAGATCGTGTCGCGACCCCAAATTGCCTTAGTAGAATGTCGTAACAGCATCTAGTCTCTAAGACTGGGTAAGCCTAATAACAAGCAGAAATATTAAATAAAACTTAGAATTTCAAAACTTCAACAATTTCATAAGTAGAAACTATAAGCTCGATACGTACAATTCCCCAAAATTCAGTGAGATATAACTCACAAGCTCTAGATACAGTACCCAACAATCTATACATTACTGTCCAAAAAAATATAAAGAAATAAGGAAGAACAGGGTAAAAGGGGACTACGAGGCCAACGGACGCAGACAGGTGTACCTTGAAGTCTCTAAAAGAAGCAACTCAGCGCGCTAATACCAGGAATAATAAGATATACCTAGATCTGCACAAAAATATGTATGGAAGCGTAGTATGAGTATACCATAAAGGTACCCAGTAAATGCCAAGCCTAACCTCGGTAGAGTAGTATCGAGGTCAGGTCAAGAACCTACTGGAGATAACATAAAATAAGACAGAAGACATAATAATATAATGATAATGACAAGGAAGTGACACAATAAAGAATTTACAGAAAGTAAAAACACAAAAACAAAGTAGTTCATACAACACGAAAGGAAAATAAAGATTTTACATTTTAAGGAAACAACGGCCAAACAAATACAACAAATAGAGAAGATCAACAGGGGCACTCCTGAGGTACTGTCTCGTAGTCCCAAATCAGAAAACTAACTCACAGTCTTTCCTTATCTCACAGCAGGGACTTTTACATTTAGTTTTGAAAATTATTTTTTCCGAAATAGCACCCCGCATTTTAGCCAACCTTATCACACCGCATGGATTCTAATATTTCCCCTACCAGCTACGCGTAACAAAGCCACCTTATCTCACCACATGCATTTCAATGCCCAAATCTTATACCATCGCATGTGTATCAATAATAAAAACGACACAACAGAACCCTCGTGCAAATAATAACAACAACACGGAAGAAACCTCGTGCAAACAATAATAACAACACGGCAAAAACCTCGTGCAAAAAAACCAAACAATCACCTCAACAATAACATGAATGCCAAAACATAACAACTAAGTAAAATTACATTTCACACCTTACACCTTGCCTCAATAGAAACCATGGCCTTCGCAACTCATCACTAAACTCAACAGTGAGATATTTCAAGGATATAAATTTCAAGTAAAGAACTCCACAATTAAATAATGAATACGGAATTAAGAAAGTAAGTAAATTCAACTAAACATGTAGTACAAGTTACAAATAAGAGATAAGACAATTTGACATGTGAAATTAGAAACATGGCGACTATAACATGCTAATGTAACTCATTTAAGATATAAAAGGAAACTACGTAGCTAAAACTGGAATTTCAACATTTAGCTCGTGTACGCACTCGTCACCTTGTGTACATGGCCTCCACATATCACAAATTATCATAACAGTACCAAATCCTAAGGGGAATTTTTCTGACATAAGGTTAGACAAGTCACTTACCTCAAACCTCGCTAAATCAATCAATTAAAAGGCCTTTCCCTCGATTTTCCAACTTCGAACGACTTGAATCTAGCAAAAACAATTACATACTATAAATATAAATTTAGGAAAGTAATTTAAATAATAAAATTATGATCTTAGCAAAGAATTAAAAAATTGCCCCAGTAGGTCAACCCGTGCCCGCATCTCGGAACCTGACCAAAATTATAAAATCTGAATATCCATTCGATATCGAGTCCAGCCATACAAAAATTACACAAATCCAATACTAAAATCTTGCTCTAATCCCCAAAATTTGGCCTAAGAAGTTTCCTCCATTGTCCCCAATGCTTCAACCCAAATCCCTAATTAAAAGATGTAATTAACAGTAGACTTATGGGAATTAATCAAAAACGAATCGACAATCCTTACCTCAATAATTCCTTTGAATAACCCTCGAAATTTCACCTCAAATCGAAATCCCAAAAAGAAAAAACCCATCGAAAATCCTCTTTTCTGCCAAGTTACGTCGCACCGGTGACCATACTGCCGCATCTGCGGTTCCGCACCTGTAGAACACCATCGCAGGTGCAGACTTCACTTAAATCCCAATAATCCGCTTCTGCAGAAAAAAGGCACATATCCGTGCATACGCACCTGTGGCTCACACGTCGCACCTGCACTTCTGGCTGCACCTGCGTTCCTCTTCATCGTAGAACCGAGGCCGCTTATGCGGAACATTTTCCGCACCTGTGAGCCGAGACCTGGCCTGCCTTCTCTAATTCTGCGGTCTCCCACTAGCACACGCGAGTTCGCACATGTGGTCATAACCTTCGCAGGTGCGATATCACCAAAAGCTGAAGTTTTAGAAATTGCATAAGTCCAAAAATTGATCCGACTTCGATCTGATTCACATCTGGGGCCCCCGAGACCCTGTTCGAATATACCAACTAGTTCAAAACACCTAACGGTCCTACTCGGGGCAAAAAACCACATCAAACAACATTAATTCAATGAATCGTAGCCCAAATTCAAGCTTAAGCATATGAACTTCCGAATTCTGAAATCGACCATATTCATACTAAAACAACTCCGATTGACACAAATTTTTCACACAAGTCATAATTGACATTACGAACATATTCCAACTTCTGAAATCGGTATCCGACCCTGATATTAATAAAGTCGATTCCCGGTAAACTCCTACGACTTAACCTTCCAACTTAGGGACTATGTTTCCCATTTCACTCTGAAACTCACCCGAAATCAAAACCAAGTACCACAATATAACATAGAGGAAGCAATAAAAAGGGGATTGGGTCTAATATACTAAAAAAGATCGGTCTGGTCGTTACATCCTCCCCTTTTTTTAAAACAAACATTCGACCTCGAACGAGTATAGAGACATACTTAAAGTGGTGAAAAGATTAGGATAACGGATACACATATCATGCTCGGTCTCCCAAGTTGCCTCCTCGACTGGCTGACCCATCCACTAAACCTTCACTGAAGCAATGTTCTTCGACCTCAACTTTCGAACTTGCCTGTCCAAAATGGCCACCGACTCCTCAACATAAGATAGATCCTTGTCCAACTGGACTAAACTGAAGTCTAACACATGAGACGGATCGTCATGATACTTCTGGAGCATAGAAACATGGAACACTAGATGAACTGCAGCTAGACTAGGTGGCAGTGCAAGCTTGTAGGCCACCTCTCCAATCCTCTCGACTGGTAGCTGTTGTTGTAGGTTGTTACATCCCGTACCTTAGCATTACGATGTGCCTTAGTAATTCCATGAGTTCGAAGGGATTATATCTATTAGGAGGTTATAAAGGGTTTAAGACATTATTATTATGAGACCCTGTAAGGTTACAACCTTGATACCGTTAGATATTATGTTAGCGTGGTATTTTCTTTTAAGTAAAGTATTCTAGTAAAAGTTTTATATGTATAATTTTGGATAGTTACCATTATTACTATTTTCGAATATAATAAATTATATACATAATATAAGAAAGTTTATGAGATTTTCTTTATTGTAAAGATAGAAATTATTTTCTCACAAGAAAAGAAGGTTATCTTTTTACCATTTTACAAAATTAAGCATACGAAAAATTTATACTCTTTATATGAGATTAGGAAAATTAGAAGTTGAGGAAATATATGTATTTTTAGATGGATGTTTTAATAAAATAATAGTATATGTATTTATTTTATATCGTACCACATGACTGTAATAGTAAGTTATATAAAGTCTATAAAAAAGTGGAATTTTAAGTAATTTGAGATAATTCTTAATAATGCGAGTAATTGGTTAATTATTGGATAACGGGATATAACCTAGTTAATTAATAAATTATGGGCTAAAGATTAAAACACCCCCTAAATACGTGGCAGCATGCCACAAACCAAACAAGTGACTCTTATAGTCACACTATTAGGTGGCCATCTTTGGATTTCAAGAGATAATGTCGCGGGATCAGTTCTTTAAACTAACATGGTATTGAGGGGAAAAACAAAGTAAAAAAAAAAAAAAAACACAATCAGTATGAGGATGTTCAATCCTTGTTCTTGTAGTCATGCTTGGGTCAACCATGAGCACCTCAGTCTTATATAGTTGTATATAATTAGTTGTATGCTGAAGGAAATATTCCTTCGAGCCATTAACCGAAATCCTCAATTACCACAAACGAAAATTCCATCCAAGCTCTACTAGTACGAGATCAAATAATCAAAGATGACAAGTATCCTAACGACACAACCAAAAAAATATATAAACATTAAAGCTTCTTCTTCCTCATATTGCTCTCTGACTCTTCACCGCAGTCCAAGTAGTAAGAGTTCATAATATTCCTTTTGTTCCTTTTCTCCTTGATGCAAGGAGATAATAACTATATACATGCTTATAAAGAGTCTCATGCAGCTGACACGTTCAAATACAAAGATAAATTTGCTATTATCTTGTGGAATCACAGGTATGCCTAAATGTTAAAGTATCTTAAAATGAAATATGAGAAAATGCGCAATTTCCATAAACGACTTTATTCAGAAAAATGTGTCATATTATTCTATCATCTGTTTATGGGTCTAAAAAATACGTAAGTTGGTAAAGTATATTTCATGATATTAATCAGAGGTATAATGGTCTTATGACGTACCGAGAGATTTTATTAACGTATTTCTCGTACATTGCATTCATTTACATGTGCATTTAGCCACGACTCAGACGTCGTTATATAAGCGTGTATATGTATGTATATATATGTATATGGAATATGAAAAAAGGTTACGGCGTTATATACGCACCACCACCTGATCAGCTGGTATACGTTAATGATTTTGCCCACAATGGCCGAGATGATATGATGGGATACCCTCAGAGGCCTGATGATGTTATGAAACATGTACCTATGCACGACATGACATTCATAAGCATACACATGATACAATGTGTATGTTTTTATTTTCTGTATAATTCATTGGGGCTGTTTTCTCATGCTTATACTCCTTTTCCTCTATGTCTCCCATTTGCACTTCTCTTTGACTTGATATCAGATCAATGATGTTGATGCCTTAAAATGCTGGCTTTTTACCAGATCATTGCTTCATATATAATCATTCAAGTGACTTGTTCTACATTCCTGCAAATGTGCACTTGTTAGCAATTTAGTTCACTGGCCAATCTAGGTAGCAGTTCTCTACATTCCAAGTGCTTTCTGCACCTAGCAAAGTCTTGTAATTTAAGTTAATGTACTCCTACTTTACAAACTAATTAATTAACATGATGATTCATTTATGAGAAAGAAGCTAGATTTGCTACACATAAATATGAAATAGAAATCTTTGGAACAAAGATTGCGCTCATACCATGCCCATAGAATTCAAATATTCAGGTAAAGTTTCTGTATAGTTTGAAAAATCTAATACTGCTACCTTGAAACAGAACTCTGATTTGCCCTTGTGTTTTCCATTTAGCATGTTATTTTATTTGAAAACACATCTTGATTCAAATAATTAGTGAAAGAAATAAAGGGACATAGCCATTAATGTTTACTGAAATGTTGGACTATATACAATGTCATTATTCGGACAGGTATAGATAATCAGTTTGACGAGCCCTCATAGTAGACGAGATTGACATTCAACGAAGGATCGGTAAGATACCAACCCATTCGGAATGCAGCCGAGTCTATGAGTCATCGTGTCAGAGTTTTGCTACAGACTTATGGGTAGGCCAGTACCCTGTCCCATTTTAATCTTAGAGGCTTTGTAGACAAAGGTTCATTTTGTACAGTATGTCAGAGACCTTGCCGACCCATATGTATTTATGTTTTAAGAACGATAGTTTATTGATACATTTTCCCATTTACAATTGTACATTACAAGTTGTGGCCATGTTGGCTCATGATAGTTACAAAAGGAAAAAATGAGTTACAGAGTGGTTCACTGGGGCTAGTACGACATCGAGTGTCAGCCACGCCTCCCAAGGTTGGGGTGTAACATAGGCAAACTCCGCAAGTGGAAAGAACTGATCCCAAGAACCCCTAAACTCTATCACGCATGCACGTGGCATATCCTCCAATATCCATATAGTATGCTCGGACTGTCCGTCCTTCTAAGGGTGAAATTGTGTGTGCAACTCAACCTGAGTACCTAACTCATGTTGTACGGCTCTGCAGAACCATGATGTAAACTGCGTACCCCGATCAGAGATGATGGATAGTGGCACGCCATAAAGCCTGACAATCTCGCAGATATAAACTCGAGCTAGCTTCTCAGAAGAATAAGTAGCCACCGCTGGATGGAAATGAGCCGACTTGGTCAACCTATCCACGATCACCCAAACTACATCGAACTTCATATGAGTCCTTGGGATCCCAACAAAAATATCCATAGTAATTCGCTCTCATTCCACTCTAAAATCTCTAGCTTCTGACGCAATTCACCTGGCTGCTGATGCTCATACTTCACCTGTTGACAATTTAGGCACCGAGCTAGAATCTTAAACATTCACCTAAGGTTGGGAGGGAAAAGTAGTGGTAAGGCTACTTAACTTTGAACCACACACGAGCGAAACCATGTTAACATTGGGGTGAAATCATGAATTAGTTAGAGAGAATGAACACTTTGCTATGAGCTAGATATGTCTCTGCCATAATAATTGTCAAGCCGCAATACTAGGCCACTTCATAGGCAACTACAATACTTGGAACAAAGTGATCTACTTACTGCGGAATGATCTAAGTGGACCTGAAAGTTATACTGAGATGGGCGAATAATAGATATTCTTATAAGGAATTTGTGAGGATCCCAAGTTTCAAAGAGACTTCCTGCAGACAACTGGCGACGTGTACACATATGAAAGGTGCTGAGACATGCTCTCATGTTACTAGACAGTGAAAAGGATTCATGATAATATTCACAAAGGAGTAAAGTGACTACTCAAACCATAGGAGCCATATACACCGAAGAGAAAAAGAGTGGTTTATGAAGGATCTCAATATTATAATGCTTTACATCGGAATTGATACCATATAGGCAAATTTATAACGGGGCATGCATAAGCACAAGTGAGAAGATGTTATCCATTTGAATCAAAAGATTCTGTAAGAAATTCATCAGGTATAGTCCCTTTTTGAGAAATTAGGGAAGCGAGTGGGAAGTATTAGTCTAGGGTTATAACTAATTTCAAGGATATAATTATAGAGCTCAATCCCTTAAAAGGTCATAAATAAGTGAATTGTGATCAAGAGGCTTCACGAATAATGTGTCCCATTTATAGAGTAGGTACATCAAATGTTTTGTGATTCAGCATCTTGTTAAGACCTTATTTATGAAGGCTCTTCAATATAAATGTATATATACAACAGGGAAAATAATGCGGTGTTCGCACTGGGGGTACTAAGGAGTGACTTATTTGATGACTTTAGGTTGACATGGCAATACCTTAATTGATTCCCCTCGACTCCATATCCATATTATATTTCAAGAGTGACCCAACATAAACCCCAAGTGGTGCTTCTTACAAATCTAACAATCTGGCTTGTTAGAGCCGACAATCCTCTTTCGTTTCTTAGGTGCCCTCACCGCATGATCTTGTGGCATGGTGACACTAATTAGAACAAAAACACTTCCCCTAGAAATTGGTTTCATTCCCTCCTTGCTTCCTCGAACTCGCGGGTTACTCATCAGGAAAATGAGACATAACGAGGAAATTAGCTCCCTATCTTGGGATCTATCGCTCGATCTGGAATATCAAAGAAATGTAAAATTTAATAAATGTCTGAGTAGCCTCCTCATTATAGATGTGGTCAATAACACACCGATAAGAAAGACTCTACTAGATACGGCTCTGAGACATCCTTACACTTTAAAACCTTAGGCTCTGATACCAAGTTTGTCACGTCCCAGACTCGGAGAGCGCGACCGGCGCTCAACCGAATAAACTTGGCTGAGCAAGCCTATTAGATTTCCTTCTACCAAAACTCATCAATAAATAAATAGAAAAATATATCTCATTAATTAAACATCGAGGGGATTTCATTAACAACCCCAATCTTCATTTCTATTAGCAGCTTCATTCATAATTTCTAAAATAGTATGAGTTTATAGATTTACTGGAAAACATGTTTGCCAAATACCAACATTTCTAATCTAATTCCCAACATCAAATATCACCCACAACTTGTCTACGGAGCCTCTACGTATAACAGAACAAATATATGGAAATGTCGACAATAAGGCCCGACTATACCTCAAAACACAGTACATGAGAAACAAAATATACATGACCCCGAAATGAAGTGGGGCTCACCAAGCAGGTGAAAAAGTGTACCGCTATTACTGATCAATACCGCCTGTTGTAGAACCACCTGTATCCATTAACGATGCAACACCCCCGGCAAAAGGGACGTTAGTACCGCCGAATAGCTCTAGTATGTATAGCTAAAAGTCCTCTTTCAAAATAGAATGAGCATATAAGAAAAGGAATACCATAGAAACAACAAGTCACAATCAATAATATCCAAATGCCCAATTGAAACATAACAATTTTCAAAATACAAAAATAATATATATTTTTGGTTGGGAGATCATTAGCACCGATATACCACCGTCTTTGTTAGCACAAAGTCCGATCACGCTCGATCGGTTAGGCTATCTCCCCAAGAACAATGTGGTTTGACATGTGATGCGAAAGAAAGTTGTTACAAGAGTAATACCCACATGTACGCAACATGGCATCCGATCTCCACCCGATCAACTAGACCACATTCCCACATATGCCGTGTGGGTTGACTTTTCCAATTCATAGGTACCAATTTCATCCCAATTAAAGAGAATAACCACAATTTCACCAATATCTCAATTTCATTCCAAATAAGAGGAATAATCACAACACACCCCTACACTGGCACATATAGTTTCAGGTGTGGGTCTTATGACCCACCCTTCCTTGGTTTTGCTAATGGTACTCCCAAAAGCATTTTTGATTTGATTTGCACACAAAGGAAATATAAATACAATTATACTTACCTCAACATCTTTCACATTGTATAAAATCTCGTTATTATTTCTAGTCACTCACAATAACAATATTCCATTGGCTTATTTGGTCATTCACAAGATTTTTTATTCCTGGCACAGTGGTTGTATTTCATATTCCACACTTTCACCTCTTTCAATTTCAAAGATCACCATCAAATATCAACATATCGAATGTTTCAGCAATCAAATACCTCAAATCCATTAGTAATAGAAACTTTAAACACAAAAGGTTTATTTCCAAAGAATGGGGCATACTGACCATCAATAGAAACACACATCAGAATCATAAACAATCAATATACCATTTATTCTTCCAATACTCTTTCCAGAAATGACAATATACAATTTCAACACCCGAGTATGTCAAAACTCAAATCACACTGGATATATTCATAATGCAAAGCATCAGTTAAAGTAGCCACTTAGGGCATGAATTGAGTACAAAAGATTTTAGACAATTCTATATTCGAAGTCATTTTTAAGCAGTTGAGTCGAGGCTCATTTCATATTCCTTATTACATCTTCTCATTTCATTTGCACTTCTATCCACAATCATAACTTAAATTCTTGGCACGATGTCCACACTCTATATCCCCAATTCATTTATTTCATTTTCAAGCATCTTTATAGATTATCAACAATATGACATTTTCAATCAAGATTTTAGGTACACATATGAGCAATTTAGAGCCTTAAGCATATCGAGTTTTTCTCACACAATTTGGCATACTACTTTTCATTTAAAACACGACTCAAAGCCATAACAAATTAATACACAACCCAAAATTTGAACATAGATCTTTTGGCATAAGGCTCATTCGGAATAGTCAAGTTTATAAGGGATAACCAGGAATATAGGAATTAGGAATTTGAGTCAACCATACTTGAAATTTACGGGAACATTATGGAATTCGATTTTAAGAGAGAAAATTTAGCCAACATACGTCACTTTGAGCTTTCCTTATTTAATACAATGTTCCAGAAATTCTAGAAATCCAAATCTATTTCAAGACATAACAAAATTGAACATAAATTAGGAGGATATTCATGGTCTCATCTCATTTGAGCATATTATCAAATACTAGATGTGCAATTTTTATTACAAGGTTTTTTCACAAGATTTGTTTCACTTCACAACCTAATCTTTACCCATTTGAGCTCAACAATCTTCCCACAAACCTTATTGGTACATGCATGTATAAATAATACTCCCACACCTAAGAATCATACTCCCAATCAACCATCTTTTACCCAAATTCGAAATTGAAAACTAGGGTATGAAACCTTACCTCTTAGATGAAGAACTTGAGGGATTTCTTGTTTGATTTCAAGGCTTCGGCAAGATTTTAATGAACAATTAGCTTAGGGATTTCTCGTCTCACTCTAGGGCACTTCCTATCTCTAAAAATATCAAATATTCCCTTCAAAAATGGTCCCTTGTGTCTATTTAACGAGATAGGGTCGGGTTATAAAGATAGAAGAATGGACCCTCCAAATTCCGGACCGGGTTACAGACCAGGCTAGGCACGCTCTGTAGCGAGCTATAGACCAGGCTTTGCGAGCTCTGTAGCGAGGTCTAGCCCACTACAAACCTGGCTTTGCGAGGGATATAGCACGGTCTAGCGTGCTACAGACCTGGCTTCGCGAGGGATATAGCATGGTCTAGCGTGGTACAAGCTGGGCGACACGAGATTGAAAAATATAAACTCCTCAACGCACTGTTCAATCTAAAAACTCTGAAAATACAATACATTAGCCTACCTTGGCACCATAAAACATTAAATTACTTAGCAAAATTTCTCGGGTCCTTACAGGCTCTGGTCTCAAAACCACCAAGAACAATTAAACATGACTGATACACATGATTAACGACAATAGAATCTCCCACAGGTGTTGACACATAGAAAGATAAACTCAAAGAATTGTGGGATACATCCAAATACAGAGCAAAATAAGATGATACATATGAATAAGTGGAGCCTGGATCAAATAAGACCGATGCATCTCTATGGCAGAACAAAACAATACCTGTGATGACAGAGTCAGATGCAACTGCCTTCGTCCTAGTAGTAAGAGCATAATATCTGGCCTGGCCTCCCCCTCTAGGGCGACCTCTACCTTCTCGACCCCCACCTCTGGCTGGCTGTGTAGCTGGAGTGGCAGCTGGTGCGGTAACCATGGCCTGAGGACCCGGTGGAACACGCGGAACCTGAATAGTCTGTGGAGGTGTATCACTCCTGAGTCTAGGGAAATCCCTAACAATATGACGAGTGTCACCACACTCAAAACAAGCTCTTAGAGGACGTTGTTGATGTGGCTATCTCGGTCCTGATCGGCTGGACTAACTACTGAAAGCACCCCATGCAGGAGGTGCACTAGACAATGGCGGTGGATAATAAACAGCATGAGGCCTAGGAGTGGCCGGAATACCACTGGAAGCTAGAACTGCTAAATGAACAAGGCGACTCACATAGCCCCTACCATGACGAGTTGCAACTAGGTCACGGGTACCACTATATTTGCAAGAATCTCGAGGCCTCTTGGCCTCCCTCTCCTCTCTCTCTCGGGTCCACAAAACCTCCATTCTCCTAGCGATCCCAACTACTTGCTCGTATACAATATCCATCTCCAACTCTCGCACCATGCTAAATCTGATACCGAGGTTGAGCTCCTCGTTAAATCGATGGACTCACTCTCTAGGAACAACAACAAAGGCTGGTTCATGCCTAGCCAAATCACCAAACCAGACTACATACTCCGACACGGTCATACAACCCTTTTGCAACTGCTCAAACTCTGCGCGTCATGCATCTTTGAGACTCTAGAGAACAAACTCCCTCAAGATCATATTTGAGAACTGAGTCCAAGTGAGTAAAGTTGCCTAGGCTGGACTACCCATCTCATATGCTCGCCACCACTGATAAGTCGCCCCCTTAAGTTGGAACGTAGTCAAAGCAACCCCATTAGACTCCATAATACCCATAGCATGGAGGATACATTAGCACTCCTCAAGAAAACCATGGGCATCCTCTGACGCCAACCCGCTGAAAGTAGGAGGGTGGTACTTCTTGTACCTCTCGAGCCTGAGCTACCCCCCCATCAGAAACTGCTGCCATAACTTTCGGTTGAACTGGGGCAACCGGATGTACTAGTATGACCTCTGGGACTTGGTCAACCTGGACTCGTTGCTCTAGGGTACGGGCGGTGGGAGTGTATGCTCCTCCCCCGGCCTCAAATGTAGAAGGAGCAAGTGGGATCAACCCTCCATGAGCTAAAGTGCCGAACATTCTCAGAAACTGGGTGAGAGCCTCCTGAAGTGTTGGTACAGTAACAGGCCTCTCAGGTGCATGTTCTCCAACGGGAGCTACTGGGGGCTCCTTTGTAGCAGCTTGTGCAAGTGCTTTGACTTCACCATGTGGACGTCCTCTGCCTCTACCCTGGCCTTTCGCGGGCTCTAACTGTGGGCGCGTGTGTCTAGTCATCTGATCCAGTTATACGTGTCCTCACTATCTATGATAGAATAGAAAGACAAAAATTTGGAATCCGAAGTCAAAATTTTGCATGATTAGGAATCAAAGAAGAGAAGCTTTTCCTAACAGTTCCATAGCCTCCCGAAGATAAGTACAGACATCTTCGTACTAATTCGCGAGAACTCTACTAAATCCACTTGTGACTCATAACAACTGTGAACCTAGAGCTATTACCAACTTGTCACGACCCCAAATCCCTATGTAGAATGTCGTGACGACGCCTAGTCTAACAACATGCGTAAACATTAAATAAAACATAGAATTTCAAAACTTCAACAATTTTATAAATACAAACTATAAGCTCGATACGTACAATTCCCCAAAACCCGGTGAGATATAAGTCACAAGCTCTAGATACACTACTAAACAATACGATGCATCACTGTCTATCAAAATGTAAAGAAATAAGGAAGAACAGGGTAGAAGGGGACTCCGAGTCCTACGGACGCGGGCAGGTGTGCCTTGAAGTCTCTAAAATAAGCAACTCAATGTGCTAATACCGGGACATATAAGATGTAACTGGATCTGCACAAAAACATGTGAAGAAGCGTAGTATGAGTACACAACAACGGTACCAAATAAGTGCCACGCCTGACCTCGATAGAGTAGTGATGAGGTCAGGCCAAGGCCCTACTAGAGATAATAAGAAATAAGACAGAAGACATAATGATATAATGATAATGACAAAGAAGTGACACAATAAAGAATTTACGAAAAGTAACAACACGAAAAGAAGGCAGTTCATACAACACGAAGGGAAAACAAGGATTTTACATGTTAAGGAAACAACAACCAAACTAATACAACAAATAGAGAAGATCAATAGGGGCACTCCTGAGGTACCGCCTCGTCGTCCCAAATCAAAAAAGTAACTCACAATCGTTCCTTTCTCACCACGGGGGCCTTTAGATTTAGTTTTGAAAATTATTTTTCCTGAAATAGCACCCTGCGTTTTACCCCACCTTATCACACTGCATGACTTCTAGTAGTTCCCCTATTAGCCACGCATATCAAGCCCACCTTATCTCATGACATGCATTTCAACACCCAGACCTTATACCATCGCATGTGTATCAATAATAACAATGGCACGACAGAAACCTCGATGCAAATAGTAACAACAGCATGGAAAAAACCTCATGCAAACAATAACAATAGCATGGCAGAAACCTCGTGCAAAACAACCAAACAATCACCTCAACAATAACACAAATGCCAAAATATAACAACTAAAGAAAATGATATTCACAACTTACGCCTTGATTTAATAGAAACCACGTCCTTTGCAACTCAGCACCAAACTCAACAGTAAGATATTTCAAGGATAGCAATTTCAAATAAAGAACTGTCACGTCCGAAACTACACCCTAGACGTGACTGACACCCAACTAACACCACCCGCCAGACGAACCATATCTTCATACCTTAGGCATTAATTTGTAGTATTTGATTAACGAAATAAGTCTCCAAATAATCTGATAACCATTACGGACAATTAATATCTTAAAACATTATGATGAAATTCTAACCCAAATCCCACACTAAATCAAGGAGCATCTAAGAGAATTACAAAAGACATCATATGAATAAATAACTAAGACTCTTTTTGCAACCTCCACGAACAATGCGGCAGCTCACCTCAATAACTAAATCAGCTCCAGCGAACTCCTTAATCACTAGCTTCGTTCTCAGCACAGTATCTGCATGGACATGCAGGTAAGGAGTGAGTTATACGTAAATATAACCCAGTAAGATCCTCGACCCGCTGCTCTGAATACCTCTGGAACAAGTGTTAGAAAATACAAACACACAAAGAGCACAGAAATAATATGCACAAAAATTCTTTCACCATTTAATTACTCTATAAGATACAAACAATTATTCAACAACAACACTATATATATCCCAACACAATCTATACTAAGGACTTGTCATTAACGGCAGTGCGGGAAATTAACCAAATACCTCCAACGAGTCCACGACAGCATACACAATGCCCCAAATCTACTACGGCGGCATACACAATGCCCCAAATTTATAACGGCGACATACACAATGCCCCAAATCTATAACGACGGCATACATAATGCCCTAAGTCTATAAAGGCAGCATACAGAATGCTCCAAGTCTATAACAGCGGCATACATAATGCCCCAATATATATTACGGCAGCGAAGAAATAAATTCTAACGCCCCAACGCCATAGCATGAGGCTACGCCACATCACACTACACCACAAATCACTTATTAAACAATTTAAGCTTTTTATAAAATAATATATATTGTTATAAAGAACTCACACATCCAGAAGACGCTCGTCCTAACACATGAACCAGACAGACAAAACATATTTTTAAAACAGGTTTGGAGAGGTAAGTATCAAAGCTTAAAATCTCATTTACTCGTCAATGGGAAATTTCCTTTTTTCCAAACTTGCGGCTTCTAGAACACCAAACAAACTGTCTCCAATGGCCTCAATCTATACAAAATATTGATTAACGATGTCAACTATGCAGTCGGGTCAAATTTCAATTTCCTTAACTTTCAAGCTTCGAGTTAAGTCTTAATTTACACTTCAATGAAAATATATAGCCCGTTATCTTAATCTAAACCATTATTCAATATAAGTTTCTATTATCTAATACTTCGAATCTACGGATAGAGTAACGGTCAGAATCTTTCTATACTTCAAGAATAAAGGTTCGTACAGTGGCTTCCTATTTAAAGCGCAAATTGCTTTTTGCAGTAGTTATCAATCTTTGGAAATTTCAATCTTCTCCCTAATTACTACATACCACTCATCCATGTCCATAATCATTATATGTTATCATTACTTTACTTCTAATCATTAATTCATTGTACAATACTCCATCCGGTCCAAAATAAGCGATTTTTTTTTAATGTTTTCACACAAATTAAGAAATCTACCTTTTAACATTAATTAGCAATGGAATTGACCATATTAACCTTTACTATCTCACATAAATACTCCTAACACATATTCCAACACTATTTACTCCAAAAACAATATAGAAAAAAAATAATTAATTCATTCTTAAAATCTGAAAAAATCACTTATTTTGGACCACAAAAAAACAGCCAAAAAATCACTTATTTTGGACCAGAGGGAGTAGTTTATTAAACTAGACAAGTTAAATTCAATGTTCATGCTTACATTAAATTTCTATACCTGCAAATCTGGAATTGTAAGAAACCCTCACCCGACCCGATGTTCTAATATTGTGCCGTCAATTCCTGATAGAAGCTCTTCTATCTATTTTACTAGACAGTGATGGCCAGCACAGGCCCAATAATATAAACTCTGAAACTTTTATTTTTGATTAAATCTCTTTTAACATAAAATTGCATATAATAAGAATTGATGCAAGTAAATAACTATCAAATTGGATAAAGAGGACATTGCATATTAACTATTGGACGTTATTTATTTACATACATAGAGGAACAAATATATATCCCTCCTTGAATGTTGCCTTGCAAGGTGACATATTCTTTAAATCCATGGATAATATTTACATATTGACTAAAAGTGATACATTTACAATGTTGTAATTAGTCTTCTTCGCAGTCCTTAATATATATAATGGCACCTATAGAAGCAGAAAGCGATGATCAAATGTCAATATTCAATATAAGGGGACTAACTTATTTCCCAGGTAAATGAAAAAGGAAAGCAGAAGAAAAGGAAAAAAGGGACTATCATTGATTTAGAAAATCATTCAAAAGAGTTTGAGGTATGTGCAACGTAACCCACTACCTCAAGGGGAAGAATGAACGAACATATAAATAGAACAAAGGGTGCAAGGATACATAAGTGCCCTCTAACATTTTATTTTTTTCTTGAGAAGAGAAGTGCCCTCTAACATTAACAAAAGAAAAATAAACATGATGGATCTTGAAGGAGGACGGTACACTTCAATTTTTTCTTACTTGTAATTCGTGATAAAAATCATAAAGTGGTTCATTTATAAACACGTGTTTATTTAAAAAGTCATATATATGAATAAAAATTAGTCTTGAATTATAATAATAATAATAATAAAAGAATAATGAGACAGAAAATTATTTTCGCGTGAATTTAGAAGGTATTTTGGCTCAGATGGAGTCAGCAAATGGATAGTTTTTTAAATTTGGAATGGACAGTTTTTTTAATTTTAAAATTGAAGAACCTGTAGCAACTAAGGGCAAATATACCAAAAAGCACCTAAACCAAGAAGATTAATTTTAACCATAGCATGCTAGTACAGTGGGACGAGTCACACCATAAGTACTATCAAATATGAAAGCTGCTATTTTAAAGTGCAGCATTTTTCATGAAAAGTTCAGAAAAAAAAAACAGAGGATTAAAAAGCTACAGTTCAGCAAATTACTTTTGCTCAAGGCAACAATAACATTGGCAGTTGCTTAAAGTGTGATTGGAACCTTTAAAAATACTGAACATTGTACTTACAAGTTCCTGCTAACTATCCATACACTTATTTGCTTAGGTTCTTCATTAAAAAGGTCAACAAAATATCGTGCCCAGAAATATTATAATCACTAAAAGATGGAGCATTTTATAATACATAGTAGAAGGTTGTGTTAGAAAATAAAATCAAGTGAAGCATTATAACTTTATCAATACAAAATGTCCGTGTAGCTCAATTTCTAACATGTGGAAGGTCCCTATCTGCCGTATAATATATGCACATTCTACTACAACATCAAAGCAATTTAGCCCAACTTTGAAGTTGAAATTTCTAAACTAACGTGCTACCACTGTACTCACTTTGAGCTTATAAAACTCTTAACAAGTTAAGGAAATAATAGAGGAGAAAGTTTGTTCATGCTTTGCTTAAACTAAAATATAGGAAGGAAAAAAATCATAATAGAAGTAATAACTATTAATCTTAAGAAGTTCTATCATGCTTTTTTAAACCACAACATGAGAAAAAGAAAATCACAAGTTCGAAATCAGAACTCTTATTATATCAACTCAAATAATTCTATATACAGTCATAATTAGCTTAAATGACCACAACCTTTCATGGCTTAAAGGCAAAAGAGAGTGAACAAAAAGATTAAAGTTTGAGGAATCATCTTTTTATTTTTTCCTTCTTAGTTTTGTTCTCTCAATCACTAAATAAATCACTAATTCTCAAAAGAACTAAAGTTTTCTTTATTATTCAGATTCAGAATTCCAAAATATAGAAAGTTAGCTTTTATAATCTTCCTTCTAATATTTTTTCTTTCCTCTTTGACTTCAAAAATGGTAGTAAGCATTAGTAAGTACTGAGACAGAAAAGATAACTTTGGCTAACTCAGTACACTAATCCAGCCTTACCTATTTATCAAAATCACAATTTTAAGTCGTCCCCTGATTTAAAAAACTCGGTAAATTGAAATTTAGCATGGTAGAAAAATCTCCAGTATTTATAAGTAAATTTTGACTGCTATAGAATGACACATTTGAAGTCCAAAAGGCAAGCATTCTTTAAACATCAATGGGTTTTAAACATTTTACTTTTATTTAACACTACTCTCAGCGCACATTACTTTTATAACTCGGTATTTTGCAAAAACTAATTGCATTGCAAATAATTCACAGTAAATTACTTATGGTGTCGATATCTTGCTACTAACTCTTTATGGCTAATGCTATATGAAGTTAGCCAATTGTGACCCATAAAATCTCTTAGAGAACATGCTATGACTCATAAACTTGCTTTACTTAACGAGCTTCTCATTGCTTTGGTTACAAAATTTTCTTGGTGCATGACTTCGTACTTTCTCTTTTTTTTTTTCTCTTAGCAAGTACATCTCAAGGTACTTCTTTATTGATTTTCCCATTGGTAGCTTATCATCTTTGTCATGTATATCCATGAAAAATTCGACCTAGATAGTAAGCTGAAGTAGTTCAGAGCTGCAGGAGTTTGTTAACATTCCCAAAGAGTAATTTTTCTAGCATTGTTATACGCTATACAAGATAAAAGAGTTTTAGGGATGGATTTACAAAAAAATAATAATTTAAGTACCGGTTGAATGACTTGATGCGAGAGCAGCATGAGGAGATGTCACTTTCAGGAGGCCCCATTGGGATTCTTACCTGTTTGATGAAAGTCTTGCTTTCAAACAAAGACATTAGATGATATCTAACAAACAATAAAGTATTGATTCCTCTAAAGATTGTAAAAGAAAGTCATAAAAATTTAGCAAATCAGACACGATTGTATACAGTTAACTCAAGGAGCTTCTTCGAGAACAAAGAGGACCAAGAATATCTTTGAAGTATCTGAAAGTCTTTATACTGGATTCAAATTTTCAGTTTCCACTTTAAATTGATTCGTGAAGATCAGTTTCTTTCATTCGTGAATAAGAAATGAAAGGCTAAAAGCCAAATAATTACCACGAAAATTCCTCAAGTTTCTCTCTATAATTATATCTCTCATCCTCTGGCTGATAAAATTACACGCGCTAAAAGTGTCAGACATTCGTTGATAATTCCCTATTTTCTCTCTTACCTTCGGAGGATGGAAAAGACCAGGGATGCATAAAAAATTAAATGTGGTCGTTGGCCGAACCAGTATTATACCAACATATAGAAATAATAGTAAAAAGCAATTAGCAGCACATAGCTTTACTGCACACCAAATGACTCGAACAGCAAAGCAAAGAGGCTAAAGCTTTCTTCCCGATTATCTAGAGAGACATGTCCATTGAGCAATCAATCTTGGTCCTTTCTGACTTTTTCCGCTGCATAATGTTTCTCACAAATTGAACAACACTCCAACTTACTCTATAGCAGCAAAAACAAACCTACAAAATCAACTAAGCTAAAATCAAAGTAAGTAGAACTTGGATTGAGCACAAAGAGAAGAAATCTCATATCTACGATGAAAGAGAGAGGAGCAAACTTAGGAAGGCGATAAGAATGAGGAGACTGTGAGGTGGGTGCAGGAGTAGAAGCCACGTAGGTATTCTTTATAAGCGAACTAAAAATCAGCTTCTTTATAATAAAAAATTTCAAATTAAAAACGACAGAGCTTCTGAAGATGAAAAGCTTTGATCAACCACCTACTTCAAATCAATGCTAACATGTGTCTAAATGCGATATAGGATCAGTAAATTACTAAAGATCCATTAAAACATTGAAATAAATTATCAACTTTCTCATACTATCAGTAGATACAACCATTGATGGCAACGCCATAATATTGTCGTCCTACACCCCCTCCCACAATAATGAAAATGCGAATTTATGTTGTCAAATCTTCAGCTATAACCTACAGTAGTACATAAATCAAATAAATAACTTTGTGTGTTGCTAGTCAGATCCGATAAATGATTTTAAAAGATTGACTCGTCAAGAAGTTGGGACTCTATAGAATACTTAGAGCCCAATTGACTATACTATCCACTTAATGATTTCTGACATGAATTTGAACTACTTCAGGGGTAGAACTTGAATTAATGATAGCCTTTGAATTTAGCAGTCCTTATATATCGTATTAACAATTAAAATATGGTCGAAGAAAAAATCTCTATTTGATAAGCTTTCTTCCTAAACTTATGAATTTAATAGGACCACCCCCAAGAACAAAAGACGCGGAGACAGAGTTAAAACTTATAGCAGCAATGAGCGGGAGAAAAATCTAAGTACAAAAGAGAAAAAATTTATCACATCGTTGAAGTTTTATATCTGTTGAAATAAAGGCAGCAAATGCTTACAGGCTACAGCAAACAATAATCCTTCTTTCAAAATCCTATGCAGAACGAAGACCAAGAATGAGAAATTGATGATAGGGGTAGGGTTACAGCATAAAAAGAAAAATAAACAGGAATCAAACTGAAGAAGACTACCTGAGTTAAAACCTAATAATTGAAGCCTTTCTGCAGATGGTGCAAAAACTTGAATCTCGTTCCTGTTATTCAGACACAGATAAACAAAATCAGTAATAGTTTACCGTGAGAGAGCAATGAAAGAGCAGAAGAGGGGAGATGAAATTGAAGAAAGGAACATTGGAAGAGAACTAAAGAAGATAAAGAACTCCAGACTAAGCAATGTGAGGTTTTACCCAAAAAAAATTTCTTCTTAATTAGGCTTATCAACCAGATCAGTGTCAGTATCGGACTGAGATAGAGAAGCATTTAGGCTTTACAAAAGAGAAGATCAACAATGGGAAATTGTTGCAAGTGGATGAAGCTTCTAATGGGTGGAAAGAGAGATAAAGCGAGATACAATGAAGTTTGAGGTTGAAGATGAATGGATTCTACAGCCATTGGATAGCAAAACTAAAAAGGGCGGGGAAAACCCAAAAAGAAAAGAATTAAGGAAAAAGAAGAAGATATGTGCAGAATTAGTTGAAGAAGAAACATACTTGCAGCAAGAACACAAACAGATCTGGAGAGCAAGAACACAAATAGGAAGAAGACGGTGGAAACAAAAGGTGTACTCTCTGAATTGTAAATACCAAAAAAAATATAGGAAAAAGTTAAGTTGTCAAACAGCTGTAATGATATCAAATACACGTAAAGGTATTGGAAAAAGTGAAGTTGTCAGACAGCTATAATGAAATCAAATACACTTAGGGTTTGCGGAAATATTTTAGCGACACGTATATAAGGAGATATCTGAAAAGACTAAAATGCCCTCAAATAAAAGTTACTAATGACCTTAAGCAGCCATGTCGAAAAACTTCTTCTTCTATAATATAGAAATTTATGTTCTTAAACTAAGAAACCAATTTGCCTTATTGCTTAAGTCTCTAGGTCACCTCACGTGGCCAATAAGAAAAGTGATGGGCCTGCTCCCTTCTAAACCTTTTCAAATAATAACCAAAATTTGTAATATAACATAGGGATTTTTACCTAGTTATACTATAGTAGAAACATATTTATTATCTTTATTTAGGTTCCTTGTTAATTACTTTATACAACTATATTTACTAGTTTTATACAAAATTATAAAAAAGAGGAAATGCAATATACCTTAAATATAGCATATCAGTTACACATAATCCCCTACATTTAAAAATCTCTTTCTCAAGACCCTAAAACCGACCCGGTCGTGATGACACCTATCGTGAAACTGGACCAGCCGACACAACCCTCGAATTAACCATTTAATCAATAACAATCATTTTTAAGTCTTTAATTGATCAGATATCTCATAATGTAAGTCTAAATGAACAGTGCGGAATAAATACACAAGCCCGACATCGGGGTGTCACAAGTCACGAGTATCTATTAAGGTCTGAATACAACAAAGAGTCTAAAAATATACTAAATACAATCTCAGGAAGAAAAGAGTGAGAAAAGCAGTGCTACGAACATCGGGCAACTACCTCGCTAACTCCGATGACTTTGCCACTGAGCAATCAACACCCACTACTGGATTCAGAAATGTCTAAATCTGCACACAAAGTGCAGGGAGTACTGTGACTATGCCAACCCAGTAAGTAATAAAAGTAAATGAAAGTTTAGCAGTAAGAAAACACGTAAACCACGTCATAACACTACAACAAATGTAGATCATTTTACAAAGCAGTACACGAATCATTTACTTCGTAAATCAAGCTCAGTTTCAGTAAAAAAACTTTTTAAAACAACTTTCAATATTTTCAAACGAGTAATAAAACAGTGAGTATAAAAGATAGAAAATGTAAAAAGCCCATCGGGCAAAACATGTACCATAAACCGCCCCTCGGACATAATATGAACAGAATCAGCCCCTCGGGCTACCTCACAATCACTCGTAACCAGCCCCTCAGGCATAACATGAATCAAGTACCGCCCGTTGGGAAAACATGGATCAAGAACAGCCCCTCGAGAAACAACATGAAACAACAACAGGCCTGTCACACCTCCTTTTTACGCACCCGAGAGGGGGCAGGGGAGTTTTTCCAATTAAAGAACAATCGAAAGGGGATTTATTTATTTATTTCAGAGTCGCCACTTGGGAGATTTAGGGTGTCCCAAGTCACCAATTTTAATCCCGAATCGAGGAAAAGAATGACTCCATATTACAGTCTGCGTACCAGAAATCTAGATAAGGAATTCTGTTAACTCGGGAGAAGGTGTTAGGCATTTCCGAGTTCCGTGGTTCTAGCACGGTCGCTCAACTGTTATATTCGGCTTGATTATCTAATTTTATACAAATGTGAACTTATGTGCAAATTTTATCTTTTAACCGCTTTTATCATTCACTGTTATTTTGATAGGACTTGCAACGTCGTGAAAACATATCTTGAACCACGTTACATCAATGCACCTGTGGTTATTGACATATCTCGACTCGGTTGAGATTTGGATTTGGGTCACATAAATATGCACCCGAATTTAGGGAGATAACATTATTAAAAGCGTGCCTAACGCAACTAGCGTATTGTTATTTTGGGGAAAGCCATAAAATTAGCTAAACGGACTGTCCCGAATCTAAGTGTTTTAATACATATACATTTAGAGGGCCCCGCAGCTTGTGCATTTTAGTTCGTCGAGGCTCGTCTCATTCATCATTTAAAACAGAATTTGCAACGTCATGGAAATGCATCTCAGACCACGTCACAATCAATGTACCCGTGATTAGAGACACATTTCGATTCCATTGAGATTTGGATTTAGGTCACATAAATGTGCACCCGAGTTTAAGGAAATTAAATTATTAAAGGCGCGCCCAAAGCAACTAGCGCATTATTAGTTTGGGTAGGGCCGTGAAATTCGCTAAACGGCCCGACCCGGAATCTAAGTATTTAATACATATATTATGTGAGGGCCCCGCAATCTATACACTTATTTGGCGAAGCTAGTCTCGTTTTTTATTTATTTATTTCTTTTTTTTCTCTTTTTTTTTAGAAAAAGGACAAGGCTAAAATGACTACATTTCTTTGCTACTTCGCGAGGTCATGGGTTGTCGATTAAACTTATTTGATGAAACGAGTATTTTTTCCGCGGGATTAAATTACTACTATGATTTTAACATTACTACTGCATGTACAAACAACTATTAAGACAAACATTTAGATAACAATAATCTGAGCATGAAGAAATAAAATGCCGAATAACTACTTAACATGACGGAACAAAGGAAATGCATTCACGACCAAATTTCAATATCATAATGAGTTAATTAACAAGAAATAGTGATTTACAAACATCATATGAATATGTCTCGCTCATTTGCATACTATTCGCATGAACTAGGATTGTATTTCAACAAAACACATGTACATATTACTAAACAACAAATATGAAGGACACGGACAGAGATGACCTACTTGATATTATCGTCCGATGCGTTGGACCTGCGACGAAACCTCGGACAATAACCTTGACGTACCGGACCTCGACGAACCAAAGGCGACCTCAACGGACTGCACGACGACAGTGAAAGAACAGCGATAACACGGGCTGGTTGGTTGTCGTGTTTGGATAGTACAGCTGGAGCAGTGGTGTTTGGACGGTGTTCAGTGGTCGTTTGATCCACTGCTGAGCGTGAGGAAACGACGGGGAGACTGGTGGTGGCGTGAAGTCGAGCTGGAGGTTTGGTGGTGTACGCCGGTGGTCGACGAGGCTGGGTAGCAGGTGGTCGTGAGCTGGTGGACGGAGCAGCTGTGGGCTAGTAGTTTGGGCAGTGGGGTTCGTTTATGGGGGTTTCACGTTGGGGACGACGATGGAGGGAGTTGGTCTGGTTGCGACGAGGGGGGGTTGCAGATAGGTTTTGGGCCATATGGTTTGGTTGATGGGTTGACGATGGTAGAGCTGGGGAGTTGCGACGAGGGGGGTGGTGGGGAAGGTGACAGAGTGGTGTTGGTGAAGCTGGATGGGTAACAATGGCGGTTTGTTGACGGTGGTGATGGAGGAGGCGGAAAGAGCTGGTTGTTTGGGGTGGTTTTGGCGTGACGACGGGGGATGGTTTTTGGTTGTTGACGGAGGTGGTGAGACGGAGACGGAAAGAGCTGGTTGTTTGGGGTGGTTTTGGCGTTGGTGAAGGAACGGAGGGAAGGTTGGTTTGTTGATGGTGTTCGTGAAGCTGGTGGAGGGGGAGTTGGTTTTTACAGTAGGTTTTTGCCTTTGTTTCTAGGTTTTCCAAAGGAGGAAGGAGATGAACAGTTCTCCTCCTCCCAAAATTTTAAAATCCGTCCCTTTGCCCAGTCCAAGTCTCGTGCATTTGTAGCTTTGGCCAAGAAAAGTGGACCCCACGTGTGTAGGGGTCCAATGTTTGTATCCCCCACACGTGGTGGGGTTCCCCATGTGTCCTGGACTCGGTTTATTATGGGCTAGGTCCGAAATTAGGCCTAAAACCGGGTAGTTTGAACCCGAATATTATTCTTTTGCCCGGACCCGAGAAATAGGAAACGTTGTTTAACTAGCCCTATGTAAGCAAAACAACTACCAAAAATAAGACTAATATTTAAACAACACTATATCTTTTTAAATATATATTTTTCAAGATTTAAAATAGCCACAAAATATTACTAAAACTATTTTTGTAATTTTCGTTTTTATATGTAAAGATAAAATATGAAGTAATATTTTTTGTATTTTTTTCAAAATTATAATGACTGCAAACATTAATAGAACTATATTTTTGTGATTTTCGAATTTATATAAAGTACCAAAATAAAGTACAATTTTTGTATTTTTTCAAGTTTATGAGAAATACATAAACTAAAATTTATATATGTATTTTTGTGATTTTTTCTTTTTGCAACGAAATAAAGTAAAATAGTTAAAATGGCTATATTAGACCCAATTTCACATATTCACGCTAAAAATGTGAAAATCCTCGGGGAGGGTCAAAAATCACGTGCTTACAGCTGCCCCTCTTTGACTGGAAACACGAAGAGTTTTCCGACAAAGAACGACTAGACATGTTTTTGACCTGACCATTATTTGGAGGGACCACACTAGGGAAAAAAGGGAATGTGACCGAGCCCTGGTATCTGAGCTGCCTACATATCCTTGGTTTTATAGGAATCAGGCCACGTGTAGTTCGGAAATGAGAGAGATAGTGAAGTGTACCGAGGTGAAGAGCCGATCGAGGTGCCGTTCCGTTGAGGTTCCGGTCCGCGGTCCTGTCATTACAACAAAAATGAAAACTGAAAAAGACTAACTAAGCCTATCAGCTACTTGTTACAAGGATTCCTATCTTTAAGTCTTCTGAAACTTGGTCTTGAGTCTTGAATGGTGCTTCATACAGACTTTGGATTTGAATCTTGATACTTGCTAGTTGTAGGCGCTAGTTCTTGAACAGATCACATCTGTTCTCCACTTCCGTATTTTTCTCCTTTTTTGTTTTTCTCCTTTCTTGTTCTTGTTCTTTTCTTTTTCTTTTATGTTGTGTCCAGCTTTTGTCGACCATCTCAGATGTTGACTCGCATTCTTGAGGCGAGCTTCTGCTATTTATAACTTGGTTGAATGCTGGGGATTTTTGTTGTAGCCTTCTGCTTCCCCGAGCTGGGGATTCCTGTTGTAACCTTCTACCTTCCGGTGGGGTTACTGATTTCCAAAATCTGCAGTATAAGACTAAAAGGTATTCCTCTTGTTATACAGGTGGGCGCCTGAAAAGAAATTTAAAGACTGAAAAGTATTCCACTCGTTATGTAGGTGGGCGCCTGACAAGAAATTTAAAGACTGGAATGTATTCCACTCGTTATGTAGGTGGGCGCCTGACAAGAAATTTAAAGACTGGAATGTATTCCACTCGTTATGTAGGTGGGCGCCTGACAAGAAATTTAAAGACTGGAATGTATGCCTCTGTTCTATGGGCAGGCTCCCAATTTCAACACTTGAAAGTAAAGACTGAATGTATTCCTCTGTTATTATGGGCGGGCACCCAATTTCAACACTTGAAAAGTAAAGACTGAATGTATTCCTCTGTTATTATGGGCGGGCTCCCAATTTCAACACTTGAAAAGTAAAGACTGAATGTATTCCTCTGTTATTATGGGCGGGCTCCCAATTTCAACACTTGAAAGTAAAGACTGAATGTATTCCTCTGTTATTATGGGCGGGCTCCCAATTTCAACACTTGAAAGTAAAAACTGAATGTATGCCTCTGTTATTATGGGCGGGCTCCCAATTTCAACACTTGAAAGTAAAGACTGAAATGTATTCCTCTCGTTATACAGGTGGGCGCCTGGAACATGAAATGCAAAATGTATTCCTCTCGTTATACAGGTGGGCGCCTGGATTTAGGAAAATGACTCTTTTTCAAAATGTTTTTTTTAGCATCTTAGGAGAAAGATTCATCGGACTAAGATTTTGATCCTAGGAGAAGGTTCGTCAGACTAGGTCTCTATCTTAGGAGAAAAATTCGTCAGACTAAGATTTTGATCCTAGGAGAAGGTTCATCAGACTAGGTCTTTTCTTTTTGTTATCTTAGGAGAAAGATTCATCAGACTAAGATTTTGATCCTAGGAGAAGGTTCATCAGACTAGGTCTTTTCTTTTTGTTATCTTAGGAGAAAGATTCGTCAGACTAAGATTTTGATCCTAGGAGAAGGTTCGGTCAGACTAGGTCTCTATCTTAGGAGAAAAATTCATCAGACTAAGATTTTGATCCTAGGAGAAGGTTCATCAGACTAGGTCTTGCTTTTTGGTATCTTAGGAGAAAGATTCATCAGACTAAGATTTTGATCCTAGGAGAAGGTTCATCATACTAGGTCTCTATCTTAGGAGAAAAATTCGTCAGACTAAGATTTTGATCCTAGGAGAAGGTTTGTCAGACTAGGTCTCTATCTTAGGAGAAAAATTCATCACACTAAGATTTTGATCCTAGGAAAAGGTTCATCAGACTAGGTCTTTTCTTGTTTTTTGGTTATCTTAGGAGAAATATTCATCTGACTAAGATTTTGATCCTAGGAGAAGGTTCGTCAGACTAGGTCTCTATCTTAGGAGAAAATTCATCAGACTAAGATTTCGATCCTAGGAGAAGGTTCATCAGACTAGGTCATTTTTTGTTTTTTGGTATCTTAGGAGAAAGATTCATCAGACTAAGATTTTGATTTTTTTTGGTATATTAGGAGAAAGATTCATCAGACTAAGATTTTGATCCTAGGAGAAGGTTCATCATACTAGGTCTTGTTTTTTTTTGGTATCTTAGGAGAAAGATTCATCAGACTAAGATTTTGATCCTAGGAGAAGGTTCATCAGACTAGGTCTCTATCTTAGGAGAAAGATTCGTTAGACTAAGATTTTAATCCTAGGAGAAGGTTCATCAGACTAGGTCTTGTTTTTTTTTTGTTTTTTGTTTTTTTTGTTTTTATCTTTAACAACCACTTAGGAGGAAATGCATCTCCTACGGGTGAAACTAAAACAATCTTAGGAGGAAATGCATCTCCTATGGGTAAAACTAGACTTAGGAGGAGATGCGTCTCCTATGGGTAGAACATAAACTTAGGAGGAAATGCGTCTCCTATGGGTAAAACTAAAACAAACCTAGGAGGAAATGCGTCTCCTATGAGTAAAACTAAAACAACCTTAGGAGGAAATGCATCTCCTATGGGGTGAAACTAAAACAATCTTAGGAGGAAATGCATCTCCTATGGGTAAAACTCAAACTTAGGAGGAAATGCATCTCCTATGGGGTGAAACTAAAACAATCTTAGGAGGAAATGCATCTCCTATGGGTAGAACTCTAACGATTTCAAATGCATCTCCTATGGGGGAAACTAAAACGAACTTAGGAGGAAATGCATCTCCTATGGGTAAAACCAAAACAACCTTAGGAGGAAATGCATCTCCTATGGGGTGAAACTAAAACAATCTTAGGAGGAAATGCATCTCCTATGGGTAGAACTCTAATGATTGCGTCTCCTATTAATGAAACCTTTGCTTTCTTTTTTTTTTTGAATTATTTACTTACCTGCGTTGCCCTCCCTCGAAATTGTTGGGGATTATTTAGATGGAGATGGCTTTTTACCCTTTTTTCTTTTTTTTTTCATTATTATCTTTTTATTCTTCTTTTTTTGATTTTATTCTTTTTTTTTTCGCATAGCTTATTCCTTCGAAGACTACCTCCCTTGAGAGTCGTTTTGCCTTTCCCCGAAAGGAACCGCTGAGGATATCGACTTTCCAACCTTGTGTTGGACCCCTCACAACTGCTAGGGATAACACTTTTGAGGAATTATTCACTTACCTGCTAGGGATAACACTGTTGGGTAAAATGTTATCAGCTGGGGGTACCTGACTTCCAGAAAATTTTCTAAATGGAAGGAAAATTTTCTGCCCCAGTTTGATAATATCCCTTGTGGCATGCAGTTCTGGCATCAATGCCATTTCCTTTACCTATTTCAAATCAAACAAAATTGTTAGTTTAAAACATGGTGGTTGGTTGTGATACTCCCAATGGGATGGCTTTTCCTTTTTTCCTTCCTTGCTTTGCGTTGCACAACTTGTTGGGGACGATTTTATTTGCTGGGTACAATCCCTTTCTGATGGGGATATCCCTCTTCTTTTGTGGCATAGCTCGGAAACTGGCATTTCCCCGACCTTTTAGTCTAGTATGGATTTCGCCAAATCATGCTCACTGCTTTCCTTGCTTTGTTCATGGGCCTTGGCCTTGAGGTTTATAACTTTTGATAAAGGCAACGGTATCCCTCTTGACGCTTGTCAATCCTTCTGTCAATTCCCTTTTGCTGGGGATATCTTTTTGACACTGGCCTCGCGTTTGTTCCCTGCTGACTATACCACTTGGATGTACTAGTCAGATCTCATTTTGGAAAGCTGATGGCCTATTTGAAGTCATTTCATACTTGTTCTGACCAGACAGACTCTATTGGGGATTTTTCTATTGAAAGGAAAAAGATAAAAGGGAACAGAATAAAAAGACAAAGGAAAAAAAATGACTCTTTAACAAAAGAAACTATAAATAAAAACCTATCAAATGCAGATACCGACTCTAATGGCCATGACATGCGTATGTGGCCTATCCTCTACCGTCAATCATCTTTCAAGATCTTCAATTGGCGATTCCCCATCTGATTCTCAATCTTATTCGACTTGTAGTGCCCGCAGGGTTTTCACTAGCAAGTCTCTCTCATTTTTGGTTCTTCTCTCAGCTTTCATCGCCTTATGGTGCCTGTGAAGGTTTTCACCGATAAGACTCTCTCATTTGTATCACTTTCCAGCTGGGGATTTGGAGTGTTGCCGGTATGACTCTCTCTGTTGGAGATTAGAGTCCTTTCTGCTGTGGAACAGAATGTTATGTTCGCCGGTAAGACTCTTCATTTGTCTGACTTGGCATCTTTTGAAGACTGATCGGAAGGTCTTTCTTTGGACCGTAGTGTGGGTTTTGGATAGGGCTAGAAAAAAAGGGTATTAAACGCTAAAAAAAAATGCATTAGTTTTGGGTTATTAGTTACAATCTTCGGAATTAGATTTATTTACAACGACCGCAACCTCTGCCCCAGTTTCTTGCTTGGGGATATCTTAATTGATTTTTTTTTCATTTTTCAAAACTATGACCGAGCCGTGAAGCGCCTACGTATCCTCTTTGAGGAATCAGGTCAAACGTAGTTCCCAATTCCTCTTTTTCATTTGACTTTCTTTTTTTTCGTTATCATTTTTCTTTTCTCTTTTTCTTTTCTCATTTTCTTTTGTCGTTTTGTTGATTTTTCTTTTTTTTCTCTCTTTTTTTTTCCGTTGTTACTGATTCCGAACGAGGGGTATGAAAGAAAAATAAATAAGGCTCAAAAGGGGTAACGAAGGATAAAGTGTTTAGGTAGCAGAACAAAATGCCTTCGTCATTTCAGTCTTCAAAACATACCAAGTGCAAACAACACACTTTAAATTTGTAGTCTCTTCTGATGGTGCTGGACTTGACAATTATGTTAAACATTTTATTTTTCCTTTGTCATTTCTAAGCACCATTGGGCGACACTCTCATTATCATGACCGACCCTCATGACAATTTGGCGAATCTTGCTTTTAACGGTTTTCTTTGTGCTTAACTTGCCCCAGTTCCACATGACTTGAGCTCTGACTAATCTCAAACCGTCCTTATTTTCTTTAAATGGTCTGATCGCCTTTCCAGGGTTTTATGATTAACTTTAAAGACTAGGCCCAAAGTGTGTGCGCATGTCATGTCCCTAGAATCGGCTTTGAACAAAAATGATAAAAGGACTAACAGAAAGATGACTGGAAATAATAAAACACCGGATTTTGTATTAGACTACCGGTGAAATGGTTTAAATAACAAAACAAACAAAACAATCCAGAACAAAATCCTAAAACAAACTGGACAAGACAACATCCGACTTATAACCCTAATAATCCGAACAACAGAAATGACAACAAAATGAGCCACCACAAGCTTTTCTCTTGCTGACCAAGGAACGAAACGTCCTCCCACTTTATCAAAATTGGCATTTTAGCCACTGAGCTTTGCATCAATACTGCCGAGACCATTACCAGCTTCAACCTCATCAACCTCCGTCGGCCAATTCTCGAGGGGGTTCGAGTGCTCCATGTCACTGTCATTAATCACAATCCGCCCTTCTTGGATCATTTTCTCCACTTCCCTTTTCAAAGTACGACTGCTCTCAACGTTGTGCCCTACGACATTGGAGTGGTATGCGCATCGCGCTGCCGGATCAAAGTTCCTTGCAAGTGGATCTGGAGTACATGCGGGGAGTGGCTCAATCAAGCCAGCATGCCTTAGCCTTCCAAACAGACTGGCATAAGATACTCCGATAGGGGTGAGAGTCTTTCCTCGTTTCAATAGCCTCTTCATTCTTGCATGTTGACAGGGCCGGAAACCTGATCCAGGTGGCTTTTGGTAGGCTTGTGTAGGTGGGTAGGCATTTTGTGGAGCCGGGTGCCTGGAAAGTGAAGTATGGCGGGGAAAGAAGTGGTGTTGGGGAGCGGAGAAGCATTGAGGAGTGATGGAGCTACTCGGGTAGCTGGGAAAGCCGCCATAAGTGGGTTGGGATGGAGAGTATGGGGGATCTTCCATTATGGTGTTGGGTGCTTGGGAAATGACCGAGCTCAAGAGACTTAGCGGTGGAGGGGGTGGTGCTTTTCCCGTTATCCATGCCTGATACATGTTTGCCACATGCTGTCTCAGCATTCTCACTTCTTCTACCAACCCGCTGTTCCGTTCGATCAATTGTTGTCGGTCATCAGTACCGACCCACTCAGTTCTGCGGTTCTGAGCCATTGTCCTTTGATTTTGCTTTGCAGGGAGGAGTTACCACAACCAACCACTTTCTATATATGGACACATCAAAGGGAAGCCATCAACGTTAGCGTTAGGGCATTTGACAGACAATCATATATCAGAGATACAATGCACCTAAGTAGTCAGACAATTGTGCCCCTCTGAAAATTTCCCACACTTTCCTTTATTTATTTATTCTTATATTTTTTTATTTAATTTTTTATTTTTTTTTATTTTAGTGGTGGTCGAATCTTATGGAGATTGCCTACGTATCACGTCCCCGCGCGAATCAGACCTTGCGTAGTTCGGACCAATAAAGATAAACAATACTCAACATTTTTTTTTTCATATTAAAACAAACTGGGTTTCAAAGGTTTAAAGATGACCTACAAACTTGAAAATCAAACAACCCGCATATTCTGATCAAAAGATTTACAAACTCAAAAACAAACGCTAGCTTCCTTTCCCCGTTTGTCAAATGCAACCAAACGGCTATTTTTGCAAATGTGGCCCCTTCCAAATTTCACATGAATTTTGAGGCCGAGGAGGATTATTTTATGACACTTTACAAACTTGTCCGTTCTTTTACGAAAATAGCCTTTCGACAACTGAAAGATACTCTAAGGCTATTTCGGCAAGAACGGTTTAAGACGCGGCTGAAGCTTGCTTGGCTTATTTTTGACAAAACCCAAAGGTATTCACCTGACCGCTGACTTTTTTTCCAAACTACAATAAAAACGTGGTGTTGCAAATACGGCCCTTCAGCGCCTCGGGGACGAAGATTTATAAGGCTGTGTGGGTCGACTAGACCAAAAATCCTAAACATGACCCAAAGGTGGCTATTTATGCAAAGTCAGCCTTCCGGCGTCCCTTTCGGGAACATTCGGCTATTTATGACAAAACAGCATCACCTGACTTATTTATGACTCTTTTTATCATTTTTTCAAATTAGAAAGCTCAATATTGCAAGCACGGCCTTTCAACGTCTCGGGGACGAAGATTTTTAAGGCTGTGTGGGTCAACTGGACCAAATCTTAAAAAATGACCCGAAGGTGGCTATTTACGCAAAGTCAGCCTTCCGGCGTCCCTTTCGGGAACATTCGGCTATTTATGGCAAAACAACATCACCCGACTTATTTACGACAAAAATCAATATTTGACATATTATTTGTTTATTATTATTATTATTATTAATTAATTGTTTTTGGCTTTTTAGCAAAAGATGGGGTTGGACCCGATGAGGGTTGCCTACGTATCTCACATCCGGTGAGAATCAAACCCGCGTAGTTCGGGCAAATAGACTATTTTTGAGAAGACCCTTTTCCATTTTCTATTCTTTTTTTTATATATATAACAAACAAACAAACTATTATTTTTCATTCATAACAAACAAACTAACTAACGTAAAACCTAAAAACATTCCTTCTTTTTCATTTGTTTTTCTTATTCTAAAGAAAATGTTTTTTTTTTGGAATTTTTCCTTTAATAAAAGAAATGCTTGAATTTTTTAAAGAAGAATCAAAATATTTTTGATTTTTTTTTGGATTATATACATATTTATTTTGGAACAAATAATAAAATCACGTTCAACGCCTGACTCTTTTTATTTTATTTTTGGCATTTTCATAGAAAAATAAAATAAAATAAAACATTTTAAAAACCAGACTCTTTTTCATTTTCATTTTCATGGCAAAACAAACTATTTTCTTTTCTATATTTTTTGACAGAACAATGATGATTTTTTTCTCTATTTTTCCTTTGCTTTTAATATAACAAACTAATAAGACATTTTTTTTATTTTCTCAAAATTTCGGCAGAGTTTCGATACTACTCGGACATTCATTTTTTTTTTCTTTATAAAAATAAGTAGTTATATCTCTACACTGTTATTTTCTCATTTTTTTCACGTTTTTTTTAATCCGTGGAAAATGATGAATACATACAAAATCTTTTGAATTTCCATGCTTTGTTTTTATATGTATTTTTATTTTTTTATATTTATTATTATTTTCAAAAATGTGGCATGGGAAACATAAGGATTTCCAAGACATCTTGGATTTCGCAAATGTTCCCCGTGCGCTTTTTCCCAACATGTGAAGCATGGGGGACATAGGGAATTCCAAGACTTCTTGGATTCCACAAATGTTCCCCATGTGTCTTTTCCCAAAAATGAAGCATGGGGGACATAGAGAATTCCAAGACTTCTTGGACTCCACAATTGTTCCCCATGCTTTTGATTAAAATAACACCATGCTGGAAAAACGTGCCACCTTCTTATTAAACGTGGTCAACATAACAAAGTGTGTCATTTGTCCGCCACTATCATTGGTCCGCCAAATGACCCATTCACCCTTGAATAAATACAACATGTAGCACATAGGATGCCGAAGATGGTCTATTATTTTCAGGTTGCTTGTCCTAGACGGACCCAACCCCTGTGTTGAGTCCCCTAAGTCAGATGCACATGATGCAAATAAACGTTCCTACTAGGGATCCGGCATGAAGCTGAGTTATTCTAAGTTCATAACCTGGGTATTTGCTCTAGACAGTGTACCCGAGCGGACAACTCGAGCTGAGGAAAGAGCTCCTTTCCGGGAACCAAAAGGCCAGCCAGCTTAGATACTTTCCGAGCCTCTTTTATTTAGGGTACGACACTAACAGAATAGGGAGTCTCAACCAGTAAGCACATCCCCGAAGGTAAGAAGAGAAAGGTTTCGGTACAGTTTATATACAGTTCAAATAATATCAAAGCGGTAAAAGCATCATTTAGCACATTAGGCTCAAACATGTAAAAATCAGATAAAACCAAATATAACAATTTATCTAAGCTCGAATTTCTAACCCTGAACAAGCGGTTCTGGGTCAAATAGTCCCCAGCAGAGTCGCCAGAGCTGTCACACCTCCTTTTTACGCACCCGAGAGGGGGCAGGGGAGTTTTTCCAATTAAAGGACAATCGAAAGGGGATTTATTTATTTATTTCAGAGTCGCCACTTGGGAGATTTAGGGTGTCCCAAGTCACCAATTTTAATCCCGAATCGAGGAAAAGAATGACTCCATATTATAGTCTGCGTACCATAAATCTAGATAAGGAATTCTGTTAACTCGGGAGAAGGTGTTAGGCATTCCCGAGTTCCGTGGTTCTAGCACGGTCGCTCAACTGTTATATTCGGCTTGATTATCTGATTTTATACAAATGTGAACTTATGTGCAAATTTTATCTTTTAACCGCTTTTATCATTCACTGTTATTTTGATAGGACTTGCAACGTCGTGAAAACATATCTCGAACCACGTTACATCAATGCACCCGTGGTTATTGACATATCTCGACTCGGTTGAGATTTAGATTTGGGTCACATAAATATGCACCCGAATTTAGGGAGATAACATTATTAAAAGCGTGCCTAACGCAACTAGCGTATTGTTATTTTGGGGAAAGCCATAAAATTAGCTAAACGGCCTGTCCCGAATCTAAGTGTTTTAATACATATACATTTAGAGGGCCCCGCAGCTTGTGCATTTTAGTTCGTCGAGGCTCGTCTCATTCATTATTTAAAACAGAATTTGCAACGTCATGGAAATGCATCTCAGACCACGTCACAATCAATGTACCCGTGATTAGAGACACATTTCGATTCCGTTGAGATTTGGATTTAGGTCACATAAATGTGCACCCGAGTTTAAGGAAATTAAATTATTAAAGGCGCGCCTAAAGCAACTAGCGCATTATTATTTTGGGTAGGGCCGTGAAATTCGCTAAACGGCCCGACCCGGAATCTAAGTATTTAATACATATATTGTGTGAGGGCCCCGCAATCTATACACTTATTTGGCGAAGCTAGTCTCGTTTTTTATTTATTTATTTCTTTTTTTTCTCTTTTTTTTTAGAAAAAGGACAAGGCTAAAATGACTACATTTCTTTGCTACTTCGCGAGGTCATGGGTTGTCGATTAAACTTATTTGATGAAACGAGTATTTTTTCCGCGGGATTAAATTACTACTATGATTTTAACATTACTACTGCATGTACAAACAACTATTAAGACAAACATTTAGATAACAATAATCTGAGCATGAAGAAATAAAATGCCGAATAACTACTTAACATGACGGAACAAAGGAAATGCATTCACGACCAAATTTCAATATCATAATGAGTTAATTAACAAGAAATAGTGATTTACAAACATCATATGAATATGTCTCGCTCATTTGCATACTATTCGCATGAACTAGGATTGTATTTCAACAAAACACATGTACATATTACTAAACAACAAATATGAAGGACACAGACAGAGATGACCTACTTGATATTATCGTCCGATGCGTTGGACCTGCGACGAAACCTCGGACAATAACCTTGACGTACCGGACCTCGACGAACCAAAGGCGACCTCAACGGACTGCACGACGATAGTGAAAGAACAGCGATAACACGGGCTGGTTGGTTGTCGTGTTTGGATAGTACAGCTGGAGCAGTGGTGTTTTAACGGTGTTCAGTGGTCGTTTGATCCACTGCTGGGCGTGAGGAAACGACGGGGAGACTGGTGGTGGCGTGAAGTCGAGCTGGAGGTTTGGTGGTATACGCCGGTGGTCGACGAGGCTGGGTAGCAGGTGGTCGTGAGCTGGTGGACGGAGCAGCTGTGGGCTAGTAGTTTGGGCAGTGGGGTTCGTTTATGGGGGTTTCACATTGGGGACGACGATGGAGGGAGTTGGTCTGGTTGCGACGAGGGGGAGTTGCAGATAGGTTTTGGGCCATAGGGTTTGGTTGAAGGGTTGACGATGGCAGAGCTGGGGAGTTGCGACGAGGGGGGTGGTGGGGAAGGTGACGGAGTGGTGTTGGTGAAGCTGGATGGGTAACAATGGCGGTTTGTTGACGGTGGTGATGGAGGAGGCGGAAAGAGCTGGTTGTTTGGAGTGGTTTTGGCATGACGACGGGGGATGGTTTTTGGTTGTTGACGGAGGTGGTGAGACGGAGACGGAAAGAGCTGGTTGTTTGGGGTGGTTTTGGCGTTGGTGAAGGGACGGAGGGAAGGTTGGTTTGTTGATGGTGTTCGTGAAGCTGGTGGAGGGGGAGTTGGTTTTTACAGTAGGTTTTTGCCTTTGTTTCTAGGTTTTCCAAAGGAGGAAGGAGATGAACAGTTCTCCTCCTCCCAAAATTTTAAAATCCGTCCCTTTGCCCAGTCCAAGTCTCGTGCATTTGTAGCTTTGGCCAAGAAAAGTGGACCCCACGTGTGTAGGGGTCCAATGTTTGTATCCCCCATGCGTGGTGGGGTTCCCCATGTGTCCTGGACTCGATTTATTATGGGCTAGGTCCGAAATTAGGCCTAAAACCGGGTAGTTTGAACCCGAATATTATTCTTTTGCCCGGACCCGAGAAATAGGAAACGTTGCTTAACTAGCCCTATGTAAGCAAAACAACTACCAAAAATAAGACTAATATTTAAACAACACTATATCTTTTTAAATATATATTTTTCAAGATTTAAAATAGCCACAAAATATTACTAAAACTATTTTTGTAATTTTCGTTTTTATATGTAAAGATAAAATATGAAGTAATATTTTTTGTATTTTTTTCAAAATTATAATGACTGCAAACATTAATAGAACTATATTTTTGTGATTTTCGAATTTATATAAAGTACCAAAATAAAGTACAATTTTTGTATTTTTTCAAGTTTATGAGAAATACATAAACTAAAATTTATATATGTATTTTTGTGATTTTTTCTTTTTGCAACGAAATAAAGTAAAATAGTTAAAATGGCTATATTAGACCCAATTTCACATATTCACGCTAAAAATGTGAAAATCCTCGGGGAGGGTCAAAAATCACGTGCTTACAAGGCCCTCTGGCTACATCATATCACTCACACTGGGTACCCGCGCTCACAAGGGGTGTACATACTCGCGCCCAATATAGGCCCACGTCACCCTATCTCATATAGGCCCAATAACACAATGTAACTAAAATTTCGCAATCCAACCTAGCCCATAAACCTTAGAACCCCATTTTCACTTCTAAAATCATCTACAAGATCAGGATCTCACATCTATATTCTGAATAAGCCCGAGCCAGCTGTAATAAACCATACCTGCAACCTCAGATAGAATTACATGATATATCACATAACTCAAACACTTATAGCGATCACTTCTAATCATAACAGTTGCTCAAAATATCTGAATTTCGATAATAAGCCTTTTATCAAATAAAGCCTCATTCCAACACTTTCGTATACTGCTTATGATAAATGAAACACATAGAAAGTCATAACCACTCCTCAGATCAACCATTCGTGAAGTCATTTCTCTTTTGGCAAGGACCATGGCAATTTCTAAGCCGAACATCGATATTATCCTTCCAACATGTTGAAATCGAATCCGTTTGTATTCATTATATATCCCAATGACCTCATCTAATCCAACACAACTACTCTGGTGACATGACACATCAATACAAACTAAAGCCACAACTCGTGCAATCCGCGCACCAATAAGCAATAATCCGAACATACTCAAATCATAAAAATGATTCAAATGAAAGAGCTGTACTGCAAGCTCACCAGTACCACCACAACACAATGCTGGGAACCCGTCACACATCATAGAAACAGAACACACGAATCTAACTAGAAGGGTCATACCTCCACGTAACTTCGCTGCAATACGCGACCCTATCCAAACACACTGGTCCACATGAAATACCTCAAGTCACTATGCTCAAAATCAACAACCACGCGCAATTTGATGTCTAGAACCAAAGAAAATTATCATAACCACGGCGAAGCAATTGACATAACATTATATAAACCCGAAATGACACAACTAATACGCCATCCCCGAGCGATACCCAATACTCTTCCCACTCGAATTCCACTAAGAGACCCCAATAAAAACCACACCACATGTGCCTATAACCAACAAATCCGAACGCCTCGCAACACGGAGAGGTAACACATAGATATCCCTAGATCACCAATAAGATCAATAAAAATCGAATCAACACATCCCGCAATGATATAACTCGGAGTCAACCAAGCCGACTCGATGTAGAACACACATCCATTTTGGTCTACCAATGAACCCCTTACCAAAGAGTTCCTGAAGCGGCTCTTTCAACCTTTTTAACTCTGTCGGTGCCATACGATACGGTGCTCGGCACCAAATCAATACCGAAATCAACAACCCTGTCCGGCGACATGCCCAGCAGTAGGAAACACATCCAAAAAATCCCTCACCACCGGAAGTGAATCAATGGTAGGAGTCTCTGTACTGACATCCATCACGAATGCCAAATAAGAAGGACAATCTTCCCAGCCATCCACTGGGTCTTCAAAATATAAAACCACCTTACTGAAAACATAATCCGTCGAACCTCGCCACTCACTCCGTGGCATTCTCGGCATAGCCAACGTCGTCGTCCTAGCGCAACAGCCCAGAATCACACAACATTGAGACAACCAATCTATACCCAATATCACATCCAAAATCTAGCATACTAAGCAATAAGGGTCCACTCAGGTCTCCAAACCTCCAATAGTTACCACACAAGACCGATATATGTGGTCCATAACCACGACCTAACCTGTTTATGAGAACTCCTAGTCTCTAAGTCCATAAAGCACACGAATCACCATATCTAATCCTAATTCCACCATCCGAATATACAACACACCTCTAATACCCAACATCCCACGAGAGGTACTCCTATACATTTTCTGTGCCACCAAGCAAACTCGAATATCAACAGTCGATCCAACAAGAGGGTGCCACAATACTAATGAAGTATCATCAACTCAATCACATTGTCCTTTTTCTGAAACATATACCCTTATCACGCCACACCAATTAGTAATATCATTTCCCTAATCATCTGAAGCTGCCTGTCACACCTCCTTTTTACGACATCCCCCGGAAGAGGGAGTGAATAAGGGAGTTTTTCCAATTAAAGGACAATCGAAACGGGATTTATTGTTAAAAGATTCAGAGTCACCACTTGGGATAATTTATGGTGTCCCAAGTCACCGGTTGAATCCCGAATCGAGGAAAAGCTTGACTCTATTTAACAGTCCGCGAATCAGAAATCCGGGTAAGGAATTCTGTTAACCCGGGAGAAGGTGTTAGGCATTCCCGAGTTCCGTGGTTCTAACACGGTCGCTCAACTATTATATTCGGCTTAATTATCTGATTTTAATATGCTTTAAACCTATGTGCATTTTTAAAACTTTAACCGCTTTTAATCATTTTTAGGAATATTGCATCACTGTTAAAACATGTCTTGAACCACGTCACATAAATGCACCCGCAGTCTTTGACATATTTCAACATTGTTGAGATTTGGATTTGGGTCACATAAATGCGCACCCGAGTTTAAGAAGGTAATATTATTAAATAACGTGCCTAAAGCAACTAATGCGTTATTAACTTTGCGAGGGCCGTGGAAGTTTGTTAAACAACACACCTCGATTTCTAAATAATTAATCACACTTAATTAAAACGAGGGCCATGCATTTGTCATTTCTATTTGGCGCGGCGCACCTCCGTTTATTCTAACTTGATCTAAGGTACCTTATGGAAATGTTAATGTCTATTTTTAAAAGAGTCCAAAGCCAATTATGTTTTATTGGTGGATCAGTTACCATCTCAATTCTGGGCCCAAAAGGAGCCCAGTTCACATGAGCTGCGTGCAAGATGAAGCCTCTAAAATCGCTGAAGAGGACCATGGCAGGGCGGAATCGACTTGGACTCAAAGCAGGCCCAATGCCCATGGAGCAAGCCCAAATCGAACGGGAAAGAGCTCATGGAATTACGTTCAGGCAATTACATAGAGGAAATATTTAATCTAAAGAAGATGAATTGACAACTGATTTTAAATTTGCAGATTTCTTAACTTGAATCAAATGACCACAAAACTAACATTGTTAAACACCTAGTATCCACAGAATATATATACTTATTCCAACAAACATATTAATCCCATTATCATTCTCATGCTCTTACAATATTCCAAATTTCGAATTTAAGCTAACATTTAAACATGATAGTAGAACCCTAAAGCCACTTAAAAGGAGACAATTCCATTACAAATCAAGCTACTGATGGTTTCCATGCTTCACGAACAACAGATCTCAATTATTAAAGCTCAACCAAACTACTATATGAACGTCAAGCTTACACATACTAGGCAGTAATAGAACTCAACAATTCCCCAATCACTTCCTTCATTCAGATAACATGGCTTGCTAAATTGATCTATAACACTAAAGCTAAATAAACAACAAGATCTAGATACATCATGGTCTCCACAGTTCTCGATTAATTACAGCATGAGAATTTGATTACTGAAATGGAATTTAACTGAGACTATACTATGAATAAATGAGGGAATGTAAATATCAAGCAAAGAAACAATGAGCTAAAATATAATGGTGCTTCCATTTCATCTTTGAGTCATGCTTTACATCATGAAGGGTTTAGAAATTGTACCTGGAAGAAGAATGAATTAACCAAAAAGGAAATTGAGGGTCAGCAGATTCAGTCAACATCAGCAGAACCAAACCTCAGATTCAACACCAAGTATACCAATTCAATCCAGAAAATGATGTAAAATGGCCCAGAAAACAATTTCAGTCCAAGCAATGAACTAGAAAACCACAAACTAGACTCGACCTTAAGTCGTTTCAACCCAAATGAAGCATAAACTGTTCAGCAATTGAAGACCTCACCACTTGAAGCAGAACAAACCAATAGAACAATGATTCTACTGATTTTTAACCATTTCTGATTCTTTGAAATTTTTCTTCTTTTCAGCTCTTAGAAATCTATGAAAACGGTAAAATATTATGTAGCCTGTGTAATCACTCGATTTTCAGTTCTTTATATCTCTCAGATTTTTCAGAATGTCTCCGCTACCCCAAATGAGGAGAAAGAGGTCCTTATATAGGCCCATCTAATGCAGCTCTATTTTAGCTAGCTATTTCCCATTTTAACCCTCTCAAACCCAATTGTTTTTACCCTCTTACCCCTCTAAGGATCTGAAAATTCTTGCCCCCTATCAAACTCACGTTTATCCTATCTTTTAGAGCCTTTACTCTTAACAGAATTGATTCCTTCCAGACCTAGAATCCCTGAATTACCCTTAACCCAATCAATTATTACTAACCTTGCCCTTTCCCTTGAGCCCCTTGAAGTTCCTAACTATTCACTTACCCCCTCTTAGGTTTAAAAAGAGTGACAAACAGGACTGACTGAACACAGAGGGCATCCAACAGATAAAATTGTGAATCAGTTCTTAAAGAAAATGCCGAAAATCTACTGGAAACAAATTAAAACATGAATCAAATCTTCAAGCATTCACACCAACATTTAAACAAGAACACTCAGTCATAAAACTTATCAATACTAAGTTAAACAATGATTTAAACTAAATTAAACAACACAAAACACTTAGCTTATTACCATTAAAACAGAACGGAAGGGTCGAGATTTAACGGGAGAAAACAGGTACAAAAATTAATTTAAGTCTAAAATCTGGAGATGAACTTCAAATTAAAGGACAGAGGCGAGGAAGAAGATGAGTCGAACTTGAAAAAAAACTTAAAAGAAGTGAAAAATGCTTACCTATTTGGACAGAATTGAGACGGACATCAAACTGTTGGTTTCGTCCTCAATAATGTCACCCACTTGTTCTTTGTAAGAGCAAGTAAGTAGAATTATTGAGGGAAAAGACCTAAAAAAAACAACCCCATGCCTGAGACAAACTCTTATGCGCCGATTTAGGGTTCAACACTCTAGAACCCTAGATTTGACATTCGAGTAATTTTGGAGGTATTTGAAGGGAATTGAATATGGATTTAGGATAAGGGGGATGGGGAGATTGTGGGGTGTGATTTTGGGGCAGTTTGGATGATTTAGGGTTTTGGTCGTTCCTCTTCAATTCAAGATTCGAGCATTTTGGTTGGGTTTTGAGGGAAAAGGGGTGCAGATTTGGAAGGAGGGGAAAGAGAAGAAGCTAGGGTGTAATTTTGGGGTTGATCGGAGCAACGCCGCCGGCAGAGGCGATTTTCGGCAGGCGGCGCACGACGAAGATGGTGGGGGTTCTCTGAGGGGTGGGGTGAGAGAGAGGGGCTTGGGTGGTAGGGTCATTAGGACAGTTATATATTAAATAACCCCATCTTTCCAGCCGTTCGATCAAGGAACCTCAATGGCTGGGATTTGTTATAGGCAAAACGGGGTCGTTTGGTTATTACAGGGGACCGGACTGTGTTGGGGTGACTGGGCTGCGGGTTAGAGGTGGAAAATTTGGGCCTGGGGGTTTAATTTGAAGGCTGGCCCAAAAAATATGAAATCCTCTTTCATTTTTATTTCAAAACAAACTTAATTCAAAATTCCTTTTTTTTTCTTTTTCTCTTTTTTTTTAAAATTTAATTAAAATAAAAATTAATTCCTAGAACTAAAAAACCTAATTAAACCTAAAATGATAATTAACCCAATTAATTAAAAACAAATTAACAGAAAAACTACTCAGAATCAAAGCTAAAATTAAAAGTGCAAATTAAACTAATTATTTGTGATTTTTCCATTTTATGAAACAATTAATTTTCTAATTAATCCTAAAATGTAAAATTAAACCCTAAATGCAAATGCCAAGTATTTTTTGTATTTTTGTTCGTTAAATAAAATAAACATGCACAGACAAATGCAGACAATTAGCAAAAATGCCACAAAAATCCACAAAATTGTAAACACTGCAAGAAATTGTTTTGTTTTGAATTTATGGGAGTAATTCATATAGGGCAAAAATCATGTGCTCACAGCTGCCTCTCTTTGCTCGGAAACACGAAGAGTTTTCGTGCAAAGATAAGTGAGCGGATACGTGCGATTTTTGCCCGTTTGAATACTCCGTATGAAGCAATTTTGAAAGATTTGACCGCACCCTACTTCTGAGGTTGCCTACATATCCTTGTCTAAAAAGGAATCAGGTTAGTGTAGTTCGGGAATGTCTGGTAGCTGGGACTACCATGAAGCTGTGATTTCACTGTTGCTGCTGCTATGCTGCTACTGCTTACTGAACCCCTTATTACACCATGTCAAAAATAAAAGAAGATAAACTAGACTATGATCTATGCTTTACAAAATCCTATCTAGATCTTCAAACTTGCTCTTGTGTTTCTTGTCGACTTGTTGTCTTGTATTCTCTTGGTGAAATTCCTTTGTTGCCGCCTTGAATTATAAACTGAGATGTTTCCCTTTCTCCAGGTGGATGCCTGACTGCTGAACTTGATATATATTCCCATGCTCTCCAGGCGGGCTCCTGACTTCAAAACTTGAATGTATTCCCATGCTATTCAGGCGGGCTCCTGACTTCAAAATAGACAAAGCAAAGAATTTAAAAGCTAAAACTTGAATTGTACTCCCTTGTTCTCCAGGCGGGCTCCTGACTGCTGCTTTTGAATGTATTCCCTGCTTTCCAGGCGGGCTCCTGACTTCAACTTGAAAAGTATTCCCATGCTATCCAGGCGGGCTCCTGACTTCAAAATAGACAAAGCAACAAATTTGAAAACTAAAACTTGAATTGTACTCCCTTGTTCTCCAGGCGGGCTCCTGACTGCTGCGCTTGAAAGTATTCCCATGGTATCCAGGCGAGCTCCTGTCTTCAACTTGAAATGTATTCCCTGCTCTCTAGGCGGGCTCCTGACTGCTGCATTTGAAGGTATTCCCTGCTCTCCAGGCGGGCTCCTAACTTCGACAAAACAGATAAAACAAAGAAAATTTTCTGCCTCAGTTTGGTGGCTGGGCACATGGGTGAGTGTTAAACTGAATCATTCTACCAACTATTACTAAGAATTTGAAATCTAAGTCCTATTATCCAGGGAGGTCCTGACAACTGACAATTATAGATATAAGCTATATCTTCTAAAGGTATTGCTTCCGCTAAGTCCTGTTATCTAAGAGGGTTTTAAACTACATCCTATTATCCAGGAAGGCCTGAAAATCAAAATCAAGTCTTGTCCTAAAAATGACACTTTTATGACTGAATTATACTACCTTATGACAGAATTTTATGCTACATCTTGTGATCCAATGGAAATCTTTAAAACTAGGTCCCATTATTTAGGAGGGTCGTGAAAACTCCTAATTGAATCCTATTTTAAACATGCAGACCAACTTATATTCCTCTGGGGATACATTTGTGCTAAATTATGTTACTCATGATTGTTTTGAAATTTAAACTAGGTCCCATTTTCAGGAGGGTCCTGAAACTTACTGTCAAACCTGTTTGATGCCTGCCTATCCTTGTGGAGAGTTCCTCCGAAAGAAACGAACTTTTCTGCCCCTGTTTCAGTCAAAGAACATTTTGTCAGTTTAAAATGGTGGTTAGTTGATGGCATTCGTGCTGAAGATCCTTCCACTGCATTGTTTTGTTTTGACTGTCTTCCCCGCACTGGCCCTGAACCGCCTGACTTTCTGACTAACTTTCAAACCCCTGACCTTTGACGACCCAAGTGTTCTGTACCCATGCTGTTATTTCACACCTCTGACCCCTTTATCCGAACCTTTGCATTTCCATGACATTACAAAATCATTCCATCGATGAAATTTCCGGTGATTCCTTGTACCCCACTTTACATCATGTTATCCTTAGTATGCTCTGAGCACGTTGTGCTTTGCAATTTTGGAAGTTGGTAGTGAGATTTGAAATCCTTTCTCACTTGCTTTGAATAGGACCGACATTGAAACATCTTAGGCAAATAAACCCCAAAAGAAAATGAAATGCAATGATTTTGCGAGTTAAAGATAAAAAGAATCCAAAACCGGATGACTGCTAAAAGGATAAAGAAAAGAAACTTATCTGAGTGGAACAACTGGTACCAATGATCATGACATGCATTTCGGATCAATCAGCCCAATCTGTCCAACCAATCAACTTCCAGTTGCCATACTTTGTTGCCCCAGAATTTCCATAACCTGACTTCTTCACCCAAACCTTGACCTTGTTCATCCTGCAGTGCCTTGAAAGATTTTCCACCAACAGACCTTCCTCATTTGTTCATCTCTCAACTTACTTTCGCCTCAAGTTGCCCGTGAAGGTTTTCACCAATAGGACTCTCTCATTTTTGATTTCTCTCAGCTCCCGTCGCCTTACGGTGCCCGTGAGGGTTTTAACCAATAAGACTCTCTCATTTTGATTTCGTTTTCCTCTTTGGACCAGAGTGTTGCCCCTGATGTGAATCACCGCTACCTGCTTGCCTTGGCTTTCTTGAAGACTGATCAGAAGGTCTTTCTTTGGACCGTAATGTGGGCTTTTGGATGGGGTTAGAAAGAAAGGGCATAAAAGGCTCAAAGCAACTCATCATGTGTTCAAAATTACAACTTTCGGAATCAGATTTCTTACAACAACCACAACTTCTGTCCCAATTTCTTGCTTGGGGACTTTTGGATTTTTATTTTAATGGGACCGAGCCGTGAGGCTGCCTACGTATCCTTTAAAGGAATCAGGTCAAACGTAGTTCATGTTATAAGAATTACTTTGTTTGTTGTGATTTTTCTTTTCTTTTTCTTTTCTCTTCTTTACTTCTTTTTCTTTTTGTTGCTGTTTTTCTTCTTTTTTCTTTTTTTTTCTTTTCTTTTCTTTTTCCTTTTTCTCTTTCTTCTTCTTTTTCTTCTCTCTCTTTTTATTCTTTTTATTTTCTCTTTTTCCTTTGCTCACCTTTCACGCTTGCGTTTCTGATCTTTACTACTGATTCTGAAAGAGGGGTATGAAAGAAATAGATATGGCTCAAAGGGGTAACGAAGGATAAAGTATTTAGATAGCAGAACAAAATGCCTTCGTCATTTCAATATTCAAAATATTCCGAATACAAACAAGTACGATTAAACAAAGAAATCATACATAGTATCCCTTGACTGCATCAGAATTGATAGCCATTTCTACACATTTTCCTTCTACATCTGTCAAATATAATGCGCCATTGGACAACACTCTAGTTACAATGAACGGTCCCTACCAATTTGGGGCGAACTTTCCTCTTACTTCAACCTGATGAGGAAGAACGCGTTTCAATAATAACTAACCCACTTCAAACTTCCGTGGACGCACCTTCTTATTATATGCTCTTGCCATTCTCTATTGATGCAACTGGCCATGACATACTGCCACCAGTCTTTTGTCGTCGATCAAACTCAATTGTTCCAAACGGGTTTTGACCCACTCATTATCATCGATCTCAGCCTCTGCAACAATTCGAAGGGCTGGAATTTCCACTTCTGCGGGTATCACTGCTTCGGTGCCATACACCAACAAATAGGAGTCGCCCCTACTGAAGTACAGACAATAGTGCGATAGCCCAGCAATGCAAGTGACAGCTTTTCATGCCACTGCCTAGAACCCTCCACCATTTTTTGAAGTATCTTCTTTATGTTCTTGTTGGCTGCCTCGACTGCTCTGTTTGCCTTAGGGAGGTACGGGGTAGAATTGCGATGTGTAATCTTGAACTGCTGACATACCTCTTCCATCAGATGACTATTGAGATTCGCCCCATTGTCTGTAATGATCACCTTCGGTATTCCAAACCGGCAAATGATATTTGAATGCACAAAATCAACCACCGCCTTCTTGGTTATAGACTTGAATGTTTTAGCCTCTACCCACTTGGTGAAATAATCAATGGCCACTAGAATAAACTTGTGCCTGTTGGACACTACTGGCTCGATTGGTCCAATGACATCCATTCCCCAAGAACCAAAGGGCTATGGTGTAGACATCATATGTAATTCAGATGGTGGAGAATGAATCAAATCTCCATGCACTTGGAACTGATGTCATTTACGCACGAAACGGATACAATCTCGCTTCATAGTGAGCCAATAATAACCTGCTTGATAATCTTCTTTGCCAACACGTAACCACTCATGTGCGGTCCACAGACTCCAGAATGTACCTCGGTCATAATAGCTGTGGCCTGCCTAGTATCTATGCATCTCAGCAGCCCAAGATCTGGAGTCCTTTTGTACAGAACCCCTCCACTGAAGAAAAAACCGCTTGCCAACCGCCTAATTGTCCTTTTTTGATCACCTATGGCTTGTACTGGATACACCCCCATCCTGATGTATTCCTTGATATCGTGAAACCAAGGCTCGCCATCGAGATCTTCCTCCACCATATTACAATAAGCATGTTGATCGCGGACCTGAATATGCAACGGGTCAACATAAGCATTATCCGGATAATGTAACATCGATGCCAGAATAGCCAAAGCATCAGCGACCTCATTATGAATCCTTGGAATATGCCTGAACTCTATTGCTTGAAACCGTTGTCAAAGATCATGCAAACATTGCCGGTACGGTATGAGTTTTAAATCCTGTATTTCCCATTCTCCCTGAATCTGATGCACTAGAAGGTCCGAGTCACCCAAGACCAAGACTTCCCATACACCCATATCCATAGCCATCCTTAAACCCAAAATGCATGCCTCATACTCAGCCATGTTGTTAGTACAGTAGAACCGAAGCTGAGCCGTGATAGGGTAATGATGCCCTATTTCAGACACAAGTACCGCTCCTATCCCAATGCCTTTCATGTTTGCAGCCCCATCAAAGAATAGTTTCCATCCTCACTTTTCAATCTGTTCCGATTCATCAATGTGCATTACCTCTTCATCAGGGAAGTAAGTCTTCAAAGGCTCATATTTTCATCTACAGGATTCTCAGCCAAATGGTTGGCCAATGCTTGTGCTTTCATTGCAGTCCTAGTCACATAGATGATGTCAAATTCTGTGAGCAAGATTTGCCACTTTGCGAGCCTTCCTGTGGGCATAGGCTTCTGAAAGATATACTTTAACGGATCCAAACGAGAGATGAGGTAAGTAGTGTAAGATGACAAATAATGCTTCAACTTCTGTGCCACCCAAGTGAGGGCGCAACACGTCCTCTCAAGATGAGTGTACTTAACCTCGTAAGTTGTGAACTTCTTGCTGAGATAATAAATGGCCTTCTCCTTCCTGCCGGTAATGTCATGCTGGCCCAACACACAACCAAATAAATTGTCCAGGACCGTCAAATACAGAATCAAAGGTCTCCCTAGTTCTGGCGGGACCAACACAGGTGGGTTTGACTAGTACCCCTTTATCTTATCAAATGCTTCCTGACATTCATCTGTCCACTTGACTGTAACATCTTTCTTTAACAGCTTGAAGATAGGCTCACAAGTTGTTGTGAGTTGAGCAATAAACCGGCTGATGTAATTCAATCTTCCCAACAGACTCATCACCTCAGTATTGTTCTTTGGAGGTGGCAATTCCTGGATGGCTTTGATTTTTGACGGGTCTAATTCAATACCTCGTCGGCTGACTGTGAATCCCAACAACTTTCCAGATGGAACATCGAATGCGCATTTTGCAGGATTGAGCTTGAGATTGTACCTGCGAAGCCTTTGGAAGAACTTTCTCAGATCTCTGACATGGTCAGACTGCTTTCAAGACTTTACAATCACATCATCCACATAAACCTCGATCTCTTTATGTATCATGTCATGGAATATGGTCGTCATTGCCCTCATGTAGATTGCCCCAGCATTTTTCAAACCAAATGGCATGACCCGATAGTAGTACGTTCCCCATGGCATGATGAATGCTGTCATTTCTGCGTCTTCCTCATCCATTAAGATCTAGTGGTAGCCCGCATAACAATCCACAAAAGAACCAATCTCATGTTTGGCACAATTATCGATCAATATATAGATGTTCGATAGTGGGAAGTTATCCTTGGGACTCGCCTTGTTGAGGTCTCGATAATCACCACACACCCTGGTCTTGCCATCCTTCTTTGGCACATGCACTACATTGGCTAACCAAGTGGGATACCGAGTGACCCGAATGACCTTTGCATCGAACTGTTTGGTGACCTCTTCCTTGATCGTCACACTCATATCAGTTTTAAATTTCCTCAGCTTCTGCTTGACAAGAGGGAATGCCGGATCGGTGGGCAATTTGTGAACCACCAAGTCAGTGCTTATACCGGGCATGTCATCATAGGACCATGCAAAAATATTTTTATACTCGAACATTGCTTTAATTATCTCCTCTCTGAGTTGTAGTTCGAGATAGACACTTATTTTAGTTTCCTGGACATTATCTGGTCCCCTAAATTGATAGCTTATGTATCACTCAGGTTAGGCTTGGGTTTTTCTTCAAAATGGCTTAATCCTTTACTAATCTCTTCAAATCCTCGTTATATTCCGATTCAACATCACATTTTATTTCTTGAATTACTATTTTAGAATTAGATTGGCTTTTAAGACTGGGCCGAAGATTCCGCATGCATGTCATATCATTGAAGCCAGCATAAAAAGAACTGTAAAAGGAAGAAAAGAAAAATAAAAATAAAACTATCAGGAAGAGAGGAAAAGAGAAATTGCATTTCATTGAAATTAAAGATAACAGGGTTTATACATCCAAATGGACGGAACATAGAATCTGAATTACAACCCTAGAATAATCCAGATAAATTGAAAGAAAATCAAAGCAAACTACCAAAACTCCCTCTTGGTGGGCAGAGGAGTAGCTTCCTAATTGTTAATCTTTGCACTGGGCCCAACGAATTGCACATCCGCCTTGCTAGAACCCTCTCCAGCTTCCAATACGTTCACATCAGCGAATATCCTCTCGAACCTTTCCATCAAATCTCCATCCACATCAACCGCCGAACCGGGAACCGTCGTCACTGGGCGCTTTCTAGCACTAGGCCTGACAAATGATTTGGAAAGATGCGGGACTGGCTTTGGAAGGGCCCATGCTCTATGTTTTATTTTTCTAGCTCTTCTCACGTCTGTGACTGTGGGCTTGAACCGCAGACCAAATGTATCCAAGTTTTTAGGAAGAGAAACTGGATGTACGATACCTTGCAGAGATGCACCCAAACCTTTGCCCGGTACAAAACCATTTTTCAACATTTCAACGACTACCATGACTGATGCAGTAGCTACCCTTAGAGTTGGCACGCACCTCCCTTCTAGAATTTTATCTCCCGATACCATGTCAAAAACCTGATAAACCCATGGTCCCTTGTCATCTTCAACCTCTATGAGCGGAACAATGGCATTATTGGGAACACACAAATCGTCTTCGCCGTGCACAACAATTTCCTATCGATCCCATCCAAACTTGACCATTTGATGCAGAGTAGACAGGACCGCTTTGGCAGCATAAATCCAGGGTCGTCCTAATAGCAGATTGTACGAAACAGCCACATCGAGCACCTGGAATTCTATAGTAAATTCAACTGGCCCTATTGTAAGCTCGAGCACTATGTCCCCGACTGAATCTTTCCCTCCACTGTCGAATCCCCAAACGCAGATACTGTTCTTGTGAATTCTTTCATCATCCACCTTCAACTTGTTCAGAGTGGAAAGAGGGCAAATATTTGCACTGGAACCATTGTCAACCAGTACCCGAGTAACCACGGACTATCTATATTTCACCGTCAGATAGAGGGATCTATTGTGCTAAGTACCCTCCACGGGCAACTCATCATCAGAAAAAGTGACTCTATTTACCTCAAATATCTTGTTACCTATCTTTTCCAAGTGGTTTACTGAGATTTTGTCAGGAACGTGGGCTTCGTTCAAGATCTTCATCAAAGCCCAACAATGTTCGTCTGAATGGATCAATAATGACAATAGCGAGATCTGAGCCAGTGTCTTACTTTACTTCTCCATAATGGAATAGTCCTGCACTTTCATCTTTCTCAGAAATTTCTCTGCTTCTTCCCCGGTCACAACTTTCTTCACCAACACTGGGTTATCTTTGGAGATCTTAGCTTTTCTTAACTCTTCGGGGGCAAAGCATCTCCCCGGTCGAGTCAATCCGTGGGTCTTACACACTTCTTCTTTAACCTCTTTCCCCTAGTAAGTCACTGTCACTCGTTCATAATTCCATGGGACTGCCTTGTTGTTGACTATCGGTAATTGAGTTACCGGTTTGATAATGACAGGATCTGTGCGGGCGCCCTTCACAATTACCGCAGGCTTGTTCGTCACCTGGGACAACCACTTTTGCTCTTTCATATTTTCCTGCAACGTCACTTGAGGACCCCTTCTTGACCCACACAGATGGTTCATTATTTGCCACGTTCAAGTTGATCACAGACTTCTCACTTGTTGACTTTTCAAACGGCTTGGCTTCACTAGCCCGAATCATCATGACCGTTTGCAAAGGCTTCTTAGGCTCCCCTCCCTTATGCACTATCTCAATCATATTTGTCTCATGATGGGCTGGCAAGGGATTCTGATTGATATTGGGTGCCTCCGTAGCTTGGACCTCAATCCGATTCATATCAATGAGCTCTTGAATAGCTGTTTTCAATTTCTAGCATTTCTCTGTGTCATGACCCGGGACCCTTGAATAATACTTACAACTCACCGAACAATTAAGATTTCTAGGAGGGGGATTTGGCAATTTAGCCTCAATCAGATTCAACATACCCAACTGTCTTAGTCTGTGGCATAGTCTAGCATATGACTATCCCAATGGAGTGAAAGTCTTCTGCTTCTGCAACCTCTCATTCTTAAAGGCTTGATTGGGCCGAAAACCTATTCCAGGGGTATTTCTTTAGGATTTTGGGGGTGGATGGGTATTTTGTGGAGATGGGTATGGATTTTGTGGAGCTGGCGCACGCCATTGTGCGTGAGTAGGAGGTTGGGTATGGGTTTGTGCGTGATGGATGGAAAAATGGGGATCTGGCAGTGGGTAGTAGTGTTGTGGTGGGCTATATGGGGTGTGTGGGTAAGTTTGGTGATAGGGTCGAGGCGGGTTATAGTAACATGGGAGGTTCCTGGATCCGACCCAAGCTCCCGACTCAATTGTCGCAACATCCTCTTTCTTCTTCTTCCCGAGTACACCCCCAGTACCGTTTTGAATGGCCTGGGTGGTCGCTTTGATTGATGAATAACTCATGATCTTGTTGGACTCGAGTTCTTCCTCAACCATGCCTCCCATTTTTACAACTTCATTAAAGGACTTGCCCACTGTTGACACCAAGTGATCAAAATAAGTGGGCTCCAAAACCTGCAAGAAATAATCAACCATCTCACTTTCCTTCATCGGAGGGTCAAACCTCGCTACTTGCTCTCTCCAACGGAACCCATATTCTCTGAAACTCTCACCGGGCTTCTTCTCAATCTTCGTCAATGATAGACGGTCTGGGATAATTTCAAGATTATACTGAAAATGACAGGCGAAGGCTTGGGCCAAATCGTCCCATGTGTACCACCTGCTGTGATCTTGTATGGTATATCATTCTAACGCCGATCCACTTAGACTTTGGCTGAAATATGCCATCAGCAACTCATCTCTTCCGCCTGCTCCTCTCATCTTGCTACAGAATCCTCTTAAGTGTGCTACTGGGTCACCATGCCCGTCGTATAGATCAAACTTGGGCATTTTGAACCCTGCTGGTAACTGAACATCTGGGAATAGACATAAATCCTTATAGGCCACACTTACTTGACCTCCCAACCCCCTCATATCTCTGAATGATTGTTCTAAGCTTTTGACCTTTCTAATCATCTCCTCGTGTTCGGGATTCTTGGGTGGCTTCTCGGTTTCTGCCGTGAGATCAAGATGAGGGGTGTAAGAATATGGTTCTGGAATATTAAAGGTGGGTTCAGGGGGATAATACTGGTTTTCGTGAGTCTGGAACAAAGGTTCACTGGAAGATCGGTGTAATGTAGCAGGTGGAGGTGCCACGAAAATAGGTGTGATTGGTGGGGGAGGGTGCGGGACTTGTCTTGGTGGAGGAGCTTGTGATGTATGGGAAGTGGTGCCGTGGCATTGTTGGTAGAGGGGAAAGGCTGGAGATGAGTTCACAGTTGGTAGGTTCCTGAGGTTGATCCAATGGTGGGATATAAGCAGGGTTGGCGGGATAAACCGGCGGTGGATGCCCCTTCGCCCAGGCTTGGTACATTTCAGCCATTTGCTGCTTTAGCTTATACATCTCTTCCCTCATCGCATTAACATCCAATTCTTCCACCTCTTTTGACGGGTCAACAATACTTGCTTCCAATTCTTGGTTGGCCATGTTCAGTTTGTCTTTTGATCGGGTGTTGTATGAGTGAGTTGCCAGAATGCCAATCAACTAACCACCTACCTAGACTCAATACATCAACAACAACCTTGTTAGTGGTTAGGGCTTTAACAAATTGGTAATCGCACATTTGGGGAATGAATGCACCTAAGCAGTTAACCGTTTCTATCATGCATTTGATCGGCTGCTTGCATCATCCCGGATTTTCCATTTGCAACTTTCTTTCTTTTTCTCTTTCTTTTCATTCTGGCCTTTGCTTTTCTTTGTTTTTATCCTTTCATTCCCCTCTTGTTTTGCCAATGTTTCTTTCTCTTATTTTTCTCTTTTTTCTTTTCTTTTTTTTCCTCTTGTTTTTCCTTCTTTTTTTCCTCTTGTTTTTCCTTTTTTTTTCTTTTTTTTTTCTTTGGTTGTGGTCGAATCCTATGGAGATTTCCTATGTATCATGACCCCGCATGAATCAGACCGAGAGTAGTTCTGGGGGATAAATGTGAAAGTAAATAATAAAACAATTTTTGGGGATTTTCAATTTTCATAAAAGCAAGTGCTTTGATTACAAAGACTCAAACTAACAGACTCCAGGAGAAACCAACAGACGCTAATGAAAAGATGAAATACATACTCCAAAAATAAACTATCACACTTCAACAGAAGAAAGTACAGACTCGAATACAAATGACAGACTCCAGCAGAAAGAAGATACAGACTCAACACAACTGACAGACTCTAACGGAAAAGGAAATACAGGCTCAAACGAAAAAAAATCATGAATACATCAATGCTCCTGGTGCCCGCGGGACATCATTCGGTCTCGCCACGGGCCTATATGCAAGATCCCTTTGAAGTCGGTCCAAGTCACTCATTATCTGCTTAACAAATGTCATCACTGCCGCGAAGAAGGTGGTGCGAGTCATATCCTCACAGACCTGGCACTTCATAACAATGTAATTGGTGATGTTTCTAATTCTCTCTCTTATGACACCTTTATCTTGTAACAAACGTCCAATCTGCTGGGTCCTAGACTCCAAAGTTTGTTCGGCCACTTGATTCTGCTCCTAAAGTTGTTGCAAATCTATTTCTAATTGTGCCAATGTTGTATAACAATGCTCTCTTTTAACTTTGAAGTCTTTAGCCTGTTTGATCATTTTCCTTTCTGTGGCGATAACCCTTTTCTTTAATCCCGCGACCTCATCGTCGTACTTTTCTTTCAACTACTTAACCAGGCGTGCTCATTCATCTGCGTTTTTAGCCAATTGCTTTCGAGCCTTGGCTAGTTCACTTTCTGCTTTGTTCAAATCAAAACTATAATCACTGACTTTCTGCCTCAAGTTAGCTATGAGTTTTTCATCTTTGGCACTTCGGGCGGGGTTTTCTGCCGCTATTTTCATTTTCTGAATTTGGGCTCGAAGGGCCTCATTTTCTTTAGCTAGCTCTTTCTTTTCACCTTCGTCCGCCGCGACTTGCAAGCTATTCTCGAATTGAAGTTCTTTGACTTGTTTTTTCAACTTTCCTATTGTGGCTCTGTACTCGTTCTCCTTGACCAACCAATCCCATTGTTCTTGCGATGCCTCAACGAATTCCTGAATGTAAGGCTTTTTGGCTGGTCTTTCTGGTTCAGCCCTTTCAGTGTTCTTATTCCTATACTAGGCAAGATAGGTGGGTGAGACTTCGCCTCTAGATAAGTCAAGCACTCGAGTGTTCACTGTCAAATACTGGCTTTCATTCCAAATAGAACGAACTATTTCTTCATGAAATTGACCGTTAGAACTAACCTCGATCGACTAAACACTAAGATCTTCATCTGGGTGCATCACCTGACACCTTCCCAACTGTCTCATCGCGCGGTAATGAGCGTAAGGCTGGATACCTCGCAGACCCATTAGGAGGAAGTAAGGACCAGTGGCGGGCATATACACAATTTCTTCAACATGAAACCAACCCAATGTCCATTCTATTTGTCCCGCAGTAATGGAACGAAGGCAGGATACCCAATCTCCGAACCCCTCTGGCAGCTTGAACCCTGAAATCCTTGTGTCAAACTCTTCAATGCAACTCTTCTCTGTGGACCCGTAACTCATATACTGAAGGCGATGACACAGGTGCTCGATCATCCACATCTGTAATAGCAAATTGCATCCCTCAAAGAAATCTGCCCCAGCTTTACAAGCTGTGAGAGCTCGGTACATCTCAGACACTATCATAGGGGCAAGAATGCTTTTGGCATTGGTAATCAGGACCTTGACGACTCCAGCCACCCGCAAATCGATATTCCTGTCTTTTCGGGGGGACACCACAAGGCCTAGGAAAGCTACCATGAAGGCGAAATGCCTATGCTCATCCCATTTTGTTCGGTTTCCTCTGCTACAAACCCCGCTTGCCGGATCGTTGAACCCTCCTACATGCCCGTACCTCTGATATATAAAATGTAGAGTGGAAAAACCACCCTCCAATTCGGAGTACGGGACTTCCTTGCTTATCTTTAACAAATCCATGAATTTGTGAGAGTTAACGGCTCTTGGAGCGATCAGATACTTATGCCTCATCCCTTTAGTACTTCCCATATAACCTGTTATCTCTTCCAAGGTTGGGGTGAGTTCAAAATCCGAAAAGTGAAATACATTATGGGCCGAGTCCCAAAATGTAACCAAAGACTTTATGACATCTCCTTTGGGTCTGATTTTTAACAACCCGGTGAGACCTCCCAAATGTAGACTGACCTTATCTTGCTCCGATTTTCCCAGATCCTCCCACCACATATGCAACTCCAAAGGGATCTTGTTCATGACTGTTATCGGCAAACTTCGACTCGTGCTCATTCTGCACATTTATTAGGTTGATTAAACAAAAATCAAGACTCATTTGACTCGAAGACAAAATTGACACTTTTTCCTCTCTTTTCTGTTATTTTTTTTTAAAATAAAATAAAATTCAATTTTGCAAATACGTCCTTTCAGCACCTCGAAGATGAAGATTTTAAGGCTGTGTTGGCTAACTGGTGAAAACCTTAAAAATGACCACAGGCGGTTGTTCTTGCAAAAGCAGCCTTCCGGCGCCCTTTTAGGGACATTCGGCTATTTCTGACAAGAATGACATCACCCTAATTATTTTCAAATAAAAGTAAAATTTTTGTTCTTTTAGGCTATTTTGCAAAAAAGGAAGTTGGACCCAATGGAGGTTGCCTACGTATACCACATCCGGTGGGAATCAAACTAGCATAGTTTGGGCAAATAAAACGGACTATTTTTGAAAACCAAACTTTCTTCTTTTTTTTTCATTTTTCAATTCGTTTTTCTCCTTTTTTTTTCAAAAATTCGGCAGAGTTTCGGTGCTATTTGGAGACTGGTTTTTCTTAAAACTGGTGATTAATTATTTTAGCCTTCTATACTGCTATTTCTTTTCTAAACTCTCTCCTTTTACTCAAAAGCCGGTCAACATGCAAATCCGAAGCAAATGAATGCACAAGTAGCAGGTAAGATGCATCAGGATGGTCTTTTTATTTCGGGTGCACCTGTCCTAGATGGACCCAACCTCTGTGTTGAGTCCCCAAAGTCAAAATGCACATGATGCAAGCAAGCGCTCCTACTTGGGATCCGATATGAGGTCTTGTTATACTAAGTTTAAAACCTAGGTTTATTTGTTCTAGACCTGGCTTACCCGAGCGGACAACTCGAGCCAAGGGGGGGCTGCGTACTGGTAACCAAAAGATCATCCGGCTTTGCAACTTGTCCGAACCTCGTTCTATTTGGAATATGACACTAACAGAAAGAAGTCACGACCAGTGTGCACTCCTCGGGAGAGAGAAGAGAGGGGTTTTATAGCAGTTCATATACAATTCAGATAATATCAAAGCAATAAAAGCAACATTTAGCACATTAGGCACAAACATGTAATAAAATTAGATAATAAATAAAGTCAATTATAACAATTCATCTAAGCTCGAATTCTTAAACCCTGAACCAGATATTCTGGGTTGGATCCCCAGCAGAGTCGCCAGAGCTGTCACACCTCCTTTTTATGACACCCCCCGGAAGAGGGAGTGAATAAGGGAGTTTTTCCAATTAAAGGACAATCGAAACAGGATTTATTGTTAAAAGATTCAGAGTTGCCACTTGGGATAATTTATGGTGTCCCAAGTCACCGGTTAAATCCCGAATCGAGGAAAAGCTTGACTCTGTTTAACAATCCGCGAACCAGAAATCCGGGTAAGGAATTCTATTAACCCGGAAGAACGTGTTAGGCATTCCCGAGTTCCGTGGTTCTAGCACGGTCGCTCAACTGTTATATTCGGCTTAATTATCTGATTTTAATATGCTTTAAACCTATGTGCATTTTTAAAACTTTAACCGCTTTTAGTCATTTTTAGAAATATTACATTGCTGTTAAAACACGTCTTGAACCACATCTCATAAATGCACCCGCAGTCTTTGACATATTTCAACATTGTTGAGATTTGGATTTGGGTCACATAAATGCGCACCCGAGTTTAAGAAGGTAATATAATTAAATAACGTGCCTAAAGTAACTAACGCGTTATTAACTTTGCGAGGGCCGTGGAAGTTTGTTAAACGGCACACCTCGAGTTCTAAATAATTAATCACACTTAATTAAAATGAGGGCCATGCATTTGTCATTTCTATTTGGCGCGGCGCACCTCCGTTTATTCTAACTTGATCTAAGGTACCTTATGGAAATGTTAATGTTTATTTTTAAAAGAGTCCAAAGCCAATTATGTTTTATTGGTGGATCAGTTACCATCTCAATTCTGGGCCCAAAAGGAGCCCAGTTCACATGAGCTGCGTGCAAGATAAAGCCTCTAAAATCGCTGAAGAGGACCATGGCAGGGCGGAATCGACTTGGACTCAAAGCAGGCCCAATGCCCAAGGAGCAAGCCCAAATCGAACGGGAAAGAGCTCATGGAATTACGTTCAAGCAATTACATAGAGGAAACATTTAATCTAAAGAAAGATGAATTGACAACTGATTTTAAATTTGCAGATTTCTTAACTTGAATCAAATGACCACAAAACTAACATTGTTAAACACCTAGTATCCACAGAATATATATACTTATGCCAACAAACATATTAATCCCATTATCATTCTCATGCTCTTACAATATTCCAAATTTCGAATTTAAGCTAACATTTAAACATGATAGTAGAACCCTAAAGCCACTTAAAAGGAGACAGTTCCATTACAAATCAAGCTACTGATGGTTTCCATGCTTCACGAACAACAGATCTCAATTATTAAAGCTCAACCAAACTACTATATGAACGTCAAGCTTACACATACTAGGCAGTAATAGAACTCAACAATTCCCCAATCACTTCCTCCATTCAGATAACATGGCTTGCTAAATTGATCTATAACACTAAAGCTATTACTGAAAAACGAGGGAATTTAACTAAATTGATTACTGAAATGGAATTTAACTGAGACTATACTATGAATAAATGAGGGAATGTAAATATCAAGCAAAGAAACAATGAGCTAAAATATAATGGTGCTTCCATTTCATCTTTGAGTCAGGCTTTACATCATGAAGGGTTTAGAACTAGTACAAGGAAGAAGAATGTATTAACAAAAAAGGAAATTGAGGGTCAGCAGATTCAGTCAACAGCAACAGGACCAAACCTTAGATTCAACACCAAGTATACCAATTCAATCCAGAAAATGATGTAAAATGGCCCAAAAAACAGTTTCAGTCCAAGCAATGAACTAGAAAACCACAAACTAGACTCGACCTTAAGTCGTTTCAATCCAAATGAAGCATAAACTGTTCAACAATTGAAGACCTCACCACTTGAACTAGAACAAACCAATAGAACTATGATTCTACTGATTTTTAACCATTTCTGATTCTCTGAAATTTTTCTTCTTTTCAGCTCTTAGAAATCTATGAAAACGGTAAAATATCATGCAGCCTGTGTAATCACTCGATTTTCAGCTCTCTATATCTCTCAGATTTTTCAGAATGTCTCCGCTACCCCAAATGAGGAGAAAGAGGTCCTTATATAGGCCCATCTAATGCAGCCCTATTTTAGCTAGCTATTTCCCATTTTAACCCTCTCAAACCCAATTGTTTTTACCCTTTTACCCCTCTAAGGATCTGAAAATTCTTGCCCCCTAACAAACTCACGTTTATCTTATCTTTTAGAGCCTTTCCTCTTAACAGAATTGATTCCTTCCTGACCTAGAATCCCTGAATTACCCTTAGCCCAATCAATTATTACTAACCTTGCCCTTCCCCTTGAGCCCCATGAAGTTCCTAACTATTCCCTTACCCCCTCTTAGGTTTAAAAAGAGTGACAAATAGGACTGACTAAACACAGAGGGCATCTAACGGATCAAACTATGAATCAGTTCTTAAAGAAAAGGCCAAAAATCTATTGGAAACAAATTAAAACATGAATCAAATCTTCAAGCATTCACACCAACATTTAAACAAGAACACTCAATCATAAAACTTATCAATACTAAGCTAAACAATGATTTAAACTAAATTAAACAACACAGAACACTTAGCTTATTAACCATTAAAACAGAACGGAAGGGTCGAGATTTAATGGGAGAAAACAGGCACAAAAATTAATTCAAATCTAAAATCTGAACATGAACTTTAAATTAAAGGACAAAGGCGAGGAAGAAGATGAGTTGAACTTGAAAGAAAACTTAAAAGAAGTGAAGAATGCTTACCTATTTGGACAGAATTGAGACGGACATCAAACTGTTAGTTTCGTCCTCAATAATGTCACCCATTTGTTCTTTGTAAGAGCAAGTAAGTAGCATTATTGAGGGAAGAGACGTAAAAAAAATAACCCCATGCCTGAGGCAAACTCTTATGCACCGATTTAGGGTTCAACACTCTAGAACCCTAGATTTGACATTCGAGTAATTTTGGAGGTATTTGAAGGGAATTGAATGTGGATTTAGGATAAGGGGGATGAGGAGATTGTGGGGTGTGATTTTGGGGCAGTTTGGATGATTTAGGGTTTTGGTCGTTTCTTCAATTCAAGATTTGAGCATTTTGGTTGGGATTTGAGGGAAAAGGGGTGCAGATTTGGAAGGAGGGGAAAGAGAAGAAGCTAGGGTGTAATTTTGGGGTTGATCAGAGCAACGCCGCCGGCGGAGGTGATTTCCAGTAGGCGGCGCATGGCGGAGACTGTGGGGGTTCTCTGAGGGGTGGGGTGAGAGAGACGGGCTTGGGAGGGGAGGGTCATTAGGACAGTTATATATTAAATAACCCCAGCTTCCCAACCGTTCGATCAAGGAACCTCGACGGTTGGGATTTGTTATAGGCAAAACGAGGTCGTTTGGTTATTACAGGGGACCGGACCGGGTTGGGGTGACTGGGCTGCGGGTTAGAGGTGGAGAATTTGGGCCTGGGGGTTTAATTTGAAGGCTGGCCCAAAAAATATGAAATCCTCTTTCATTTTTATTTCAAAACAAACTTAATTCAAAATTCCTTTTTTTTTCTTTTTCTCTTTTTTTTCTTCAAAATTTAATTAAAATCAAAATTAATTCCTAGAACTAAAAAAAACTAACTAAACCTAAAATGATAATTAACCCAATTAATTAAAAATAAATTAACAGAAAAACTACTCAGAATCAAAGCTAAAACTAAAAGTGCAAATTAAACTAATTTTTTGTGATTTTTCCATTTTATGAAACAATTAATTTTTTAATTAATCCTAAAATGTAAAATTAAACCCTAAATGCAAATGGAAAGTATTTTTTGTATTTTTTGTTGGTTAAATAAAATAAACATGCACAGACAAATGCAAACAATTAGCAAAAATGCCACGAAAATTCACAAAATTGTAAACACTGCAAGAAATTATTTTGTTTTGAATTTATGAGAGTAATTCATATAGGGAAAAAATCACGTGCTCACACTGCCCGTGCTGCCTAAGAATTTGTCACCTTCATTTCAAATTTGAACCGTGAATCTCAATCCTACACAACACACCGCATATATCATACCATCCTAGGATAAACATGAGAACATCATATCCTTTCCGAGCCACAAGCAACTACATTACCACGAGCCAAGAACTTCCCATTGAGCCCATTTAAAAGAAAATAACTACACATCCCACGCTCCTCACGCTCGTAAAAAATGTACATCTCTAACCGTGGTAGAAACCATCAAGAAATCTCCGAATTCCATTTGCACAAAACTAAACCGTCAGGACTGAATCCTTCTAACTCAATCAAGCTACGCAGGCCACTAAATCCCAAGAGAATTGCTGCGAAACACCTACAGAAACTCATTACCTCGTAAGCATCCAAAGAACTAATCATGTCCTTACCATGTTGATCTGTCCTACTACCAAGTTATCCATCTATCCAAGTTCCTTCTGATTTACCTTTAACTTGATACTTCTTCTTGCTATAACATAACAATTCCTCAGCCTCGACTCACCACATGAGACCCAAACATAAAACCACACCGTCTAAGGCTCATAAGCCGATGGATACTCTCTTAAATATTCCCAAACGCATTACATTCAAAAATACCTACCCTAAAGTGACTCCCTGCAAACCCAAAGCCATTACCTTCACCTTCCTAATACTGATATATAGAATCCCATAATGATATAGAAATACCACGAGTCTTGACACCCTCGAATGCAACCCTCAATTTCTAGCCAAATATACAACTTGAAAATTTTCAATTATTACATGTAAAATCTTGAACCCATTAGAACCATTCTCGAGAGTCATCCACTCTACTCAAACCACAATTAGACCGATCAAATGGACCGGACGACCTGTGCTCCAATAGCACTCCAACACGGCAAAATGTACACTTTAATGCAACCAAGCAACTTCCTGTTCTATGCACCGTACATCCTTTACCAATAACAACTCAAGTCATTTTGTGATCCTCATACACCCATGAAGCATAATATAACCTTTATTGAAATTTCCTTTACTCGAGCCATCATCGGTCTCAACCTCCGTAAGCCATAACTGATTCACCAATATGCCTCAAACTGGAACAAACATAACACATAACCATGCAATCAACTAATCAATAGCAGACTCCCCCACTTGGCTCAAAGCCATAGATCAAAACACACAATAACTCATAATGCATATACTCTATTACTGCCATAATACCATAGTGAGATTAAACTCAATCCTTTATAAGCTCGTGAAACACAGACCCTCTAGTACTTTAAATCTTCTGCAAATCTTGCATTCATCCTTGTAACAGTCAAGCACACTCTCTTGGGCGACCCAAATTCAAATTGCAACACATAAAGGATCACGCAAACTTCAAAACACTCTGCAGGAGATAACCCACCTGCCTCGCCTGAAACTAACATCTCTTTATACACTTCCACCATCATAAACATTATGCAGTCACTTAATCTTCCTGACTCTGAACTCATATCACAACGTGAAATCTACTTCACTTCCCATCTAGGCAACATGAAAAGGTCCTTCAACATGCCCACAACTCGGGATATACATCAAATCACAATATAAATCAAGCACTGGATAGTTCTTACTATCCCCAAGCGGACCCTTCTTGTCTCATTCAAATCATGTGTACACATATCGCAGTCACATCATACTCATCACATAGCCCTCCAGTCATCACTCCTACTAATAGGGGCACTATTGGACATACAAATCCAAAAGCACATGCTCACACAATCAACGCCTCAGTGCTCAAGCTATAGGCAAAACCCAGCCTCAAGTCCTCCACACTAGCCCAACATCAACGCACAGAGATCACACCTGCCCCTCGATCAGGAAATCTCAAACCATCGATGCTTATCCAATACTGAGGGATCATGCACGCATACGAATGCGTGGAAGGAATTCAAGGAGTTACATTTCAAGCTGAATCAAGGACGCATGATAAGAATTCAAGAATGTAAAGTTTTTTCTAAAGGTTCTGCAGCCTCCCGAGGATAAGTACAGACGTCTCTGTACCGATCCGTGAGACTCTACTAAACCTGCTCATGACTCGTGAGACCTATGTAACCTAGGCTCTGATACCAACTTGTCACGACCCTAAAATCGATCCTGTCATGATGGCGCCTATCGTGAAACTAGGCCAGACGACATAACTCCCGAATTAACCATTTAATCAATAACAATCATTTTTAAGCCTTTAATTGATCAAATATCTCATAATGTAAGTCATGAACAGTGCAGAATAAATACACAAGTCCGACATCGGGGTGTCACAAGTCCCGAGAATCTACTAAGGTCTGAATACAATAAAGAGTCTAAAAATGTACTAAATACAGTCTAAGGAAGACAAGAGGGAGAAAAGCAGTGCTGCGAACGTCGGGCAGCTACCTCGCTAACTCCGATGACTCTGCCACTAAGAAATCAGCACCCGTTACCGGGTTTAGAAACGCCTAAATTTGCACACAAGGTGCAGGGAGTAATGTGAGTATGCCAACTTAGTAAGTAATAAAAGTAAATGAATGCTGAGCAGTAAGAAAACACGTAAACCACATCATAACACTACAACAAATGTAGATCATTTTCCAAAGCAGTACACGAATCATTTATCTCGTAAATCAAGCTCAGTTTCAGTAAAATATCTTTTTAAAACAACTTTCAATGTTTTCAAACGAGTGATAAAACAATGAGTATAAATGATAGAAAACGTAAACAGCCCTTCGGGAAAAACATGTACCATAAACCCCCCCTCGGGCATAATATTAACAGAACCAGCCCCTCGAACTACCTCACAATCACTCGTAATGAGCCCCTCGGGCATAAAATGAATCAAGAACCGCCCCTTGGGCAAACATGGATCAAGAACAGCCCCTCAGGCAACAACATGAAACAACAATAGCCCCTCGGGCTACATCATATCAGTCACACTAGGTACCCGCGCTCACTAGGGGTGTACAGACTCGGGGAGGGGCCCCTTACGACCCAAGCGCAATAACAAGCAATGTCATGGCATAATCAAATAGGCTTTCGGCCTCATATCATGCCACCTCGTGGCGTAACAACTTAGGCCCTCAGCTTTATATCATGAATCAGTACAATACCGCTGCGATGTGCAGCCTGATCCTATAATAACCTCACAATATAGGCCATCGGCCTCACTCAGTCAGAAATCTCTCAAAGCCACTCGGGCACAGTAAAATATGATGCTCAGCCCAAAATATCATTTAAGATGTCAAAACAGAGTAAGTAGAGCTGAGTTATGAATACAGTAGAATACAACATGACTGAGTACAGATATGAAGTCAAAATAGTGAGGAATAGTAGTAAAAATCCCCTAAGGGTCCCATACAGTTGGCACGAGGCCCAAATATGGCATTCAGCCCAAACCATGATAATACTTTCCAAAACACAATGATATCAAATAGTTTTCAATCAAATACGCAGTTTAACAGTCATACGGGATGGACTAAGTCACAATCCCTAATGGTGCACGACCCCTCGCTCGTCATCTAGCGTGTGTGCCACCTCAAAGTAGCACAACGATGTGAAATTCGGGGTTTCATACCCTCATGACAAACATTTATAATCATTACTTACCTCAATTCGGTCCAAACTCTAGCCTGCGATGCCCTTGCCTCTCGACTCGGTCTTCAAATGCTCCAAATCTAACCAAATACAAATTTATACCATCAAAATATGCTAAGGGAACAAAGCCCACTCGAAAATAACCAATTTACAACAAAAACCCCGAAATTGGCCTAACCTGACCCTAAGGCCCACACCTCAGAATCCGATAAAAATCACATTAATAGAATCCTCAGCCTCTCACGAGTTCATACATATCAAGAATACTAAAATCCGACCACAAATGGCCCCTCAAATCCCAAGATTAAGGTCTCCAATTTCCAAGCCCTAAACCTCCAATTTTTGCTAATGATTTTCCATAGATTTAAAGCTTACAATATTAAAATTCATCATAGAAACAAGTTTAGGGTCCAAAAATCTTACCTACATGAAATCCTCTTGAATTCCCTCTTCAATTTGCTATCCAAAGCTTTCTCCCGAATGAACTATGGTGAAAAGCCACACAAAATCGCGAAGAACCAAATATATAGATCCTGCCCCAGCTAAACCACTTCTGCGGTACAAAATCTCGCACCTACAGACCCGCACTTGCGGTCCCAGGTGAGCTTCTGCACAAATCACTTAAGCGCCCCAGACCGCACCTGCGAGCAAACTCCTGCACCTGCGCTATCGCTGGTGCACTCAATCTTCCGCATCTACGGTTCCAGTGCCTCTTGCCTATTTCCTCATCTTCGAACATAATTATGCTTCTGCGGGCCCACACCTGCGGTCCCCAAGCCGCAGGTGCGGTTATGACAGACTTCAGCAGCTTCAGCTGCAACTCCTCAACTCCAACTTTTTGTCAACCATCCGAAATCACCCTGGGGCCCCCAGGACCCCAACCAAGAGCACAAAAAAGTCATATACCACTATCCACACTTATACCAATTTCTGAAACACCTAAAACAAAATCGAATCAACCAAATGACATCGGATTCAAGCTTAAGGTTCCAAAAACTTCCGATTTCCGCTTTTGATCAAAAAGCCTATCAAACCTCATCCGAATGACCTTAAATTTTGCACATACGTCACAAATGACACAACAGACATACTCCAACTTCCGAAATTCCAATCCGACCCCTATATCAAAATCTCATCTATCAACCGGAAAACGCCAAAATTCCAATTTCGCCAATTCAAGCCTAAATCTACTCTGGACCTCCAAAACACATTTCGATCATGATCCTAAGTCCCAAATCACCTAACAGAGCTAACCAAATCATAAAAATTCCAATTCGAGATCATATACCAACAAGTCAAAACTTGGTTAAGTCTTTCAAATTTTAAGCATCAAACTGAGAACGGTCCTTCCAAATTCATTTTGATTATCCTGAAAACCAAAACCGACGTTTTACATAAGTTATAATACATCACACAGGGCTAGTCATGCCCGAGAACTGGCGAGCGAAGCACAAAAGCTCAAAACGACCGGTCTGGTTGTGACACTTTTCCTTTTCCAAAAGGATTACAAAATTATCTCCAATTTTGTGCTTACCCACCGTAAGAATTCTCCCTTACCCACCGATGCACAAAATCTTTTTAACCCAAATATTTTGCTTACTGACTCCCCTTCCAAAGCTTTTGATATCCGATTTCTCTCTTTCAATAATCCTGTTATCCCCCAAATTGAATATTCTTTCTTCTTCCTGTCACGACTCCGGTTCGCCGTTCGTGAACCATCGTGACGGCACCTCTCTGTGACTTGGTAAGCCTAACAATGCGAAAAATAAACCAATTTGCGGATGACAAAATAAAAACGAAATAGTGAAATAAAACAGTGTTTAAAAGTGCCGCTCAGCATACACAATAATGACTCTCGAAATGTGAATACATTTCCCAAAACTCGGAATCTCACGATCACAAGCCTTTGAATGTCTGCAAGTATCTAACTCCAGAATATCTAATAAAGGAAGAGATAATGCAGAAGGGCTAATACTAAAAAGGGGGAGTAGAAAGGGACTCTTCGGCCTGCGGACAGGGAAGATATACCTCAGAGTCTCTACAAGCGCCTCGTCTCAAGCGTGACGAGTCTGAGTGGAGGTACCTGGATCTGCACATCAAAAACATGCACAGAAAGAGCATAAGTACACCATAGCGGTACTTAGTAAGTGCAAAGCCTAACCTCAGTAGGGTAGTGATGAGGAAGGTCAGGGCCCTACTGAGATTAAATGAAATATAAGGTGCGACAGTATAAGATAATGCAGTACAGTTGGAAGATAACAATAAGAATCAGTACCGGATAATAGGGATAACTACAACTGAAAAAGAAACAGAAACAATCACCAGGAATACCACTCTTCTCAAAGATAATAACTGGCGATCTCTCAGTATCCCGAGGATCTCTTAGTACCCTCAATACATGCCAGGGATCTGTTGGTATCCCAAGGATCTCCTGGTATCCTTAATATATGCTAAGGATCTCTTAGTATCCTCAATATACGTGCTAGGGATCTCTCGGTATCCCGCACCTCAACTCAAATCATAAATATGTACAGGGGATCTCCCGGGATGCCGTCGCGTAGTCCCAAAGTAAAACACACAGCAACAACACAAGGAATAATCAATTAAGCTAAATTTCATACCAAGTAAAACAGGTAATTCTAACCTAACATGCTTCACATAATATAATTATGGCAGTTTAAGCAATAAAGCAATTAAGTAAATTAAACATGCTTTTCTAAGCTAATAGCAGATTTAAATTTCAAGTAGAGTAAGCAGGAAAGGAAAAACACAATTAAAGCTACTTAAGTGAAAACATGATTTTCAATAATTAGCACAAGTACGCACTCGTCACCTCACGTACAAGGCATTTCAATTACCACAATAGAAAATCCTAAGGGGAATGTTCCCTACACAAGGTTAGGCAAGCCACTTACCTCGAATCGGCTCAAAATTCAACCCGAAATCACGTTCTTGCCACGAGTACTCGACTCCAAATGGCCCAAATCTATCCAATTCAATTGCATAATGTAAATAACACTTCATGTAACTGATTCTACAAATAAATTCTAAGCTAATACGTGAAATTAAGTAAAATGACCAAAATGCCCCTCGGGCCCATTTCTTGGAATCGGGTGAAATTTACATTTTCAGAATCCTCATACTCTCACAAGTCTATACATAACTAGAACACTGAGGAGTTCAATTGACCCCTCAAATACCCATGTTAAGGTCTCTTAATCTCAAGCCCTAATTACCCATTTTCCCCAAAATTTTCACCACTAATTAGGCCTTTAATCACATATAAACGAGTTATGAAGTCAAAGATGTTACCTCCAAGTGATTCCCCTTTGGTTTCATCAAAAATCACCGTCAAAAGCTTCAATCCCATTCAAAAATGGTAGAAAAATGAAGAAGGGTCGCAGATGGGCTTTTTAAATACTGCCCAGATATCCATTCTTCACGAACGTGGAAGGACCCTCACGTTCGCGAAGCATAAATTAGCTTGGGTCCATATTCCTTCATCGCTAATGCAATACACTGGCCACGAACGCGATGCAAAGCCTCATCCTTCTACGCGAACGCGGGAACACCATCGCGAACGCATAGGTATGAAACCTCCCAGCTTCGCGAACACGGGAGAACCTTCACGAATGCGAAGCATTAATCCTCCCCAGCCCAGATCCTCTTTGCGAACGCGAGACCCTACTCGCAAACACGAAGAAGAAAACCAGAACTGGGTTGCTGTAATTTTTCTGCAATTTCAACAAGTTCCAAAATGCCTAGTTGAGCATCCGAAACACACCTGAGGCCCCCGGGACCTCAACCAAACATGTCAACCAATCCTAAAACATCATTCAAACTTATTCCAATCTTCGGAACACTCAAAACAATATCGAAACACCAATTTAGCATTGGATTAAAGCCTAAGAACTTCAAAAACTCTCAAAATACGCTTTCGATCAAAAAGTCTATCAAACTTCGTCCGAATGACCTAAAATTTTGCGCACACGTCACATTCAACACTACAGAGCTACTCCAACTTCTAGAATTCCATTCCAACCCTTGGATCAAGATCTCACTATCGAACCGGAAACTTCAAAAATTCAACTTTCGGCATTTCAAGCCTAAATTTGCTATGGACCTCCAAAACACCATCTGAACACGCTCCTAAACCTGAAATCACCCAACAGAACTAACGGAACCATCCGAATTCTATTTCGAGGCCGTCTTCACACTGTTTCGATTATGGTCAAATTGCCAAAACTTAAGCTCTTATTTAGGCACTAAGTGTCCCAAAACTCTCCGAAACTCCCAATAATTTCCCCCGACAACTCACAACAGCAGAAACAAATACGAGAAAAGCAGTTAATAGGGGATCGGGGCATAAATTCTTAAAACGACCAGTTGAGTCGTTACATCCTCCCACACTTAAACATTTGTTCATCCTCGAACGAGCATAGAGACATACCTGAAGTAGTGAAAAGATGAGGGTAACGGCTGCGCATATCCTGCTCGGTCTCCCAGGTCGCCTCCTCGACTGGCTGACCCCGGCACTGAACCTTTACTGATGCAATATTCTTTGACCTCTGCTTTCTAACCTACCTGTCCAATATTGCCACTAGCTCCTCAACATAAGATAGATCCTCGTCCAACTGGACTAAACTGAAATCCAACACGTGTGACGGATCACCGTGGTACCTCTGAAGCATAGAAACATGAAATACCGTATGAACTCCAGCCAAGTTGGGAGGTAAGGCAAGCTCATAAGCAACCTCCCCAACACGCCTCAATATCTCAAAAGGGCCAATAAACCTCGGACTCAACTTCCCCTTCTTCCCAAATCTCATAACGCCCTTCAGAGGCAAAACTCGAAGCAGAACTCGCTCTCCAACCATATAGGAAACATCATGTACCTTCCGGTCCGCATAGCTCTTCTGTCTGGACTAGGCTGTACGGAGCCTATCATGAATCACTTTAACCTTCTCCAAAGCATCCTGAACCAAGTCTGTGCCCAATAATCTGGCCTCACCCGGCTCAAATCAACCCACCGAGGATCTACATCACTTACCATATAAAGCCTCGTACGGTGCCATCTGAATGCGGGACTGATAGCTGTTGTTGTAGGCAAACTCCACCAATGGAAAGAACTGATCCCAAGATCCTCCAAACTCAATCACATACGCACAGAGCATATCCTCAAAAATCTGAATAGTGTGATCGGACTGTCCGTCCGTCTGAGGGTGAAATGTTGTACTCAACTCCACCCGAGTACCCAACTCATGCTGAACGGCCCTCCAAAATCGTGATGTGAACTGAGTACCCCTATCAGAAATGATGGAAACTAGAATACCATGTAGACGAACAATCACCCGGATATATATCTTCGCCAACCGCTCCGAAGAATAAGTAGTACACATAGGAATGAAATGTGCGGACTTAGTCAGCCGATCCACAATCACCCAAATAGCATCGAACTTTCTCAAAGTCCGTGGGAGCCCAACTACAAAGTCCATGGTGATCCGCTCCCACTTCCACTCTGGGATCTCTATCTGCTGAAGCAACCCACCCGGTCTCTGGTACTCATATTTACCTGCTGACAGTTGAGGCACCGAGCTATAAATCCAACTATATCCTTATTCATCTGCCTCCACCAGTAGTGCTGTCTCAAATCCTGATATGTTTTCGCGGCACCCGGATGAAAGGAATACCACGAACTATGGGCCTCCTCTAGAATCAACTCTCGAAGCCCATCAACATTGGGTAAACAAATCCGACCCTGCTTCCTCAATATCCTGTCATCACCAATGGTCACATCTCTGGCATCACCATGCTGAACGTTGTCCTTGAGGACAAGCAAATGAGGGTCATCATACTGACACTCCCTGATACGATCAAATGAGGAAGATCAAGAAACCACGCAAGCTAGAACCTGACTTGGCTCCGAAAGATCCAATCTCACAAACTGGTTAGCTAAGGCCTAAACATCCATCGCCATAGGCCTCTCCGATGCTGGTAAATAAGCCAAACTCCCCAAACTCTCTGCTCGGTGACTCAAGGCATCGGCCACCACATTGGCCTTGCCAGGGCGATATAAAATAGTGATATCATAGTCCTTCAGCAACTCTAACCATCTCTTCCGGCGCAAATTTATATCCTTTTGCTTGAACAAGTACTGCAAGCTCCGATGATCAGTATAAATCTCACAAGGAACCCTGTACAAATAATGACGCTAGATCTTAAGGGCGTGAACAATGGCATCCAGCTCTAGATCATGAACAGGTTAATTCTTCTCATGCACCTTCAACTATCTGGACGCGTAGGCAATCACCCTACCGTCCTACATCAAAATCGCTCCAAGGCAAATCCTCGAGGCATCACAATCGACAGTGTAAGACCCCGAACCTGTAGGCAATATAAAAATTAGGGCTGTAGTCAGAGCTATCTTGAGCTTCTGAAAGCTCGCCTCACACTCTTTCGTCCACTGGAATGGAACACACTTCTGGGTCAACCTAGTCATTGAGGCTGCAATCGATGAAAACCCCTCAACAAAATGACGGTAATAACCCGCCAAGCCAAGAAAACTACGGATCTCTGTAGCTGAGGATGGTTTGGGCCAACTCTGCATTGCCTCTACTTTCTTTGGATCCATCTGAATACCCTCACTCGACATCAAGTGGCCTAAAAATGCCACGGAATCCAACCAAAACTCACATTTCGAGAACTTAGCATATAACTTCTTTTCTCTCAAGGTCTGAAGCACTGTCCTCAGGTGCTGCTCATGATCTTCCCGACTCCAGGAATACACCAGAATATCATCAATAAAGACAATAACGAATGAGTCAAGATACGATCGGAACACATTGTGCATCAAATGCATAAAGGCTGCTGGGGCATTGGTCAGCCCAAATGACATAACAAGGAACTCGTAATGACCATACCGAGTCCTGAAAGCAGTCTTCGGGATATCTGGTTCCCGAATATTCAACTGATGATAACCTGAGCACAAGTCAATCTGAAGCTGGTCAAACAGATCATCAATACGAGGCAAAGGATAATGGTTCTTCACTGTAACTTTGTTCAAATGGCGATAACCAATACACATACGCATAGAACCATACTTTTTCTTCACAAACAAGACAGGAGCACCCCAAGGCGATACACTGAGCCTAATAAAACCCTTATCAAGCAATTCCTGTAACTGATCCTTCAACTTATGAGAAGCGATACGATACGGAGGAATAGAAATAGGTTGAGTGCTCGATAACAAATCAATGCCAAAATCAATATCTCTATCAGGCGGCATGCCCGGATGATCAGCTGGAAACACATCAGGATAATCCCATACTACTAGGACTGAATCAACTAAAGGGGTATTAATACTAACATCTCTCACATAAGCTAAATACGCGTCGCATCCCTTCTCAACCATTCGCTGATCCTTAAGGAAAGAAATAACTTTATTGGGAGTGTGATCTAAAGTACCCCTCCACTCAACACGCGGTATACCTGGCATAGCCAGCGTCACAATTTTGGCATGACAATCAGTCCATGCCCAAGATAATATCAAAAGCTACCATGCTGAGTAACAATAAATTGGCTCTGGTCTCAAAACCATTAAGAGCAACCAAACATAACTGATAAATGCGGTCCACAACAAGAGAATCTCCTATAAGAGTAGAAACATAAATAAGGGAACTCAAAGAATCCTGAGGTACACCCAAATGCATAGCAAAATAAGAAGACACATAAGAGTAAGTGGAGCCTGGATCAAATAGAACCGATGCATCTCTATGACAAACCAGTATAATACTTGTGATGACAGAATCGGAGGCAACAACCTTGGTATGGGTAGGAAAGGCATAATATCGGTCCTGGCCTCCCCCTCTAGGGCGACCTCTACCTCCCCGGCCTCCACCTCTAGATGGTTGAGCAGGTGGGTAGCAACTAGAGCTGTAACCATAGCCTGAGAACTCTGCGGGGCACGCTGTGGCTGAGAAGTCTGTGGAGGCACACTCCTCCAAGTCTAGGGCAATCCCTCACCACATGGAATGTGTCACCACACTCAAAACAAGCTCTGGGAGGACATGGAAGCTATGACTGGCTCGGGCTAGGCCTACTGGACTAACCTCTGAAAGCACCCCACGCAGGAGGCGCGCAAGAAATCGAAGGTGCATAATAAGGCTCCTGAGGCCTTGGAGGAGCTGGAATACCACTGGCTGCTGGAAGAGCCAAATGAACATGGCAACTCATATAACCCCTACCATGACGACCTGCAGCTGGGGTACGGGCACAAGAATACTGGCCCGACTCTCGAGACCTCTTGGCCTCCCTCTCCTCTCTCTCCCTATCATGCATACCCTTAATCCTACTAGAAATGCTCACCACATGCTGATAAGAAATATCTATCTCCAACTCACGAGCCATGCTATACCTGATGTTGGGAATAAGCCCCTTAATAAACTGGCGAACCCTCTCGCGAACAGTAGAAACCAAGGCTGGGGCATGTCTAGCCAAACTAGTGTAATGGACAACATACTCCGAGATAGTCATAACACCCTAGTGCAAATTCTCAAACTCTGCGCGCCATGCATCCCTGATGCTCTGAGGAACAAACTCCCTCAGGAACATATCTGAAAACCGAGTCCAAGTCAGTGAAGCTAACTCATCCAGACTGTCTAACTCATAGGTGCGCCACCACTCATAGGTGGCTCCTCGAAGCTGGAAGGCAGTGAAAGACACTACACACGATCCTGATATACCCATAGGACAGAGGATACGATGAAACTCCTGCAGAAATCCCAGGGCATCATCTGAAGCTAACCCACTGAATACATGAGGATCATACTTCTTGAACCTCTCAAGCCTTCGGTGCCCATCCTCTGAAACCGCTGCCCTGTCCTCGGGCTAACCTGGGGCTACTGGCAGTACAGGAATAACCTTTGGAACCTGATCTACATGTGCTCGCTGCTCAGGAGTGCGGGCGGCGGGAGTCTGTGCTCTTTCCCCGGCCTGAGATGTAGCTGCAGCAAGGGGAAGCAACCCTGCCTAAGCCAAAGCGGTGTACATGCTCATGAACTGTGCCAGAGTCTTCTGAAGTGCTGGAGTAGTAGTAGAAGTAGGCATGTCAAGTGCCTAGACTCCGGGTGGAACTGCTGGTGGTACCTCGGTGGCAGCTTGCGCAGGTGCTCTGGCTGCACCACATGCGCATCCTCGGCCTCTACCCCGGACCCGGCCTTTGACGGCTGCAGTAGGGGGCTCTACTGCCTGATCATCTTGGGTAACATGTGTCCTCACCATCTGTGAGAGAATAGAAGACATAATTTTAGAATTGTGACATCAAAATCTCACACGACAAGGAAATCAAATGAAGTGGAATTTTCCTCATAGTTACATAGCCACTCGTAGATAAGTACAGACGTCTTCGTACTGATCAACGAGACTCGAATAAATCGGCTTGTGACTCATGACTCCTATGAACCTAGAGCTCTGATACCAACTTGTCATGACCCCGATTCGCCCTTCGTGAACGATCGTAATGGCACCTAGTCTCTACGACTAGGTAAGCCTAACAATGTGGAAAATAAACCAATTTGCGGAAGACAAAATAAAAACGACATAGTGAAATAAGATAGTGTTTAAAAGTGTCGCTCGGCATACACAATAACAACTCTCGAAATCTAAATATATTTTCCATAACGCGGAATCTCATGATCACAAGCCTTTGAATGTCTACAAGTATCTAGCTCTAGAATATTTAACAAAGGAAGAGATAATGCAGAAGGGCTAATACTAAAAAGGGGGAGTAGAAAGGGACTCTTCGGCCTGCGGATGCGACAGATATATCTCGGAGTCTCTACAAGCACCTCGTCTTAAGCGTGATGAGTCTGAGTGGAGGTACCTGGATCTGCACATGAAAAACATGCATAGAAAGGGCATGAGTACACCACAACAGTACTTAGTAAGTGCCAAGCCTAACCTCGATCGGATAGTGACGAGGAAGGTCAGGGCCCTACTGAGATTAAATGAAATATAAGGTGCAACAGTATAAGATAAAGTAGTATAGTTGGAAGATAACAATAAGAGTCAATACCGGATAATAAAGATAACTACAATTGAAAAAGAAATAGAAACAATTACTAGGAATATGCTCTTCTCAAAGATAATAACCGAGGATCTCTCAGTATCCCGAGGATCTCTTAGTACCCTCAATACATGCTAGGGATCTCTTGGTATCCTCAATATATGCTAGGGATCTCTTGGTATCCTCAATATACATGCTAGGTATCTCTCGGTATCCCGCACCTCAACTCAAATCATAAATACGTACAGGGGATCTCCCGGGATACCATCCAGTAGTCCCAAAGTAAAACACACAGCAACAATACAAGGAATACTCAATTAAGCTAAATTTCGTACCAAGTAAAACAGGTAATTCTAACCTAACATGCTTCACATAATACAATTATGGCAGTTTAAGCAATAAAGCAATTAAGTAAATTAAACATGCTTTTCTAAGCTAACAACAGATTTAAATTTCAAGTAGAGTAAGCAGGAAAGGGAAAACACAATTAAAGCTACTTAAGTGAAAATAGGTTTTTCAACAATTACCACAAGTACGCACTCGTCACCTCACGTACAAGGCATTTCAATTACCACAATACCAAATCCTAAGGGGAATGTCCCCCACGCAAGGTTAGACAAGCCACTTACCTCGAATCGGCTCAAAAGTCAACCCGAAACCACGTTCTTGACACGAGTACTCGACTCCAAATGGCCCAAATCTATTCAATTCAATTGTATAATGTAAATAACACTTCAAGTAACTCATTCTACAAATAAATCTAAGCTAATACGCGAAATTAAGTAAAATGACCAAAATACCCCTCGGGCCCATATCTCGAAATTGTGTGAAATTTACATTTTTAGAATCTTCATACTCTCACGAGTCTATACATAATAAGAACAATAAATCGGAGTTCAATTGGCCCCTCAAATACCCATGTTAATGTCTCTTAATCTAAAACCCTAATTACCTATTTTCCAAATGATTTCACCACTAATTAGGCCTTTAATCACATATAAACGAGTTATGAAGTCAAAGATGTTACCTCCAAGTGATTCCCCTTTGGTTTCCTCAAAAATCATCCTCAAAAGCTTCAATCCCGTTCAAAAATGGTGGAAAAATGAAGAATAGTCGCGGATGGGCTATTTAAATACTGCCCAGATATCCCTTCTTCGTGAACGTGGAAGGCCCCTCGCGTTCATGAAGCACAAATTCGCTTGGGTCCAGATTCCTTCATCGCGAACGCGATACATAGGCCGCGAACGCGATGCAAAGCCTCCTCCTACTACGCGAACGTGGGAACACCTTCGCGAACACGTAGGTATGAAACCTCCCAGTTTCGCGAATGCGAAGAATTAATCCTCCCCAGACAAGCTCCTCTTCGCGAATGTGAGACCCTACTCGCGAACGCGAAAAAGGAAACCAGAACTGGGCTGCTGCAATTTTTCTGCAATTTCAACAAGTTCCAAAATGCCCCGTTGAGCATCCGAAGTACACCCGAGGCCCCCGGGATTTCAACCAAATGTGCCAACCAATCCTAAAACATCATTCAAACTTGTTCCAATCTTCGAAATGCTCAAAATAACATCAAAACACCAATTTAATATCGGATTCAAGCCTAAGAACTTCAAAAACTCTCAAAATACGCTTTCGATAAAAAAGTCAATCAAATCTCGTCCGAATAACCTGAAATTTTGCACACACGTCACATTCAAGACTACGGAGCTACTCCAACTTCTGAAATTCCATTCCGACCCTCGGATCAAAATCTCATTATCGAACCGGAAACTTCAAAAATTCTACTTTCGGCATTTCAAGCCTAAATTAGCTACGGACCTCCAAAACACCATCCGAACATGCTCCTAAACCCGAAATCACCCAACGGAGCTAACGGAACCATCGGAATTCCATTCCGAGGTCGTCTTTACACTGTTTCAACTACGGTCAAATTTCCAAAACTTAAGCTCTCATTTAGGGACTAGGTGTCCCAAAACTCTCCGAACTCCCAATAATTCCCCCCGGCAACTCACAACAGTAGAAACAAACATGGGGAAAGCAGTTAATAGGGAATCGGGGCATAAATTCTTACAACGACCGGCCGGGTGTTGATACTCAATTTTTCCCTATATATTTTTAATACTCAAAATACTTTCAAAATGGCATTTTTTTCAAATTTCTAAAGACTTTCAAAACCAATTTATTGTCTATTTTAGCAGTGCAAAATTCAATAATTATTCCCAAAATTATCATTTTTGGTGAATAATTTATTTATTTCTCATATTTACACCAAAATATAATTAAGGTGATATTTGTATATTTTTGCAAATTTATTTGGTATTTTAAAGGCTAAATTGCATATAATTGCAGTTTTTAGCCTACTTTAGGATTTAATAGCATTTTATAATTATGAAATTGGTTCCAATATTTTTAAATTGATATTTATATACTATTAACGGATCCAGTACTTTTAATGTGCTTTCAAAATTATTTTTTACTATTTTTATAAAATAAAAAGAAAAAACTGGCTATTTAACATTTTAGTCTCATTTCATTACAATTATAGCCCATTCGGATTTCAATTTCAACCCCCAATTTCCAGCCCCATTTCGATTGGAACCCGACCCGTACCCAATTCAATTATCCGGTTCCGCTCCGATCTAATCTGAGCCGTTGATCAAATGAGATCAACGTCCCAGATTTTATTTCCTAAATTAAAACCCAAAAACCCCCCCTAGACCCCTCATTTCCAAGACGGTCTCTCTCTCTCTCTCTCTATACTGACTCTTGCTCTCCCTTCCCTCTAGAACCTTCTAGTTCTCTCCGATGAATCCACCGCCTCTCCGCCCACCTCCAGCCTCACCTCTCTCGACCACCAGCCGCCGTGAAACCTTGTCTTGTTGATTCCCTCTATCTTCGAGACCCCAGAAGCCCCCACCATACAAGATGGTCACCGGAAGCTTTGCTAGGTTTGTCTCCGGCCTTTTCCCGATGGGTTTTGGTCCGATGGTGCTACGAATACCATTATTGACGAGTTTCACAGTCAGGTTTCTTACCTCTCACTGGTTTTACGAAACCCTAATTTCTACCTAGACCTCTTAAATCTCTGTCTTTTTAATGATTTTTAACTTACTCTTTTGTGTTTTACACTACTCTCTACTCGATCTTTACGAGTGCTCAAGTTTTCAACGCCTTGTTCTTCTTTTAAAACTAGGGTTTCTGAACCTCTTTCGAAATCACTATATCTACTAATTTTTTTAGTACTGTATGTTTGTGTTGGTATTTCTGCTTGTTGCGTAATCTTCTGGTTTATTTCCCGATTTCTATGTGTTAATTTTGTTCTAACGTTCCACTAATTTTGTGATTTCTTACTTAGGGTTCTTTGGTTTTGTGCCTACTGTGTTTAAATAGATCTAATTGTTTTCTATTTACTAAACGTTCTACCGATTCTGTGCATCTCTTAGAATCCCTGATTTTTTGTATGTGATTTCTTTGGAGGTTTTCCACTGATTTGAGTCACTTCCTTGTTTGTGAGATGTTTTCCTTACTTAGTGTTGATTCCCTGTGATTCTCAATCTCGTCTGTGACTTCCTGAACCAATTTTTTATTTCATTTGTAATCCGTCTGTTTATGTTCACAATATACTTTTATTTTACTTTCCTTACTTGTAATTATTTTGTACTTAGTCCCTATTACATGCTTCATGCTATTCCTGTTAAGGAAATATTAGTCTTGCAAACATATTCCTTATTTGATGCAATTTGTACCGTTTGAGCTATGACTCCCTAATTGAAGGAAATCCGAGTTTTTAATTGATTCTAATAAGTATTCTTTCTATAATTATAATCAGTCTATACGTATTACTTTATTTTCCACTTATTTTCAAGAACTATAAGTACTCTACCCTCTCTTTAGCAAAAAAGACATTTAGTGTTCTGAACTCTCTCTTACACACATAAGCATACTCACTGTTCTCTCTTGTTTCTCTACACAACCTCTCTCACTTCCCCTGTTGACTACTGATTACTCAGTCGGCTGAAAACCAAGCCTGAGTGATTTTGGGACTGCTCTACTATTCTACTGCTCTATACATTGCTACTTGCTTGGTCTGCATACTACTGCTCTACTTCTCTGTACACTACTGCTCTATATTATCTCATCCTCGACTGGTATGCCCTCTATTTGATTTACAGCTTCCAAAACAATATGTTTTTATACATACTGCACTTTATCTTATTTCTTTCATGCTTCTACTTATGGTTCTGTTGTCTTCATTGCAATTAGCATGCTTTGTGCTAATTCATTGATGTGATCATCTTTCATGTAGTTCAGCCTGCCTATGTTTCATTTACTTGTTAATACTTTCTTCCTTACCCCCTAACCCCAATACGTTATCAGTCTGTATTCATAATCCTTCCTAGCTATTAAATAATCCTGAATCTCTTTGGGAGGGAGTATGACTGTTGAAGGCTGAAGTGTTTTCTCTGATGTCTATGCTCTTACATGTGAACTACTTGTCCCCACTTCCCTTTTTCCCTATTTGTGTTTACTTCCCTGAACTATATGTGGTATTTTGGCTCTGAGATTGTCAAAATTGTCACATTGTTTTCTTTCAAAACTGGTTCTACATGGATCATCTTTTTAAAACTGTTTTTCAACTCAATTTCTTTAAAAGCTATGTCACGCACTTTCACTAATCCTAGAGTTTAGGTTCTACCCCCTTCGTGTAAGCATTGCCTTGGGTACCCTTGAGTACTCATTGAACTTTGATGCACAAGGCTGGTAATCCCACACTACACTTGTTCAACATTTTGGTAGTGTTTGGGTGCTGGTATTGGCCAAGGATCTCAATGGGCCCTTAGGGAGCTTTGCCGCACCCAAACCATGGCAAAGGTTGTGAAACTCGAAAGAAGTGAGGTTGGAAGATTGGGCCTGGTTAAAGGCTCCCTATAGAGTAACTTCTTATTTTTCTTTACTTATATGATTCAGCTATCATGGTTTGTAATAACTTGTAAACAACTGATTGGGGCTATAGTGAAATTGGGCGGGATTACGCATGCTTAGTTAAGTAATGGGTAGAAAACATGTCTATAGGGCTTTACTTACCTATTTGTGCAATAGAAACCATGTATAGGACATGCATCTTACATATAGAAATCCTGCTCTAGGCTCTTTACTTTCAGATTGTTATTATACTCATTTCGTAATCACGATTAGTAACCAACAAACAACTGTTATAAAAAATTACTACTGCATTTAGAGATCATGTTTTAAGAGCTTTATGTGCATTAGACATCATGTTGCTTAGGATTTTATTTCATCTGAGTTGCAATTGCTGAACACCTCGCCAGTTGTTTAATTTAATAACACAAGTTTGGGCTAAACTGCGTCTTCTCTTTAAAAATTGGAATTAATATGCATGTTCACCTTTTCAAGTAGGCAATACATACGATGCCTAGGAAAGCTTTAGGCCTAATAAAAATTGATTGATTTTGTTTTATCAGTTTCAAACTACTCAGCCTCTTTTAACTTTCTGAACTCTGTTTCTCGTTTACCACTCTAAAGTTCACTCTTTCTTTGAAAATCTCTCTATCTGGAAACCAGTTTCATATTTATACCCTCTCACTAATTTTCTGAGTCTCGCCCTATTAAGCTTTCAAGCTACTAGGTTATCTTTCTGTCCAGGAACGTGTTATTTCAAACTATTGTATTTTCAAATCTCTACTGTCTTCAAACGATGTTTTAACAGTTCCCTTACCTTTTACTTACTCAACTGTTGCCCTCTTAGTTGTATTTCTGCAAGTCAAACATTCTTCGGGCCATTCAGTTTTTTTTTTATTAAAGCTTCTGCTTTCACTGAAGCTTATCTTTTTCCGGCATTCTTGTTTTTTAAACTCTTATCTTTAAGACCTTAAATGTGTTTGAGACGTGTTAATTACATGTTTACTTGTGTAGGGACTTGTGAGCCACTTATTCGCCTTTGTATGATTCCTTTATGTGTAGTCCTACTTGTTATGTATGTCGCCTAGCATTTTGTCCTTTAAACCTAAGGGTTCGGCCTAGTCCTTACCTCGTAGGAATAGTGGTCCTAAATACCCTCTAGGACTTATAGGATGGGACGGATACAACACGCAATAAACTTTCGTGACCCAATCACGCGTTTAAATAACCTTTACGGGGTGGGAAGGGTAGAATATGGAAATGATAACCGATGCGCTAATATCACGTGCGACCCCTCTTTTGAGGAGTGATTGCTGGGTATTGCATTGAAGTGATCCATATTAATCACAAACCTAGGACCCCTTTCCCCTTTACTTGTTAATCTTTAAGCTTTCTTTTAAAACTAATTTTCTATACTCTCTACTTCTTCAACTCTTAAACTTGTTTGCAAAACTATGTGAAGCCCTTTGCTTTATTTTTCTACTTGTCTTCTTAAAGTCACAATTGTAGCATGGCCGGGAACCACACTTGTGGATCCTGAGGGGTTCCTAACACCTTCCCCTCGGGATAATTTCTAGCCCTTACCCTAATCTTTGGTTTTCCAACTCAAACTCTTCTAAAAAGTGTCCTAATGCACTATAATCATTAGGTGACGACTCTTCAACTTCTAAACCCAATTCTCGAAAGGGAATAGAGTAGTCCTCCCAATGTCGTATACCCAATTTCTGACCCCACGGTTAGAGAAAAAGGGGGCGTCGACAGCATGGCGACTCTGCTGGAGAGCTTCTTTAGGCTTTTACCATTGCATGTTGCTTGTGACTTTACTATCTCATTAATTGCTTTATTTACTGTCTTTTATTCTTTCACTACGAAACTGACTTGGCTCTTCATGTCTTTTCTTTCCTTTAGCTGCTTTCCTTTACTGCTTTATTTCAATACTGTTGTAATTACTACAATTATTGTAATCATTTATCTTTTGAACGTGAAAATACATTTTAATTTGTTTCATTCTTGTAAACTGTATCTTCAACATCATATTCCACACGTGACAAACAAATACCATAGCAACGCTTATAATGAGTGGTTGCGCTCTTCCAATATTATCACCATTTAAATTCGGCAAAGGCGTATTTGCGGTAAAACCAGTCGATCAGCGGTGTAGTCGATGGTTCCGTGCCTTTCCCTCTTGAGTTGTCCGCTCAAGGGTACCTATCTAACACCCTAATAGAAACCTTACTCTGTCTAACTGTGCATGCATCATGGTCAAACCTGGCCGAGTCAATTGTGTTGTCCACATAATGACTCATTAAGATAGCCTTGTCCAAAATCCATCGGGTTTCCCTGAAACCCAAACGGACACCTACATGTTTTGTGCATTTATTTGTAGAACTAAATGCTTTTTATGCTAATTATTGGTTTAAATAGTCGAGTCTGGCGGGGTAACGGTCTAACACTCTGTTTTGCAGAAAATGAGGCACGAAGTCCCCAGATTTGGCATGGTAACCAACATTCATCCAAGGCTGCTAAAATGGTGGGAAGATCTGCACTCCAGTGATCAGACACTCGTCCGAAAATACTTAGGGAATCTGCCTTCTCTTCTAGAAATCCATCCTAACAACAAAATCATAGAGACTACAACTCTGTTCTGGGATAGTGACAGGTCTGTGTTCCGCTTCGGGGACCTTGAAATGACTCCTTTGCTCGAAGAAATAGGAGGCTTAGCTGGTATTCCTTGGGAGACTCCGGGTTTGCTTATTCTAGAGAATCACAAGGGTAGGGGTTTCCTTAAGATGATGGGACTGAAGAAGAACCCAGACTTGACCTGTTTGAAAGACTCCTACATCCCATTCGATTATCTGTACGAGAGGTACGGCCATAGCAAGTCATACCGCACCTACTCAGATGAATTTGCCCTCACCTCACTGGGGCATATTCATAGAAGGGTCTTCGTATTCATGTTTTGTTTCCTGGGGATGATAGTGTTCCCTATGAAGAAGGCTAGGATCCACACCAGACTGGCCATGTTAACCAAGACTCTGATGGAAGGAATTGACGGACAACCTTTCAGTATAATGCCCATGATTGTTGCTGAGATATACCGGGCTCTGGACAACTGTCAGTGAAAGGCTAGTCATTTTGAGGGATGCAATTTATTACTTCAGCTCTGGCTCATGGAGCACCTCCAGAAAGGAGAATACCGATAGGAGATCTTACGCAGAGACTGGGATGATCACATTGCCTTTCACCAGCCAAAGCGTATGAATTATATGCCTAACATATTCGCTCAGCCAGAGGACACTGGAAGATGGGTGGAGCTATTCGAGAATCTAAAAGAAGACCAGGTACAGTGGATGGTCGAATGGTTCCCTACGGAAGAATTCATTGTTCGATCCCGAGACGCACCATTTCTCATACTCATTGGTCTAAGAGGAACTTATCCCTGCATTCCCCTCCGAGCCATGAGTCAGGCGGGAAGAAAGCAAATCATACCAAGGGTCAACAAAATGAGTCACTTTAGGGCTGATTTCCAGGACGATGATAGCCCTCATAAATGCCAAGCTCAACACATGTGGCATTGCAAGCTCGTTTTGGGGAAAGAATCTATTGAGCCATACAGGTATCACGCTGGTTGCGTGCCGCACTATTCGGGTTGGTTGGAAGATAATCACAATGGTATGGGTCAGCCCGGGTTCATTCACGGACACAGAATCATCGACGAGAAAGCTGAATCACGAGTTAAGTACAATCAACTGCGCAAGAGGATTAGAGAGTGTGAAAGTGATCATCGGGAAATACAAGAAGCCCATCAGAAGTTGATCGAGGAAATATGGCTGTCAGCGCCAACAAGCGACTAGGGTATTTGGAGCGGGGTCTAGTGGATCTAGAAGGAAAGTTCCTCAAGAGGATTGAAGATTGTCGAAATGCTGAAGGGAATGCAGGCGGGCATTTGGCTCAAGCTTATCTGCTGCTAGGACTGCACGAGTTGGTGAAGATGTTCGAGGGGGATAAAGATATCGAATCTGGGGAAGGTCCTTCTGGGACCAAGTAGTTAGGAGTCCTTTATTTTGCTTTTAATGATGTAATAAGGCCAATGACCACTAGTGACATTTTATTTTCTGTTATTTAGCATCGTTTTGGATTCGCCTTATTTTTATCAATAAAATGAGGCATTTAGCATTATAAGTTCTCCAAATTAATTTGTCGCTAGGCCTATCTCGGGCACAATGAGGCACCTAAATTAGGACGTGATTTATATTCTTGCACAATGTATTTAAATATTGCAACATTTTCTTCTCATAACCAGCACTAACTTGTTACCTTTTTGTTTTTCTTTATTTTTATTCCCCTCCCCAAAGGTTAGTTCGTGCATTCTGGCACCATTATCATACAGTACGAGATCCAAGGGCCCAGAAAGCTTTGGGGTAGCAAGGCTAAACAAAAGCACCATGCATCACATTTTACCTTTACTAGTTGATTTTATTTCCGCATTGTCTTTAATTCTGAAAAGAGCTCGGATATTCAAAACAATTACGAATTTAATCGAACCATTTCAGTTTATTATATATCTCGCTCTTATTATTTTCTATCATTCACTTTATTTTACACAACATTACTATTACTTGCCTTGACAATGAACCAACGATAGTGACTTGTAACAAGATAATGCGACAAACGGATACTGACTCAGAAGAGGATGATATGCCAGAAGAGGTCGTTAGAGGAGTTGAGAATATTGAAAATAGGCCTAAGTTTAACTTGGATGAAACTGAGGTCGTTAATCTGGGAGATGCAGAGAATGTCAAAGAAACGCGCATCAGTGTTCACCTGTCACCATCAGAAAAGAAAGAGTACACGGAGTTCCCAAAGGAATATGAAGACATATTCGCCTGGTCATATGATGATATGACTGGTCTCAACACATCCATTGTAGCTCACAAACTGCCAACAGATCCAACATGCCCACCGGTAAAGCAGAAGCTTAGGAAATTCAAACCTGACATGAGTTTGAAAATCAAAGAAGAGGTTACCAAGCAAGTCAAAGCCAAGGTTTTCAGGGTAGTAGAGTATCCGATATGGTTAGCCAACATCGTGCCAGTACCAAAAAAGGATGGGAAAGTTAGAGTTTGTGTTGACTATCGAGATCTTAATCGGGCCAGTCCCAAAGACGACTTCCCCTTACCTAACATACACATTCTTATCTACAACTGCGCCAAGCATGAGTTGTAGTCTTTTGTTGATTGTTTCGCTGGGTATCATCAAATATGGATGGATGAGGAAGATGCAGAGAAAATGGCTTTCATCACACCATGGGGAATGTACTGTTACAAAATTATGCCATTCGGTTTGAAGAACGCTGGTGCCACCTACATGAGAGCCATGACTACCATCTTTCATGACATGATACACAAGGAGATCGAGGTATATGTGGATGACGTCATCATCAAATCCAAGAAAGCCAGGGATCACATGGAAGACCTAAGAAAGTTCTTCAACAGACTGAGGAGGTACAATCTGAAACTGAATCCCGCCAAGTGTGCATTCGGGGTTCCAGCTGGAAAATTATTGGGCTTTATCGTGAGTCGTTGAGGAATAGAATTGGATCCATCAAAGGTCAAAGCTATCCAAGAATTGCCACCGCCAGAGAACAAGAAGGATGTGATGAGTTTCCTGGGGAGACTTAACTATATCAGCCGGTTCATAGCTCAGTCCACTGTCATTTGTGAACCTATCTTCAAAATGTTAAAAAAGGATGCTGCTACCAAGTGGACTAATGATTGTCAGAAAGCTTTTGACAGAATTAAGGAATACCCGTCAACGCCACCGGTCTTGGTTCCGCCTGAGCCGGGAAGGCCCCTATTGCTTTACTTTGCGGTATTGGATGGAGCATTCAGTTGTGTTCTGGGACAACATGATGAAACAGGGAGAAAAGAGCAAGCCATCTACTATCTCAATAAGAAGTTCACACCGTACGAGGCCCGGTATTCTCTTTTAGAACGCGTTGTGCTCTGACTTGGGTCGCGCAGAAGTTGAGGCATTACTTCTGTGCTTACACTACTTATCTCATATCCAGAATGGACCCTCTAAAGTATATCTTCCAGAAACCCATGCCCACTGGCAAGCTCGCCAAGTGGCAAATCCTGCTAAGTGAATTCGACATTGTTTACGTGACCCATAAAGCAATCAAAGGGCAAGCCTTGGCGGACCATCTAGCCGAGAATCCCGTGGACGGAGAATACGAGCCCCTAAAAACGTATTTTCCCGATGAAGAGGTATCTTTCATAGTAGAAGATATTGCAGAATCCTATGATGGTTGGAGGTTGTTTTTCGACGGAGCTGCAAATTTCAAAGGAGTTGGCATAGGAGAAGTCCTAGTATCAGAAACCGGCCAGCACTACCCGGTATCCACCAAGCTCAGGTTCCCTTGCACCAATAATATGGCCGAATATGAAGCCTGCATCTTGGGGCTCAAAATGGCCATTGACATGATCGTTCAGAAGTTGCTAGTAATCGGGGATTCAGACTTGCTCATACATCAGGTTCGGGAAGAGTGGGCAACCAAGAACTCTAAGATACTCCCCTATTTGCATCATATACAGGAGTTGAGGAAAAGGTTCACAAAGATAAAATTTCAGCACATCCCCAGAGTCCAGAACGTGTTTGCTAATGCATTAGCTACTTTATCGTCCATGATCCAGCATCCAGATACAAATTTCATTGATCCCATCCCAGTAAAGATTCATGACCAGCCATCTTATTGCGCCCACGTTGAGGAAGAAGTGGATGGAAAGTCATGGTTCCATGACATCAAGAAGTACTTGACGACAGGGGAATATCCAGAATTTGCCAACACTACTCAGAAGCGCACACTTCGTAGGTTATCCAGCAACTTCTTTCACAGTGGAGGAATCCTGTATAGGAGGACTCCCGATTTGGGTTTACTAAGGTATGTCGAAGCAAAAGAAGCATCCAGGCTGTTAGATGAAGTGCATGCAGGGACCTGCGGGCCGCACATGAATGGTTTTGTCTTAGCAAAGAAGATACTCCGAGCAGGGTATTTTTGGATGACTATGGAAACAGACTGTATCCAGTATGTTCGCAAATACCATCGCTGTCAGATACATGCAGATATGATAAAGGCGCCTCCAAACAAGCTTACTGCAACAAGCTCACCATGACCATTCGCTGCTTGGGGAATGGATGTTATCGGACCTATCGAGCCTGCCGCATCAAATGGGCACAAGTTCATCTTAGTGGCAATTGATTATTTTACCAAATGGGTCGAAGCATCATCATACAAGGCGGTCACTAAGAAGGTTGTGACGGGTTTCGTCCGCGACCGCATTGTTTGTCGGTTTGGAGTTCCGGAATCAATCATCACCAATAATGGTTCCAATCTCAACAACGACTTGATGAAAGCAATATGTGAAACTTTCAAGATCAAACACAAGAACTCTACAGCCTACAGGCCTCAGATGAATGGAGCTATGGAAGCAGCCAACAAGAATATCAAGAAGATACTAAGGAAGATGGTTGAAAGGCACAAACAATGGCATGAGAAGTTATCATTCGCTTTATTGGGATATCGCACTACAATCCGCATATCGACCGGAGCAACTCCCTACATGCTGGTTTATGGTACAGAGGCGGTCATCCCCGCCGAGGTAGAAATTCCCTCCTTAAGGATCATACAAAAAGTAGAATTGGACGATGCACAATGGGTAAAAGGTCACTACGAGCAGTTAGCCCTTATAGATGGGAAAAGGATGAATGCGGTTTGCCACGGTCAGTTGTATCAGAATAGAATGTCTAGAGCTTTCAACAAAAGGGTTAAGCCAAGGAAGTTTACACCGGGGCAGCTGGTGTTGAAGAAAATATTCCCACATTAAGATGAGGCCAAGGGGAAGTTCTCTCCCAATTGGTAGGGTCCGTACATGGTTCACCGGGTTCTAACTGGAGGAGCCCATATTCTTGCAGAGATGGATGGAGAAGTCTGGCCGAAGCCAATTAATTCAGATGCAGTGAAACGATATTATGTGTAACCTCTTATGATTCCCTTAATGATGTAATTTGAACTACGCCTGACCTGATTCCCGTTTAAGAGGGGATACGTAGGCAGCCCTATGGGTTCGGTCATAATTTAATAAAAATCCCATTTTCCCCCACTATTGGATCTGGGGAAGAATTTTAAGGAGGACCCTCAAAATTCCGAAGTTGATTTTATTCCATGCATCGCCAGAAGCGCCAGCCCAGTGAACTAGGGCAAAATTTTGAGGAGGACCCTCAAAATTCCGAAGATGATTTTTTTTAAGTCATTCAGCACAATGGTCAGAAATGTCCGCTTAGCAAACTGGGGCAGAATTTTGAGGAGGACCCTCAAAATTCCAGAGTGAAAGCGGTTGCAATGACTTGAACCACGTCGCAGTCGTTGGTTTATCTAAAGAAAACTATTTTCGATTATATACGTTATATTTACTAAATCATGCATAACTATTATCCGAATTGCTGTTGTTTAGCAACACTACCCCAATGACACACAACGTCAAGAGCCTGGAGGAGACGAACTAACCTTTCCCCTCACAGAACTCACAATTTTCTTTGGATGCAGGCACTCGACTTGCAATATCGTCAGTTATATTTATGTTTATATGCATACTTTCCCAAGAGTGCAACTTCTCAGAATCATCACTTGCCCGCAATTGCTATCCGTACACAATCTCCCCAACAGTCATATTGTCGTAATCGGCTATCAGCTAAGAGATTTTATTACTAATCATCCTTTTACATTCTTGCACTGTATAAGGCTACTCTTCTGCCTTTCGAGACTAAGCATTGTCTCCCTACCTGCATTTCTCTGCATTCTGCACAAGGCTACCTTTCTGCCTTCCGAGGTTAAGCTCTACCTCCATCTGCATTTCCTGCATTGCATAAGGCTACCTTTTTGCCTTTCGAGACTAAGCTCTATCTCCATCTGCATTCTTTTGCATTGCATAAGGCTACCTTTCTGCCTTTCGAGACTAAGCTCTGTCTCCATCTGCATTTTGCATAAGGCAACCATTCTGCCTTCTGAGACTAAGCTCTGTCTCCATCTACATTTTGCATAAAGCTACCTTTCTGCCTTTCGAGACTAAGCTCTGTATCCATATGCATTTTGCATACAACTACCTTTTTGCCTTCCGAGGTTAAGCTCTACCTCCATCTGCATTTTGCATAAGGCTACCTTTCTGCCTTTCGAGTCTAAGATCTGTCTCCATCTGCATTTTGCATAAGGCTACCTTTCTGCCTTTTGAGACTAAGCTCTGTCTCCATCTGCACTCTACATAAGGCTACCTTTATGCCTTCCGAGACTAAGCATTGTCTCCATCTGCATTTTTTTTTGCATTGCATAAGGCTACTTTTCTGCCTTTCGAGGTTAAGATCTACCTCCATCATCATCTGCATAAGGCTGCCTTTCTTCCTTCCGAGACTAAGCTCTGTCTCCATCCTGCATGGCTGAAATATCGCCACTTTATTTTCCTACATGGCTGAAATATCGCCACTTTATTTTCTTGCATCGGCTGAAAGATAGCCACCTTATCTTTCCTACATCGGCTGAAATATTGCCACATTTTATTTACGTCTTGCATGGGCTGAAAAATCGCCACCTTCTGCATTTCATGGGCTGAAAGATCGCCAAATTGTCCAAAGGCGTCATTGTTCAGAGGTACCATTTGCATAGCTGGAGAACGCCATGCCATGGCCTGAGGACCCCTACTTTACCTTTTGCATATCATTATTCAAAGGCATCATGGTTCGGAGGCATCATTCTCATAGCCCGAGAACATCATTTCATAGCCTGCGAATCCTTTACCATACGCCTCATGGCCTAGGACGTCATGGTTCGAGGACGTCATCCTAACCATCCGAGGACAACATTCATGGTCCAATGGGAATTTGCATCACGTTTAAATTTACGCATGATATACGCTCGTATTGCTTACTTGCAGGTACACCGGCTGGCAACAGCTGTCTCAGCAGGAGCGATCCCGCTCTAGTTCCCACGACCTATCGATTTTTCAGCAACCTCTCTCAATCTAAACATCGCGTTCGTCCGTTTCAAATCACCATCAGCATATTCCGTCAATGGTTCCGAAACTACACATGGCCTGATTCCTGTAAGACCAGGGATATGTAGGCGGCTCAAAAACCAGAGCTCGGTCAAAACTCCTTTCAAATCGCCACTTCCGATCAAAATTGGCCATCTTATCTTTACCCGACAACTCTTTCATCCTTCCCGGGTAAAGAGGGATAGCTGTTGATACCCAATTTTTTCCTATATATTTTTTATACTCAAAATACTTTCAAAATAGCATTTTATCCAAATTTCTAAAGACTTTCAAAACCAATTTATTGTCTATTTTAGCAGTACAAAATTCAATAATTATTCCCAAAATTATCATTTTTGGTGAATAATTTATTTATTTCTCATATTTACACCAAAATATAATTAAGGTGATATTTGTATATTTTTGCAAATTTATTTGGTATTTTAAAGGTTAAATTGCATATAATTGCAGTTTTTAGCCTACTTTAGGATTTAATAGCATTTTAAAATTATGAAATTGGTTCCAATATTTTTAAATTGATATTTATATACTATTAACGGATCCAGTGCTTTTAATTTACTTTCAAAATCATTTTTTACTATTTTTGTAAAATAAAAAGCAAAAACTGGCTATTTAACATTTTAGCCTCATTTAATTACAATTATAGCCCATTCGGATTTCAATTTCAACCCCAAATTTATCCAATCCAAACTCCCCAATTTCCAGCCCCATTTCGATTGGAACCCGACCCGTACCCAATTCAATTACCCGGTTCAGCTCCGATCTAATCTGAGCTGTTGATCAAATGAGATCAACGACCCCAATTTTATTTCCTAAATTAAAACCCAACAACCCCCCAGACCCCTTATTTCCAAGATGGTCTCTCTCTCTCTCTCTATACTGACTCTTGCTCTCCCTTCCCTCTAGAACCTTCTGGTTCTCTCTGATGAATCCACCGCCTCTCCGGCCACTTCCAGCCTCACCTCTCTCGACCACCAGCCGCCGTGAAACCTTGTCTTGTTGATTTCCTCTATCTTCGAGAACCCAGAATCCCCCACCATACAAGATGGTCACCAGAAGCTTTGCCTGGTTTGTCTCCGGCCTTTTCCCGATGGGTTTTGGTCCGATGGTGCTACGAATACCATTATTGACAAGTTTCACAGCCAGGTTTCTTACCTCTCACTGGTTTTACGAAACCCTAATTTCTACCAAGACCTCTTAAATCTCTATCTTTTTAACGATTTTTAACTTACTCTTTTATGTTTTACACTACTCTCTACTCGATCTTTACGAGTGCTCAAGTTTTCAACGCCTTGTTCTTCTTTTAAAACTAGGGTTTCTGAACCTCTTTCGAAATCACTATATCTGCTAATTATTTTTAGTACTGTATGTTTGTGTTGGTATTTTTGCTTGTTTGCATAATCTTCTGGTTTATTTCCCGATTTCTATGTGTTAATTTTGTTCTAACGTTCCACTGATTCTGTGATTTCTTACTTAGGGTTCTTTGGTTTTGTGCCTACTGTGTTTAAATAGATCTAATTGTTTTCTATTTACTAAATGTTCTGCCGATTCTGTGCATCTCTTCGAATCCCTGATTTTTTGTATGTGATTTCTTTGGAGGTTTTCCACTGATTTGAGTCACTTCCTTGTTTGTGAGATGCTTTCCTTACTTAGTGCTGATTCCCTGTGATTCTCAATCTTGTCTGTGACTTCCTGAACCAATTTTTTATTTCGTCTGTAATCTGTCTGTTTATGTGCACAATATACTTTTATTTTACTTTCCTTACTTGTAATTATTTTGTACTTAGTCCCTATTACATGCTTCATGCTATTCCTGTTAAGGAAATATTAGTCTTGCAAACATCTTCCTTATTTGATGCAATTTGTACCGTTTGAGCTATGACTCCCTAATTGAAGGAAATCCGAGTTTTTAATTGATTCTAATAAGTATTCTTTCTATAATTATAATCAGTCTATACGTATTACCTTATTTTCCACTTATTTTCAAGAACTATAAGTACTTTACCCTCTCTTTAGCAAAAAAGACATTCAGTGTTCTGAACTCTCTCTTACACACATAAGCATACTCACTGTTCACTCTTGTTTCTCTACACATCCTCTCTCACTTCCCCTGTTGACTACTGATTACTCAGTCGGCTGAAAGCCAAGACTGAGTGATTTTGGGACTGCTCTACTATTCTACTGCTCTATACATTGCTACATGCTTGGTCTGCATACTACTGCTCTACTTCTCTGCACATTACTGCTCTATATTATCTCATCCTCGACTGGTATGCCCTCTATTTGATTTAAAGCTTCCAAAACAATATGTTTTTATACATACTACACTTTATCTTATTTCTTTCATGCTTCTACTTATGACTCTGTTGTCTTCATTGCAATTAGCATGCTTTTTGTTAATTATCAAGGGTTTTCTCTGATGTCTATGCTCTTACATGTGAACTACTTGTCCCCACTTCCTTTTTTCCCTATTTATGTTTACTTCCCTGAACTATATGTGGTATTTTGTCTATGAGATTGTCAAAATTGTCACATTGTTTTCTTTCAAAACTGGTTCTACATGGATCATTTTTTTAAACTATTTTTCAACTCAATTTCTTTAAAAGCTATGTCACGCACTCTCACTAATCCTAGAGTTTAGGTTCTACCCCCTTCGTGTAAGCATTGCCTTGGGTACCCTTGAGTACTCATTGAACTTTGATGCACAAGGCTGGTAATCCCACACTACACTTGTTCAACATTTTTGTAGTGTTTGGGTGCTGGTATTGGCCAAGGATCTCAATGGGCCCTTAGGGAGCTTTGCCGCACCCAAACCATGGCAAAGGTTGTGAAACTCGAAAGAAGTGAGGTTGGAAGATTGGGCCTGGTTAAAGGCTCCCTATAGAGTAACTTCTTATTTTTCTTTACTTATGTAATTCAGCTATCATGGTTTGTAATAACTTGTAAACAACTGATTGGGGCTATAGTGAAATTGGGTGGGATTACGCATGCTTAGTTAAGTAATGGGTAGAAAACATGTCTATAGGGCTTTACTTACCTATTTGTGCAATAGAAACCATGTATATGACATGCATCTTACATATAGAAATCCTGCTCTAGACTCTTTACTTTCAGATTGTTATTATACTCATTTCGTAATCCCCTCTAGTAATGTATACTTTCATATTTATACCCTCTCACTAATTTTTTGAGTCTCGCCCTATTAAGCTTTCAAGCTACTAGGTTATCTTTCTGTCCAGGAACGTGTTATTTCAAACTGCTGTATTTTCAAATCTCTACTACCTTCAAACGATGTTTTAACAGTTCCCTTACCTTTTACTTACTCAATTGTTGCCCTCTTAGTTGTATTTTTGCAAGTCAAATATTCTTCGGGCCATTCAGTTTTTTTATTATTAAACCTTCTGCTTTCACTAAAGCTTATTTTTTTCCGGCATTCCTGTTTTTTAAACTCTTATCTTTAAGACCTTAAATGTGTTTGAGACGTACTAATTACATGTTTACTTGTGGAGGGAATTGTGAGCCACTTATTAGACTTTGTATGATTCCTTTATGTGTAGTCCTACTTGTTATGTATGTCGCCTATCATTTTGTCCTTTAAACCTAAGGGTTCGGCCTAGTCCTTACCTCGTAGGAATAGTGGTCCTAAATACCCTCTAGGACTTATAGGATGGGACAGATACATCACGCAATAAACTTTCGTGACCCAATCACCCGTTTAAATAACCTTTACGGGGTGGGAAGGGTAGAATATAGAGATGATGACCGATGCGCTAATATCACGTGCGACCCCTCTTTTGAGGAGTGATTGCTCGGTATTCCATTGAAGTGATCCATATTAATCACAAACCTAGGACCCCTTTCCCATTTACTTGTTAATCTTTAAGATTTCTTTTAAAACTAATTTTTTATACTCTCTACTTCTTCAACTCTTAAACTTGTTTGCAAAACTATGTGAAGCCCTTTGCTTTATTTTTCTACTTGTCTTCTTAAAGTCACAATTGTAGCATGGCCGGGAACCACACTTGTGAATCCTGAGGGGTGCCTAACACCTTCCCCTCGGGATAATTTCTAGCCCTTACCCTAATCTCTGGTTTCCAACTCAATCTCTTCTAAAAAGTGTCCTAATGCACTATAATCATTAGGTGGCGAATCTTCAACTTCTAAACCCAATTCTCAAAAGGGAATAGAGTTGTCCTCCCAATGTCGTATACCCGATTTCTGACCCCACAGTTAGAGAAAAAGGGGGCGTCGACACCGGGTCGTCACACTTCCAAAGCTTTTGATATCTGATTTCTCTCTTTCAATCCTCCAAAATCTCTATTGAAATAAATAAACCCATAGTGGAAGAGATTACAAGAACAAGGTTGCAAGTTTCTGCATCTTAGAGGGGAGAAAATTACAAACTAGCAACAAAAAGAATGATATGTACTTCCAAGAAATAATTTACACAAAACAAGCGCAGCTGTGAACCAAAGGCAGTCACAGATTTGCAAAACTTCCTTCGTCGCAGATATTTTACACTTGAAATTCACCTCTCATTCCTTTAATTTACACATATTTGCTCTACAATCAAGTTGTGGGTAACTTGTGGATACAATACTAATACAATTATAATAAATTTTAAATGTAGATTTGTGATTAAAACTTGAGGAAAATAAAGATCGTAATTTTATCATAATTTTTCAGAAATGTATCGCGATTGTATTATAATTGGATATGTATCATAATTGTTGCAGGAATTGTATTACAAATGTATAATAATTGTATTTTCATTGTATATTATTAGGAGCAGTTGTGAATTTGTGATGAATTTCATAATTTGTATCACAAACATGATAATTGTATATTAATTTACTAGTATTGTATGAGGTATTATTTTGGGTATTAATGTATCAGATAGAAGTTAGATACAATTGTGATGCAAGTATGATACATTTATGTTTTAAGCACTGATGTATCTGATACAATTCAACTATAATTATGATACAGTTATAATACAATTTCTGAATATTTGTTAATAATATAAAGTTGTAGGAAATGGTGAAGAGAGAAGATGGAGATTCTGGACATAGATTAAGGGATTTTGATTTAAAATAAAGGAGAGAGAAGAGGAGAAGGAAAAAAAGGAAAGGATGTAATTGAATCCCTTAATTGAAGGCACTAATAATGGGGTGAGAGCCTTTTAAGAAGCAATGTATACAAGTTTTAAGATAAACCTAGATACTTATTAAAAAGGGCAAAACACAGAGAACATAGGTAAATAAATTTCTAATATAGTATAACAAGGTAAAAGTCCCTATAACATAGGCCTACTAGCTACTAATTTAATATACTACACTATCTTATATATAATAAATTCTCTTTCACTAACTTGCGCAGAAATTATATTTAAAAAAAATAATTCTTCAATCCCACAATTGATAAATATATTAAAATATTTCCGGTTATTACAAGAACTCCATAGTTAAATATTGAATACAGAATTACGAAAGCAAGAAATTCAACTAAACATGTAGTACAAGTTACTAATAAAAGATAGTACAAGTGGACATATGAAATTAGACTAAACATGGTGACTATAACATGCTAAGATAACTCATTTAAGGCATGAAAAGGAAACTACGTAACTAAAACCGACATTTCAATATTTAGCCCGTGTACACACTCGTCACCTTGCGTATACGGCTTCCACATATTACAAATTATCACAATAGTACCAAATCCTAAGGAAAATTTACCCCACATAAGGTTAGACAAGTCATTTACCTCAAATCACGCTAAATCTATTAATTAGAAGGCCTTTCACTCGATTTTCCAACTCTAAACGGCTCGAATCTACCCAAAACAATTACATACTATAAATATAACTATAGGAAACTAATTTAAATAATGAAATTATGATCTTATCAAAGAATTGAAAAATTACCCAAAACAGTCAACCAGGGCCCGCGTCTCGGAACCCGACAACAATTATATAATCCGAACACCCATTCGATATTGAGTCCAACCATAAAAAAATTACACAAAACCGATACCAAAATCTCACTCAAATCTCCAAAATTTGGCCAAAGAAGTTTCCTCCATTTTCCCCAATTTTCAACTTAAATCCCTAATTAAAAGATATAATTAATAGTAGATTCATGGAAATTAATCAAAAACGAGTCGAGAATCCTTACCTTAACAATTCCTTTTGAACAACCCTTGAAATCACACGTCGCACCTACGCTTCGGGCCGCAATTGCGTTCCTATCCATCGCAGAAGTGAGACCGTTTATGCTTATCGTTTTCTGAACCTGCGAGCCCAGATCTTGGCTGCCTTCTCCTCTTCTATGCTCACCCATTCGCACACGCGAGTCCTCACCTGCGGTCATAGCCTCCGCAGGTGCGATAACACCAGAAGCTGGAAGTTTCAGAAACTGCATAAATTCAAAAATTGATCCGACTTCTATCCGATTCAGACCAGGGGCCCCCGATACCCGTTCGCATATACCAACTAGTTCCAAAACACCTAGCGGGCCTAATCAGGGCCAAAAACTACATCAAACAATATGAATTCAACGAATCGCAACCCAAATTCAAGCTTAAGCAACTATGAATTTCAGAATTCTGAAACCGACGCCAATTCATACCAAAACAACTTCGATTGACACCAAATTTTGCACATAAATCATAATTGACATTACGGTCCTTTTTTAACTTCTGGAATCGTGATCCGACCTGGATATCAATAATGTCAACTCCCAGTCAAACTTCCTAAAATTCTACCAATTTCCAACTTTCGCTAAAACACGCCGAAACGACCTACGGACTTCTAAGTCAACATCTAGACACGCTCATAAAACCAAAATTACCATACGGAGCTATTGGAACTATCAAAACTCTATTCCGGAGTCATCTTTTTACAAGTCAAACTACGATCAACTCCTATGACTTAACCTTCCAACTTAGGGACTACGTGTCCCATTTCACTCTGAAATTCACCCGAAATAAAAATCAAGCACCCCGACAAGTCACGTAACTACAATATAACATAGAGGAGACAAAAAATAGGGTATCAGGGCTAATAACTCAAAATGTCCGGTTGAGTCGTTATAGATCATTTGATGAATGACCCTGATATTTGAGAGTATAAAATCAATAAAAAATTTATTATAAGGAAAAGGGACGGTAATTGGATCTTCGTAATCCAATGGTTGAAACAAGATCTGGCAAGGGATTTGATTCATTTGTGCTTCTTTTTTTTAGTATAAAAGATGAGTGATGTGCAATTTGTTAATTGGCTTTTATGGGGTGACACAGATTGCCAACATAGGATGGAGGAGGTGGGTCTGGACCGGGTTAAGGCATTTGGGCTCGTATGTTTTGGGCCAAAATAGCTTAAATAGCCTTTGACACATAGCCACATTGAGTTTAATTGGTTATTACAAGCCTTTTGAACTTTCAACTCCTTTTAAAATCAACTTAATCATGCTCAATTAATCGCAATTAAATAAAAAATTATCAAATATATTATTAATTACTACAATTAATTATCTGTTAAAATACTTCATTTATTGAATTATGAAACTAGTTTTGGCCACTTAAAGAAAATAAGACAATATAATTATAAATTGACGATTAATTTATAAAGTTAGTTCTAAACTTTATTAAGAGCTAAAGTTATTTCAAAATAGTAAGAATAATATAATTTATAAATATTAGTATCGAATTGCTATTATTTCAATAATATTAATTATTATTAACTATTATATTTAGAAAAATAAGTATTATTTATTTTAAAAATATTGTATCATAATTATTGCTAATTAATAAGCATCGCTTATTTAATTTTAAAAGGGAGAGTCAAAATTAGTCGTCAACACTTATATCTTGTCCAAATTAACTGACTGCGTAGCTTGAGTCGGACCCCGTGAACTCGATTACCCACTAGATGAATCCAGTACCGATGAATCCTCAATAGATGGAGCGTGATGAGAACTCTTGATTATGTCCAAATCCACTTTACAAAGAGTAAGCGGACACGATCGCATGCAGTATTATTTACCCAACTATGAGTCGGGATCGTATCCTGCAGAGAACAATATGTATGCGATTTGGCAAGTGTCATGCTCCAAACCTGGAGAGGCGTGGCTGGCAGGTGCCATATTTGGCCTGAGCGTACCACTCTGTAACTGTGAACTCTAGAGGGTTAACTCTCAACTTAGGCCGATGATGCCATATTTTGAATTATCTGAAAATATATATATATATATATATATATATATATATATATATATATATATATATATATATATATATATATATGTGTGTGTGTGTGTGTGTGTGTGTGTGTGTGTGTGTGTGTGTGTGTGTGTGTGCTTAGAATGAACATCTACTGATATACAAAATATACAGAACTCGTCTACAAGTCTCTAGAGATAACTGAAATGTACCATGGTTGGGACAGGGCCTCGACCAACCCATCAAGCCTGTATATATAAAATGTACTCCAAGGTCTAGATCTGTTAACCCCAAAAATATGCTTACCTATTGATACTGACTCATTTCTATCAATATAGTTGGTAAAATAATTGTTTATCCATATAAGGCTCGGTATGTGTAACTACTTTGCCATAGTAGGCTCTCTCATAGGCGCTCGACCATACTAGGCTTTATATCTCGTCCATTCTGCGCTCGCTCATAGGTGCTCGACCACAGTAGGCCTGGTATATAACTTACTATCTGATCAGAGGTTGCACAATAGAGGCCTGCCCATCGATTATAACTCGATAGTGGTGAAAATACTATAATACTGTATATATATAGGCTCTCTGCTCTATTGGCTAAAATAATACAAAATTAAATTAAATATGAAGTCCCGATAAGGGAGAATGTGGTAACTTATGAAACTAGGATAATGTACATAAATTTAGGAATATGAACTTCTTTTTAAGTCTCGTTATCAAACACATGTAGTTACAAGTTAATGACAAAATGAAGGAAAGGTATAGCCTTAACATACCTTATGACAATCTGTCCAATAACCCCATTAAATTTGTCTCGTTTCACCTTAATCTACAACGATGATAACAATACTATCATCAAGTTATGAAAGGAACAACTATCACACAATGAACGACAAGCTTATTTTATAGTAAAATGGGCAGCATCTCCCCTATAATCTTTACTTCCTCCCAATTTGACATAACACCAACAACAACAAGAGCACAAAAATAACAACATGTATACATTATTTTCCAACATTATATCCATCACAAAATACCACAAAACAACCCACACACCCTATAGACATGTCATTTTTGGCCCTCCCCAATATTTTTATATTTTAGCATGTAAATATTTAATTTAGGCCTAATATAGCTATTTCAACTATTTTTGACTTCTTTTACTTTATTTCGTCACAAGAAAATAAAAATTACAAAAATATTTAGTTTGCGTATCCTTCATAAAATTAAATATAAAAATATACAAAAATAGTACCTTATCTTTATTTTTATATATAATCTTGAAAACACAAAAAAAAAATAGTTTCATGTTTTAATATAGTTTAGTTCAATTAATTAAAATTAGTTTTATATTTTTATATTATAATTGTATATAATTTTAGAAGGAGGAATTAGTTTTGGGTTGGTTTATCCCGTCGTTATGAATCTTGTAGTCCATTATTTTTAGGGAAATTTTCATAAAGCACTATGTTTTAGTAGTAATTAGCCATCTATAGATATCATTTGCTATATTACGGATTATAGATACCTTTTCTGTGGTTATAAGATGTATTTGATGTATTTAAGCTAATGTATTCATGAATACAAAAGCAAAAATAGGCGTGAATCAGGGAAGTCTAGCTAATCAGTTGTTGTATTCGAGTGTATTTGACTGTATTCATCGCGTGAAACATGAGATTACAGCTGAACAGATTATTGTATTCGACATTATTCACGACGTTAAATAGGGGATTACACTATTTTTAAAACAGAAAGTGAATCAATTAACATAATAGACTCCTAATATAACTCAACAAACTCAATTATAACACACAAAAATTATATTTTCAGTTATAAAAAAGATTCTCAATCGAAAAATACCCCAAAACATAGCAATCTTCGGAAAAATTATATAATACATCTGAATACATAAATTATATTAATTAAAAAACATATGAATATATTCATGGCATATAGAGAGACAGTGAATACAATAAAATACATAGGATACAGCAGGATACATTGAAATACAATGAAAAAAAAATGACAGTGAATATAATGAAATACACGGAATACAACGAGATACATTGAATTACAATGGAAAAAAGACAATGAATACAATGAAATACATGAAAATACATTGAAATATATTAACAGAAAATCAAGTTGCTCAGCCCCAAACTCCGTCGTCTTTGTTCAAGAACAAACCCTAATTTCCGGCGAATCCGCCGTAGCAACGTTTGAAGGTACAACACGCGACACCTTTGAGATTTGAAGGTACAACACGGGACACCTTTTTTCATCTCTTGCTACCCAACGTTGCTTGAATTATACAACGGAGCAGCGGATGTATCATAGCCAAACAAGTGATTTCCAAATGAGAGACTCCGATTTTGAACTCCTGTTCCAGCACTTGTACATTCACAAAAATACTGATTAAGATAATCTTTATTGCCTTTGTACATAGAGTCTTCTAAATCTGCAGAAGCACCAGCACCAGCATCACAAATAATATCTCTAATACTTCTATGGTTTGCAGAAGTAGCCATTCTATAAAGATTCTTGCATAAAAGTATGTAAATTTTGCGCCCAAGAATACAAATACCAAGAAATTAAAAGGGTATTTCTTTTCAAGAAGTGAATGAAAATAAAGAAAAAGAAAACTTTAGCAAGAATTAGGAAAAACCTAGGTGTGCTACATCATATACAAACACTACCCTTTTGGGGTTTCAGATCGGTGGACTTAGAGATGGACCAGTCCACTAACGTGATTAGGGGTTGTGATTTTAGGCTACATATTAACTTGGTACTAGGTATGAATGCTGAAGTGAGCTTTGCACAAATCCGGTGGAAGGAGGAGGAGATCGAAAATTTTAATGGGATGGGGGAAGAGAATGAGATGTATCAAAGTAGAGAGAGGCAGAAAGTAGTATAACTGATTAGCGGACTTAGTGGCTTAGGGCTAGGAGGTAACCAAAATTAAATATTTTGTTATAAACCTTAAAAGGTATCTATAGAATATAATTTTTTTAAATGATATTTATTTAAAATAAATAAGGTGTTAACCTTTGCTATAGGAGGTAAAAATTCCTTTTTTTTAATCTTTGGCCCAATTTCATAGCCCATAATTTCCTAACCCATAACTCATAGGACCATACCCCTAACCTAATCCCTACCCCTATATAATAGGACCTACATCTAAAATATAAGAACTAACCTAAAAAAATCACCAACTGTTTTCATAACAAAAGAATCCTCCATCATCTCTTTTCTAAAAAAAACTAAAAAAAAAGACCCCTAACCTCCTTGAGAAAATCGGCCGCAACTCCAACACTTCTAGCACAATCGACTGCCCCTAACTTCCAGAAAAAATAATTAACTCACTTAGTTGAACATAAAATCTCTCACACACACACTTGGAAGAAAGAGGGAAAATTCCAAAAAGTGATGGAGTGCACAGATGACTAATAATGTTCATGGCAAGGAAATTCTGTATCATTCCAATATGTCAGCCTTGAGGATTTTCTGTCGAACATGAGAAAACAAATTCTCGGCAGATCATTGTTCGGGTTAGCTAAGGTTTCATTTGAAGCTGCATATTGGGGTTTCCGGTCCAAGGTTCAAAATATATTTCAAAGTTGTTGTTCGAGTTTGCTATCGACGTGCCATGGTTCTTGATTCGATAATATTATTTAATCAAAGATTAAGAAGAGATTTCAGCTCCATTTGAGGTCCATTCTTTCCCATATTATTTTCTTTTTCTCAATTTTTTTATGTGTTGGTCTATATTTATTTGCGCACCATGCGTTAGTCATTGCTTTATGACTGGTTTTAATTTCTCCTTTTAGATCTGTTTGAGTTGAATTTTTTATTTGAGTTTTTAAGTACAAGCAATTTGTGAATTCTTGTCTTGTGAATACATACAGATACATAAGTCAAATGAAAACGATAGATGCTCGTAGGGAACAATTGTGATTAAACAGGATTGGTTTGTCTTTGCTTGCTTTAATTGAAGCCGGTGTGGTATGTTTGTTGATTTGAAGGAATTAATCTAGTTATTGCTTTTATTAAATTAGTTGTCTGAGTCTGATTTCCAGTGTTAGCATGCCAAACTAAAATGAGGCTACTACACTTCGATCTTAATGATTTTGGAATGGTGAATTGAGTTATGGGGTCAGTATTTGAAAAGATGGGAATCTTGTCAATTGAAGTTAAATAAAATTCAAGCTTTTAGTCATGGTTTGTGCGTAAATTGGGTTTGGTACTAAGTTTAATTGTGATTTATTTGCTTGAATTATTAGGAGCATTTTTAGGCCGAGCACATTTGGGTAGGCCATATTAGGACGTTTATGCATTTTATTTCGAGGTGAGAGGTCGTGCCATTTAGTAATTCAAACGCGCTAGTTGCTTTAGGCGCATTATTTTAATAATTTACCTTCCTAAACTCGGGTGCGCATTTATGTGACCCAAATTCAAATCTCAACAACGTTAGATAAAATGTGTTGGGGACTGCGGGTGCACTTATGTGACGTGGTTCAAGACGCATTTTAAATGACGTTGCAATCTTCCTTTAAAAATGAATAGAAGCAGTTAAAAGGTTAAAATTAAACTATAGGATAAAACATGTGTTAAAATCAGATAATAGGCCGAATATAATAGTTGAGCGACCATGCTAGAACCACGGAACTCGGGAATGCCTAACACCTTCTCCCGGGTTAACAAAATTCCTTACCCGGATTTCTGGTTCGCGGACTGTAATATAGAATCAATCTTTTCCTCAATTCAGTATTTGAACCGGTGACTTGGGACACCATAAATTATCCCAAGTGATGACTCTGAATTTAATCCCATTTCGATTGTCACTTTAAGTTGGAAAAAACTCCCTTTATACCCTTTCCAGGGGTGTAGGAAAAAAGGAGGTGTGACAACTCTGGCGACTCTGCTGGGGACCGAACCCAGAATCTCTGGTTCATGGTTCAGAATTCGAGCTTAGATGTATTGTTGTATTTGGCTTTATCTGTTATCTAATTACATGCTTGTTCCTAATGTGTTAAATGATGCTTTTACCGCTTTGATATTATCTGAACTGTATATAAACTGCTACGAAACCCTTCTCTTCTCATCTTCGGGGATGTGCTCGCTGGTCGAGACTCCTTATTCTGTTAGTGTCATACCTTGAAATAAGAAAGAGGCTCAGACAAGTTACTAAGCCGGATGACCTTTTGGTTCCCGGTACGTAGCCCCCTCCTCGGCTCGAGTTGTCCGCTCGGGCACACAGTTTATAACACATACCCAGGTTTTGAATCTAGAATAACTCAGCCTCATGCCGGATCCCTAGTAGGAACGCTTGTTTGCATCATGTGCATCTGACTTTGGGGACTCAACACAGGGGTTGGGTCCATCTAGGACAGGTGTACCCAAAATAACAGACCATCTTGATGCATCCTATGTGCTACATGTTGCATTTCTTCAAGGGTAAAAGGGTCATTTGGCGGACCAATGATAGTTGAGGGTAAATGAAAAAGAAAAAGAAAAAGAAAAAGAGGTTGAAGTGTGAAGATAAAGCGAGTGAGACCCAATTATATTTTCTGTCACATTCTTGTTAAAAAAAAACAGCTTGAAAATTCAAAAAAAGAAGAAGAGATTTTGCACTTTTTCATCATTTTTCGTAAATCAGAAAATCAAAAAAAAAAAAAAAAATCCAAAAAAAATTACATGTCTCATCAATTTTTTTTTTTAAAAAGATAAAAAATATGTTTTCTCTAAATTAGTTGTTTTTTTAATTCTCGCCCGTATCCAATCTGCCCGAACTATGCATACCTGATTTTCGTCTTTCGGGGCGTGATACGTAGGCAACCCACATAGGGTTCGGTCTTCCTAGTAAATCTTAGGTTCTTGGCTATGCGGGGTCTTAGCCAAATTTTGCATTTCTAGCCATCTTTTGGCCAAATAAGTCATTTTGTAAAAATAGCCTAAATCATGTCTTGCATGTTTTCAACAGGAAGGGTTATTGTCTCGCACAACGCTCTAGGTCTTTAACCTATTTGGTTTTAATTTTCTCATACAAGCGTAGATTTACTTATCGGAGTTTGAGCAGGACAGAGCCCGAGGACATCTAGTCAGGATCGCTCATTTAGGAGTGGATTAAAAGAAAATTTTCTTTTCTTTTTATGTTTTGAGTCCGTTATTTTATTTTATGTCGTCTTTTATCTTTTAGTTTTGTATAGTAATGTCGAGTTTTAGTATTATTATTGTACTTTCTATTTTGCATTTGAAAAGGTGTGTAATGAATCAAAAATCCAAAAAAAAAATTGCTTTTCATATTTCCATTAGGAATCTTCTTTAGAATACTAATTGTAGGAATGAAAAAAAAAGTATTTTGGAGGTGGTTTTTCCTTTAGGCAATTAATATCTAGGACATAAATATGTTTTTATATTTCGTTTACTATATTAGGACCGAAATTCATTTTTTTTTCCTTTTAGCATCTTTTAAAAGTTTTCCTTAAGGCATTAATCTCAAAAATCCAAAAAGATTTTATTTTGAGGTTCTTAATGAAAAATGAAAAAAAAATATTCTTTTATTTTCCTAAGAACATTAGGATATTGTACATAGAAAAAATACTTTATCTTTTGCTTATCATTAGAATTTCTTTTTTAGGTAATCAAAATTGAAATCCAAAAGCATTTTGTTTTATCTTTTTCATTGCTCGTTTCGAAATATCGCGTCAGGATATCAAATGAAAAATTCAAAATATGTTTCTGTGGTTTATTGTTTAGATTTCCTCCTAAAAAAACGAATCAAAAAATATTTTTTTCTCTTTTAGGGTTTTCCTTGATAATTTCTCATAGAGTATCTGTTTTAAAAAAGAAAGGAAAAAAAGAAAAGAAAAGAAAATGAAAATGTTAGTTTGTTTACTTTATTCCTGATCTGCCAAAACTACGCAAAGATATGATTCATGCGGGGTCATGATACGTAGGCAACCTACATAGGGTTCGATCGAATCACTTTTTTTATTAAAAGAAAAAAAGGAAAAAAAAAGAAAGAAAAAAAGAGGTGAAATTGTGGGATGTGAGAGAAAGAAAGAGTGATGATAAAAAAAGGAGAAATGAAGGAAAATGGGCAAGCCATCAAGTGCTAGAATAGCAAAGAAAAGAGGATTTGAAATGAACAAATTGGGATGATGCCAACTGACCTTTGTACCCTCGAAGTCATTTTAGAACTGATAAATGTGGCTAGGTGCAGTGCACATAAAGTGAGATTATCTTATGTTAAATGCCCTAACGCTAACGTGATGGCTTCATTTTGTTATATTCATAGCAGAAGGGTGGTTGGTTTGTGGTTTTAAAGTGGTAACTCTTCTCTACAATATAAAGTCAAAAGGCAATGGCAGACAACAACAGAGCTGATTTGGTTGATACCGGCACTCGAAAGCAGTTGGTTGAACAGGACAATGGGTTGGTTGAAGAGGTAAAGATGTTAAAACAACACATGGCTGACATGCATCAGGCTTGGATGACTGGGAAGACGCCACCCCCGCCACCACCTAGCTTCCTAGATACTACCCTTACCCAAACTCCGGACACAATGCCAGATGATCCTCCATACTCTCCAGATCCACCCGCTTATCTCCAAGCTCATGATGCCCAATATTACCCCTCAGAGGTTGCCCACAAGGTTCCCTACTCATACAAACAGGGCCCAAGGGATGGGCCTCATGTTGAAAATGAAAGGTTCACAGGAAGAAAAGGGAAAGATGGGGCACCCAAGAGGTTGAAAGGCATAGAATAGTCCTTAAAGAACAAGCAAGGAACGGGAGACCAGGGAAGCATGGCTTACAAGGAAGTGTCTGTGTCCCTTGACGTTCGCCTGCCTGTGGGGTTTAAAGTGCCAAAATTTAACTTGTATGATGGGTATGGAGATCCGGTAACCCACCTGAAGGTTTATTGCAGTGAAATGAGAGGTGTTGGAGAGAAATATGACTTGATGATGGCGTAGTTCAGTGAGAGCCTGACTGGGGAAGCTTTGGACTGGCATGCTCATTAAGATGTTGGTAAGTGGCCTACATTGGGTGACATGGCTCAAGACTTTGTTCAGTACTTTCAATATAAATCAGGTGTTACCCCAGACCGCTCCTCCATATCTAGGATGGGAAAGAAGCCGGAGGAAAGCTTTAGAGAGTTTGGGCTCAGATGGAGGGAGCAGGCTGCTCGAGTCAATACCCCCATTGGTGAAGAAGAAATGGTTGAGCTTTTCCTACAAGCCTAGGGGCCCACCTACTTTAGTCATTTGATCCCGGTCCTGGGGAAGCCTTTCAATGATGTGTTAAAAATGGGGGAGCTAGTAGAAGACGGAATCAAGTCAGGCAAAATCATGAGTTGTTCGAAAAACATTCACGACATCCTAGTAAGCTTGGGTGGAAGAAAGAGAAACAGAAAATATGATCCAATGGGCTTTCCCGATCAGCACTTCCAGCCTAGACATCATTCCCGTGGATATCCTTATGTACCAGATGAGCCTCCCCAATGCCACTTCTCTCCATAGAACTCCCAAAGTCTTACATCACTCTACCAGTACCCAGCTCCACAAAATGCCTATCTACCCCCACGAGTCTACCGAAACCCCCCTGGATCAGGTTTCTGACCCAATCAAGCATTTAAGAACGAGAGGTTGCGAAAGAAGAAAACCTTCACTCTATTGGGAGAGTCATATGCCAGTCTGTTCCAGAGTTTACGGAAATTGGACATGTTGAAGTCGATCCAGATAAAAATGCCAAACCCTCTTCCAAAGAAGTTTGGTTTTTCTCAAAGGTGCGCATATTTCTTAGATGCCCCAGGGCATGGAATAGAGAAGTGTTGGAATATGAAGAATGCGATTTAGAAGATTATTGATGCAGTCGACATTGTCGTGCAAAATCCAGACGCAACAGACACTAGCCAAAGTCCGTCACCTGTGCATAATGAGACGCATATGGGGGGTATGATTTGTTTTGAAAAGGAATGTTAGAATTTTTCTAGGATCCTAGGAAGTCCACGTGCTACGAAGCTTTCAGTGCTATTAGAGGTTGATCCTAAGAACGAGCAGGCAAAGGGAACCCAAAGGCAATCTGTTAAGAACAATGTGATGGAAACTTGTGAAGGTCCTAGTATTGTTGCTGCAGAAGTCAGTGGCTAAGATGTTGAATTTGATGATGGGAAAGACGCTCTTTTCTTGGTTAGCCAGGGAGGAGTTTTGGTGGTTTATTTTGTTGTCATTTCTGCTGTGCGGGTTGTTTCAGGGTTGTAATCCGAATATTGTCTTGTGACTCAAACCCTTCTATCCTTTTATTTTTCTTAGTTTGTTTGGTCATAATAGCCCGTTTAGTGTTGTCTAGGTTTGTTCTAGGTTTGTAACCCTAGTTTGGTTTGTTTGTTTTGTTGTCCAAACCCTTTCACCATATGTCTAATGCAATTTTCTGTTTTCTGTGATTTCTAGTCATTTTAGTTTAGTTCTTTTTTCTTTTTATAGTTCTTTTCCTATTGACTCTAGTGACATAACATGCACGCGTAACTCTCAGCCTGATTTTAAAAGTCAGTTTAATCACGAAGCAATGAAACAATGTTGAAGATGTAGGGACATTTGAGGGAAATAAGTAAAGGCATTTTGAGATCACTTCAAGCCCGAATTGCGTGAAACTGGGGTAGGTAGAACATAAAAATACACTATTGAAATGCATCATGCTGCATCAGGTGAAGATAATGGCAAGTTTGCCCCAAATTTGTAAGGGGCCATTCGTGGTAATGAGAGTGAGGGTGTTGTCCAATGGGGCTTGGTAACTAACAGATGTAGAAGGCGAATGCGTGGAAATGATTATCAAGTCTAGTGCAATCAAAAGATGTTACAAAGGTTTTCTTTGGTTTGTTTAATTGTGTAGTTTGCACTTGGCATGTTTTGGAGATTGGAATGACGAAGGCATTTTGTTCTGCTATCTAAACACTTTATCCTTCGTTACCCCTTTGAGCCTTATCGATTTTCTTTCATACCCCTCTTTTGGAATCAGTAGCAAAGATTAGAAACGCAAATGTCAAAGATAAGTAAAGGAAAAAGAGAAAAGAAAAAGAATGGAAAGAAAGAGAACAAAAAGAAGAAGAAAGAGAAAAGGAAAAAAGAAAAGAAAAGAAAAAAAAAGAAGAAGAAGAAGAAGAAGAAAAACAACAACAAAAAGAAAAAGAAGGAAAGAAGAGAAAAGAAAAAGAAAAAAAAAATCACAACAAACAAAGTAATTCTCATAACATGAACTATGTTCGACCTGATTCCTTTTAAGGATACGTAGGTAGCCTCACGGTTCCGTCTCATCGAAATAAAAATCCAAAAGTTCCCAAGCAAGAAACTGGGGTAGAAGTTGTGGTTGCTGTAGGAAATCTAATTCTGAAAGTTGTAATTTTGAACACATTTGAATTGTTTTGAGCCTTTTATACCTTTTCTTTCTAATCTCGTCCAAAAGCCCACATTACGATCCAAAGAAAGACCTTCTGATCAGTCTTCAAGAGATTCCAGGTCGAGCAAATAGAGGTGATTCATATCTGGGGCAAAACTCTGGTCCAAGCATGAAAAATAATAAAAATGAGAGAGTCTTATCGGTGAAAACCCTTCGTGGGCACCGTAAGGTGATGAAAGCAGAGAGAAATAAAAAATGAGAGAGTCTTATTGGTGAAAACCTTCACGGGCACCTTGAGGCGACTGTAAGTTGAGAAAAAGAACAAAATGAGAGAGGCTTGATGGTGTAAACCCCTCGGGCACTACATGTCGAATAAGGACTGTGAATCAGATTGGATAATCGGAGCATGGAAGCCCAGTTTCACGGTTTGGGGTATAATAGGAGTTGAACATCAGACCTTCTTGACAGAATAGGCCATAGGTGCATGTCACGGTCATTAGAGTTGGTGTCCACATTTGATAGGTTTCTACTTTGTAGTTTTCTTGTCAGGAATCATATCTTTTCATTGTCCTTTACTCCGTTCCTTTTTGTCTTGTTTACTTCCTCTTCCTGAGTCTGTGCGGTTAGAACAAGTGAGAAATGACTTCAAAATTTGCCACCAGCTGTCCAATTGCACAAAACGGGGTCTGGATAACACATCAAATGTCATAAGTCAAAAAAGAACAACAAGCGCATTGAGCTGGTAATAATCAACATGCTTTGGGATACTTGTGAAATACAAAGGTTTGGTACATATCAATTCAGGAATAATGCAACAAGATGGAGGGTGATAGGTGAATGAATCAAAGGTATTTTCGGTGAAACACAAAGGTTTGATATATATCAATTCATGAACAATGCAACAAATGGAGGGTGTAGGGTGAACGGATCAAAGGTATTTTCTATGATAAGATTAACAAAGAAAGTGGTTAACCAGTGACAAGCAAGGTCTTCCAAGCAGAAATCAAAGTTATCATGGAAAGTGAAGGAGCAATAGACCTCAAGGTCAATGCCGGTGGTTTAAGTCAGGAAAGAACAACATGCACATTGAGTAGACGGTAATTGACGTACTTTGGGATTCATGTGAGACACAAAGCTTGATAAATGTCAGCTCATGAGTAATGCAACAAATAGAGGGTATTGGTTTTGAACGGAGAAAAGTTATTTTCTGTGATAAGGATGGTAGAGAAAGTGATTAGTCGAGGAACAAGCAAGGGCTTCGGGTGGAAATCAGTTATCATGAGAAGTGATGGAGCAACCGCCCTCAAAGTCAAGGCCACAAACCAACCACCATATTTTAAACTAACAAGATTTTTCGTTGCTTTGAAGCAGAGGCAGAAAATTTCGTTTGTTCTGGAGAAATCCTCCGCTGGGGAAAGGCAAGAACTAGACAGATTTGACATTTGATTTTCAGGACCCTCCTGGATAATGGGATTTAGTTTTTAAGTTTTCAGGACCCTCCTGGATAATGAGATTTAGTTTTAAGTTCTCAGGACCCTCCTGAATAATGAGATTTAGTTTTAAGTTCTCAGGGCCCTCCTGAATAATGGGACTTAGTTTTAAGTTTTCAGGACCCTCCTGGATAAAGGGATTTAGTTTTTAAAATTTTCAGGACCCTTCTGGATAATGGGATTTAATTTTAAGTTTTAAGGACCCTCCTGGATAATGGGGTTTAATTTTAAATTTTCAGGACCCTCCTGGATAATGGGATTTAGTTTTTAAGTTTTATGGACCCTCCTGGATAATGGGATTTAGTTTTTAAATTCTCAGGACCCTCCTGGATAATAGGATTTAATTTAAAATTTTCAGGACCCTCCTGGATAATGGGATTTAATTTTAAAAGTTCTCAGGACCCTCCTGGATAATGGGATTTAGTTTCTAAGTTTTCAGGACCCTCCTGGATAATGGGATTTAATTTTAAAAGTTCTCAGGACTCTCCTGGATAATGGGATTTAATTTTTAAGTTTTTAGGACCCTACTAGATAATGAGATTTAGTTTTAAGTTCTTAGGACCCTCCTAAATAATGAGATTTAGTTTTAAGTTCTCAGGACCTTTCTGGATAATGGGATTTAATTTTAAAAGTTCTCAGGACCCTCCTGGATAATGAGATTTAATTTTAAGTTTTCAGGACCCTTCTGGATAATGGGATTTAATTTTAAAAGTTCTCAGGACCCTGGATAATGGGATTTAGTTTTTAAATTCTTAGGACCCTCGTGGATAATGAGATTTAGTTTTTAAGTTTTCAGGACCGTCATGGATAATGGGATTTAGTTTTAAATTCTTAGGACCCTCCTGAATAATGGGATTTAGTTTTAAGTTCACATGACCCTCGTGAATAATGGGATTTAGTTTTAAGTTTTCAGGACCTTCCTAGATAATGGGATTTAGTTTTTAAATTTTTCAGGACCCTCCTATATAATGGGATTTAATTTTAAGTTTTTCAGGACCCTCCTGGATAATGGGGTTTAATTTTAAATTTTCAAGACCCTCCTGAATAATGGGATTTAGTTTTTAAGTTTTTAGGACCCTCCTGATTAATGGGATTTGGTTTTTAAATTCTCAGGAACCTCCTGGATAATGGGATTTAATTTAAAATTTTCAAGACCCTCCTGGATAATGTGATTTAATTTTAAAAGTTCTCAGGACTCTTCTGGATAATGGGATTTAGTTTCTAAGTTTTCAGGACCCTCCTGGATAATGGGATTTAATTTTAAAAGGTCTCAGGACCCTCCTGGATAATGGGATTTAATTTTTAAGTTTTCAGGACCCTCCTGGATAATGTGATTTAGTTTTAAGTTCTGAGGACCCTCCTGAATAATGGGATTTAGTTTTAAGTTCTTAGGACCCTCCTGGATAATGAGATTTAATTTTAAAATTTCTTAGGACCCTCATGGATAATAAGATTTAATTTTAAGTTTTCAGGACCCTTCTGGATAATGGGATTTAATTTTAAAAGTTCTCAGGACCCTTCTGGATAATGGGATTTAGTTTTTAAATTCTCAGAACCCTCATGAATAATGGGATTTAGTTTTAAGTTCACATGACCCTCCTGAATAATGGGATTTAGTTTTAAGTTTTCAGGACCCTCCTGGATAATGAGATTTAGTTTTTAAATTTTTCAGGACCCTCCTATATAATGGGGTTTAATTTTAAATTTTCAAGACCCTCCTGGATAATGGGATTTAGTTTTTAAGTTTTCAGGACCCTCCTGGTTAATGGGATTTAGTTTTTAAATTCTCAGGAACCTCCTGGATAATGAGATTTAATTTAAATTTTTCAAGACCCTCCTGGATAATGGGATTTAATTTTAAAAGTTCTCAGGACCCTCCTGGATAATGGGATTTAGTTTCTAAGTTTCCAGGACCCTCCTAGATAATGGGATTTAATTTTACAAGTTTTCAGGACCCTCCTGGATAATGGGATTTAGTTTTTAAATTCTCAGGACCCTCCTGTATAATGAAATTTAGTTTTTAAGTTTTTACGACCCTCTTGGATAATGGGATTTAGTTTTAAGTTCTCAGGACCCTCCAGAATAATGGGATTTAGTTTTAAGTTCTCAGGACCCTCCTGAATAATGGGATTTAGTTTTAAGTTCACATGACCCTCCTGAATAATGGGATTTAGTTTTAAGTTTTCAGGACCCTCCTGGATAATGAGATTTAGTTTTTAAATTTTTCATGACCCTCCTATATAATGGGATTTATTTTTAAGTTTTTCAGGACCCTCCTGGATAATGGGGTTTAATTTTAAATTTTCAAGACCCTCCTAGATAATGAGATTTAGTTTTTAAGTTGTCAGGACCCTCCTGGTTAATGGGATTTAGTTTTTAAATTCTCAGGAACCTCCTGGATAATGAGATTTAATTTAAATTTTTCAAGACCCTCCTGGATAATGGGATTTAATTTTAAAAGTTCTCAGGACCCTCCTGGATAATGAGATTTAGTTTCTAAGTTTCCAGGACCCTCCTAGATAATGAGATTTAATTTTACAAGTTCTCAGGACCCTCCTGGATAATGGGATTTAGTTTTTAAATTCTCAAGACCCTCCTGTATAATGAAATTTAGTTTTTAAGTTTTTAGGACCCTCCTGGATAATGGGATTTAATTTTAAGTTCTCAGGACCTTCCAGAATAATGGGATTTAGTTTTAAGTTTTCAGGACTCTCCTGAATAACGTGATTTAGTTTTAAGTTTTCACGACCCTCCTAGATAATGGGATTTAGTTTTTAAAATTTTCAAGACCCTCCTGGATAATGGCATTTAATTTTAAGTTTTCAGGACCCTCCTGGATAATGGGGTTTAATTTTAAATTTTCAGGACCTTCCTAGATAATGAGATTTAGTTTTTAAGTTTTCAGGACCCTCCTGGTTAATGGGATTTAGTTTTTAAATTCTCAGGACCCTCCTGGATAATGGGATTTAATTTAAAATTTTCAAGACCTTCCTGGATGATGAAATTTAATTTTAAAAGTTCTCTGGACCCTCCTGGATAATAGGATTTAGTTTCTAAGTTTTCAGGACCCTCCTAGATAATGGGATTTAGTTTTTAAAATTCTCAGGACCCTCCTGGATAATGGGATTTAATTTAAAATTTTCAGAACCCTCCTGGATAATGAGATTTAATTTTAAAAGTTCTCAGGACCCTCCTGGATAATGAGATTTAGTTTTTAAGTTTTCAGGATCCTCCTGGATAATGGGATTTAATTTTAAAAGTTCTCAGGACTCTCCTGGATAATGGGATATAGTTTTTAAATTCTCAGGACCCTCCTGGATAATGGGATTTAGTTTTTATGTTTTCAGGACCCTCCTGGATAATGAGATTTAGTTTTTAAATTCTAAGGACCCTCATGGATAATGGGATTTAATTTAAAATTTTCAGGACCCTCATGGATAATGAGATTTAATTTTAAAAGTTCTCAAGACCCTCCTGGATAATGGGATTTAGTTTTTAGGTTTTCAAGACCCTCTTGGATAATGGAATTTAGTTTTAAATTTTCAGGACCCTCCTGGATAATGGGATTTAATTTCAAAATTTCAGGGCCCTCCTGAATAATGGGACCTAGCTTTAAGATTTCCATTAGATAACAAAGTTTAGCATAAGTTATGTTGTAGGGTAATATAATTTAGCTGTAAAATTGTCACTCTTAAGATAAGACTTGATTTTTGATTGTCAGGACCCTCCTGGATAATGAGACATAGTTTAGAACTGGCTTGGATAACAAGATTCAACATAAGACATACCTTCAGTAGATATACTTTAGGTTTAAAATTGTCGTTTAATTAAGAATTGTCAGGACCCTCATGGATAATGGGGAGTAGTTTAAGACCCTCTTAGATAACAAGGTTTAGTGGAAGTCATACCTTTAAAAGTTTGTCGTTTAGTCAAGGGTTGTCAGGACTCTCCTGGATAATGGGACCTAGCTTTCAAATCCTTAGTAATATTTGATAACCCGATTCAATTTAACACTCACAGATGCGCCCGACACCAAACTAGGGCAGAATTGTTTTTTTGTTTTCGTCTGTTTTTGTTGAAATCAGGCGCCCACCTGGAGAACAAGGGAATACATTTTAAATTCAGCAATCAGGCGCCCACCTGGAGAGCAATGAAATACATTTTTCAAGTTTTGGTAATCAGGCGCCCACCTGAAAAACAAGGGAATACATTCTAAGTTCAGCAATCAGGCGCCCACCTGGAGAACAAGGGAATACATTCCAAGTTCAGCAATCAGGCGCCCACCTAGAGAACAAGGGAATACATTTCAAGATCAGCCATCATACGCCTACCTGTAGAACAAGGGAATACATTTTTCATGTTTTGGTAATCAGGCGCCCACCTGAAGAAGAAGAGAATACATTTCAAATTCAACAATCAGGCGCCCACTTGGAGAACAAGGGAATACTTTTTTCAAGTTTTGGTAATCAGGCGCCCACCTGGAGAACAAGGGAATACATTCCAAGTTCAGCAATCAGGTACCCACCTGGAGAACAAGGGAATACGTTTCAAGATCAGCAATCAGGCGCTCACCTGGAGAACAAGGGAATACATTTTTCAAGTTTTGGTAATCAGGTGCCCACCTGAAGAACAAGGGAATACATTTCAAATTCAACAATCAGGCGCCCACCAGGAGAACAAGGGAATATATTCCAAGTTCAGCAATCAGGCACCCACCTGGAGAACAACGGAATACGTTTCAAGATCAGCAATCAGGCGCCCACTTGGAGAACAAAGGAATACTTTTTTCAAGTTTTGGTAATCAGGCGCCCACCTGAAAAACAAGGGAATACATTTCATATTCAGCAATCAGGCACCCACCTGGAGAACAAGGGGATACATTTCAAGTTCAGCAATCAGGCGCCCACCTGGTGAACAAGGGAATACATTTTTCAAGTTTTGGTAATCAAGCGCACACTTGAAGAACAAGGGAATACATTTCAAATTCAGCAATAAGGTGCCCACCTGAAGAACAAGGGAATACATTTTCAAGTTCAGTAATCAAGCGCCCACCTGGAAAGTATGGGAATATAGTTCAAGCTCAACAATTAGGTGCCCACCTGGAGAGCACGAGAATACAGAAAGTTTCAGTAATTAGGTGCCACCTGGAGAACAAGGAAAGACAGTTTAAGTTTCAAGGGAAAGTAGTTCCGAAGAAAGACAATTCAAGATTTGGCAATCAGGGACCCACCTGGAAAAAACAAGGGAATTCACTTAAGAATGCAATTCAAGTCAGCAACAAAAGAAGCTCGCGGCAAGAATGCGAGTCAACAGTCCGAGGTGATCAACATAAGTTAATCATAATAAAGAAAAACAGAGAAAGGCAAGAAGTGAATCCAAATACAGAAGTTGATGAAAATGTGAGCTGCTCGAGACATGGTTGAAGTCATAAGCATAGTATGTCCGGTTTTGGTCTTAAAAGCTGAAGAAGAATGAACTAATACCTGCAACTAGCAAGCGTCAAGGTTCAAATCCAAAGTCTGCATGAAGAACCAGTCAAGACTCAAGATCAAGCTTTAAAAGACTTATAGATAGGAATCTTGTAACTCGTAGTTGACAGGCTTAGCTAGTCTTTTTCATGTTTTGATTTTTGATGTAATCACAGGACCACGGACCGGAACCTTGGCGGAACGGCACCTCGACCGGCTCTCCACCTCGGCATAGTCCATCATCTCACTCACCTCTGAACTACACGTGGCCTGATTCCTTTATATCCAAGGATATGTAGGCAGCTCAGATACCAGGGCTCAGTTACATTCCCCTTTTCTCTTAGTTTTAGTCTCTCCAAATAAGGGTCGGGTTAAGAAACCTGTCTAGTCGTTCTTTGTCCGAAAACATTTCATATTTCCAGTCAAAGAGGGGCAACTGTAGACATGTGATTTTTGACCCTCCCCAATATTTTTATATTTTAGCATGTAAATATTTAATTTAGGCCTAATATAGCTATTTCAACTATTTTTGACTTCTTTTACTTTATTTCGTCGCAAGAAAATAAAAATTACATAAATATTTTAGTTTGCGTATCATTCATAAAATTAAATATAAAAATATACAAAAATAGTACCTTATTTTTATTTTTATATATAATCTTGAAAACACAAAAAAAAATAGTTTCATGTTTTAATATAGTTTAGTTCAATTAATTAAAATTAGTTTTATATTTTTATATTATAATTGTATATAATTTTAGAAGCAGGAATTAGTTTTGGGTTGGTTTATCCCGTCGTTATGAATCTTGTAGTCCATTTTTTTAGTCTTTGGCCCAATTTCATAGCCCATAATTTTCAAACCCATAACTCCTAGGCCCATATCCCTAACCTAATTCCTACCCCTATATAATAGGACCTACACCTAAAATATAAGAACTAACCTAAAAACGCACCAGCCGTTTTCATGACAAGAGAATCCTCCATCATCTCTTTTCTAAAAAAAAACTAAAAAAAAAGACCCCTAACCTCCTTAAGAAAATCGGCCGCAACTCCAACACTTCTAGCACAATCGGCTGCCCATAACTTCCCCAAAAAATAATTATCTCACTCACTTGAACATAAAATCTCACACATACACACTTGGAAGAAAGAGGGAAAATTCCAAAACGTGATGGAGTGCACATATGACTAATAATGTTCATGCCAAGGAAATTTTGTATCATTCCAATATATCAGCCTTGAGGAGTTTCCGTCAAACATGTGAAAACAGATTCTCAGCAGATCATTATTCGGGTTAGCTGAGGTTTCATTTGAAGCTACATATTGGGGTTTCCGGTCCAAGGTTCAAAATATATTTCGAAGTTGTTGTTCGAGTTTGCTATCGACGTGCCATGATTCTTGATTCGATAATATTATTTAATCAAAAATTAAGAAGAGATTTCGGCTCCATTTGAGGTCCATTTTTTCCCATATTATTTTCTTTTTCTCAATTTGTTTTATGTGATGGTCTATATTTATTTGCGCACCATGCGTTAGTCATTGCTTTATGACTGGTTTTGATTTCTCCTTTTAGATCTGTTTGAGCTGAATTTTTGATTTGAGTTTTTAAGTACAAGCAATTTGTAAATTCTTGTCTTGTAAAAACATATGGATATATAAGTCAAATGAAAACGATAGATGCTCGTAGGGAACAATTGTGATTAAACAGGATTGGTTTGTCTTTGCTTGCTTTAATTGAAGCCGTTGTGGTATGTTTGTTGATTTGAAGGAATTAATCTAGTTATTGCTTTTATTAAATTATTTGTCTGAGTCTGATTTCCAGTGTTAGCATGCCAAACTAAAATGAGGTTACTACACTTCGATCTTAATGATTTTGGAATGGTGAATTGGGTTATGGGGTCAGTATTTGAAAAGATGAGAATCTTGCCAATTGAAGTTAAATAAAATTCAAGCTTTTAGTCATGGTTTATGCATAAATTGGGTTTGGTACTAAGTTTAATTGTGCTTTATTTGCTTGAATTATTAGGAGCATGTTTAGGCTGACCACATTTGGGTAGGCCATATTAAGACGTTTATGTATTTTATTTTGAGGTGAGAGGTCGTGCCATTTAGTAATTCAAACGCGCTAGTTGCTTTAGGCGCGTTATTTTAATAATTTACCTTCCTAAACTCGGGTGCGCATTTATGTGACCCAAATCCATATCTCAACAACGTTAGATAAAATGTGTTGCAGACTGCGGGTGCATTTATGTGACGTGGTTCAAGACACATTTTAAATAACGTTGCAATCTTCCTTTAAAAATGAATAGAAGTGGTTAAAAAGTTAAAATTAAACTATAGGCTAAAACATGTGTTAAAATCAGATAATAGGCCAATTATAACAGTTGAGCGACCGTGCTAGAACCACGGAACTCAGAAATGCCTAACACCTTCTCCCGGGTTAACAAAATTCCTTAACCGAATTTCTAGTTTGCGGACTGTAATACAGAGTCAATCTTTTGCTCGATTCGGGATTTGAACCGGTGACTTGGGACACCATAATTATCCTAAGTGGCGACTCTGAATTTTTAATAAAATAATCCCATTTCGATTGTCATTTTAAGTTGGAAAAAACTCCCTTTATACCCTTTCCACGGGTGTAGGTAAAAAGGAGGTGTGACACACCCCAATCAGTTCATATAAAAAAAACCTTAGAAGTGTCAAACAACCCAAAAATGTAACGACGAACGACCAGCCAACCACCCTGCCGTTAGGTGGTTTTCTCCACACCCTTTATCCTCCCAAACTCCATAAAAATAGTAGCAACAGATACAACCCAACAACAACACAAAACATCACATAAAATCGTGCCACAAGTTCAGCAACTCAAAACTGATTTTTCAGTTTGCTATAACACGTTTAGACTTGTCTTATTTTTCAAATTGAGCAACACAACAACAATATATATTTAAGCTTCTTATACTATAAACCAACCATAAATTTAAATTAAAAATAAGTTCCCAACCATCCAAGAGTGACACAACAACAAACACCATACCAGTCTTTCTAAACTCGCTAGGTCTAGTCTTTATGATCGAGTTACAACCCGTAAAAGCATAGATAATGGAAGGAGAATCATAACTTTACCTTGGAATGAGTAAAACCCACGAAACCTAGTGCTTCATCATCAAAAATCAGTCCCCCAACGTAGCTAAAAGAAGGAGAAGAAGAAACTAGCAAGCTGTCCGGGGTTTTCGGCACTATAATCACATCGTAACACCCAAAATAACCTAGGGTTTGTGTGGGATTTTTGGGGAGGAGTTGCTGGGGTTCAATCTAGTTTACATGGTCTGAAAGTTGAGTGAAATGAATGAGTTAATAATCCCTTAAAATTCCCCTCCTGGTCGACTTTAGGAGCTTTAGGCCTCTCCTTTTGGCAAGTAGGTAATGCACCTACTTGTCACCTACCAGTCTGTGCAGTCTCGCAAAAAAACATATATCTCTCTACTTCGATATTGTATTGACAAACATTTTAATTCATTAGAAAATAGACTCATAGATCTTCAATTTGATAGATATATCATCCCATAATTCCATGTACATTGGGAGAAATGCGCATCTATATTTGACCTAATTTTCAGCATATTTATGAATGCAACTTGTGATGATCTTTGCTAACTTTTGTTCCACAACTCGCTTGACTTTACCTTAATTACCTGTCAATTACTTGATTACTTGTTCAAAGAGGATTTACTTGACTTTCCACTGTCTTACTGCTTTCAAATGGTTTTACTGCGTCGTTATAGAATGCCTCGTGCCTTATGTGTTTTCATACTTTCAGTCGTTATTTACATTTGTTACTCACTGAGTTGGAGTACTCACTTTACTCCCTGCACCCCTGTGTGTAGATTCAGGCGTAGCTGGTTTCGCTCCCAAGTGCTGATTCCTCTAGTTTCAGGCGAGCGTTCGAAGACTACGAGGTAGATATTGACGTCAGCAGCCCCATGTCTCTACTCTTTTATCATTTTTATTTCCCTTCAAACATTTGTACTAGTTTATGGATTTAGCAGACTTGTATTATGGCCTATAGACACTCATGACTTGTGACACCCCGATTAGGGCTGTGTCGGGTGTATTTCCGCATTTTATCGACATTTTCCGCTATTTAGTACATTTAAATCATGGTTAGACTATTTTTATGTTGATTAACTGTTTTAAAAAGTGAATTGGATTTAACTAGGTGGCCTTGTCTTCACGAGAGGCTCCATCACGACCGGGTTCGGGGCTAGGATCGTGACAAGTTAGTATCAGAGCCTAGGTTACATAGGTTTCACGAGTCATGAGCAGGTTTAGTAGAGTCTCACAGATCGATACAGAGATGTCTGTATTTATCCTCGAGAGGCTGCAGAACCTTTAGGAAAAACTTCATATTTTTGAAATTCTTGTCGTGCGAACTTGTTGATCCGAGTAGTAAACTTTTGTTATTCTATTCTCTCACAGATGGTGAGGACATGTGCTATTGGTCGGGGTGGACGACCCCCAATACCACTTGCTAGGGCCACCAGAGGCCATGGACGCGGTAGTGGTCGTGGTAGAGGCAGAGCAGCGAGGGCAACACCTATGGATCCACTAGCTGCCCCAGCTCAGGATCAGGCTCCAGCTATGGATGCTCCAGCAACAATAGTCCAGGCACCAGCTGTGCCCATCGTGATTCCGGGTCTTTAGGAGGCCTTGGCACAGATCTTATTAGTTTGCACTGGCCTGGCTCAGTCAATTTCAGCCACTACAACCGCAGCTATTTCATAGGCCGGGGGAGGCAATCAGACTCCCGCTGCTCGCACACCTGAGCTAGTCGTGTAGGGACTTCAGACGCCGGGGGAACATCCAGCCCAACCGGTTGCAGTTGCTCAGGACTATGTGATTCCTGTCATTCCGAAGGATGAGCAGCACAGGTTGGAGAGGTTTGATAGATTGCAACCTCCGACCTTCAGTGGCGCAGAGGGCGAGGATGCCCAGGGCTTTTTGGACAAGTGTTAGAGGATGCTTCGTATAGTAGGTATTCTGGAGACAAGTAGGGTTGCTTTCACTACTTATCAGTTTTCAAGAGCTGCTTTCACTTGGTGGGAGTATTTTGAGAGGCGTAGGTCTGTTGGTGAAGCACCCCTTACCTGGCAGTAGTTCTCTGTTCTCTTTCTGGAGAAGTATGTGTCGTAGTCTCGTAGAGAGGAGCTGTGTAGGCAGTTTGAGTGGTTGCTTCAGGGGGAGATGACTGTGTCACAGTATGAGTTGAGGTTCTCTAAGTTGGCTCGTCATGCCATCTGGTCAGTCCCGACAGATAGAGCGAGGATTAGGAGGTTTGTTGATGGTCTTACTTATCAGCTCCGTATTATCATGACCAAGGAGAGGGTAACTGGTGGTACTTTCAAGGAAGTTGTGGATATTGCCCATGAGATTGAGTCTGTTCGCCTTCAGGAGCGAGAGGAGAGGGAGGCCAAGAGGCCTCGAGGATCTGGCAGCTATAGTGGTGCTCCTTCGAGGGGCCAGTTTCAGTACAACAGAAGTCGTTCATTCAGGCCTGCTCAGTTAGCTTCCCCAGGTTATCGTGGGGTATCTTTGGGTCATGGTTATCATGGATCTCAACAGGGTCAGTCATCACTCATCGTCCTTCCATCTCAAAGTTCAACTCGTGCTCTATCAGCTCGGGGCTCTTCTACGCCGAGTGCATCTGCTATTCACTCCGGTGCGAGGGGTTCCCTTTAGTCCCCTTCTCCAGCACCTGGAAGTTGTCATGAGTGTGGCGAGATGGGCCACATGTGGAGGCAGTATCCTCGTCGTGTTGCTAGTTCATCCTAGTAGATGGGTCAGTCATCGGCTTCAGCGCCAGTTTCTTCACCACCACCCGCTCAGCCAGCTAGGGGTGGAGGTCAGTCAGCCAGGGGTCGCCCTAGAGGGGGAGGTCGATCAGGGGGCGGTCAGTCCCATTTCTATGCACTTCTAGGCAGACCCGATGCTATTGCTTCAGACGCTGATATTATAGGTATTGTTTCAGTCTGCCACAGAGATGCCTCTGTATTATTTGATCCTGGTTCCACCTTTTCTTATATGTCCTCGTATTTTGCTCATTATTTGGGTACGCCCTGTGAGTTTCTTGCTTTACCAGTTCATGTATCTACCCCGGTGGGCAATACTGTTGTCGTAGACCGTGTGTACCAGTCGTGTGTGGTGACTATTGGGGGTATGAAGACCCGGGTGGATCTATTACTATTGAGCATGGTGGATTTTGATGTCATTTTGGGTATGGATTTGTTATCTCCATGTCGTGCTATTTTGTACTATCATGCTAAGACAGTCACATTGGCTATGCCGGGTGTGCCACAGATTGAGTAGAGAGGTATGACTGATTATGTTCCCAGTAGAGTGATCTCATTCTTGAAAGCCCAACGTATGGTTGGGAAGGATTGCCTTTCATATCTAGCGTTTGTGAGGGATGTTGGAGTTGAGGCTCCCAATATTGATTCTGTTCTAGTTATGAGGGATTTTCCCTATGTGTTTCCTGCAGACCTTCCCGACATGCCACCAGACAGGGATATTGATTTTGGTATTGACCTGGTGCTAGGCACTCAACCCATTTCTATTCCGCCGTATTGTATGGCACCAACGAAGTTGAAGGAATTAAAAGAACAGCTTCAGAAACTCCTTGATAAAAGGTTCATTCGGCCTAGTGTGTCACTTTGGGGCGCGCTGGTTCTATTTGTGAAGAAGAAGGATGGCACAATGAGAATGTGCATTGATTATAGGCAATTGAACAAGGTAACAATTAAGAACAAGTACCCTTTGCCTCGCATTAATGATTTATTCGACCAGCTTCAGGGAGCGAGGGTGTTCTCCAAGATTGATCTCAGTTCAGGTTATCACCAGTTGAAGATCAGAGATTCAGATATTCTTAAGACAACTTTAAAGATCCGATATGGTCCTTACGAGTTCTTGGTGATGTCTTTTGGGCTGACCAATGCCCCAGCGACATTCATGCATTTGATGAACAACATGTTCCAGCCTTATCTTGATTCGTTTGTCATAGTCTTCATTAATGATATTCTGGTGTATTCGCATAGTCAGGAGGAGCATGCGGAGCATTTGAGAGTTATGTTGTAGAGATTGAGGGAGGAGAAACTTTATGCAAAATTCTCCAAGTGTGAGTTTTGGCTCAATTCAGTGGCTTTCTTAGGGCACGTGGTGTCCATCGAGGGTATTCAGGTTGATCCGAAGAAGATAGAGGCGGTTCAGACTTGGCCCAGACCATCCTCAGCCATAGAGATTCGTAGCTTTCTTGGTTTGGTAGGCTATTATCGCCGGTTTGTTCAGGGATTCTCATCTATCGCATTGCCTTTGACCAAGTTGACTCAGAAGGGTGCTTCATTTATAAGGTCAGACGAGTGTGAGGAGAGATTTCAGAAGCTCAAGACAACTTTGACCACAACTTCAGTGTTGGTTTTGCCATCAGCTTCAGGTTCATATACCGTATATTGTGATTCTTCGAGAGTTGGGATTGGTTGTGTGTTGATGTAGGAGGGTAGAGTTATTGCTTATGCTTCTTGTCAGTAATTCCCATGAGAAGAACTACCCTGTTCACGATTTGGAGTTGGCTTCCATAGTTCACGCATTGAAGATTTTGAGGCATTACTTGTATGGCATATCTTGTGAGGTGTTAAGTGATCATCATAGTCTTCAGCATTTGTTCAAGCAAAAGGATCTTAATTTGAGGCAGCGAAGGTGGTTGGATTTGCTTAAGGATTATGATATCACTATATTGTACCATCCGGGAAAGGCCAATGTGGTGGCTGATGCTTTGAGCTGAGAAGTGGTGAGTATGGGGAGTTTAGCATATATTCCAGTTGGGGAGAGACCTCTTGCGGTTGATTTTCAGGCCTTGGCCAATTGGTTCGTGAGGTTGGATATTTCGGAGCCCAGTAGGGTTTTGGCTTGTGTAGTTTCTCGGTCTTCCTTATATTATCGCATCAGAGAGCACCAATATGATGATCCGCATTTGCTTGTCCTTAGGGACAGAATTCAGCATGATGATGCTAGAGATGTGACCATTGGTGATGATGGGGTATTGAGGATGTAGGGACGGATTTGTGTGCCCAATGTGGGTGGGCTTCGGGAGTTGATTCTGGAGGAGGCTCATAGCTCGCGGTATTCCATTCATCCGGGTGCCGCAAAGATTTGGAGTACTCACTTTACTCCCTGCACCCTTGTGTGCAGTAGGTAATGTACCTACTTGTCACCTACCAGTCTGTGCAGTCTCGCAAAAAAACATTTATCTCTCTACTTTTTTTTTTGGCAATCCGCTAGGCAATCGCCTAGGGCTAGTTTTTTATTAAAAAAATAAATAAAAAAATACAACAATTAGGAAAAGTACAAATAAGGGGGACAATAGCACCAGTATTGTTACCCATATGCCTTGGCTATATAATCACTCCTCTACGCCTCACATTGCCTTATGATGGCAGCCTCATGTAGAGGATTCATGGTGTAGCTGCCGGCAAAGTCTCACGAGGGCATATAATCTCATAGCCGTGTGGATATTTTTCCAAAGGCATAGGACCAAGGCAACACAACCCGGGCTAAACCTTACCTTACTAATCCTATCGAGGCACTGAAAAGGCCTCACCTACTAACAAGCATGTAAAAAATAAGAACTTGAAAGTACCAAATATTCAATGATCATCACAGAGTTTATTACATACTTTGTGATGATATTACACATGATAATAGTTAAAAACTGATAAAATAATACCATGTTAAATTTTTTGTCTTGGCCCTCTTTCTTGATCTTTGTGCATTCTTCAATTTATAGCTCTTTGGCTTCTTGTTCCACTGTCTTCAAATACTCTTCAAACTTTATCATTTCTTTTTGGATTTATTTGACCTTGTGGATGTGGTAGGGAGACTCGCCTTCTGCTTTGCATTTCTCATTGGTGGCTTCCTAAGGGCCACCTCTTGTGTTGCTTTTCCATCCCAACTGTGTTGCCGTTCATGTGCCTTTTTTTTGTTTTTATTTGATCCACTTCTCATGTGTCTAGGCGAAAGGTCTCCCACCCTAGCTACATTTTTGAAGGAGGCATCCAGTAGTTTTTCTTCCTCCCCTTCTTCATAGAAATCTTTACCCATGTCCATTCCAAATGTGTCACTATGATTGTATCCGGACATCACTAATGTACCTTGCTCCTTCATCAGATTATCAAGAGTTTTCAATGTATCTATATCATGTGTAACAAGAGCATGGAGAATACTGGTAGGTGCCAAGTTGAATTTAGTAGTCAATGAGATTGAACTTCCAGCAGTTCTTTCATTTGCTACTGTGTTGTGCATTTCTGAAATTTCAGCATCATTCACCTCTTCTTTTTGTCGCTGCCCCGCTGGAATTAAAGACATGTTGATGTCTTTAGGACTATGGTGAGATGTTGAAGCAGTTGCTGTTTTCTGTTCTGTCCAGTTGGTACAAACGCAACAACATTAGGACTTAGTTTCGTCTTGGTTTGCACAGTTGGTGGATTACTGGAAACCTGCTAAAAATAATCACTGCCCCTTCCTTTGTGTTATCAACTCGTTGTGTTGATGAACATGTTTCTTGAGTGTTTTGTTCCTGGGAATCACCAACATATACTTTATCTTCTTCATACGCTTCTGATTGGTCAGCCCATAGCTTTTGCTTAAAGCTAATTACCTATTGCAGATTGTTTGAAAACTGGACAGGTTCATCACTTAGCTCAGCTTCACCTATTATGTCTTCATGTTCTTGTCTTGTGTGGTCAACCCCTCCCTTTTTTGTTGCCGACGACATCATCGATAAAGTTTGTTGGTTGTTTGAAACTTGTACCATGTTGCTGGAGTGATCAAACAAATCATTTGAAGGGATATTATGTTCGGATATATTAAAACTAACCCCTGCCATGCCGCCATTATTTCCTTCATTCTCCAATTTATTCAAAGTAACCAATGGCGTTTTGATGTTTGGATTTGTGTTTATAAACCTCGCTGCTTGAGAATCCCTTAACATTTTGGCAAGATCTGGATTGAGTATGTGTAACATTGGTGAGACTGCACTATGTATTGCCTCATCAACTGGAACAATTTGCTTCGATACAAAAAGCTGCCCACCTGCATGATTAGAAAGTAACTGTTGTTCTGGCCTGCATGGAGATTTGGGCATCCCAGATTTTGAAGCTGCTTCACGATCACAGTGTTGCAAAGTCATCGCAATATCATCCAAAACAGGTTCGTGCATCAGAACCTGCTGTATACTCTTCCCCTCCTTATTCACCACTTGTTCCTGCTCGTTGCTTAAGGCATGAAACGAATTAGAACATTCAACTCCTTGCTTCTACTCCAGCTGCTGCACTTTTGTATTTTTTGGAGATGCTATTTTGCTGGACACCATTGTCCAGTTTTCAGCCTTTTTCCCATGAATGGTATCACCCTTTATACCTTCCTTTGACGCGTCATTAGGTCCATCGTCTAAACCTGTTGATTTTTTATTTGCAGCAGTAGGTTTATCCATCTTAGACACCACTCAATCAATAATTTTATTCAACAAAGGAGCAGCTGTTTTGTTTTCTAGAATTGCACCAGCTTGGCAAGGCTTCAACTCCGCCGAGACCCTAGCAGGATGCCCAGCTCTGTCACGATCAGCTACTGCTGTTGCATTGTCCTCCACCATCTGCTGAAGATGCCTCAGGTTCACAAGGTGCAACAACACCTATATTAACAATGGTAGATGCATGTCGATCCTCAGTTGCATTCAATGCAACAGCAACCTCCTGATTCGATCCTACAATAGTTGGAATTTTTACAGCTTTTTCAACTTGTCCTGCCCCTTGACTATTCTGCCCAGAACTAGTAACAACTGGATCAACAACATCCTTCAAAGTACCAGTTGCATTCATTCGTGCAAAAATTGTGGCAGCATGGATATCAGCTGGAAATTTAGCTTTCATAGGAGCTGATGCATCACCTACTGTTATCCCTTGTTGCTTATTACCAGTCATTACTCGACTCAAATCAAATTCTTGAACACCTGTTCGATTACCAGCAACTATCTGTTCACCATCTCTTTTTTGTCCAGCATTAACCAGGATCAAATCTCCATTAACCTTTTCAGTAATAGTAACATTTTATTGTCCTCCATGCCTCACTCGATTCTCAACAGTTCCTTCATCCACATTCCCAGCTTTAACCAAATTCACTGCACTGGAAATTCTAGCTAGAGATCGATCAACTGGAATATCGGCACGACTTGATGCATTAGTTATTTTTTTCAACTTAGCATTTAAATAATCCCTAGCATCCCCTTGTAATTTTTCCACTTTTCTCATCTCCTCAGCCAAAGCCAAAACTTCAGCAGGCACTACACGATCATCATCAACTTGAGCATTTTGCATTTTCTTTCCTTTTAACAAATAACACTGAGTATCTTCATGTCCTTGATGCTTACAGTGGGAGCAATATGCAGGCAAATTATCATAGACAATTGTTTGGAAGTCCTCGACAATCTTTCCAGATTTGGAATCAATGTATTGTAGCCTCACCTTATCTGGATGTTGATCCAGCAGATCCAATATCACCTTCACTCTCGCTGTGCTCGGACGTGACTTAACTTGTGTGGCCTTATCAATGGCAATTGGCCTACCAACTGCAGCTGCGATGGACATTAAAGGTTTGATTGCATACAAGTTAGGTGACAGATTTGGAAGTGAAATCCAAACTGCCGCCTTAGATGTTTCCTCCTTAGGATTATATCCAACACTCCAGGGAAAAGTTCTAAATTGGTGTTCCTTTCCAGCGTGTTGAAAGTAATTAACAGGTCGTGACAATGAACAAACAAAATCTTCATATTGATCACAACGCAGCAAAATTTGTCTATGAGCAAGTAAACCTAAAACACAATGACCTTTAATACCTATAGTTTTCGGTAGTAAGCTTCTTAGAACTTGCAAATCTGGTGCACCAAAGGTTATCTTGATTACAACAGCTTGGTGTAATCCTTCTTCCTTTGCAAACTGCTCTCGTTCATCCAAAGTAAACTGTAGTGTAGGAATTCCATGCACAAGAACCGTAGGTTTGAGTTGAATTTTTGTGATAGGTGGGACTGTTTGTTGGGTATTAACGCACGCTGCATATGTGATGTTGTTACTAAGGGCAGTAACTTGCTTAGCCTTTTGGATTTTCTCTCCCACAGCTTGGAGTTGGGGAGAGACGACAACATCCATGGCTGCTCAAAACATCACATAATTGACATGAAGAACATCAATTAAAGCCTAAATCTGGAAAAACAAATCTGGATGCTACAATAACTCGCGAGATAGAATTTAAGATCTGGAAAAATTAGTTACGAATTTGAGGATGAAACTAATTGGGGATTGTGCGCAAAGAGTAGATGCTTCTTTTGACACCAAGATTGCGACAATCTACTGCCGGATGCCGGAGTTATGGCCCAATGAATAGTACCGAAAGTACTATTCACCTTCTTCCTAGAGATAAGGAGAGCTCCTAATATTTAGGAATCTAAATTGAGTATATCTCTCTACTTCGATATCGTATTGACAAACATTTTAATTTGTTAGAAAATAGACTCATAGATCTTCAATTTGATAGATGGATCATCCCATAATTCCATGTACATTGGGAGAAATGCGCATCTATATTTGACCTAATTTTCAGCATACTTATGAATGCAACTTGTGATGATCTTTGCTAACTTTTGTTCCACAACTCGCTTGACTTTACCTTAATTACCTGTCAATTACTTGATTACTTGTTGAAAGAGGATTTACTTGACTTTCCACTGTCTTACTGCTTTCAGATGGTTTTACTGCTTCATTATAGAATGCCTTGTGCCTTATGTGTTTTCTTACTTTCAGTCATTATTTACATTTGTAACATATATTTCACTATCTAGCAAAGTAGAAGGTTTAGATAAGAGCACAACAAACAAGGAAAGACATAGATGCAAATATAACAATAAGAAAGTAGACATGAACGTAGCAATAATTAACAATTAGGAGGCACAGATAGAACAGTAGCAAATAAGAAAAAAGGCAAAGCGTGAAAACCACAAGTATCATAGAAAAAATATAGGTGTAACAAACAACTCAGGATAAAAGCATAAAAGTAATACGCAATAAAAAAGATATCACATTATAATGCATGTCTCTCGTCCTTGCCCGCACGAAAACACCCTTCGTGCCATGAACACATGATAATTTAAAAATTAATGTTACGACATCGCCCTTCATTTTTTTACTCTAGTCCTCACACGATAATATAAATGCAATGGCACGGCATCAATCTTCGTGCTTTTACTCTCATCCTCACATGATAATGTAAATGAAATGGCATGTAATTAACCTTTGTGCATAATAATGTATATGAAATGGCACGGTACCTCCCTTCGTGCTTTACACTCTTCCTTATATGATAATGTATAACAATGAGATGACATCACCCTTTGTACTTTGTACTCTTTCTCACCAAGCATATATATATGCATCAACAACAAGAAGCATGGATAACATCAAGAAGAGTGGTTAAGTAATATACACAACATGAACTAGAATCACAACTCTTGCACCATTAAACAATTCAATAAACTTCAAGAACCCCATTGCTCAAGTGTATCAACAAGTCTCAAAATTGATCTTCAACTCAAGTGTGGAATCCAAATATCTCAAGGATAACAATCGTAGCAATATATTCATGATTTAGGTATAGTTACGATCAAATTTTCATATCAATGATTTCAGAAGGGTCCATCAAATTTAATCAAATGGTAATAGGCTAAAGCAAGTGATTTGAAATTCGTACTCATATTATCACAAAAATCAAGTAAAATCTAAGGCAAAAGAATCACTAAGTTCATCAAGCTGCGAACGAGCGTATAATTTTCCCTCCCAAGCACAGAAACCCTGGCACATGCATATATGCTCATCACCTCGCATATACATTACTCCTGCATGTAGAGAACAATATTATTTTATTAGGAAAAATTTCCTCAACCAGAGCTAGGAAAGATATTTACCTCAGTTAGGCCACTTCAATACCCAAAAATAAATTTTCACTTTAAATTCACCTCCGCTCGGCTCAAATCTAGCCAAAAACACTTAATAATATCAAATAATGCAAGAGAAACTAATTCCGATTAATAAAGTTAAGATCTTTACACAACTCCTCAAAAGTCAACAAAAGTCAACCATGAGCATGCTTGATCAAAACCCAAGTCGAAGGGTAGATCTTGATTGCCCATATCCCCACGAGTCGAAATATGTGTTTGGTTTTCAAATCCAAGTCCAATTCAACTCTAAAATCTCAAATTTTTATTTTTCAAAATATGGTAAAAAATCCCCAAAATATCTCTTCAATTCTCATGGTTTAGATGTTAAAAATCCATAAACAATCAAGTTATTATCGCGCCCCCTTTTTTCCCTAAGCGGAAATCGGGTTTATGACATTTGGAGGGACAACTCGTTCCTTTTGGGAACTGGGTTTGAAGAGTCTCCACCTAATGATTAAGGTGCATTAGGACACCAAGAGAGATTGATTTGGATAACCAGAGATAGTGTAAGGGCTTGAAATTATTCTAAGAGGAAAGTGTTAGGCATCTCTCAGAATCCACTAGTGTGGTTCCCGGCCAGACAATTATTGTGAATTTGGGTGCAATTAACATATAAGCAAATAAGACTCAAACGAGAGGGGATTTCAATACATAATGGTTTGAAAGTAAACAAAGCTTGGAAGAACAACTAGAAGGGCTGAAAAAAAAAGTTGTATCGCTAAAAGAATAAAGAATAAAAGAGGGGGGGAGGGTCTTAGGTTTATTAGAAATATGGATCACCCGACACAACATCCGGTAATCACTCCTCAATGAGGGACTACACATGACATTATCGCGTGGTCATCATATCCATATCTACCCGTCTCACCTCGTTAAGGTATTAAAACGCGGATTGGTATCGATTATTTATTGCATGCTATTACCCGTCCCATTTCTATCAATCCCGGAGGCACTTAGGACTACTAATCCAACAAAAGGAGGGATGTTGGGCTTATTTGGAGTTAAAATATTCTAAGGCGACATACAAAAACACATATTGCATATAAAAGGGGGAACACATAAGCATATAGGCTCAAGTAATCTCCTCAAACAAACACATAAAGTAGCATGTCTTACACATACTGCTTAGGTCTGATTTAAAAGCATTAAAGATGAGGGAAATGAGATTGTTGAGGCGGTTTTAGTTTATTGCATAACTCAGATAAGAAGTCCGAATTAGGCCTGCCTGCTGGTTATAATGATTAACAGAAGCAGATTCAGTTTACAGTTATTACCCTAAGGTTTGCCTAAGTGTTTAGACGGGGTCCTATAGGCATGATATCTACTGAATTCAGAAGGTGGTGAGACAGTAGAAACTTGAAATAACTTATTTGAAATCTATAGGCATGCTTGCTAGACCTTGTTGAGCGAGGGAATTAGTTTATTAAAAAAAACAGAATGTACAAAAATTGAACTAGTTACAAGTGCTGCAGGCGGTAATATCTACTATTACTGATTTTATATCTATCATTGACTGTGAATGAAAAATGAATCAGATTGATTTAAGAAACCCCTATAGGCATGATTTCTATGCATTACTTGTTTTTAAACCTTATAGGCATGGCATCTAAAGAAGTTTGAATATGCAGAATTAAAAGTACCCTATAGGAAGGTTTTCTACATGAAGTTGAATATGCAGAATTAAAAAGCACTCTATAGGCAAGTTTTAAAAAGCAATCAAAGGGCCTATGCACTTAGGCATTAGGTAATTCTTGGCATGCACATCAATATGGAGTGCTGTTATGCTTACAAAATCAACCAGAATACACAATCACATAATGGTAACATAGAGGTTATGATCCTAGGGAAATCACGTTTAAGTCATAGACAACAATACTTAATACTGTCATGCCTCAAACAAACCATCAGTATCAAATACATTGGGGTAGGGGTTTAGGACACATATAGATTCAAAACAGGTAGGAGGAAATTACAGCATGCTAAAATAAGTACTGGACTAAACACAAGCAATAGGCAAACAAGAAGGCAAAAGTATTAAGTAAACATATTATTGTGATGCTGAAATCTTAATCAGAACATATCAGTTCAAAGAAGCAAAATATAGTAAAAGCAGGTAGCAAGACTTTGAAGACAGGCCATATTACGAGTAGCAAGAGAGAATATTTTTAGTGTAAGTGATTTCAGAACTAAGAATGTTCGTGTGTGTTAATGAAAGAGCAGGGTATTTATAGTTTGAAAAAGGCAGAAAATAAGGCAAGGATTATAGTTTAGCATTAATTATGGAATTATGTACCAATTAAAATCAAATCAGTATAAGGACTTCCTTTAATTAAGGAGTTAAAATCAAACGGTAATGGGCAAAAAACATTTAAGGAAAGAAATCAAGTAAGCATCATGTGCAGAGTAGACAATTAGGTGTAAGTGCATAGAGGTTCAATTAAGGAAACAACTAATGAAGAATCAGTAAAAATACTCGGTTAACCAAATAAGGTAAGAAACACAATAGATTTGCAAAATGTGGAGACAATCAGCTCATAGTAAATCAGGGAGTCAAGGGTTTGAAATTACTGATTTAAGGAGAATCACACGGGTTCCCAAGAATAAGAAAATAAACCAAGTTAAAAATAGGGGAATCGAAAGTCTAATGAAAGTTTTCCAATCAGGCCCAGAAACAAGGAGCTCAGAATCAGTCAAAGAGAGGACCATGAGTCCTGTTTTAGCATATTAATAGAATGCACAAAACATTAGGCATGTGAGGTTAAACTATGGGAAAGAGAAGCAACATGCAATAATAACTACAAAGTCAGTAGACAGTGAAACATGGTAGTTACATAGGTCAACTTAGTAATAGAGAAAAGAGGGTATCAGAAGCATGCAAAGGGTCAAGTAAAAAGGCCCTTCTGAAAAGTATAGTCTAGTTTCAATGATTGCAAGAAACCAAATCACATAGAGAAACAAAAGTTGAAACAAAAAGGACTTCGAATCCAGTCGAGCTAATTCAAACAGATGAAACCGTTTTCAGAAGTTCAAATAGGTCCAGAGAAATTAGGGATTTGAAATCAATCGAATTTAGAGCATGACGAACAAGTAAATCACATAGCAAGTAGTCTCAAGACTCGAATGAACCCAAAATTTTAGGGTTTTCACCATCAATCGTGTTCTAAAGATGAAAAGCAAGTAAATCGGACAAATACTAACACAAAATATATTCAGAAACCTCAAAAGAAACTAAAACTCTTGACATGAAAACTCCAGTAAAAGAACAATATAAGGAAACACAACAGAACACATTGAAAATTAGAGAAAGTTTCGAAATAACTTAACAAAAACCTAAATCGGAAAAGATAAAGGGGTTTCGAAGGTAGAGTTTTGAAAGAAACCTTGAGAAAACATTTAGAAGTTTAGAGCAAACACAGATCTAAAAGAAATCGAAAGAACCTTAAAGGTTAGGGTTTCAGAAGAACCCTAGATGGTGAGAAAGGCTTGGAAAATCATCGATCTAAGCGGGAGAAGTCAAGAGTCAGGCTGGAATACCATGGCTGGCTGGAGCGAAGTCAAAGATGACCGGAGACAGCCATAAAACTGAAATCAACCAAGGTCTGGACCAAACTTTTCCAGGATCTAGCCTTGAAACCAAGATAATCGAGCATGTAGAAGCCAAATGAGGTAGATACATGCCTCCAATGACCTTGGAAGCCATGTATTTGGGAGGTTTTCGGGTGGTGGTTGAAGGCAACGGCTAGGGTTTGAGAGAGGATTGAGAGACGAAGGGGGGGGTTTAAAGGTGGCTGCAGATTAAAAAATGACTAGGGTTTGGGGTAGGTCAGAATTAAAAAAGGAAAGGGCTGATGTGAGCCGTTGCTCTAGGCGATCAACGGCTGGGATTAAAAGGAAATTCGGGCGGGTTATTTAAAAAGGGTCGTGGGTCGGGTAGATTAGGATTTGGGCTGGGTAATTGGGTTTAAAATTGGGGTTCAATTCAGGCTACAATTTAAAAACAATTGGGCCATATATTAAATATCCACTCTTCCCTTATTTATTTTATAAAAATAGTAGAATAATTTATGAAAATAAATTAAAGGTACTAAAATAATTAATATTAAATAATCATAATATTAAAAATATTGGACCTACTTTTTATAGACATAAACATAATTAAAATATAAAAGAGGCTAATATTGCAATTATATGCAATTTAGCTTTAAAAATACTAAATAAATTTGTAAAAAATATTTAAAAATTATATTAGCTATATTTTAGTATAAATATGAGAGTCAAATAAATGAATCACCAAAAATTATAATTTCGGAAATAATTATTGGGTTTTTCTTGATAAGATGGGGCAATAAATTGATTTAAAAATCTTTAAAAATTAAGGAAAAAATAATAAAATATTGGGACATACTTATATATGCATATACATGTTCTTTTGAAAGTATTTTTTTATATTAAAATATACAGGAAAAAATTGGGTATTAACAACTGCCCTCTTTACCCGGAAAGGATGAAAGAGTTGTCGAGTATAGATATGATAGCCAATTTTGACCGGACGAAATGATTTAAAGAGGTTCGGTCGTGCCCTGGATCCTGAGCTGCTATCCCTGGTCTTACAGGAATTAGGCCATATGTAGTTCAGGATCCGTCGGCAGAGTATGTCGTTGAAGACTTTTCAAGAACGGATGCAATATTAATGACGAGGTGAATGGTTGAAGTCTGATAGGGATGCAGGAAACGGAGCGGGATCACTCCTGTCGAGATGGCGTTGCTCGCCGAATTTCTTGCAAATAAGCAATACAAGCATATATGGCGCGTAATTTAAACATGATGCAAATTCCTGTCGGACCATGAAGGTTGTCTTTGGGCGGTTAGGATGACGTCCTTAGACCATGATGTCTTGGGCTATGAAGCGTATAATAAAGGATTCGTAGGCCATGAAATGATGCTCTCGGGCTATGAGAATAATGCCTTCGAACCATGATGCCTTTGAATAATGATATGCAAAAGATAAAAGGGGTCCTCAGGCCATAGCATGGTGTGCCTCCGAACAATGATGCCTTCGGATAATTTGGCGATCTTTCAGCCTATGAGATTAAATATTTGGCGATATTTCAGCCTATGCAATGCAGGAGGTGGCAATCTTTCAGTCGTGCAAAATGTAGAGGTAGCAATTTTTCAGCCATGCAAATGCAGATAAAGTGGCGGTCTTTCAGCCATGCAAACGTAAATAAGGCGGCGATCTTTCAGCCATGCAAATGTAAATAAAGTGGAAATCTTTCAGCCATGCAAATGCAGATGGAGGTAGAGCTTAACCTCGGAAGGCAGAATGGTAGCCTTATGTAATGCAGAAATGCAGATGGAGACAGCTCTTAGCCTCGAAAGGTAGAATGGTAGCCTTATGCAATGCAAGAATACAGATGGAGGTAGAGCTTAGCCTCGGAAGGCAGAATGGTAGCCTTATGCAATGTAGAAATGCAGATGGAGATAGAGGTTAGTGTCGGAAGGCAGAATAGTAGCCTTATGCAATGCCAGAATGCAGATGGAGGTAGAGCTTAACCTCGGAAGGCAGAATGGTAGCCTTATGGAATGTAGGAAATGTAGATGGAGACAGAGCTTAGTCTCGAAAGGCAGAATGGTAGCCTTATGCAATGCAATAATGCAGATGGAGACAGAGCTTAGTCTCGGAAGGCAAAATGGCAGTCTTATGCAATGCAAGAATATAGATGGAGGTAGAGCTTAACCTCGGAAGACAGAATGGTAGCATTATGCAATGCAGAAATGCAGATGTAGACAATGCTTAGTCTCGAAAGGCAGAATGATAGACTTATGCAAGAAATAAAATGACAAATGGTGATACAACTTTCTTAGCTGATAGCAGATTGCGGTATCATGACTGCTGGGGATATTGTGACACACGAAATATCATCGATGTGCGTGGATAGAAAATGTTGGTAAGTGCGATAGTTCTGGGAGTTATATTCCTGAACAACGTTTGTCTCATGAGTGTATAGTATGTATGATGCTTTCGCAATCCTAGTGGCTGCATCCAAAGAAAAATCGTGAGTTTTGTAAAGGGGGAAGGTTAGTTAGTATCCCCACTAGCTCCACTTGACTTGCTCGACTTTGATCTGGTGATACTATATGTATCATTGGGGTAGCGTTGCTAAACAAGGCAATTTCAGCAATAAACATGCATGATTTTGTAAAAAATATGACATAAGTATATAATCAAGACATTGCAACCTCTCTTGCTACTACAGAATTTTAAGGGTCCTCCTCAAAATTCTGCCCTAGTTTAATAGGTTGAATGCTTCTGACTGTTGTTTGCGACGATTGACTAAAATCACTTCGGAATTTTGAGGGTCCTCCTCAAAATTCTGCCCTAGTTTCCAATTTCGGGGGAAATGAAAATTTTATTGAATTATGACCGAACCCATAAGGCTGTCTACGTATCCCCTCTTAAAAGGAAATTAGGTCAGGCATAGTTCAATTTACATCATATGGGAAAGCATAAGAATACACATAGTAACGCTTGACTGCATCTGAATTGATCGGCTTTGGCCAGACTTCTCCGTCCATTTCTGCAAGTACGAGGGCTCCTCCTGTCAGGACCCGATAAACCATGTATGGACCTTATCAGTTGGGAGAGAACTTTCCTTTGGCTTCATTTTGATGCAGGAAAATTTTCTTTAACACCAGCTGCCCCGGTGTGAACTTCCTCGGCTTGACTCTTTTGTTGAAGGCTCTGGACATTTTGTTCTGATAGAGTTGACCATGCAAAATTGCATTCATTCTCTTTCCATCTATAAGGGCTAGCTGTTCATAACGACTTTTCACCCATTCTGCTTTGTCGAGTTCTGCTTCCTGTATAATTCTTAAGGAAGGAATTTCTACCTCAACGGGAATGACTATCTCTGTGCCATAAACTAGCATATTGGGAGTTGCCCCAGTTGATGTGCGGACTGTGTTGCGATATCCCATTAAAGAAAATGATAGCTTCTCGTGCCACTGCTTATGTTTCTCTATCATTTTCCTTAGTATCTTCTTGATATTCTTATTGGCGGCCTCTACAGCCCCGTTCATCTGAGGTTTGTAGGATGTAGAATTACTGTGTCTGACCTTGAAAGTTTCACACATAGCTTTCATCAAGTCACTGTTGAGGTTGGAGCCATTATCAGTAATGATTGATTCTGGAATCCCGAATCGACAAATGATGCGGTCGCGGACAAAGTCTGCCACGACCTTTTTAGTTACTGCTCTGTAAGATGCTGCTTCAACCCATTTGGTGAAATAGTCGATCTCTACCAGGACCTATTCTTATTGGAAGCGGCAGGCTCGATCGGTCCAATAACATCCATTCCCTAGGAGGCGAAAGGCCATGGTGAGCTCATTGCATTAAGCTCATTTGGACATACCTTTATCATGTCGGCATGTATCTGGCAGTGGTGGCATTTCCGGACATACTAGATGCAATCTGTCTCCATAGTTATCCAAAAGTAACCAGCTCAGAGTATCTTCTTTGCTAAGACAAAGTCGTTCATATGTGGGCGGCAGATCCTAGCGTGAATTTCCTCTAGTAGCCTGGATGCTTTCTTTGCGCCGACATACCTTAGCAATCCTAAATCAGGAGTCCTCATATATAGGATTCCTCCACTGTGAAAGAAGTTGTTGGAAAATCTCCGAAGTGTGCGTTTCTGAGTAGGATTCACAAGCTCCAGGTACTCTCCTTTTGCCAAATATTCCTTGATATCATGAAACCAAGGCTTTCTATCTGCTTCTTCTTCAACATGGGTATAATAAGTTGGTTGATCATGGATCTTTACTGGAATGGGATCAATGAAGTTTTTGTCTGGATGTTGTATAATGGATGATAGGGTAGCCAATGCATCGGCAAACTCATTCTGGACTCTGGGAACATGTTGGAATTCCGTCTTTGTGAACCTCTTTCTTAATTCCTGTACATGATGCAGATACAAGAGTATCTTGGAGCTTTTCGTTGTCCATTCTTCTCGGACCTGACATATAAGTAGGTCCGAATCTCCGATCACTAGCAACTCTTGAATGTTCATGCCAATGGCCATCTCGAGCCCTAAGATGCAGGCTTCATACTCGGCCATGTTGTTAGTGCACGGGAACCTGAGTTTGGCCGACACAGGATAATACTGACCAGTTTCTGATATTAGGACTGCTCCTATGCCAGTTCCTTTGAAATTTGCTGCTCCATCGAAAAACATTCTCCAACCATTATAGGATTCTGCAACGTCCTCTCCTATGACTGATACCTCTTCATCAAGAAAATATGTTTTCAGGGGTTCGTACTCTCTATCCACGGGATTTTCCTCAAGGTGATATGCCAATGCTTGTCCCTTGATCGCTTTCTAAGTTACATAAACAATGTCGAACTCACTTAACAGGATTTGCCACTTGGCTAGCTTCCAAGTGGGCATGTGTTTTTAAAAGATGTACTTCAAGGTATCCATCCTTGATATGAGATATGTAGTATAGGCACAGAAGTAGTGCCTCAGCTTCTGAGCTAACCAAGTCAAAGCATAATAGGTGCGCTCTAAAAGAGAATACTGAGCCTCGTATGGGGTGAACTTCTTGCTTAGATAATAGATGGCATGCTCCTTCCTCCCCGTCTTATCATGCTGCCCTAGAACGCAACCGAAAGCTCCATCCAATATTGCAAGGTAGAGTAATAAAGGTCTACCTAGCTCGGGCAGGACCAAAACCGGTGGTGTTGACAGGTACTCCTTGATTCTGTCAAAAGCTTTTGGGCAGTCATCAGTCCATTAGGTAGCGGCATCTTTCTTTAATATTTTAAAGATTGGCTCACAGATAACTGTAGACTGTGCTATGAACCAGCTGATGTAATTGAGTCTCCCCAAGAAACTCATCACGTCCTTTTTTTTTGGTGGTGGCAATTCTTGAATAGCTTTGACCTTTGATGGATCTAGTTATATTCCTCAGCGACTCACAATAAACCCAAGTAGTTTTCTGGCAGGAACCCCAAATGCACATTTTACGGGATTCAGTTTCAGGTTGTACCTTTGCAGTCTGTTGAAAAATTTCCTCAAATCTTCCATGTGATCAGTGGCTTTCTTGGACTTGATAATAATATCATCTACGTACACCTCTATCTCCTTGTGTATCATATCATGGAAAATGGTAGTCATGGCCCTAATGTAGGTGGCTCCTGCATTCTTTAACCCAAACGGCATCATCTTGTAACAGTACATTCCCCACGACGTAATGAAAGCCATTTTCTCAGCATCTTCTTCATCCATCCAGATCTGATGATACCCAGCGAAACAATCTACAAATGATTGCAACTCATGCTTGGCACAATTGTCAATCAGAATGTGTATGTTTGGCAAGGGGAAGTCATCTTTCGGACTGGCCCAGTTGAGATCTCGTCCATCATTGGTACTAGCACGATGTTGGCTAACCATGTCACGTATTCTACTACCTTGAGAACCTTAGCTTTGACATGCTTAGTGACCTCTTCCTTGATTTTCAAACTCATATCAGGCTTGAATTTCCTGAGCTTTTGCTTTACCGGCGGACATGTTGGATTACTGGCAGTTTGTGAGCCACAATAGACGTACTTAGACTAGTCATGTCATCATACGACCAGGTGAATATGTCCTTATATTCCCTTAGAAATTCCGTGTATTCCTTCTTTTCTGACAGTGATAAGTAGACGTTGATTCGTGTTTCTTTGACATTTCTGTATCTCCCAGGTTAACGACTTCTGTTTTGTATAGGTTGGACTTAGGTATGTTCTCAAAATTCTCTACTTCTTTAACAATCTCTTCTGGTATGTCATCTTCCTTTGAATCTATGTCCGTTTGTTGCGTTGTCTCGTTGCATATCACAGCCCTCGGCAACAGGATAAGTAATAGTAATACTGTATAAGTAAAGTAATGAAAGAAAACGATAGTAACAAGTGTTGATTCATAAGAAAAGTCAAAATGCTTTGATAAATTGCATAATAATTATTTTGAACATTGGAGATCTTATTGCAAGAATTGAAAACATGCGAAAAATAAAAATCTTTTAGTAAATCAAAATAGTACTTGTTTTAGCCTTGTTACCCCAAGGCTCGTCGGGCCCTGGTTGTCCTGATGGTCCAGTTATTGAGGCATGCTCCTCTGCTTACAGCCTGTACGGAAAGGCCTTCCTCCCTTCTTCCTCGAGAACAACACAAGAATCCATGTCATTGTCCTCTAAGAACACATTTTTCACAACTGCCAGTGTTTCCTCTTCTTCTGACCCATAGATAACATCGGCTGGTTGGAAAGTCTGCTCCAAATGTAGTAAAGTCTACTCCAGCAGATAGTAAGGACCGCGCCATGGTGGCGACCAGTTTTTGAACTCTTCCCAAGTGTACTCATATCCTAGACCGAAAGTGGTTCCATGCTTCTTGAGATTTATGGGCTTAGCGATTCCTTGGAGGTTCTTGCCGAGCCCTTTGCCAGGTTCGTACCCACTCTAATTCAGTATACTTTCGATCTTGTTATCCCACCATTTGTCTTTGTCAATAGCATTTACCCGCTCGATGTGATGGTAAGTCTCTCCTCCCAGCTTCTTTCTCCCCTCGATTGATGGAATGGTCTAGCGAATGTATATAGGATTGCTACCATCGCCGTAAATGATCACTTCCTGGTGATTCCATTCAAACTTTACTGCCTGATGCAGTGTTGATGCTATGGCTCCGGTAGCGTGAATCCATGGCCGTCCCAACAGTAGATTGTAAGATACCGGCACGTCTATCACCTGGAAATCAACATCGAACCAAGTTGTCCCCATTTGTAAACACAGACTAATCTCTCCAGTGGTGGACCTTTGGAAACCATCGAAAGCTTTCATATTGATGGCACCATCCTTTATCTCGTGCAGTCCCTTACCCAACTTCTTGAGTGTTACCAGTGGACAGATCTACGCCGGTGTTTTGTTCAACTGGTCGATGACCGAGTATCCCTTATCTTGTATCTTTCTCCAAAGATCGGCTGGACATGTCTCAATGATGGGCGACCGATTGGAGGCCTGCTTGCTTGACTCAGCTAGATGTTCTGGGGTATAGATCTTACCAGTCCTCGTCACACCCTATGCGGCAACAGTTTCCTCAAACCTAACCTTGCCTTTCCTCCTTGCCTCAACTGTATAGTCTTATGGTATAGCCTTTGTGTGGAATGGTGTCATGGTCAACATCGCCACTGGGATCGGCGTGGCTATCTTTTCTCCGAATGGAACATGGGCCTTGGGTGGAAAAACTGCAACTTCGAATGGCGCTGGAGACATGAATTCGACCTCAATTGGCGATGGTGTATTTCCAGATGACGTTGTTTCAAACTCAAGTGGCACATACATATTTACCTCGGTGCTCCCAGAGGGTTGAATCTGGACCATGGTCGGATTAAGAGTAACTATTGGCTTCTTTGGGTCATCACCTTCTGCGATCAACCCGATAGACCCCTCGGTATCCTAATCATCCTCTATTTCAATCATGTGAATGCCCTCACCCTTATGGTCTGGCAGAGGGTTGTTGCGGACATTCGGAGCAGGTTCCTTTGCAACAATAATTTTGTTGTCAATCAGAGCCTAGATTTTGTCCTTTAGAGAACGACATTTGTCGATGGTGTGTCCTTTCATGCCAGAATGGTATGCACAGGATTTGTTTGGATTGACTCACTGAGAAGGGTTCTTAGGAGTTATAGAAGGGATAGGGGTGACACAACCAGCAGCTTTGAGACTCTCGTACAACTGGTCAATGGGTTCAGAAATGGCTGTATACTGTTTAGGATGTCTGCGGTAAAAATTTGGTCGAGGTCTAAAAAAGTTTTGGCGTGTAGGAGATGATTGATAGTGGGATGGTTGGGCATTTTAGGCTTGGTAAACATGTGCGGGTTGGGAATATCTGGGTGAAGTAGGGTGATATATGAGTGGTGGAGATGATTGATAAGTGGGTGGTGGAGTTTGGTAAGAGGGTGATGGTGTTTGGTAGTTTGAGGTAGGCTGATATGTGAGTGGAGGCATTGGATAGGTTTGGTATTTGATGGGAGATTTGGTTCTCTGTGCTACCATTACGCCTCCTACGTCTCTTTTCTTGGACACACCACTGGACTGTAAGTCCTTATTTGTAGCTTGCAAGGCCTCGAGGTTCGTAACCATACCACTTTTGATGCCTTCTTCAATTCTTTCACCCAGCTTGATAATGTCGGAAAATTTGTGGCTCTCAATCATCATCAGCCTTTCATAATACTGCGGGTCCTGAGCCCGGACAAAGAATTTGTTCATCTATTCCTCTTCTAAGGCAGGTCTAGCTTTGGTAGCTTCGGACCTCCAGCGAGTGGCATACTTGCAAAATGTTTCTGTAGGTTTCTTCTTTAGATCCTGAATGTAGAACACATCCGACACATTCTCCGTGTTGAACCTGAACCTATCCATAAAATCGGACGCCATGCCTACCCAACTTGACCACTTATTCGGATCTTGGCTAATGTACCAAGATAGAGCATCTCCTTTCAGACTCCTCATGAAAAACTTCATGCGGATTCTCTCGTCTTTCCCTACTCCAACCAGCTTGTCACAGTATGTTCTCAAATGGACCCTTGGATCCCCTGTACCATCAAACATCTCGAACTTAGGAGGTTTGTACCCCTCAGGAAGTTCGACATCGGGCTGTATGCAAAGATCTTCGTAGCTCAGCCCTTCAATTCCCTTACTTCCTTCAACACCTTGAATTCGGCTAGTTAATTTCTTATGTTCCTCAACCAGGTTCCTAATGAGAGAGTCTTTATCATCAGACTCAGGTGTGTTTGAGATGGGTTGGGTGGAATGTGGCATAGTCTCCAAATAGATGGGGGTGTTATGATGGGTGTGGAAGTGGTCATTTGTGGAGTTTTGGGGTTCCGGGATGAGCAGTGGAGTATTGTTGGAAGTATGGTAGGTGTTGCAGTGGTGGCGAGGAGCGGGATGGTTTTGTGGCTTCGGGATATTTTGTGGAGGTGTGTGGTTCTAAGCATTTGGGAAATTGATATCTGGAGTGGTGAGAGAAAACGACAGATTTGCCAGATTTCGAATCTGATCAAGTTCTTCTTTAAATTTCAGCAGCTTTTGTTCGAATTGGGATGCATTTTTTCTGAAAACCTGAGTACTATGACCGTGAGTGACCTCTACCCGTTCAGTTGAGTTCTTCTTTCTGGCGTTATTCAAATCTTCCTTCTTCCCTTTGTTCTTATTTTTGACAGGACTAAAAGGAGTAGTGGGTGGATGGCCCCTGGATCTCGTGGAATAAGATGATGTTGCCAGAATGCATGAACTAACCTTTGGGGAGGGGAATAATGAAAATAAAAACAATAAAAACAGAAGGTAACCAAGTTAGTGAGGATTATAAAAAGGTATTGCAGTATTTAAACATATAATGCGAGAATGTAAACCGTGTCCTAATTTGAGGAACCTCTTTGTGCTTGAGGTAGGCCTAGTGACAAATTAATTTGGAGAACTTAAAATGCTAAATGCCTCATTTTATTGATAAAAGTAGACGGATCCCAAATCGACACTAAATAACAAGAAATAAAATGTCATTAATGGCCATTGGCCTTATTACATTTCATAAAGCAAAAAGAAAACTTCTATCTATTTGGTCCCAGAAGGACCTTCCCGAGGCGCGACATCCTTGGCTCCGTCGAACAGCTTTCCCAGCTCGCGAAGTCCCAGAAATAGGTAGGCTCGGGCTAGATGTCTGCCTTCGTTTCCTTCAACATTTTGGCAGTCCTCGACCCTCTTAAGAAACTTCCTTTCTAGCTCCACTATGCCTCGCTCCAAGTATCACAATCGTTTGTTAGCACTGACAGCCATGTCCTTCCAATCCTCAATCAGATTTTGGTTGGCTTCTTGTATCTCACGGTGCTCGCTTTCGTACTCCTGGATCCTCTTGTGCAGTTGATTGTATTTAACTTATGCCTCGGCCCTCTCATCTACGATCCTATGGCCCATAGCAAACCCTGGTTGACCCAGACCATCGTGATTATCTTCCAACCAGCCTGAATAATAGGGAGCATAACTAGAGTGGTATCTGTCTGGCTCGATGGTATCTCTCCCCATGACGATCTTGTAGTGCTGTATATGTTGAGCTTGACACTTATAAGGACCGTCATCAGCCTAGAAATCAGCCCGGAAATGACTCATTGTCAACCCTGGGTATAACCTGCTTCCTACCAGCTTGCCTCGTAACCCGGAGAGGGACGTAAGGGTATGTTCTTCTCAAACCGATCAATATCAGAAATTATGCGTCCCTGGATCGGGCGATGAATTCCTCGGTAGGGAACCACTCAAACATCCATTGTACTTGACCCTCAGTTAGATTATCGAATAACTCTACCCATCCTTTGGCATCTTCTGGCTGGGTGAACATGTTGGGCATGTAATTCATTCGCTTCGGATGATGGAAAGCGATATGATCACCCCAATCCCTTCGCTGAATTTCTTTTCGCTATTTACCCCGTTGGAGATGCTCCATGAGCCAGAGCTGAAGTAGCAAATTGCAGCCTTCGAAGTGTTTGGCTCCTCGTTGGCATTTCTCCATGGCTCGGTATATTTCTGCAATGATCATGGGCACAATGCTGAAAGGTTGTCCACCTATTCCTTCCATTAGAGTTTTAGTTACCATAGCTAACCTGGTGTGGATCCTTGCTTTCTTCATGGGAAACACGATCATACCCAGGAAACAAAACATGAATACAAAGACCCTTCGGTGAATATGCCCTAATGAGGTGATAGCAAACTTGTCCGGATAGGCACGGTAGGATTTGCTATGACCGTACCTCTCGTACAAATAATCAAAAGGGATATAGGATTCTTTCAGACATGTCAGTTCTGGATTCTTCTTTAAACCCATCATTTTGAGGAAACCTTTGCCCTTGCGGTTCTCGGACATTAACAAACCCAGAGTTTCCCATGGTATACCCGCCAATCCTCCTATTTCTTGTAGCAAGGGTGTCATTTCAATGTCCCCAAATTGGAACACAGATCTCTCACAATCCTAGTACAATGTGGCAGCTTCTATGATCTTGTTGTTGGGTTGGATTTCTAGGAGAGAAGGTAGGCTGCCTAGATATTTGCGGACAAAGGTTTGATCACTAGAGTGAAGATCCTCCCACCATCTTAGCAATTTTGGGTGGACGTTGGTGACCATGCCGAATCTGGGGACTTCGTGCCTCATATTTCTACAAGACAAAAAGGGTTAGGCCCTTACCCCCACCAGACTCGACTATTTAATATCAATAATCGGTATAAAAACATCTAGTGCTCCAAATTAATACACAGAATGTGGTAGTGTCCGTTTGGGTTTTGGGGAAACCCAGTGGACTTTGGACAAGGCGATCTTAAAGAGTCATTATGCGGACAACATAACTGACTCGGCTAGGTTTGACCAAGATGCATGCATAGCTTAAACAGAGTAAGGTTTCTATGGGGTTTTAGACTGGTACCCTTGAGCGGACAACTCAAGGGGAAAGGCACGAAACCATCGACTGCACCGTATCAACTAGTTTTACCACAAATACACATTTTCCGGATTTAGGGGTGATAATATCGGAAGAGCGCAAGCACTCATTATAAGCGTTGCTATGGGATTTGTCTGGCACAAGTGGAATATGATGTTGAGCATGATTATGCAACAATTAAAGGCATGTTGTCACGTATTTGCACATTTAAGAAAGCAGTAAATATAACAATTTCATAATTTAAAGTGTTAATGAAGGAAAGCAGTAAAGGAAAGAAACAAAAAGATAAGTCAATTTCGCAATTGAAAAGAGAATTGAATGCTTAAGATATTAAACAAGTAATTGCACATAAAGAGGTATAAATTCACAACAATAGTCTGAAGTGATAAAAGCCTAAAAATCCCCAGCAGAGTCGCCACGCTGTCGCGCCCCCTTTTTTCCATAAGAGAAAATCGAGGTTATGACATTTGGAAGGACAACTCGTTCATTTTGGGAACTAGGTTTGAAAAGTCGCCACCTAATGATTAAGGTGCATTAGGACACCAAGAGAGATTGATTTGGATAACCAGAGATAGGGTAAGGGCTTGAAATTATTCTAAGGGGAAGGTGTTAGGCATCCCTCAGAATCTACTAGTGTGGTTCCTGGCCAAACAATTATTGAATTTGGGAGCAATTAACATATAACCAAATAAGGCTCAAATGAGAGGGGATTTCAATACATAATGGTTTGAAAGTAAACAAAGCTTGGAAGAACAATTAGAAGGGCTGAAAAAAATGTAATGCTAAAAGAATAAAGAATAAAGGAGAGGGGGGGGGGGGCTAGGTTTATTAGAAATATGGATCAACCCACACAACGTCCGGTAATCACTCCTCAATGAGGGGCTACACGTGACATTATTGCATGGTCATCATATCCATATCTACCTGTCCCACCCCGTTAAGGTATTAAAGCGCGGATTGGTCTCGATTACTTATTGCATGCTATTACTTGTCCCATTCCTATCAATCCCGGAGGCACTTAGGACTACTAATCCTAATAGGGAGGGATGCTGGGCTTATTTGGAGTTTCAAAGGTAAAAAATTCTAAAACGACATACAAAAACACATATTGCATATAAAAGGGGAAACACATAAGCATATAGGCTCAAGTAACCCCCTCAAACAAACACATAAAGTAGCATGTCTTACACATACTGCTTAGGTCTGATTTAAAAGCATTAAAGACGGGGGAAATGATATTGTTGAGGCAGTTTTAGTTTATTGCTTAACTCATATAAGAAGTCCGAATCAGGCCTTCCTGCTGGTTATAATGATTAACAGAAGCAGATTCAGTTTACAGTTATTACCCTAAGGCTTGCCTAAGTGTTTAGACGGGGTTCTATAGGCATGATATTTACTGAATTCAGAAGGTGGTGAGATAGTAGAAACTTGAAATAACTTATTTGAAATCCTATAAGCATGTTTTCTAGACATTGTTGAGCGAGGGAATTAGGTTATTAAAAGAAACAGAATGTACAAAAATTGGACTAGTTACAGGTGCTGCAGGTGGTAGTATCTACTATTACTGATTTTATATCTATCATTGACTGTGAATGAAAAATGAATCAGATTGATTTAAGAAACCTTTATAGGCATGATTTCTATGCATTACTTGTTTTTAAACCTTATAGGCATGACATCTAAATGAAGTTTGAATATGCAGAATTAAAAGTACCCTATAGGCAGGTTTTCTAGATGAAGTTGTATATGCAGAATTAAAAGGCACTCTATAGGCATGTTTTCATGTGAAGTTGAATATGCAGAATTAAAAGTATCCTATAGGCATGTTTTCTAAATGAAGTTGGAACATGCAGAATTAAAAGTACTCTACTTGCATATTTTCTACCCTTGCATGCATAATTACCCAACCTTTTTCACTAGCCAACCCCAAGTTTTTATTACAACTTATTACAAACCAGAATAATAGATTACATTAGAAAAGAATACAAAGAAAGTACAATCAGAGGAGGCCTGATTCTTGACTTCCTCTCTAAGTTACAGGATAAACCAACTCAAAGACCATTGATCCAAAGCCTTTCTCCAATTTGAGTGTGTCAGAGTTCGCTAAGAGCCTCAATGGGACTCCGGGAAGTGCTCACACCCAAATTGTATTACCAGAATAGGGACAAGTGCAGTGTGGAAGTGCCAGCCCTCAAGTGTCCAAGTTCAGAGGGAGCTCATGGGTCCCAAGGCAAGTCTCACAAGAGGGGGGTAGAACTTAAGTCTAAGAGAGAGTGTAGGTGAAGAAATAGAGTAAAGAAGAGGGAAAGAGGTGCTGGGAAACAGTTATAGAGTTAAGGACTTCAAATAAAAGGGTTCAGGGATTGGGGATTGCAAAAGGGCCTATGCACTTAGGCATTAGTTAATTCTGGGCATGCACAACAATAGGAAGTGCTGTTATGCATACAAAATCAACCAGAATACACAATCACATAATGATGCTGGGCTTATTTGGAGTTTCAAAGGTAAAAAATTCTAAAACGACATACAAAAACACATATTGCATATAAAAGGGGAAACACATAAGCATATAGGCTCAAGTAACCCCCTCAAACAAACACATAAAGTAGCATGTCTTACACATACTGCTTAGGTCTGATTTAAAAGCATTAAAGACGGGGGAAATGATATTGTTGAGGTAGTTTTAGTTTATTGCATAACTCATATAAGAAGTCCGAATCAGGCCTGCCTGCTGGTTATAATGATTAACAGAAGCAGATTCAGTTTACAGTTATTACCCTAAGGCTTGCCTAAGTGTTTAGACGGGGTTCTATAGGCATGATATTTACTGAATTCAGAAGGTGGTGAGATAGTAGAAACTTGAAATAACTTATTTGAAATCCTATAAGCATGTTTGCTAGACATTGTTGAGCGAGGGAATTAGGTTATTAAAAGAAACAGAATGTACAAAAATTGGACTAGTTACAGGTGCTGCAGGTGGTAGTATCTACTATTACTGATTTTATATCTATCATTGACTGTGAATGAAAAATGAATCAGATTGATTTAAGAAACCTTTATAGGCATGATTTCTATGCATTACTTGTTTTTAAACCTTATAGGCATGACATCTAAATGAAGTTTGAATATGCAGAATTAAAAGTACCCTATAGGTAGGTTTTCTACATGAAGTTGTATATGCAGAATTAAAAGGCACTCTATAGGCATGTTTTCATGTGAAGTTGAATATGCAGAATTAAAAGTATCCTATAGGCATGTTTTCTAAATAAAGTTGGAACATGCAGAATTAAAAGTACTCTACTTGCATATTTTCTACCCTTGCATGCATAATTACCCAACCCTTTTCACTAGCCAACCCCAAGTTTTTATTACAACTTATTACAAACCAGAATAATAGATTACATTAGAAAAGAATACAAAGAAAGTACAATCAGAGGAGGCCTGATTCTTGACTTCCTCTCTAAGTTACAAGATAAACCAACTCAAAGACCATTGATCCAAAGCCTTTCTCCAATTTGAGTGTGTCAGAGTTCGCTAAGAGCCTCAATGGGACTCCGGGAAGTGCTCACACCCAAATTGTATTACCAGAATATGGACAAGTGCAGTGTGGAAGTGCCAGCCCTCAAGTGTCCAAGTTCAGAGGGAGCTCATGGGTCCCAAGGCAAGTCTCACAAGATGGGGGCAGAACTTAAGTCTAAGAGAGAGTGTAGGTGAAGAAATAGAGTAAAGAAGAGGGAAAGAGGTGCTGGGAAACAGTTATAGAGTTAAGGACTTCAAATAAAAGGGTTCAGGGATTGGGGATTGCAAAAGGGCCTATGCACTTAGGCATTAGTTAATTCTGGGCATGCACAACAATAGGAAGTGCTGTTATGCATACAAAATCAACCAGAATACACAATCACATAATGATAACATAGAGGTTATGATCCTAAGGGAATCACGTTTGAGTCAGAGACAACAATACTTAATATTGTCATGCCTCAAACAAACCATCAGTATCAAATACATTGGGGTAGGGGTTTAGGACACATATAGATTCAAAACAGGTAGGAGAAAATTACAGCATGCTAAAATAAGTACTGGACTAAACACAAGCAGTAGGCAAACAAGAAGGCAAAAGTATTAAGTAAACATATTGTTGTGATGCTAAAATCTTAAACAGAACATACGAGTTCAAAGAAGAAAAATATAGTAAAAACAGGTAGCAGGACTTTGAAGACAGGCCACAGTACGAGTAGTAAGAGAGAATATTTTGAGTGTAAGTGATTTCAGAACTAAGTGTGTTCCCTTTGTGTTAATTAAAGAGCAGAGTATTTATAGTTTGAAAACAGGCAGAAAATAAGGCAAGGATTATAGTTTAGCAGTAATTATGGAACTATGTACCAATTAAATCAAATCTGTATAAGGATTTCCTTTAATTAAGGAGTTAAAATCAAACGGCAATGGGCAGAAAATATTTAAGGAAAGAAATCAAGTAAGCATCATGTGCAGAGTAGACAATTAGGGGTAAGTGCATATAGGTTCAATTAAGTAAACAACTAATGAAGAATCAGTAAAAAATACTCGATTAACCAAATAAGGTAAGAGACACAATAGATTTGCAAAATATGGAGACAATCTGCTCATAATAAATCACGGAGTCAAGGGTTTGAAATTACTGATTTAAGAAGAATCACACGGGTTCCCAAGAATAAGCAAATAAACCAAGTTAAAAATAGGAGAATCGAAAGTCTAAGGAAAGTTTTCCAATCAGGCCCAGAAACAAGGAGCTCAGAATCAATCAAAGAGAGGACCATGAGTCTTTTTTTAGCATATAAATAGAATGCACAAAAATATTAGGCATGTGAGGTTAAACTATGGCAAATAGAAGCAACATGCAATAATAACTATAAAGTCAGTAGACAGTGAAACATGGTAGTCACATAGGTCAACTTAGTAATAGAGAAAAGAGGGTATCAGAAGCATGCAAAGGGACAAGTAAAAAGGCCCTTCTGAAAAGTATAGTCTAGTTTCAATGATTGCAAGAAACCAAATCACATAGAGAAACAAAAGTTGAAACAAAAAGGACTTCGAATCCAGTCGAGCTAATTCAAACAGATGAAGCAGTTTTCAGAAGTTCGAATAGGTCCAGAGAAATTAGGGTTTTGAAATCAATCGAATTCAGAGCATGACGAACAAGTAAATCACATAGCAAGTAGTCTCAGGACTCGAATGAACCCAAAATTTTAGGGTTTTCACCATCAATCGAGTTCTAGATATGAAAAGAAAGTAAATCGGACAAATACTAACACAAAATATATTCAGAAACCTCAAAAGAAACTAAGAGTCTTGACATGAAAACTCCAGTAAAAGAACGACATAAGGAAATAAAGTAGAACATATTGAAAATCAGAGAAAGTTTCGAAATAACTTAACCAAAACCTAAATCGGAAAAGATAAAGGGGTTTCGAAGGTAGAGTTTTGAAAGAAACCTTGAGAAAACGTTTAGAAGTTTAGAGCAAACATAGATCTAAAAGAAATCGGAAGAACCTTAAAGGTTAGGGTTTCAGAAGATCCCTAGATGGTGAGAAGGGCTTGGAAAATCATCGATCTAAGCAGGAGAAGTCAAGAGTCAGGCTGAAATAGCCATGGCTGGCTAGAGCGAAGTCATAGATGACCGAAGATAGCCATAGAACTAAAATCAACCAAGGTCTGGACCAAACTTTTCCAGGATCTAGCCTTGAAACCATGACAATCGAGCATGTAGAAGCCAAAGGAGGTAGATACAGGCCTCCAATGACCTTGGAAGCAATGGATTTTGGAGGTTTTCGGGTAGTGGTTGTAGGCGGCGGCTAGGGTTTGAGAGAGGATGGAGAGACGAAGGGGGGTTTGAAGGCGGCTGCGGGTGAAAAATGACTAGGGTTTGGGGTAGGTCGGGATTAAAAAGGAAAGGGCTGAGATTAAAAGGAAATCCGAGCGGGTTATTTAAAAAGGGTCGTGGGTCGGGTAGATTAGGATTTGGGATGGGTAATTGGGTTTAAAAATTGATGTTCAATTCAGGCTACAATTGAAACACAATTGGGCTATATTTTAAATATCCACTCTTCCCTTATTTATTTTATAAAAAATAATAGAATAATTTCTGAAAATAAATTAAAGGTACTAAAATAATTAATAGTACATAATAATCAAATTAAAAATATTGGACCTACTTTTTATAGACATAAACGTAATTAAAATCTAAAAGAGGCTAATATTGCAATTATATACAATTTAGCTTTTAATATACTAAATAAATTTGTAAAAATATGCAAAAATTAAATTAGCTATATTTCAGTATAAATATGAGATTCCAATAAAAGAATCACCAAAAATGATAATTTTGGGAATAATTATTGGGTTTTTCTTGATAAAATAGGGCAATAAATTGATTTAAAAATCTTTAAAAATTAAAGAAATATAATAAAATATTGGGACATACTTATAAATGCATATACATGCTATTTTTAAAGTATTTTTGTATATTAAAATATACAGAGAAAAATTGGGTATCAACAGTTATAATATTGAAATTTAGTCAAAATCACTTACCCAATAGTTAGATGTGAAAATTCTCACCAAAATCGCCTCTCACAAAGTCTAGGGTTCACAATATGAAAGAGTGAGCTGAAATCCCGAAATTCCAACTCTTAACCCAGCTGTAGATGTCGAATTTGTGATAAAAATTTCGCAATTGTGCGCTCGCAATTGTGACCAGAATTTTGCAAATGCGGTAGTTCGCAATTGCAACAAAATGTTCATAATTGCGAAGTACCAGCACTAGCAATCCCAAACATCACCAAAATGATCTAAAACCACCCCGAAACTCATATGGAACCCCCTCGGACACAAACCTTATGTGCATTTCAATCATAAAACATGCTACGGACCTGCTCGCATACTCAAAAAACTGAAAAGCGATCGTCTTGACCCGATCGTGACCATGATCAAACTCAACATTTCTTAACTTAACTAGTTTCACAACCGATGATCCAAAATACACCCAAGCCCCTCGGGACCCCTCATATAACACGGACCTACTCGAGCCTTCAAATGCCGCAACATAACATCAAAACCACAAATCGCACCTTAATTCAAGCTTAATTAACTATTTCAAATTTCAAAATTTCAAACTTATGCAGAACACCTCTAAACAAACTGGAATCACCATAAATTTTGCACACATGCTTCAAATGACACGACGAACATTTTTCAACTTCCGGAATAACAATCCGAGCCCGATAACTCCAAAGTCCACTCCCTGTCAAACCTATGAACTTGCCAAACCTTCAAATTGCTCACATTCGCCAAATAGTGCCAAAACCTTCTAGAAACATCTAAATGCAAATTCGAGCATAGGTCCAAGTCCAAATTCGCCATCCAGACTTAATGTAACCATAAAAACTCCAATCTGAGGTCAATTTCACAAAAGTCATACTTAGTCCACCCTTTCAACTTAAAGCTTCCAAATTGAGAGTCATTCTTCCAGATCAATCCTGAATCACTCAATCACCAAAACCGACTATACACATAAGTTATAATACACCACATGAAGCAGCCTATGACCTCGAACCGCTGAATGAAATAAAACACGCAAAACGACCAGTTCAGTCATTACAAATTATCCCTAATACAATTAAGAGAATAAAGTGCATCGAATGTAGCTACAAGTAGTTCAATCATATCCCTAGGTAAAATCTATAAAATAAGGATTAACACCTCAAGTTCTTGTTAATTAATCATTCTTAACCCCGGGTTTGCCTTTTCCAAGTCAAAATCGAAGTAAATGGACGAGTCCTAGGGTTAGTTAATCCCTTAAGAATCATTAAAGAACAAGATTAATTGTATAAATAATCAAATCACTCATAACCAATCAAAATCATTAAATACATAAGCATAATAAGAGATTTTGTCATGACCCCAAAATCCTACCTTGAGAATCGTGATGGCATTTAGTCTATAAGACTCGGTAAGCTCGGCACATAAAGTGATCTAACAAAAAATAAACAACTTAACTATAAAAGACATTAATTTATAAATAAGATAACATTAGAAAAACCAAACAATAGTTATACAACCTCAAAACCGGTAGTATAGAGTCATAAGCTCTACTGAAATATACTAGAATCTCTAAATACAGTACTAATCTAAAATGAATGTAAACAGTAATGATGATAATATCATAAGGTCACTTCAAGGCCTGTGAGTGTCAAGCAGGTATACCCTGAAGTCTCCAGTTGTAAGGACACTCCCAAAACCAATACGATCTAAAGTATCTGGATCTGCACAAAAATGTGCAAAAGCGTAGCATGAGTACATCACAGTGGTACCCAGTAAGTATCAATACTAACCTTGATGGAGTAGTGACAAGGTAAGTCAAGACACCCACTAAACAATAACATGTGTGACCATATAAATGTAAAGCTAACGGTGGAAGGAACATGAATATAAGTCTAACAACAGAATAATGGAAGCCACAAATGGCAACAAGAAATAAACAGGTAATAAAACGGCAAAGCAATCAGAACACAGTCAAAATTTGAATGAAATCCATTTGGGAAAAAAAATGACAATTCAAGTAATCAGGTCGTTCAAACACATAATTTATAACAAGATTCACTCTAAGACACCACACCTCATAATCACACATCATAGGCCACAATCACGAATTTGTCACCCATGGAACCTCGTGCCCACATTATTAATCACCTTCTCATGGCAAAGTTCACGTGCTACCACGTATGTTGTATCTGTGTCAATTTTCAACTAAAATATTTGAGAGATTTATTTAAATAAATTAAGGCATAATAACAATTTTGAATAAAGTAAAGCGTCAAATGAAATAATGAGTTTATTTTAGGAATCAAATAAAGTAAAATAAAATACAATTTATATAAAGTAGGGTATCAAATGGAAAAATGAGTTTAGTTTAGAAATCTTAGAAGGTAGGGTAAAATAATATTTTTAAGTAAAGTAAAACATAGAATAAGTTAACAAATTAACGTAGAATCATTTAAAGTAAGGCGTGATAATAATTTAAGTAAAGTAAAGCATCAAATAAGGTAATGTATTTAACTTGGGAATCATCTATAGTAAAGCAGTGAGTGAGATGATGGGTTTTATCTTAAGTGTCAAATAAAGTAAAGCATGTTAATAATTTGTTATTCAAAACCGTTACTTGACCAACAACTCCACAAAATATGAGATGATGACTCCACCCAAGTAAACTCACCTTGACAATCAATACATCAAGTAACAACTGCGGCACAAATTGATATATTAATGCAACACATCAATTCATGTAGAAGGCATGACTCACACAAGAAGTCACAATCATTTCAACACAAGAATAACAACAAATAACCAAATACAATCAAAATACAAGTGAAATGATTTAAGAAAAAAAATATTCGTCCAAATCAACAAGTCGTTCCAACATAGAATGCACAATAAGAATCACACCGAGGTACCATACCTAGTATTCACATTTCACAAATCAAAATCACAGTCTTCCTTGTATCACTGCATGAGCCTTGCAAATATTTTTAAAAATATTTTTTCCGAAATAGCTTCATGCACTTTAGCCCTGTTATCTCACCGTATGGGTTCAAGTGATTCCCTTACCAGTAGCACGTGTATAAATCCCACCTTATCTCACTGCATGTGCATCAACCCCTATCCTTATACCATTGCATGTGCATAAATATCACAACACAATAATCAACTCACACCATACATGCCCATTGCCACAACATTGCCAAAATTAACAATACAAATGTTACCACAATACATAGCCCACAACTCAGTCCCAATATGTACAATAATCTCAATAACAACAAAATGAACGAGAAATGCTAAACAAGGAAAGGTATTCCAATAGCCAACAACTTCAACCACAAAACTTATTATTAGCTCTCAACAGCTACCACTTCAATATACTTAACACTGAAAGGTATTTCCATGAAATGATGTCACGACCAAAAATCCAACCCGCATAATGGCACCTAACCAAACCCGCTAGGTAAGCCAAATAATAAGAAAACATAATATAGTTATAATTATTAGAGTCAAAAATGAAATAACTAAATTTTTATACAACTCCACAAGGACTGGTAGTACAAGTCATGAGCCACTAAGGCTTAGATTTACAAAACTAAAATGAAATAAATGCAACATATGCTTGAAATGCACATGAATAGAATTCAAATCTATAGCTACCAAGGACAAGTGATAGCCATAACTGGAACACGTGTACAACTTCAATGCCATCCCTCGCCATACACGATAGCATCAATACTAAGATTTGCGCGCTAGGTTGCAGAAGTGCAGTATGAGTACAACCGACCCCGTGTACTCAATAATTATCCTAACTAACCTTAGCGAGGTACACAAAGCAAGAACTATAAATGATACTCACCAACGCCTGCACAGTTCATAATTTTAACAAATATATAGCAGATATATGATCAAATTGGAAAAATCTCAGGTATAACCGCTTTGGTGCTCAAAATTCTTTGTTTTAAAGTGTTTTACTCAGTCAACAATCTAGCATATAAGGAATATACGCAAGTACAAAAGGTAATAATCAAGGAAATTGCAAATAATGGTGAAATGCAATAACCAAATAATAGTACATTGCAGCGCGCAACCCGATCCAATAACCATAAGTCAATAAGACATGTTGCGACATGCAACACGATCCAATAACAGTAACCAGCTCTCCTATAGCTCACATCAACTAGAAATCAATCGGTTTCTCACAATCAACATGTACACCATCAAGAGAGAAACATAAGAGGGTGACCCTAGGGGGATGGATCCGTATCCACATATTGCACAGACAACTCATGTGCTAATAATATCAACTGCACGGATAACTCACGTGCATTACAGATAACTCACGTGCTATAATATCAATATTTGAATTTGTACGGACAATTCACATGTTAACAATATCAATTTGTGAGGCATGGTCACAGGCACAATATCATAATCTGCCCGGCATGGTCACATGCATAAAAACACAATCTGCCTAGCATGGTCACAGGCTTTGTTACATCCCATATTTTTGTACGTGGAAGTACGCCATAAGTAAATTGACATAAGATCAAAAATGAGATATTATATTTCGCATTTTCATACATTAAGGTTTCGTCGTAAGTTAATCGACGTAAGTTCGTGAATGAGATTTATTTTTGGGTTTTAATTATTATGCCATTTCAAACAAGGAATAAGTAAATTCGCGAATGTGAGAGGGCAAGGAAATCGAAGAAAATGAGTTTTATCGAAGCTTGTCAATTTGGAATAAATTACAGTTCGAGCTATAATACCCGATATTTATGGACTAGTACCATATAAGGTACCACATGACCATGATAGTAAGGTGTATAAGGTGTGTTAAAAGTGAGTAATATAAGTAATTTGAGATAATTCTTAATTATGTAGGTAATTGATTACTTATTTAATTAGAGGGGGATTAATAAGTTGATTAAGGAGAAGGGGTAAAATTTTGGATAAGTATGGTAGTAACGTGGCAGCACCCCTCAAAATCACATGGTGACTCTTTAAGACACTATAATATGTGGCTAAATAAAAGACATGACACTTGGCACTAAGTCACAAACTATCTTGGAAAGGCACGTAAAAGGAATTCAATAAAGGAAAGTCTTGGAAAGTCTTAGCTAAATATAAGGCATTATCTAATAAAGGAAAGCCACCAAGTCTTGAAAGTGCAAGAATCTTATCCATGTAAGTTACAAATTTGCATATGAAAAGAATTAAAGGAATTCAAACGTAAAATGTTTGAGTGTTACAAGCTTAAGTCACATAAGCAATGCAAGGCTTCAACAATTCAAATCAAAGTGAGACTTTGCAATTTTAACGAAGTACGGTGATATCTTCTTAGGAATATCATACTCTACTCCGATCTTATCGTTACGTGCTGTCATAATTGATGTGTTAGAGAGATTTCCAAGAGAATCGATTCAGGTATGTTAAGGCTATTCCTTCTTTCTTTTGGCATGATCTATACGACGCAAACGAAACGAGCAAATACACAATTTCCATAAATGACTCTATTCGTAGAAATACTAGAGGTGCTTATGTTCTTGATTCCCCATGTGTCATATTATTTTATCATCTATTCGTGGGTCTTAAAAATACGTAAGTTGGTAAAATTTATTTCATGATATTAGTCAAAGGCATAATGGTCTTATGACGTACCGAGAGATTTTATTAACATATTTTCACATGCATTTCATGCATTTACATATGCACATTGACCCATGACCAGATGGCGTTATATACTGTGTATATATATATATATATATATATATATATATATATATATATATATATATATATATATATATATATATATATATATATATATATATATGTATGTATATATATATGGGATATGGGAAAGGTTATGGCGTTATATACGCACCACTACCTGATTAGCTGCTATATGTTGATAATTTTGCCTACAGTGGCCAAGATGATATGATGGGATTCCCTCAAAGGCTTGATGATATTATGGACACATGTACCTATGCACGACATGACATTTATACATATATGCATGAGATTTTAAATATTAAAGGATTTCACAGAGCTATTCAGATTTACATGTCTATTGTCTACTGATTTTCATTCCTTACATACTTGGTACATTATTTGTACAGACGTCACTTTTGCCTGGGAACGATGTGTTTCATGCACGCAGGTCCCAATAGACAGGTCGAGAGTCATCCAAGTAGGTGATCGGCTCAGCAGAAGATGTAGGTGCACTCCATTTGCTCCGGACTTGCTTGTTTGGTCAGTATAATTTCGATGTATATTGTTTGGTATGGCGGGGCTCTGTCCCGACCTTTACGATACTATGTATTCTTAGAGGCTTGTAAACAGATATCATGTACACTTATTCTTATATGGCCTTGTCGGCCTGAGTATATAAAGGATCATACCGGCCTTATAGGCCCATATATCATATGTATAAGTTTGGATTACATGTTGGATCGTCCAATGTCGAGTATTTTTCCATGTTTTACTGTACCTATATCATGATAGCCTCTATGGCTCATTTACCTATGATAGTACGATACAAAAGATATGTTACGTATGTACACGGTTGAGTAAGGTATCGGGTGCCTGTTGCGGCCCATAGGTTTGGGTCGTGACAAAAGTGGTATCAGAGCATTTCTATCCTAGGGGTCTACAAACCGTGTCTAGTAGAGTATCATTTATGAGTGTGTCGTGCACCACACTTATACTCATGAGGCTACATGACATTTAGGACTGTCACTCTTTCTTCTTACGCTAGATCATGTGGTAGAGCTTAGTTGTAAGAACTCAATTTCCTAAACTCTATCTTATTCGTAATACAACGATGCCTACATCCAGAAAGACAGTTGGTAAAAGAAATAGATGTGGAAGGGTTGAGTCAGAGGAACTCAATTTTTGCATCATACTTATGATGGATAAATATGAGGTATTCAGAAGATTATGTGTATACTAATATATGTAAGTTCCTTGGTAAGGATCCCTAAGACAAAAATACTTATCCACTCTTACGGTAAAAAGAAATAACAGAATCAGAAAGAAGATACAAGTTTCAACAAGTAAAATAAGCAAGGTGAAAAAGGGTACGGGGTACCCAGTTAATAAAGACTATCGTTGCTTATCATTTAGGAAGGGAGTTATAAGCATTTTGAGTTAGCTTCAACACCGATAGATATACGTACCATCGGCTACACTGATCTCAGTTATGCCCAATGGGAGCTAATAGATATTGTTTAAAGTATACAGTTGGGTTTAGAGTAACCCAAAATAGGGGATGGATTGGTAGAGTTAGTTGACATTTCTGAAGGATAGTGTAAATGTGTTAATAGATCTCATTGTGGGACACCCAGATGGGCACTCTAACATAGTACAACAAGATATGAGTACTACAAAGATATGCACTGGAAACCTGGAAGGAATAAATATTACCTTAGTGTGACTCGCGTCCCTAGTGGAGCGAGAACGTTAAGCAACCTGAAGAGCCACTAGATGGAGCAAAAGGGAGCTAAAACAATAGAATGTCTTGTCCGAGTTTTCAGAATAAAGTAATAGACATAAATGTTAGCGGAAAATAAGAAAAGAGTTCATGAAGCATTATGAGTAAGATATGATACATGGATGACAATGGTAGATCAAAAGATGATAGTATTACAGAATCTATAGTCAAGTGAAGGAAGAGACAAGAGGTGACGTGCCTTAGGACAACAAAGGAGTATAGGCCATAAAGTCATATTCTCACTTCGAAAAATAAGTTTGTGGCTCCAACGCAACTACCGGAAGAAAAAGTTAGACCCTAGAATAATAGAAATCAGTATGGGCTGGTGAACAAGATAAACTAAATGTGAACTGGGGACTGAGTGATATGATAATAGTCGAGATCATAAGAATTTTAGAGATTATGTTCCGGTGATAATAGAATGGACGACAAAAGAATACCCTTTAAAGGTCATTCAGGAAGACACTTCTCTAAAGCAAATAATATGAGCAAAGTTAAGCTTAAGGGACTATGTGCGCCAGTTACACTAAGTGTCATCCTCGCGAGTAAGGAATTTTGTTATCCTTGGTACAAAAGCATTACCACAAGGCGAGTAAGGGTAATCGATGATGTGAAAAGATGCCAACGATGAAGAGGTAAAACATCTATAGGTAGATCGTCGTAGCTCTAGCTCTTAGTATTCCCCTAAATGGCGGAATATGGAGTTATGTGGCGTGAAGTCAGAATTTAGTGGTTCTAATAATCATGGAGTGGTAAAGGAAGAATGCGGTAAAATAAAAAAGGGATGAGATTGCACTTATCCAAATCCTAAAGATATGCTAAGATTCCAAAACATTATATAAGCATGACATCAACGAGGGGAAGTAAGGGTTTCGACCCGTTATAAAAAAAAGAGCCAGTACGAGAGGTAAGTTAAGACAAAGGAAATTACCCGAGAAAGTTTTCGTGAAATATTGATATGAGAATGGGCCAATGAGCAGTTAGCAGTTGATTCAGGAAGAGCCTGGTTATGGCTAGAGAAGAAGATACAAATAAATTAATAGATCATGCAAGATAAACATAGTAAAACCCAGTATAGTGAATTCAGCCTTGCAGTTATGACATTGTGACCCTTGAGAAATATTCAGATATGAGTTTGGGTAGTCAAAGGTACCAGATGAGTATTATGGAGATAAAAAAGAGTGTCAATGGGAAGACAACCAAAATATCAGTTCAAAAGAAACCCTACAAGCACTAGGGTGTGGAGATAAGTAACCACGGGTAATTATAGGTGAGGAAGAACATCAAAAATTCCATCAAGAATACAATGTAACAAGCTTAAAGCTTTACAAAGGTTAGAGGATCCTCCCTAAGTACTACAGTGAAAGACTAGCTGAGGAAGTAAGAAAGAAGGCTTCAACCCAAGCTCAGTGACCCAAAGAGGGAATGCTTTTATAATAACAGTCTCACAATAATATTGTACGCACTCCATTAGAATGTGGCACCCACCATGGCTACTGAACAGAAAGAAGAATTAAAAGTAATATTCGAGATCATATGAAGTTGCATGAAAATTCTAGCATTTGCGGGAACTAAGATAAGATAAGTATGCACACAAGAAGGGGGAAGAAATATTATGAATAGTAATTTCTTACATTTATAGAAAGCTGAGAAGGAACGAAAAGAATTATTCAATTAGTGACCCAAAATACGTTATGAATGCACTTTAGGAGTTCATATTTTTATATATGCAGCATATACGTTGATAATCATACAGCCATAGAAGATCTCTGTGTAAGTTAAAAGAAAGAATTGAGTCTAGGTCATAGACAAAGCATTGAATTGTTAGGAGATTATATCATGGATATTCTATAAAGTCCATGAAGTACTAAAATAATAACTAATACCATGAGCCACATATCGAAATATAGCTTAAGACTATATAAAGGTTGATGAAAGGGAAGAGGAAACTAAAAAGTTGCATCAACTAAGTAAATCAGTATCCTGATTATTGGACCTAGAAAATAATAGAAATCATAATCGAGAACATTGCATGACCAACCTTAATATCAGAGGTACAAGAGAGATAGTACAACAACCATAGTCTATAACAGCTCTACGATATAGCCAGTTGGAAAAGTAACAGCCTCATAATAAGTTAGCATGAAGCTCCCACTGGATTGTAGTATTATAATAAAGATCTAAGTTATGGATGTGACTCAGCCTATATGGAAGGCAGGTTATGAAAGAAATAGAAGATGTGATGCGATATATGAAGGTAAGTAAGGTAAAGGTGAATAGCGTAGAAGATACTCAAATGAAGAAGGATGTGAATAGTCCATACTTCGGATAGAAGGTTAGAAACATAGAGATTCAATATCCAGGAATGATAGCAGTATCATCAATGGTATATTTTCTAGCCTATGGTTTCTAGGTACCGAGAGACCTAGCCAAGAAAGTAAAGAATAGATAAAGACGATGAGATGTCTCGCTTGATGTTCCATAATAATACAAGGAAATCTATGGTAAAGCAAAATTACGAGCAATATAAATGGATATATGTAGGTCCCAAGCTAAAGTATGATAAAGCGACAAGGTTTTAGGAAGACAAGAGTAACAACGAGAAAGGGTGAGTGAAAAGGTGATGAAAATGAATAAGTTCTCACGATTAAGCCCACGAAAACAAGAGAGTTGATGAGTTCTCTATGTTATAGAAAGCTCAGTATAGCCGAATGAACTCAAAGGAGTCTAAGACTAGCAACATTTAAAAGATATGGAATGCTACTCTGGTAGTGGAATGAAGGTGTAATTGTGACAAATAAAAGTAACGTTTGGGACTTCGATTTAATAATGATTTGAAGGAAAAAAGGGGGAGCAGGAGAAAAGATTTTGCGGACGATACAAGATCATAATAGCCCCATAAGGTGAATCATGTCGCGATACTATCAAATACGATTATGGAAATCACATCAAATATTCCTCGATGCAATGTAAGCCCTAGTGGCAAGGTTTTAAGTATGAAGTTTCAAGGTATCGGTGGTATATTGTAGGTCAATATTGCGGAAAATCATAATGGATGGACAAAAGTCACCAAGTATGAGCTAAGATTAGGTCGCCATTCTTAAGATGAACTGTAATGATGAAGCATTAAAAGATTTGGATTTATACATATGGGATAAGCAACAAGAGTAAGATGAAATTTAGTAGTAGACCTCCACAACGATAAATCGAAGTAAGAATTATGGTATGGTATGGCCTACGTAGATGTAGTAAAGCAAATGACGCACAGAGGGACAACATGACATAATTTTATAAATATTCACAAATTGAAGCCTAGATATTGGCTAAAAGCTGGAGGAAAGAGAAGAGAAGAGTCGCATAAGCGCACATACAAAGTTATAAGTTGTAAAGGCTGCATGATAGAAGGTAGAAACAGTTACGAGATTAGAACGATTACCACTACAAGTCGTGGTATGAGAAAGAGGCTTAAAGGGGAAAATGCCCTGGTCTTTCGGATTCATTCACACAACAGTCGCCTAGATGGCAAGAGGAATACTAAATTATTCACGAGAGCTATGAGTTATAAAAATGATAAGTGCATCAGTCAACATTCGAGGATGAATGTTCCAAAGGGGGGAATGATGTTACATCCCAAGTTTTCATATGTGGAAGTAATCCATAAGTAAATTGACGTAAGCTCGGAAATGATATATTATATTTCGCATTTTCATACGTTAAGGTTTCTTCGTAAGTTAATCGACGTAGGTTTGAGAAGAAGATTTATTTTGGGGTTGTAAGTATTATACTATTTCAAACAAGGGATAAGTAAATTCATGAAGGTGAGAGGGCAAGCAAATCGAAGAAAATGAGTTTCGTCGAAGCTTGTCAATTTGGGATAAATTATGGTTCGAGCTATAATACCCGTTATTTATGAACTATTACTATACAAGGTACCACATGGCCATGATAGTGAGGTGTATAAGGTTTGTTAAAAGTGAGTAATATAAGTAATTTGAGATAATTCTTAATTATGAGTGTAATTGGTAAATATTTAATTAGTGGGGGATTAATAAGTTGATTAAGGAGAAGGGGTGAAAATTTGGATAAGTATGGTAGTAACATGGCAGCACCCCTCAAAATCACATGGTGACTCTTTAAGGCACTATAGTATGTGGCTAAATTAAAGACATGAGACTTGGCACTAAGTCACAAATTAAGTCTTGGAAAGCCACGTAAAAGGAATTCAACAAAGGAAAGTCTTGGAAAGTCTCGGCTAAATATAAGGCATTACCTAATAAAGGAAAGCCACTAAGTCTTGGAAGTGCAAGAAACTTATCCATGTAAGTTACAAATTTGCATCTAATAAGAATTCAAGGAATTCAAACGTAAAATGTTTGAGTATTACAAGCTTAAGTCAGATAAAAACACAAGGCTTCAACAATTCAAGTCAAAGTGAGATTTTGTAATTTTAACGGAGTACGGTGCAATCTTTTCAAGAATATCGTACGGATTTTTCTCTACTCCGATTTTGCCATTACGTGTTGTCACAATTGACTTGTGGTAGAGGGATTATCAAGAGAATCTACTCAGTTATGTTAAGACTATCCTTTCTTTCTTTTGGCATGATCTATACCACAGAAACGAAAAGAGCAAATACACAATTTCCATAAATGACTCTGTTCGTAGAAATACTAGAGGTGCTTATGTTCTTGATTCCTCATGTGTCATATTATTCTATCATCTATTCATGAGTTTTAAAAATACGTAAGTTGGTAAAATTTATTTCATGATATTAGTAAGAGGCATAATGGTCTTATGACGTACCGAGAGATTTTATTAACATAATTTCACCTGCATTTCATGCATTTACCTATGCACATTGACCCGTGGCCAACTCTATATATATATATATATATATATATATATATATATATATATATATATATATATATATATATATATATATGTATGTATGTATATGGGATATGGGAATGGTTATGGCCTTATATATGCACCACCACCTGATCAACTGGTATACGTTGTTAATTTTGCCCATAGTGGCCGAGATGATATGATGGGACGCCCTTAGAGGCTTGATGAGGTTATGGACACATGTACCTATGCACGACATGACATTTATATATATATGCATGACATTTTAAATATTAAAGGATTTCACAGAGCTATTCAGATTTACATATCGAGTCTTTTACTCCCTGTTTCTCTCATGTCTATTGTCTATTGAATTACATGCCTTACATACTCGATACATTATTTGTATTGATATCCCTTTTGCCTGGGGATGCTGCGTTTCATGCTCGTAGGTCCCGATAAATAGGTTGACGGTCCTCCTAGTAGGTGATCAGCTCAGCGGAAATTGTTGGTGCACTCCATTTGCTCTGGAGTTCCTTGTTTGGTCAGTATAAGTTAGATGCATATTGTTTTGTATGGCGAGGCTCTGTCCCAACTTGTACAATATTATATATTCTTAGAGGCTTGCAGATATATATCATGTATACGGATTCTTGTATGGTCTTGTCGGCCTATGTTTTGAGTATATAAAGGATCATGTCGGCCTTAAAGGCCCGTACGCCATATGTATAAATTTGGATTACATGTTAGATTGTCCAGTGTAGAGTATTTGTCCATGTTTTATTATACTTATCTCATGATAGCCTCTCTGGCTCATTTAACTATGATAGTATGATACGAAAAAATATATTATGTTGGTACTCAGTTAAGTAAGGTACGGGTGCTAGTCGCGGCCCATCGGTTTGGGTCGTGACAAAAGTGGTATCAGAGCAGTTATGTCCTAGAGAGTCTACAAGCCGTGTCTAGTAGAGTCTTGTTTATGGGTGTGTCATGCACCACACTTATAAGTAGGAGGCTACGGGGCATTTAGGACTATCACTCTTTCTTCTTACTCTAGATCGTATGGTAGAGCTCAGTTGTAAGAACTCAATCTAAACTCTATCTTATTCGTAATACAACAATGCCTACATCCAGAAGGACGATTGGTAAAAGATATAGCCATGGAAGGGTTGAGTCAGAGGAACTCAATTTTTGCATCATGCTTATGACGGATAAATATGAGGTATTCAGCAGATTATATGTATACTAAGATGTGTAAGTTCCTTGGTAAGGATCCATAAGGCAAAAATACTTATCAACTCTTACAGTAAAAAGGAATAACATAATAAGAAGGAAGACACAAGTTTCTGCAAGTAAAATAAGCAAGGTGAAGAAGGGTACGAGGTACCCAGTTAATAAAGATTATCGTTCCTTACCATTCAGGGCATTTTGAGTTACCTTCTATAGTGACAGATATATGTACCATCGGGCACACTGATCTAAGTTATGCCCTATGGGAGCTACCAGATATTGTTTAAAGGATTCGACTGGGGTTAGAGTAACCCAAAATAGGGGATGGATTGGTAGAATTAGTTGACATTTTCGAAGGATAGTGTAAATGTGTTAATAGATCTCCTTGCGAGACACCCAGATGGTGCACTCTAACATAGCACGACTAGATATGAGTACTACAAAGATAGGAACTGGAAGCTTAAAAGGAATAAATATTACCTTAGTGTGGCTCGTATCCCTAGTAGAGCGAGAACGTTAAGCAACCCGAAGAGCCAATATATAGAGGAAAGGGGATCTAAAAGCAAAAAGAATGCCTTGTTTGAGTTTTCAGAATAAAGTAATAGTCATAAATGTTAGCGGGAAATAAGAAAAGAGTTAATGAAGCATTATGAGTAAGATATGATACATGGATGACAACGGTAGATCAAAAAATGATAGTATTACTGAATCTATAGTCAAGTGAAGGAAGAGACGAGAGGTGACAGGCCTTCAGACAATAATAGAGTATAGGCCATAAAGTCATAAGCTCACTTCAAAAAATAAGTTCGTGACTCCAACGCAACTACTGGAAGGAAAGTTAGACCCCAGACTAATATGAATCAGTATGGGCTGGTGAACAAGATAAACTAAATGTGAACAGGGGACTGAGAGATATGATAATAGTCGGCATCATGAGAATTTCAGAGATTGTGTTCCGGCGATAATAGAATGGACGACAAAAGAATACCCTTTAAAGGTCATTCAGGAAAATGCTTCGTTAAAGAAATCAATACGAGCAAAGTTAAGCTTAAGGGATTATGTGGGCCAGTGACACTAAGTGTCATCCTTGCGAGTAAGTAATTTTGTTATCCTTGGTACAAATAGAATTACTCTAAGGCGAGTAAGGGTAATCGATGATGTGAAAAGACGCCAAAGATGAAGAGGTAGAACATCTATAGGTAGATCGTCGTAGCTCCAGCTCTTAGTACTCCCCTAAAGGGGAAAATATGGAGTGCTATGGCGTGAAGTCAGAAATTAGTGGTTATAGTAATCATGCAGTGGTAAAGGAAGAATGCGGTAAAATAAAAAAAGGATGAGATTGCACTTATCCAAATCCTACAGATATGCTACGATTCCAAAATATTATGCAAGCACGATTTCAAGGAGGGGAAGTAAGGGTTCCGACTCGGTATAAAAAAAAAGCCAATACGAGAGGTAAGTTAAGACAAAGGAAATAACCCAAGAAAGTTTATGTGAAATATTGATATGAGAATGGGCCAACGAGCAGTTAGCAATTGATTAAGGAAGAGCCTGGTTATGGCTAGACAAGAAGATACTGATAAATCAATAGAACATGCAAGATAAACATAGTAAAACCTAGTATACAGAATTTAGCCTCACAGTTACGACATCGTGTCCCTTGAGAAATATTCAGATAGGAGTTTGGGTAGTCAAAGGTACCATATGAGTGCTACAGAGATAAAAGAGAGTGCCAATGGGAAGACAATCAAAATATCAGTTCAGAAGCAACCGTACAAGCACTAAGGCGTGGAGATAAGTAACTACCGGTAATTATAAGTGAGGAAAAACATCAAAAGTTCCGTCAAGCATACAATATAACATGCTCATTTTTTATTTCTCTCGGCTCCCGTCGCCTTACGGTGCTCGTGTGAGTTTTCACCAATAAGACTCTCTCATTTTTGATTTCTTTTCCTTGTTTGGACCAGAGTGTTGCCCCTGATATGAATCATCTCTACCTGCTCGACTTGGTATTTCTCGAAGACTGATCGGAAGGTCTTTCTTTGGACCGTAATGTGGCTTTTGGATGGCGTTAGAAAGAAAAGGTATAAAAGGCTCAAAACAATTCGAATGGGTTTAAAATTACAACTTTCGGCATCAGATTTTCTTACAACAACCACAACTTCTGTCCCAGTTTCTTGTTTGGGAACTTTTGGATTTTATTTTGATGGGACTGTACCGTGAGGCTGCCTACGTATCCTTAAAAGGAATCAGGTCGAACGTAGTTCATGTCATAGAAATTACTTTGTTGTTGTGATTTTCTCTTTTCTCTTTCTTTTCTTTCACTTTTGCTTTCTTTTTCTCTTTTTGTTGTTTTTCCCCTTCTTCTTTTTTCCTTTTCATTCTTTTCTTTCTCTTTCCATTCTTTTCTGTCTCTTTTTCTTCTTTCTTTGCTCATCTTTCACGCTTGTGTTTCTGATATTCGCTACTAATTTCGAAAGGGGGGTATGAAATAAAATAAATAAGGTTCAAAGGGGGTGACAAAAGGATAAAGTGTTTTAGATAGCAGAACAAAATGCTTTCGTCATTCCACATCTTCAAAGATATGCCAAGTACAAAAAAATATAAATTAACCAAAGAGAATCTTACATAGTATCTCTTGACTACATCAGAGTTGATAGCTATTTCTACACATTTTCCTTCTACATCTGTCAAATACAATGCACCATTGGACAACACTCTAGTTACAACGAACGGCCCCTGCCAGTTTGGGGCAAATTTGCCTTTTGCTTCAACCTGATGTGGAAGGATACGTCTTAACACTTGCTGACCTACTTCAAACTTCCGTGGTCGCACCTTCTTATTATATGCTCTTGCCATTCTTTGTTGATATAGTTGGCCATGACACACTGCTTCCAATATTTTCTCGTCGATCAAACTCAATTGTTCCAAGCGGGTTCTAACCCACTCATCATCATCGATATCAGCCTCCGCGACAATTCGAAGGGATGGAATTTCCACTTTTGTGGGTATCACTGCTTCAGTGCCATACACCAACAAATAAGGAGTCGCCCCTACTGAAGTACGGAGAGTAGTGCGATAACCTAGCAATGCAAACGACAACTTTTTATGCCACTTCCTAGAACCCTCCACCATTTTTTAAAGTATCTTCTTTATGTTCTTGTTGGCTGCCTCGACTGCTTCATTCGCCTTGGGGCGGTATGGGGTGGAATTGCGATGTGTAATCTTAAACTGTTGACACACCTCTTTCATCAGATGACTATTGAGATTAGCACCGTTATTTGTGATGATTACCTTCGATATCCCGAACCGGCAAATGATATTTGATTGCACAAAATCAACCACCGCCTTCTTGGTTACAAACTTGAATGTTTTAGATCCTCAACCCACTTGGTGAAATAATCTATGGCCGCCAGAATGAACCTGTGCCCATTCGATACTGATGGCTCAATTGGCCCAATGACATCCATGCCCCACGCAACAAAAGGCCACGCTGCAGACATCATGTGTAATTCAGATGGTGGAGAATGAATCAAATCTCTATGTACTTGGCACTGATGACATTTACGCACGAAACTAATACAATCTCACTCCATAGTGAGCCAATAATAACCTGCCCGGAGAATCTTCTTTGCCAGCACATACCCACTCATGTGTGGTCCACAGACTTCAGAATGTACTTCAGTCATAATATCTATGGCCTGCCTAGCATCTATGCATCTCAACAATCCAAGATCTGGAGTCCTTTTGTACAAAACCCCTCCGCTGAAGAAAAAGTCGTTTGCCAATCGTCTAATTGTTCTCTTTTGATCACCTGTGGCTTGTACTAGATACACCCCCATCCTAATATATTCCTTGATATCATGAAACCAAGGTTCACCGTCAAGTTCTTCTTCAACCACATTACAATAAGCATGCTGGTCATGGATCTAAATCTGCAACGGGTCAACATAAGCCTTATCCGGATGATGTAACATTGATTCCAGAGTATCCAAGACATCAACGACCTTATTATGAATCCTCGGAATATGCCTGAACTCTATTGATTGGAATCGTTGACAAAGATCACGCAAACATTGTCGGTACGGTATGAGTTTTAAATCCCGTGTTTCCTATTCTCCTTGAATCTGGTGCACCAGAAGGTCCGATTCCCCCAAGACCAAGACTTCTTGGACAGCCATGTCTACGGCTAACCTCAAACCCAGAATGCACACCTCATACTCAACCATGTTGTTAGTACAATAGAAACGAAGCTGGGCTATAACATGGTAGTGATGCCCTGTTTCAGAAATAAGTACCGCTCCTATCCCAACGCCTATCATATTAGCAGCCCCATCAAAGAAAAGTTTCCATCCTGGCTTTTCAATTTGCTCCAACTCATTAACATGCATTACCTCTTCATCAGGGAAATACGTCTTCAAAGGTTCGTATTCTTCATCCACAATATTTTCAGCAAAATGGTCGGCCAGCACTTGTGCTTTTATCGCAATCTGAGTCACGTAGACAATGTCAAATTCTGTGGGCAATATCTGCCACTTTGCGAGCCTTCCCGTGGGTATAAGCTTCTGGAAGATATACTTCAATGGGTCCAAGCGAGAGATGAGGTAAGTAGTATAAGATGATAAATAATGTTTCAATTTCTGGGCTACCCAAGTTATGGCGCAACACGTCCTCTCAAGATGAGTGTACTTAACCTCGTAAGATGTGAACTTCTTGCTGAGATAATAGATGGCCTACTCTTTCCTTCCAGTGATGTCATGCTGTTCCAACACACATCCAAATGAATTGCCTAAGACTGTCAAATACAGAATCAAAGGTCTCCCTGGTTCTAGCAAGACCAACACAGGTGGGTTTGACAAGTACCCCTTTATCCTATCAAATGCTTCCTGTCATTCATCTGTCCACTTAACCGTATCATCTTTCTTTAGCAGTTTGAATATGGGCTCACAAGTTGTCGTGAGCTGAGCAATAAACCTGCTGATGTAATTCAATCTCCCCAATAGACTCATCACCTCAATCTTGTTCTTTGGGGGTGGCAACTCCTGTATTACTTTGATCTTTGACGGGTCGAATTCAATGCCTCGGCGGCTGACTATGAATCCCAACAACTTTCTATACGGAACACTGAACATGCATTTTGCAGGATTGAGCTTGATATTGTACCTGCGAAGCCTTTGGAAGAACTTTCTCAAATCTCTGACATGGTAAGACTACTTTCTAGACTTTACAATCACATCATCCACATAAACCTCGATCTCCCTGTGTATTATTTCATGGAATATGGTCGTCATTGCCATCACGTAGGTTGCTCCAACGTTTTTCAAACAAAATGGCATGACCCGATAACAGTTCGTTCCCCATGGCATGATGAATGCTGTCTTTTCTGCGTCTTCCTCATCCATTAATATCTGGTGGTAACCCGCATAACAATTCACAAAAGAACCAATCTCATGTTTGACACAATTATCGATCAATATATGTATATTCCACAGTTGGAAGTTATCCTTGGGACTTGCCTTGTTGAGATCTCGATAATCAACACACACCCTGGTCTTGCCATCCTTCTTCGGCATAGGTACAACATTGGCAAACCAGGTGGGATACCGGGTGACCCGGATAACTTTGGCCTCGAACTGCTTGGTGACCTCTTCCTTAATCTTCACACTCATATCAGTTTTAAATTTCCTCAGCTTCTGCTTAACCGGGGGGCATGCCGGGTCAGTGGGCAATTTGTGAACCACTAAGTCAGTGCTTAGACCCGGCATGTCATCATATGACCATGCAAAAATATCTTTATACTTGAACAGTGCTTTCATTATCTCTTCTCTGAGTGGTGGTTCAAGATGGACGCTTATTTTAGTTTCCCGGACATTATCTTGGTCCCCTAAACTTATTGCTTCCGTATCACTCAATTTAGGCTTGGTTTTTTTTCAAAATGGCTTAATTCTTTACTAATCTCTTCAAAGGCTTCATCCTCATCATATTCTGATTCAACATCACATTCTATTTCTTGAATTACTATTTCAGAATTAGATTGGCTTTTAAGACTGGGCCGTAGATTCCGCATGCATGTCATATCGTTGAAGCCAGCATAAAAAGAACTGTACAAGGAAGAAAAGAAAAACAAAAATAAAACTATCAGGAAGGGAGAAAAAGGGAAATTGCATTTCATTGAAATTAAAGATAACAAGGCTTATACATCCAAATGGACGGAACATAGAATCTAAACTACAACCTTGGGATAATCCAGATAAACTGAAAGAAAATCAAAGCAAACTACCAAAACTCCTTCCTGGTGGGGAGAGGAGTAGCTTCCCAATTGTTAATATTTGCACTGGGCTCAACAAATTGCACATCCCCCTTGATAGAACCCTCTCCAGCTTCCACCATGTTCACTTCGTTGAATATCCTCTCAAATGTTTCCATCAAATCTCGATCCATATCAACCACCGAACTGGGAACCGTCGTCACTGGGCACTTTCTAATACCAGGCCTGACAAATGATCTGGAAATACGCGGGACTCGCTTTGGAAGGGCCCATGCTCTCTATTTAATTTTTCTGGCTCTTCTCACGTCTGTGACTGCGGGCTTGAACCCCAGACCAAATGTATCCAAGTTTTTAGGAAGAGAAACCGGTTGTACGATGCCTTGCAGAGATGCACCCAAACTATTGCCCGGTACAAAACCATTTTTCAACATTTCAACGGCTACCATGACTAATGCAGCAGCTACCTTGGGAATTAAAACGCACTTCCTTTCTGGAATGTTCTCTACCGATACTGTGTCAAAACCTGATAAACCCATGGCCCCTTGTCGTCTTCAACCTCTATGAGCGGGGCAATGACATCATTGGGAACACATAAATTATCTTTGCCGTGCACAGCAATTTCCTGTCGATCCCACTCAAACTTGACCATTTGATGCAGAGTAGAGGGAACCGCTTTGGCAGCATGAATCCAGGGGTGTCCCAACAAAAGGTTATAAGAGACTGCCACATCCAACACTTGAAATTCCATAGTGAACTCAACAGGATCTATGGTTAACTCTAGTATTATATCACCCACTGAATCTTTTCCCCCGCTGTCGAACCCCCGAACACAAATGTTGTTCGTGTGAATTCTATCATCGTCCATTTTTAGCTTGTTCAACGTGGAGAGAGGACAGATGTTCGCACTAGACCCATTGTCAACCAGTACCTGAGTAACCACAGAATATTCGCACTTCACCGTCAGATAAAGGGCTCTATTGTGCTCAGTACCCTCCACGGGCAACTCATCATAAGAAAAAGTGACTCTGTTTACCTTAAATATCTTGTTAGCTATCTTTTCCAAGTGGTTTACTGAGATTTTGTCAGGAACGTGGGACTCGTTCAAGATCTTCATCAAAGCCCGACGGTGCTCGTCTGAATGGATCAATAATGATAATAGTGAGATCTGAGCCAGTGTCTTCCTTAACTGCTCCATAATGGAATAATCCTGCACTTTCATTTTTCTCAAGAATTCCTCTGCTTCTTCCTCAGTTAAAGCTTTCTTTACCAACACTAGGTTATCTTTGGAGGTCTTAGCTTTTCTCAACTCTTCGGGGGCAAAGAATCTCCCCGATCATGTCAAACCATGGGTCTCACACACTTCTTCTCTAACCTCTTTCCCCTTGTAAGTCACTATCACTCGTTCATAATTCCATGGGACTGCCTTGCTGTTGATTATCAGTAATTGAGTTACTGGTTTGATAATGACATGATCTGTGCGGGCATCCTTCACAATTACCACAGGCTTGTTTGTCACTCCTAGCACAACCAGTTTCGCTCTTTCATGTTTCCCTGCAACGTCACTTGAGGACCCCTTCTTGACCTCCATAGATGGTTCATTATTTTCCCTATTCAACTTGATCATAGACTTCTCACTTGTTGCCTTTTCACGCGGCTTAACTTCACTGGTCCGAATCATCATGACAGTTTGCGAAGGCTTCTTAGGCTCCCCTCTCTTATGCACTATCTCAATCATATTCGTCTCATGATGGGCTAGCAATGGGTTCTGGTTTATATTGGGTGCCTCTGGAGCTTGTAACTCAATCCGATTGGTGTCAATAAGCTCTTGAATAGCTGTTTTCAATTTCCAGCATTTCTCTGTGTCATGCCCCGGGGCCCCTGAACAATACTCAACTCACCGAGCGGTCAAGATTTCTTGGAGGGGGATTTGGCAGTTTAGCCTCAATCGGATTAAACATACCCAACTGCCTCAATCTGTGGAATAGATTGGTATATGATTCTCCCAATGGAGTGAAAGTCTTCTGCTTCTGCAACATCTCATTCTTAAAGGCTTGATTTGGCCGAAAACCTGATCCAGGGGGATTTCTATAGGCTCTTGGGAGTGGATAGGTATTTTGTGGGGCTGGGTATGGATTTTGTGGAGCTAGCGCACACCATTGTGTGTGAGCAGGAGGTTGAGTATAGGTTTGTGCGTGATGGACGGAAAAATGGGGATCTGACGGTGGGTAGTAGTGTTGTGGTGGGCTATATGGAGTGTGGGGGTATGTTTGATGATAGGGTCGAGGCTGGTTGTAGTAATGTGAAGGGACCCTGGACCCAACCCAAGCTCCCGACTCGATTTGTCACAACATCCTCTTTATTCTTCTTCCCGAGTTCACCCCAAGTACCGTTTTGAATAGCTTGGGTAGTCCCTTTGATTGCGGAATAACTCATAATCTTGTTGGACTTGAGTCACTCCTCAACCATGCCTCCCATTTTTACAACCTCATTAAAGGACTTGCCCACTGTTGATACCAAATGACCAAAATAAGTGGGTTCCAAAGCCTGCAAGAAATAATCAGCCATCTTTCTTTCTTTCATCGGAGGGTCAGCCCTCGCTGCTTGCTCTCTCCAACGGAATCCTTATTCCCTTAAACTCTCACTGGGCTTCTTCTCAATCTTCGTTAATGACAGACGGTCTGGGATAATTTCAAGATTGTACTGAAAATGGCAGACGATGGCTTGGGCCAAATCGTCCCATGTGTACCACCTGCTGTTATCTTGTCTAATATACCATTCTAATGCCGATCCACTCAGACTTTGGCTAAAATATGCCATTAGCAATTCGTCCCTTCCGCCTGCTCCTCTCATCATGCTACAAAATCCTCTTAAGTGTGCTACTGGGTCGCCATGCCCGTCGTACAGATCAAACTTAGGTATCTTGAACCCTGCTGGTAACTAAACATCTGGGAACAGACATAAATCTTTATAAGCCACACTTACTTGACCTCCCAGCCCCCTCATATCTCTAAATGACTGTTCTAAGCTTTTGACCTTTCTGATCATCTCCTCATGTTCGGGATTTTTGGGTGGCTTCTCGGTCTCTGCCGGGAGATCAAGATGAGGGGTGTAAGAATATGGTTCCGGAACTTTGAAGGTGGGTTCAGGGGGATAATACTGGTTGTCGTGAGTCTGAAACAAAGGTTCACTGGAAGACCGGTGTAATGCAGCAGGTGGGGGTGCCACAAAAACAGGAGTGATTGGTGGAGGAGGGTATGAGACTTGTTTTGGTGGTGGAGCTTGAAAAGTATGGGAAGTGGTGCCATGACATTGTTGGTAGAGGGGAAAGGCTGGAGATGAGTTCACAGTGGGAGTCTCCTGAGGTTGGGCCGATGGTGGGATATAAGCAGGGTTGACGGGATAAACCGGTGGTAGATTCCCCTTTGCCAAGGCTTGGTACATTTCAGCCATTTACTGCTTTAACTTATACATCTCTTCCATCATCGCATTAACATCCAATTCTTCCACCTCTTTTGACGGGTCAACAATACTTGCCTCCAATTCTTGGTTGACCATGTTTAGCTTGTCTTTTGATCGGGTGTTGTATGAGTGAGTTGCCAGAATGCCAATCAACTAACCACCTGCCTGGACTCAATACATCAACAACAACCTTGTTAGTGATTAGGGCTTTAACAAATTGGTAACCGCACATTTGGGGAATGAATGCACCTAAGCAGTTAACTGTTTCTATCAGGCATTTAATCAGCTGTTTGCGTCATCCCGGCTTTTCCATTTGCAACTTCCTCCCTTTTTTTCTCTTTTTCATTCTGGCCTTTGCTTTTCTTTGTTTTCATCCTCCCATTTCCCTCTAGTTTTGCCATTGCTTCTTTCTCTTAGTTTTCTTATTTTTTCTCTCTTTTTTACTCTTTTTCTCTCTTGTTTTTCCTTTCTTTTTTCCTTTTGTTTATGGTCGAATCTTATGGAGATTGCCTACGTATCATGACCCCGCATGAATCAGACCGAGCATAGTTCTAGAAGATAAGTGTGAAAGTAAATAGTAAAAATATTTTGGGATTTTTAGTTTTCATAAAAATAAGTGCTTCGATTACAAAGACTCAAACTAACAAATTCCAAAAGAAACTAACAGACCCGGATGAAGAGATGAAATACAGACTCCAAAAATAAACTATCATACTCCAACAAAAGAAAATACAGACTCGAACACAATTGAAAGACTCCAGCAAAAGAAAATACGAACTCAACACAGCTGACAGACTCTAACGGAAAAGGGAATACAGACTCAAATGAAAAATCATGAATACATCAATGCTCCTGGTGCCCGCGGGACATCATTCGGTCTCGCCGCGGGCCTATATGCAAGATCCCTTTGAAGTCGATCCAAGTCATTCATTATCTGTTTAACAAATGTCATCACTGCCGCGAGGAAGGAGGTACGAGTCATATCCTCACAGACTTGGCACTTCACAACAATGTAATCGGCAATGTTTTTAATTCTTTCTCTTATGACACCTTTTTCTTGTAACAGACGCCCAATCTGCTGGGCCCTGGCCTTCAAAGTTTGCTCAGCCACATGGTTCTGCTCCTGAAGTTGTTGCAAATCTAGTTCTAATTGTGCCAATGCTGTATAGCAATGTTCCCTTTCAATCTTGAAGTCTTTCGCCTGTTTGATCATTTTGTTTTCCGTGGCGATGACCCTTTTCTTTAATCCCATGACCTCATTGTTGTTTTCTTTCAACTGCTTAATCAGGCATGCTCGTTCATCTGTGTTTTTAGCCAATTACTTTCGAGCCTTGGCTAGTTCACTTTCTGCTTTGTTAAAATCAAAACTATAATCATTCACTTTCTGCCTCAGGTTATCTATGAGTTTTTCATCTTTGGCACTTCAGGTGGGGTTTCCTGCCGCAATTTTCATTTTCTGAATTTGGGCTCGAAGGGCCTCATTTTCTTTGGCTAGCTTTTTATTTTCTCCTTCATCCGCCGCGACTTGCAAGCCATTCTCGAATTGACGTTCTCTGACTTGCTTTTCCAATTTTCCTATTGTGGCCCTGTACTTATTCTCCTTATCCAACCAAGCCCACTGTTCTTGCGACGCCTCAACGAATTCCTGAATGTGAGGCTTTTTGGCTAGTCTTTCTGGTTCAGCCCTTACAGTGTTCTTCTTTCTATACCAGGCAAGGTAGGTGGGTGAGACTTCGCCTCTATATAGGTCACGCACTCGAGTGTTCACCGTCAAATACTAGCATTCGTTCCAAATAGAACAAAGTGTTTCTTCATGAAATTGACCATCAGAACTAGCCTCGACCGTATAAACACTAAGATCTTCATCTGGGTGCATCACCTGACATCTTCCCAACTGTCTCATCGCTCGGTATGGAGCATAAGGTTGAATACCTCGCAGACCCATCAGGAGGAAGTAAAGACCAATGACGGGCATATACAAAATTTCTTCAATAGGAACCCAACCCAATGTCCATTCTATTTGTCCCGCAGTAATGGAACGAAGGCGGGATACCCAATCTCCAAACCTCTCTGGCAGCTTGAACCCTGAAATCCTTGTGTCAAACTCTTCAATGCAACTTTTCTTTGTAGATCCATAACTCATATACTGAGGGTGATGACACAGGTGCTCAATCATCCACATCTGTAATAGCAAATTGCATCCCTCGAAGAAATCTTCCCTAGCTTTACATGCTGTGAGAGCCCGGTATATCTCAGACACTATCATAGGGGCAAGAATGCTCTTAGTGTTGGCAATCAGGACCTTGACGACTCCAGCCACCCGCAAATCGATATTCCCGTCTTTTTGGGGAAACACCCCAAGGCCTAGGAAAGCTACCATGAAAGCGAAACGCATATGCTCATCCCATTTTGTTCAGTTTCCTTTGCTACAAACCCCGCTTTCCAGATCGTTGAACCCTCCTACATGCCCGTACCTCTGATATATAAAGCGTAGAGTGGAAAAACCACCCTCCAACTTGGAGTACGAGACTCCCTTGCTTATCTTTAACAAATCCATGAATTTGTGAGAGTTAACGGCTCTTGGAGCGATCAGATACTTATGTCTCATCCCTTCAGTACTTCCCATATAACCTGCTATCTCTTCCAAAGTTGGAGTGAGTTCAAAATTCGAAAAGTAAAATACGTTATTGGCCGGGTCCCAAAACGTAACCAAAGCCTTTATGACATCTCCTCTGGGTCTGATTTTTAACAACCCGGTGAGACCTCCCAAATGTAGATTGACCTTATCTTGCTCCGATTTTCCCAGATCCTCCCACCACATATGTAACTCCAAAGGGATCTTGGTCATGACTGTTATCGGCAAGCTTGGACTCGTGCTCATTCTGCACATTTATTAGGGTGATTAAGCAAAAATCAAGACTCATTTGACTCAAAGACAAAATTGACACTTTTTTTCCTCTTTTTTTCATTTCAAAACTAAAATCCGGTTTTGCAAGTATGGCCTTTCAGCACCTCGGAGACGAAGATTTTAAGGCTGTGTTGGCTAACCAATGAAAACCTTGAAAAAATGACCATAGGCGGCTGTTCTTGCAAAAGCAGTCTTCCGGCGCCCTTTTAGGGACATTCGGCTATTTCTAACAAGAATGGCACCACCCTAATTATTTTCAAATAAAAGTAAAATTTTTGTTCTTTTGGGCTATTTTTGCAAAAAGGAAGTTGAACCCGATGGGGGTTGCCTACGTATCCCACATCCGGTAGGAATCAAACTGGCGTAGTTCGGGCAAATAAAACAAACTATTTTTGAAAACAAAACTCCTTTCTCATTTTTCAATTCGTTTTCTTTTTTTTTTTCAAAAGGTTCGGCAGAGTTTCAACGCTATTTGGACACTAGTTTTTCTTAAAACAGGTGATTCACTCTGTTAACCCTCTACACTGCTATTTCTTTTCCAAATTCTCTCCTTTCATTCAAAAGCCGGTCAGTATGCAATTTCGAAGCAAATAAATGCGCAAGTAGCAGGTAAGATGCATCAGAATGGTCTTTTTATTTCGGGTGCACCTGTCCTAGACAGACTCAACCCCTGTGTTGAGTCTTCAAAGTCAAAATGCACATGATGCAAACAAACGTTCCTACTAGGGATCCGGCATGAAGTATTATTATACTAGGTTTAAAAACCTAGGTTTATTTGTTCTAGACCTGGCTTACCCGAGCGGACAACTCGAGCCAGGGGGGGGGGGCTGCGTACCGGTAACCAAAAGATCATCCGGCTTTGTAACTTGTCCGAACCTCATTCTATTTGGGATTTGACACTAACAGAAAGAAGTCACGACCAGCGTGCACTCCTCAGGAGGGAGAAGAGAAGGGTTTCGTAGCAGTTTATATACAGTTCAGATAATATCAAAGCGGTAAAAGCATCGCTTAACACATTAGGCCCAAACATGTAGCAAAATTAGATAAAGCCAAATATAACAATTTATCTAAGCTCGAATTCTGAACCCTGAACAGATATTCTGGGTTTGATCCCTAGCAGAGTCGCCAGAACTGTCACACCTCCTTTTTACCTACATCCCGTAAGGGAGTATATAAAGGACTTTTTTCCAATTTAAGTGACAATCAAAACGGGATTATTTTTATGTAAAATTTAGAGTCACCACTTGGGATAATTTATGGTGTCCCAAGTCACCGGTTCAAATCCCAAGTCCGCAAACCAGAAATCCAGGTAAGGAATTCTGTTAACCCGGGAGAAGGTGTTAGGCATTCCCGAGTTCCGTGGTTCTAGCATGGTCGCTCAACTATTACAATTGGCCTATTATCTGATTTTAGTACATGTTTTAGCCTATGATACAATTTTAACTAATTAACCGCTTTTAATCAATTATATCTTTTTAGGAAAATTTCAACGTTGTTCAAAATATGTCTTGAACCGCGTCACATAAATGCACCCGTGATCCTTGACACATTTCATCTAACATTGTTGAGATTTGGATTTGGGTCGCATAAATGCACACCCGAGTTGAAGAAGGTAAATTATTGAAACAATGCGCCTAAAGCAACTACGCATTTTTAACTTTGCGAGGGCCATGGAACTTTGCTAAATGGCGCGCCTCGATTTCTAAGAGTAAAACAAAATTAACTAAGCGAGGGCTATGCAATTGAGATTTTGTTTGGCACGGCACACCTCAATTTATTCCAACCAAAAGGTTTCTAAACTAACTGATGAGGGCCATAAATTATTTGTGTTATCTAGTATGGCTCACCTCCACTATTCGAAGAATTTTAATTATCCGAACATTAATGGAGTTGGGATTCTGTTACTTCCTAAGCTAACTAAAATGACATTGCCACTAGAAGGAAAGGCTAATTATTTAAAGACTACTTGGGCTGGGCGCGAGGCCCAATAACCTTCGAATGCAAGGCTTCCCCAGATTGACAATTTTATAGTAGAATCACGTCGGGCCCAAATGAGAGCCCAGACTAGGGATAAATCGGCTCCAACAGACTTAGAGACTCGAGATCGAGTCTCCACATATTGCAAAGCGTAAGGCGTTCGAGTTTGAGGTTGCAAGTCACATTGTTGCCTGAGAGTCAAAGCAAATGTTGATCCTCCTTTTCACAAATACCATGGCATATTTAATTCCAATTGATTCCTATGCGAAAATACAATCAGACAGTAGTCCTTTTTATCTAGAATTCATTATTACTCTCAATCTACAACATGCATAACATCATAGTGACAGAATATGAGAAACATATGCTATTCTATACTCCTACAGGAACTCATACTTCAACCTAAAAATTGGACAAAGCTAAAATAAAAAATATAATAGCCAAGATTAAACCCTATTCAAAATCTTTTCAAGATTAAAGATGCTCATTCATTAGCAAAGGCAAAACTGTACTATATGTTAATCTATGCAGAAAACAGATCTGAAATGAACAATGGAGAATAAACTGAGGTTTGCTAAACCAACATCGGGAAGGGTCTAGCATTGCAATTCAAATCACAACTATGAAACATGCATCTAAACCAACATCTCATTATACATAATTCCATCTAACAAAATTAACTGCCATTCACCAAGGTTTTCAGACTCGAGATTTTATATGTAGGAAAGAACCAAACGACAAGATAGCATATAATGTTCAGAATCCCAATTGATAATCACCTATTCAAAGTCGGAAAGATAATAAGTGAACCTCTTTAAAAGATGCATATAGGACATCAGTCATCCAACTTAACTCATCAAGTGCAAGATCAAATAAACTCTTATCCCTCATTTCAAACCTAACACAGCCTACAACATAGTATCTGTCAACAGCTAACAAAATGTCATGTACCATAAAACTAGGAATTAAACAAGTAAACGAAGTAAACCAAGCTATGAACACAACTAATTGTGACTACTACTCAGAAACTCCAGATTCCCATTTCGATTCCAACTCAAGCTCTACATTAGGTGAAATGCAGAAGTGTGTACCTGAATAACAGCAAAATAGACCAAATATTAGTCTGAAACTAAGAGGAAGTAGCAACAATAGGCCAATAGCAACAGAAACCAGCCACAACTTATAATTCAAACCATTTTTCAAACCCAGATGGATCAGAAGCTGATTCAGAAATTGAAAACCTCCAAAATTCATAAGAGGTTCAATGAAAACAGTAATTTTCAGTGAATTTCTAGTTGCCTTTGTTTTTCTGTATTTTTAGCTCTCAAACCCTACCTTGAAAGGCAAGAAAAGATGCCTTTATAGGCAAGGCAAGTAGGGCAGCCATAAGGAAATAGTTTCTGCACTTAGGCCTTTTGTGAATTTTGGTTTTTGCTACTTAGTCCTTGACTAGCTTTTTTTCTTTTTTGTGAACTACCCTTAATGTATTTATTAATTAACACAAACAACCCCTACCCCAGCTTCTAGGAAGCTTTCTAGTTCAGTTAGCATGAGACTCCCTAGGCCAATTTCCTAGACTACCCCTTCATGACCCTGAAAATTACCCCTCAAAACAAATACGGGTCAAGTTGACCCAATAGATTGAACCAGCCCTGGGCTCAAAAGCCATTCGAATCATTTCCCACTTGGGCCTTGTGATTCCACAATTCGAACTCAATCTTGGCCAAACGGCCATATCTTAATAGACTAATCAACATTTCTTATAAGACCAAAAAAACTGTTGAAATGAGGCTCAAACAAAGGAAACATAATAAACGGACTAATCGACTAAACACAAAAACTACCCTGTCCCTAAACTTATCAATCAAATAAGAAAGAGAATAAAGGAAAGAAAAGTGAACACATCATGAAGAAATGAGGGGAGAAGACAGAACAACACATGTAGTTGAGCTGAGTCAAAGAAAAAGAAGAATGATGCAATAAAAGAAGAGAGAAAGGCCGGAACAGTACCTAAAACTGGACAAATGCAAACTTGAAAACTTCGACGGAATCTTCGATTTGTTGACCGGAATAGACCTTAATCGTGTGTTCTCAATGTGAAAACACACGAATAAAGTCTATTACAATCTTGAATCTTCAAACAGGCCCGCCGATTTGATCATTGGGATTTAGGGTTAAATTTCGATCTAAAATTCGAGAAGTTCCAAGATGATTCAAAGGCAAGTGTTCAAGCATTTGGAATGAGAGGAATGTGGTAGTTCTGTAGTGTATTTTTGGAGTCGATTGGGTAAACTAGGGTTCTGGTCTAACTTTCGATTGAAGATTCGAGAGGCTAGGTTGGGATTCGAGAGTGGGGATTTGGAGATTTGGAAAGAGGAGAAGGAGAAGAGTCGATGGTGTAAAAATGGGGTTAATCAGAGCAACGCCGCCGCCGGCGGCGATTTCCGGCAGGCGGCTCACGGCGGTTCGAGGTGGCGTCTGGTTGGGGTCTCGGAGGGTTTGAAGGAGATGAGAGGAGAGACAGGGAGGGGGTGCGTTAGGACATTTTAATATCAGAATATCCCAGTCTCTCCACTATTGGATCTGGGAAACCTTGACGGCCAGGATTTGTTTTTAAGGAAACGACGTCGTCTGGTCGCTAGATGGGGCGGAACGGATTGGGGCGGGTATGGGCCAGACATGGGACGGGTAATGAGGCATAATTGTTTGGGCCTAGGGAATTTTAAATAAAAATGGCCCAAACAGACTTCTTATTGAAATTCTTTTCTTTTTCTTTTTCAGTTTCAAATCCTTTTTCTTTTCAAATTAAAATAAAACCCAAAATTAATTTTTAAAAACAAATTAACCTACCTAATTAGATTAATCACTCATTATAGTATTTACAATAATTAATTAAATCCTAAATTTAGAGAAAAACTATAAAATTCAAAATTAAAGATTTAAAATGCAAAATGAATTATTTTTATGATTTTCATATCTTATAAAACAAACTAATTTACTAATTAATCTAAAAAATGTAAAATTAAATCCTAAATTCAGATGCAACATATTTTTGTATTTTTCATTAATTAAACAAAAAAAATGCACAGACCAATACAAACAATTATCAGAAAATGCCACAAAATCCACAAAAATTGCAAATAATGAAAAGAAATTATTTTGTTTTGAATTTATGGGAGTAATTCATATAGGGCAAAAATCACGTGCTCACAGCGACCATTTTCGACCCCGTGGTCATGTACGCCATGCGGTTCCCGCGCCAGGTTGTCGTTTCCTCGAGGGAGATTTGATCGAATAGGTCTGTGGCATTTGGCATCCCTGGTTTCCCTTATGGTTATCACGATGTTCGGTATAGCAATGCTGTGATTATACTCTGACGGGCGAGGTTCCCCTGCTGACCATGCCTCGCCTAATCTGGCTATGCTGAAGATTCCTCGAGGATTTTGCCCTCGAGCTATTTCCCGCTCGTTGCGAGGTAGATTGCATCTTGGGGAGTTCCTCCTATCTGTGGCGCATGGAAGGTACCTCCATCTCTTTGGCGTAAGGTTCTTTGCTGAGAACCTGCTTGGATATACCGAGCCCGATGAGGCTCTCGGATGGTCATCAACGGTCCTGATTCGTGGCTGATGTTGGGTATGGGCATCCAACCAGATCTCAGCTGGGTATATGATCAAGCTTCATTTGAAATGCCCCGAAGTCATCGGTCATGGTCCGTTTAGGCTTTGGGTAAAGGCCTGTGTTTCCTAGTCATCCGAAACTAGGGGCGATATCGTTCTTTCTATCAGGGAATGAGGCACGACTTCCCGGGGCATTTCGTTCTCCCTTTGTTCGGTCTTAGATGTGTCGGGCTCTCCGAACTCTGCTTCGATGGCATCGGCGTGTGCCTCTATAGAGGAATCTGCTAGTACGATAAGCGAGTTCGTGAGGTCAGGTGCTAGGCTATGGCACCACATCATGGTTCCTTTTGAGAGTGTTTCCCTGAACTTTTTCAACGAGACGGGCTCGAACTCATCATCTTGAAGGTTGCTGCCTATTCCCGCACACGTGTAAGCGGTGGTGCACTCATCGGGATCCGAGGTCCTGTCCTACTAAGGGAGTTTCGACATTCCGAACTTCAGTGAAACGGGTTCCGGGACCGCTTTTTTGGTGGACGACTGTTGCATGAACTTCCACGAACCTGACTTGATCCTTTTTGAGAGATCCCCAAGCATCTTCGCTATGGTAGGTTTTGTTACCGATCTATTGTTGCTTGATCTCTCGGGTGTTCGTTCGGGTCGGGGAGATGTTTCTGGTGCTACTGCACTGGGAGTCTTCGGATGGCTTTGCAACTGAGCGATGGCCAACTCTTGTGCCTGCAACATTTTACAAATATTGTAAGGACTAACTTCATGTGTTTCTCGAGCCGGGGTTTGTTGGGCTTCCTATGGGTCGATATACTGTATGCTCCCATCAGTGTGCGAGGCTTCATCGACTTGTTACGCGCTTTGCGAACCCGCGTGCGCTGGAATCGGCCCAGATGCGTTATCGGGGTTCCGCAGCGTCGCACAAACCACTGAAACAACTACACTATTTTCTTCATGATTTTCGAGGTAGTCGTTCACAACTCTATTTACCGAGCCAGACATTTTGACCTAAAATCAAGAGATCTTTGGACAAGAAAAAGTGTGAAAGATAACTCACGTTTGTGCAATGAAACCAACAAGGAAATAATTACTATTATTTTTAGCCCCACGGTGGGCGCCAAACTGTTTACCGTGAAAATGGTAACAACAATTACATTTATAAATGGGATTCTAAAAATATGTGATCTATTATCGAGCTAGTTGTTTAGAGCAGTTGATGCTAAGAATACAAAGTTTAGCGATGAAATGCAAGCTAAAAACGGGGCGATAACCTAACCTATAGGTTTATTGCCCAGGTTGTTTTACCAAGGGGATACATGCTAAAACGAGGGGTTGAATGAGCCGAGGAACCTGCTGCCCAGGTGTAGGATCGGTCGATGAGGGGCCTCGGGGTTGACGCCTGGGTCGAGCTCGGGCTATCGGGGGCAGTCGGAAATGCGACAACAGTTAAGTATATGATTAAACAAGGCTCTTTATGGCCAATACCAAGTAATATAATGAAGAAAAAGTAAGAAAACAATAAATGCTAAAGTGTCCACGGGCCAGTGAGGACGAGCAGATTAGAAATAAGATAGAGAGAGAGAGAGAGAGAGAGAGAGAGAGAAAGAGAGATATTATTGCACTTGTGGATAAATGGAGCAACATCAGCCCTTCACAAGGTAGCCTGAGTTCCCTTTATATAGGAGGGGAACTCGACTATAGTACAACATGCATTAATTGTTTAAGTATGGAGACGGGACGACTAGACGTGACGCTTCGACGTAGGCCTTGTATAGGCCGGCTTTGTTAGACTTAGTCGCGTGCATTGGGAGCTTCCCCCTCTGTCCTGGCTTCGATTTCCGTCTTCTATGAGTCGGGCCTTGACGGGCCCCGAGGGAGGGGACTTGGCCTTGGCTCCCCGTCCTCGGGGTCTCGAGGCATTCTTCCAAAATGACTTTATAGCGAGAAATTAAGTCCTCTGATTTCGCCGCATAGAAGTTCACATATAATCTTGTGCACACACTCGTTACCTCATGTACACACCATATATATAAAATTAATACAATCAAATACAATCCCAAGGAGTAGTTCACTCACACAAAGTTAGACTAGATACTAACCTCAACTAGGACAAATCAACACTAAAATATAGCCTTTCCCTTTAAATTCACCTCCGCTCGGCTCAAATATTGGCAAAAACAACTTAATATCATCAAACTATTCAAGATAAACCACATTCGATTAAAAAAGTTAAGATTTTTACATAATTCCCCAAAAGCCAACAATAGTCAACCTCCGGCCCGGCGGTTAAAACCTGAGTCGAAGAGTAGGTCTCGACTACCCATAGCTCCATGAGTCCATATATGTATTTTTTTTCAAATACGAGTTCAATTCGACTCTCAAATCTCAAATTTTTATTTTTCAAAACATAGTAAAAAATCCCTAAACCTTCCTTTCAAATCTCATGATTTTGATGTTAAATCTCTTAAATAATCATATCATACAATTGAAAATTGATCATAATCACTTACCTAATACTTTTATGTGAAAATACCTCTTCGAGATCGCCTCCTACCAAGTCTACGGTTCAAAATATGATAAACTGAAGCGAAGTCCCAAAATACTCAACTATAAACAAGCTACAAATGTTGCATTTGCGACATGGGATTTGCAAATGCGATGTCCGCAAATGCAACCCCTGATACTCCCAATGATGATCGCATTTGTGATCAAAAGTCTCGCAAATGCAAAGCCACAACCAGTCCCAAAAATAATCTAGAACATCGCTAAGGCGGACAATCCTAGAGTCGCAATTGCGATTCCAATATTGCATTTTCTATAAATGCCCAACTTTGGAAAATTGAGAAGAGACTCGCAAATGCGGTGGTCTCAAATGCGACCATTTTCTCGCAAAATGCGTGGACAACACACTAGCATAATTCTGAACCTTACCAAAAACTCTCTGGAACGCATTCGAAACTCACTTGAGCCCTCGAGGCTCCACACCAAACCTCCACACAAGTCTATAAATATCTTACAAACTCGATCACGCAATAAAAACACAAAATTAACATCAAAACTCATGAATCAAACACCGAACTACATGAAAATTACAATGAACTTCAATAATTGCTAAAAACACAACCACGTGTCTAATTCCTATCAAACTAACTCCAAATGATGTCAAACTTTGCAGACAAGTTCTAAATGACAAAACAGACCTATTCCAAGTCCCAAAATCAAAATCTAAGTTTGATAGCCATAAAGTCAACTTACGGTCAAACTTAAGGAATTTCTAAACCTTTAAATTACCAACTTTTGACAAAACAAGCCAAATCAACCTAGGAACCTCCAAATTCACATCTAGGCATACACCTAAGTCCAAAATAACCATCTGGACCCAAAGAAACCATCTAAACTCTGATCTGAGATCAAATATGCAAAGTCAAACTTGATCAACTTTTCAATTTAAAGCTACTAATATGGGAATCATTCTTCTAAAATAATCCTAAGTCATCAAAAATTAAAATTGACTATGCACACAAGTCGTAATACATGATATGAAACTTCTCAAGACCTTAAATTACCGAACTGAATGCAAATAATCAAAATGACTGGTCGGGATGTTACAGATTTTATCCAAACTTTAATAATGAATATTCCTATAAACAAGATTCATGTAATAGAATTAATGCTACACACTTAGATATTCAATGCAAATCATGGAATTGAATAAATGAGTAAAAAGGATAACAAAATCTCATCCAAAATCTTCAAATCTTTAATCCCCATGTATGGTGCAAAACCCTAGCTCCAAAACCTTGTATTTGCAATCAAGAATGACAAAGATATCTCCTAAAATAAGGTGATTCGAGTATTAAATGTTTTGGGTGCCAATAAAAAAAATGATGGTTCTGTCCAGATTTCTTGTCCAGTTATCTGAATCACGATCACAAAAATAACTATTGCAATTTCAATGAACAATAACGCAAAGATACACAATCGCATACTGCACCTTTCATTTGCAAAAAAAATTTGACCAGCCACTGAGCAGGCTTTCCTGAATCGCGTTCGTGTAACAGTATTCACGTTCGTGATGGATATCTTCTAGGTTGACCATGATTGCATCACTACACCTCACAATCAGATAGAGTACTTGACCATCCTCTGACCAACTCTTCCTTCTTCACATTCGCAGCCCATCCTCAGTGTTCACGACACCAATTTTTCTTAATGTTCACTATCGCATCATGTCCCTCCGCGATTACGAAGAGAAATGACTAGAAGCAGTAAACATTTCCATTTTAACTTGTTTTGACTTGTTTTCTTCCGTATCTTCTCTAAATCATGTATTATCTGAAATACGCTAATAAATCTCAACAAATGCCTTAGTTTCTCAACAAAATCATATAAAAGTATAAGTATTTGGAAGAGTTAAGTTGGTAAATTACCAACTTATCTACTCTACATTGGAAGTGCACTGAATGAAGACTGCACATAAGCTCCTTGACAAAGATGACTCAAAGGGTCATCTTTTGTTTTAGAATCCGAATCCGAGTTCCTAGGCCATGAAAATCTCATTATCTTTCTCTTCGGTTTGCGTACGTAGTCCAGGTGTATTTTCGGAAATCCTTAATGTGAAATTTAATAAAAATATTGAAATTTGCCTTTAAAATTGATTAAAGTTGATTTCGATCAACCTTTTTGGTAAACGGACCCGAACCCATGATTTGACGATCACGTAGATTTCGTAGTAAAATATGAGACTTGGGCGTATGCCCAAAATCGAATTACGAGGTCCCTAGCCCGAGAAATAAATTTTTGAGGAAAAAATTGTTTGGTGGAAAATATAATGATTTTTAGAAATGGAATAGTATCTGATCTTGTTTGTATCGAGCCCGTATTTTGGTTCTGAAGCCCGGTACAAGTTTGTTATGGTATTTAGACCTTATCTATGAAATTTGGTGAAAAATGGAAGAGATTTGATGTAATTCGGACCCTTGGTTGAGAAAATAGAAATTTTAAACTATCTTGAGAATTTCATGGGTTTTGGTGTTAAATTCGTTGCTTAAGATGTTATTTTGGCAATTTAATCGTATGAGCATTCGTATGATATTTTTAGACTAGTGTGCATGTTTGGTTTGGAGCCCAGAGTGCTCGGGTGAGTTTTGGATAGGCCACGGGGTGTTTTGGACTTAGGAAAAATATTGTTGGTATGCTTCAGCTTTTGCAGGCCTCTGATCTCGCAATTGCGAGATCAGGCTTCGCAATTGCGAGCTTCACATGCTTTGTAATTGCGAGCCTTTGCCGAGTTTACTGTTGAAATGAGATTGGTTATTGTTAATTCTGTTGTCGGGATGTTATTGTTTCAATTTTTTGGGTGAGGAAGAGTGTAAATTACGAATGGTGATGTCGTGCATGATATTGTGAGTGAGTGTTAATGCACGAAGGGTGATGCCATGCCATATTCTGTGAGTGTTAATGCACGAAGGGTGATGTTGTGCCATGATATTGAGAGTTAATGGACGAAGCGTGATGCTGTGCCATGATTATGAGAGTTAATGCATGAAGGGTGATGCCATTCCGTTTCTGTTATTTCTTATGGTAAGGATGAGAGTAAAAGCACGAAGGGTGATGCCGTGCACGTGTTACTATTTCATTATTCTTGTTGATACAAATTATGGTATTTACTTTGCTTCTCTATTGAATTACTGTCAGAATCTGATATTCCCCGTAGGATATTTCCCCTTCCCGTCTTTATCTGTTACTTTTATGTTATTATTATTCATCTCGTATGTGATTTAGCTACACATGTTTATATTATGGTCGTGTCCTAGCCTCGTCACTACTTCACCGAGGTTAGGCTTGACACTTACCAGTACCTGGGGTTGGTTGTACTGATACTGCACTTTGTACTTTTTGTGCAGATTTTGGTGCCGGACCTTGTGAGTAGAGTTGAGGTTGCTGCCTTCAGTCCAGGGAGACCCAAGGTAGATCAACGTTCGCAGAGCCTGGAGTCCCCTTTCTTATATTTTAGCTTTTCCTGTCTCTTTCTATTTTGAGAACAGATGTACTTCTTTCAAACCAATATTTGTTGAATTTCTTAGACGTCCGTGGATTGTGACACCAGATCATTGGGGTAGTTATGTATTAGAGTTGTTGAACTGTTATATCATTTCCAAATTTTATCTATGTTTGGTTTTTAGCTATTGTCTATTTCTGTTTGATTAATGATAAATGGGGTAAAACTGTAATTGTCGGCTTGCCTAGCTTTCAAGAGTAGGTGCCATTATAATTCCCGATGGTGGAAAATCCGAGTCGTGACAAGTTGGTATAAGAGCTCTAGGTTGCCTAGGTCTCACAATTCACGAACAAGCTAGGTAGAGTCTGAGGGATGGGTACGGAGACGTCTGTGCTTATCTCCCAGAGGCTATAGAGTTTAGGAAAAACATCACATCTATTCCTTTCTACCGTGCGATTTGATTTCTCACTGCTAATTGAACTCCCACTATGTTCCTTTGCAGATGGTAAGAACACGTACCGCTTCATCAGCTGACCAGCAGCCCAAGCCCCTAGTGGTAGCTCCTACAAGGGGAAAAGGCCGAGGCCATGCTATAACCGAAGCAGAGGCAGGGCTCAGCCCAGAGCTTGAGCAGCAGCACTAGCGGCGGAGCCTCGAGTAGAGTTTGAGGATGAGGTTCCGGCCCAGACCGTTCCAGCGGGGCCAGCTCAGGTTCCAGAGGGTTCATCGCCACCCTGGTACTCTAAGATGCTCTAGTCCATCTAGTGGGCCTTATAGAGAGTGTCACTCAGGCGAGCATACTTCTTGTAGCACCAACTATCTCTCAGGCTGGAGGAGGAGCATAGACTCCTGCTACTCACACTCTGGAGAAAATGGCTCCCTAGTTTCAAACTCCAGCAGCTCAGCTAGTTAGGGTAGTTCCGTCGGGTGTTGTAGCACAGACCGGTGATGGGTCAGACATGTCTTCTGATGCCTTGTGGAGGCTGGACATGTTCACCTAGCTTTTTACTACTACCTATGGCGTTAGAACTTTAGAGGATCCCCAATATTATTTGGACAATTGTCACGAGGTTCTACGGAACATGGGGGTAATGGAGACCAATGGGGTCGACATTGCTCCTTTTCGTCTGTCAGGTTCCACCAAGAAGTGGTGGAGGGTTTGTTGTTTGGCAAGACCAGCTAGGTCACCAACTCTAACATGGGACCAGTTCTCTTAGCTATTTCTCGAGAAGTTTCTTCCTGTCACTCAGAGAGAGGACTATCGTAGGCGGTTCGAGCATCTTCAGTAGGGTTCTATGACTGTCACCCAGTATGAGACTAGGTTTGTTGATTTGGATCGTCATCCTCTTCTTATACTCCCTACCGACAGGGAGTGAGTGATGAGGTTCATTGAGGGACTCGCTCAGCCTATTCGATTACAGGTGGCTAAGGAGACAGGGAGCGGGATTTCTTTTCAGGGTATGGCCAATATGGCTAGGTGGGTTGAGATGGTTCTAGCTCAGGGGAGAGGTCAGGGGTCTGATAAGAGGCCTCACCATTCTGGTAGGTTCAGTGGCACCTCGTTTGGAGGTAGGGATTCTTTTGGTAGGGGACATTCTCCCAGGCCATTTTATTAAGCACTTTTTGCTTCTCACGGTGTTCCAGATGACCATGGTTCTCATATGCAGTATTTTGATCAGCTACCCTATAGTGCATTGCCAGCTCCTATTAGTGCACCTCTGCTTTAGAGTTTTTAGGGTGGCTACTCAGGCCGTCAAGGTCAGTTTCAGGGCCAGTAGTCCTAGCAGCTAAGGACTTGTTATACTTGCGGTGATTCGAGGCACATTGCTAGATTTTTCCCTCGAGCATCGAGCAGTTCTCAGCATCAGGGTTCTCGTGCCATGGTTCAGGCACTAGGTGTCCCACCGACCACTCATCCAGCTAGGGGCAGGGGTCATATAGCTAGAGGTTGAGGTAAATGTGTTAGAAGTGGAGGTCAGGCCGCTAGAAGTGGAGGCTAGCCAGTAGGAGGCTATCCTAGGGATGTAGTTCAGAGTGGTGGGGCCCAACCCCGATGTTGTGCTATTCTAGCTAGTCTTGAGGCTGAGGCCTCCGATGCAGTTATCACAGGTTCGGTCTCAGTTTGTATTAGAGATGCTTCAGTTCTAGTTGATCCAGGGTCTACATACTCCTATGTGTCATCTTATTTTGCCCCATATCTTGTTGTGCCTCGTGATTCTTTGAGTGCTCCCGTGAATTTGTCCACGCTAGTATGGGATTTAATTGTTGTAGACCGTGTCTATTATTCGTGCGTGGTAGTTATTGGGGGTCTTGAGACTAGTGTAGATCTCATACCTCTAGATATAGTTGACTTCGATCTTATTTTTGGGATGGATTGGTTGTCACCTTATCACGCTATTTTGGACTGTCATGCTAAGACTGTGACCTTAGCTTTGCCGGGGTTGCCTTGATTGGAGTAGAGAGGGACTCCTGGTCATTCTGTCAGTAGGGTTATTTCTTATATGAAGGCTTGACGTATGGTCGAGAAGGGGTGTTTGGCTTACTTGGCATATGTTCGTAATTCTAGTGCTGAGGTTCCTTCTATAGATTTTGTGCCAGTTGTTTGGGAGTTTCCAGAGGTATTTCATGCAGACCTGCTAGGGATGCCACCCGACAGGGATATCAACTTTTGCATCGATTTGGCTACGAGCACTCAGTCCATTTCTATTCTGCCAAATCGTATGGCCCCGCTAGAGCTGAAAGAATTAAAGGAGAAGCTGCAAGATTTTCTTGACAAGGGCTTTATTAGAGCTAGTGTCTTGCCCTGGGGTGCACGGTGTTATTTGTTAAGAAGAAGGATGGATTGATGAGGATGTGTATAGATTATCGGCAGTTGAACAAAGTCACCATCACAAACAAGTATCCATTGCTGAGGATTGATGATTTGTTTGATCAGCTTCAGGGTGCCAAGGTATTTTCGAAGATTGATTCTAGATCTAGCTACCACCAGTTGAGGATTAGGGCATCCGATGTCCCTAAGATAACTTTTTGCACTCGGTAGGGGCATTACAAGTTTCTAGTTATGACATTTGGGTTGACAAATGACCTAGCAGCGTTTATGGATTTAATGAGCTGAGTGTTAAAGCCCTATCTGGATTCCTTCTTGATTGTTTTCATTGATGATATTTTGATCTACTCCCGCAGTCGAGAGGAGCATGAGCAGCATCTTCGAGTCGTTCTTCAGACTTTGAGAGACAGTCAGTTGTATGTTAAGTTTTTAAAATGTGAGTTTTGGTTGAGTTTAGTTGCTTTCTTGGGTCACGTTGTATCAGCAGAGGGTATTTGGGTGGATCCTAAGAAGATTGAGGCAGTCAAGGACTAGCCTAGACCCATATCAGCTATAGAGATCCAGAGTTTCTTAGGTTTGGTCGGTTATTACCGTCGATTCATGGAGGGGTTTTCATCTATAGCATCCCCGATGACCCGGTTGACCCAGAAGGGTGCCTCGTTCAGGTAGTCGGACAGGTGTGAGGTGAGCTTTCAGAAGCTCAAGACAACTTTGACTACGACACCGGTGTTGGTTTTGCCCTCATGTTCAGGGCCATATAAAGTATATTGTGACGCATCTCGTATTGGACTTGGTGCGGTGTTGATGCACAATGGCAAGGTTATTGCTTATGCTTCGCGACAGTTGAAGATTCACTAGAAGAATTATCCAGTTCATGATTTGGAGCTAGCAGCCATTGTTCACACGCTGAAGATATGGAGGCATTATTTATATGGCGTATCATATGAGGTGTTCACGGATCACAAGAGTTTGCAGTATTTGTTCAAGCAGAAGGAGCTAAATTTGAGGCAGAGGAGGTGGTTGGAGCTATTGAAAGACTATGATATCACTATCTTGTATCATTTTGGGAAGGACAATGTGGTGGTCGATGCTTTGAGTAGAAAGTCAGCTAGTATGGCTAGCCTTTCATATATTCCAGTCGATGAGAGACCGCTTGGTTTGTATGTTCAGGCTTTGGCCAATCAGTTTGTGAGGTTGGATTCCTCTAAGCCCAGCCGTGTTTTAGCTTGTACAGTCGCTCGGTCTTCATTATTTGAGCGTATCAGGGATCGGCAGTATGATGATCCTCATTTTCTTGTCCTTAGGGACACACTGGGGCCCGGTGGTGCCAAGCAGGTTACAATTAGAGACGACGGAGTTTTGAGGATGCAGGGTCGTCTTTGTGTTCCTAATATGGATGGACTTCGTGAGTTGATTCTAGAGGAGACCCATAGTTCCCGGTATTCTATTCATCCGGGCACCGCCAAGATGTATCAGGATTTGCGGCAGCATTATTGGTGGACAAGGATGAAGAAGGATATTGTTGCATATGTAGCTTGGTGTTTGAATTATCAGCAGGTAGAGTACGAGCATTAGAGACCTGGTAGTTTTTTCAGAAGATTGAAATTCCTGAGTGAAAGTGGGAGCGTATCACTATGGACTTCGTTGTTGGACTCCCATGGACTCAGAGGAAGTTTGATTTAGTATGGACTATTGTTGATAGGCTGAATAAGTCAGCATATTTCATTCCTTTGGTAGTTTCCTATTCTTTAGAGCGATTAGCTGAGATCTATATCCGGGAGATCGTTCGTCTCTATGGTGTGCCCGTGTCTATCATATCTGATCGGGGCACGCAGTTTACCTCGCATTTCTGGAGGGCAGTTCAGCGTGAGTTGGGTACACGGGTCGATTTGAGCACAACATTCCATCCTCAGGTAGACGGACAGTCCGAGCATACTATTCATATTTTGGAGAATATGCTCCGCGCTTGTGTTATTGACTTTGGAGGTTCTTGGGATAATTTCTTGTCGTTAACGGAGTTCGCCTACAACAATAGCTATCAGTCGAGCATCCAGATGGCTCCTTATGAGGCATTATATGGTAGGTAGTATCGATCGCCAGTTGGGTGGTTTGAGCCAGGGGAGGATCGGTTGTTGGGTACGGATTTAGTATAGGACACTTTAGACAAGGTTAAGATCATTCAAGATAGACTTCGTACAGCTCAGTCCAGGCAAAAGAGTTATGATGATCGTAAGGTTCGTGATGTGGTATTAATGGTCGGAGAGCGAGTGTTGCTTTGAGTGTCGTCCATGAAGGGCGAGATGAGATTTTGGAAGAAGGGCAAGCTAAGCTCTAAGTTCATCGGGCCTTTTGAGATTCTTGATTGAGTGGGAGAGGTGGCTTATAGACTTGCATTGCCACCAGGTTTATCAGTTGTGCATCCAGTGTTTCATGTGTCCATGCTTCAAAAGTACCACGATGATCCATCCCACGTGTTAGACTTCAGCACTGTCCAGTTAGACAGAGATTTGACCTATGAGGAGGACCCGGTAGCTATCCTAGACTGGCAGGTTTGTGAGTTTAGATCGAAGAGTTATCCTTCGGTTTGTGTTTAGTGGAGAGGTTAGCCTGTCGAGGCAGCTACTTGGGAGTCCGAGTCCGATATTGCGGACCCAATATCCCCACCTTTTGATCGACCCAGGTACTATTCTATATTCGTTCAAGGACGAACAGTTGTTTTAGAGGTGGAGAATGTGATGACCCAAAGGGTCATCTTTTGTTTTATAATCCGAATCCGGTTTCCGATGCCTTGAAAACCTCATTTTCTTTCTCCTCGATTTGTGTGCACAGTCAGGGTGCATTTTTGGAAAGCTTTTATGTGAAATTTAAGAAAAATATTGAAATTCGCCTTTAAAATTGATTAAAGTTGACTTCGGTCAACGTTTTAGGTAAACGGACCCAGACCCGTGATTTTATGATCCCGTGGGGGCTATAGTAAAATATGGGACTCGGGCCCGAAATCGAATTCCGAGGTCCCTAGCCCGAGAAATGAACTTTTGAAGAAAATTACTTGTTCAAAAAATATAAGAATTTTTAGAAATGGAATAGTGTGTGATCACGTTGGTATCTGGCCTGTATTTTGGTTTTGGAGCCCGATATAGGTCCGTTATGGTATTTAGACCTTATCTATGAAATTTGGTGAAAAACGGAAGAAGATTTGATGTAATTCAGACCCTTGGTTGAGAAAATAGAAATTTTGAACTATCTTGAGAATTTCATGGGTTTTGGTGTTAAATTCGTTGTTAAAGATGTTATTTTGGTTGTTTGATCACACAAGCAAGTCTGTATGATGTTTTTAGACTTGTGTGCATGTTTAGTTTGGAGACCCAAGGGCTCGGGTTAGTTTTGAATAGGCCATGAGATGTTTTGGACTTAGGATAAATATTGCTGGTATTCTTCAATTGTTACAGGCCTCTGATCTCGCAACTGCGAGATCAGGCTCCGCAATTGTGAGCTTCATTGGCTTGGCAATTACGAGGGCCAGCATAGTTCGCAAATGTGAACAAACCTTCGCAAATGCGAAGGCAGTCTGGGAGGAGAACTGATCGCAAATGCGATCATTTGATCGCAATTGTGAGGTCTGTGATCGCAAATGCGGCACTTTCCTCGCATTTGCGAAGGCAGCAGGAATTGTGAAGGCTTCACAATTGCGATATCCCTTTTGCAATTGCAACCTTCGCATCTACAGCTGTGTAAAACATATCTTAGACGGGATTTTGAAGTCATTTCTCAAATTTTCAAACCCTAAGCTCCCATATGCGATTTTTCAAAGGAGAGTTCTTCCCCAAATCATAGGTAAATGACTTGAACTCATTTTCTTCAATCTATTTCATCTTTTTACATGATTTCATCTCAAAATCTAGGGTTTTTTCACGAGAAATTGGGCGTTCTTAGGTAGAATTTAGGAATTTTGAAATTTGGGGATTTGGACCTCAAATTGTGGTCAGATTTCAAAACCAATTTCATATTTTGGTTCGTGAGTGAATGGGTAGTCGGGTTTTTGTTCGAACTTAGAGTTTTAACCAAGTGGGCCAGGGGTCAATTTTTGACTTTTTGGGGAAAACATTGGGAAATCTATACCCATGCATTAGAATTGGTTTATTTAGCGTTAATTGATGTTAATTAGTTAATTTTGCATAGATTCAGGTGATTTGGAAGTTGAAATCAAAGGAAAAATGGTATTTGAGGCTTGAGCTTGGTCGTGGAATCGAGGTAAGTGTTTAGTCTAACCTTAACTTGAGGGAATAGGTGTTGTTTTCCTATTTTCTACGTGTTAGTATTGAGTTTGACGTATAGGTGTGGTGACTAGTATCTATACGTTGATGTTGAGCATGCAAGCGAGTCTTATACATTGACTGTTGTGTCTCTTATCACGTATTGTTCATGCCTAAATTGATGATTCTCTATGTTGAACAAGTTTTATGATATTCTCTGGGTATTTGATCATTGTTGAGTATTGACTCAAGTTGAAACTTATTTTGTGAACTTAACTATTGAAATGAGTTTGGTTATTGTTGATTCCATTGCCGGAATGTTATTGTTTCTATTGATTGGGTGAGGAAGAGTGTAAAGCACGAAGGGTGATGCCGTGCACAATATTATGAGTGAGTGTTAATGCACAAAGGGTGATGCCATGTTATGATATTGAGAGTTATTGCACGAAGGATGATGCCGTGCACATGTTACTATTTCATTATTCCTGTTGGTTCAAATATGGTGTTTACTTTGCTTCTCTATTGAATTACTATTAGAATTTGATATTCCCCACAGAATGCTTCCCCTTCCCATCTTTATCTATTACTTTTCTATTATTATTGTTCTTCTCATATGTGATTTAACTACACAGGTTTATATTGTGGTCGTGTCCTAGCCTCATCACTACTTCACCGAGGTTAGACTCGACACTTACCAGTACATAGGTTATGTTGTACTGATACTGCATTATGCACTTTTTGTGCAGATTTCAGTGTCGGGCTTTGTGAGTAGAGTTGAGGTTGCTGCCTTCAGTCCAGGGAGACCCAAGGTAGATCTACTAGCATTCGCAGAGCCTAGAGTCCCCTTTCTTCTATTTTAGCTTTCCTTTCTATTTTCAGAACAGATGTACTTCTTTCAAAACAATATTTGTAGAATTTCTTAGACGTCCGTGGATTGTGACACCAGATCATTGGGGTAGTTATGTATTAGAGTTGTTGAACTGTTATATCATTTCCACCTTTTATCTCTATTTGGTTTTTAGCTATTGTCTGTTTCTATTTGATTAATAATAAATGGGGTAAAATTGTAACTGTCGGCTTGCCTAGCTTTCAAGAATAGGTGCCATCACGATTCCCGGCAGTGGAATATCCGGGTTGTGACATTGCCTGGGTGATGGTGTATAATAAGATGTCCTATTAGAATGGCCTCTCCCAAATTGACCTCAAACTCCAGATGAGGCCCCACAAAAGAAACCTAAATTTCGGGACCTCTTGTCCCTACCATGCATCATCTCTCTAGTCTCGATGAGGATGCGCTCTATCAGATGCACTATCTCCACAACCTCATAAAATAAAGTCCTGGTCTCTACCTCTAGCCATAGAAAAGGAGAATACTATGGTTAAGACCATAAATGAATCTCCTCATAGGGAATCAAAATAGTAGCATAACGGGACAAATCAATAAACCTCATCTCATACTCGGTAACTGACATGAGACCCTGCTGAAGGTACTCAAACTACCTCCTCAACTCCTCTCTCCTAGTGAGGGGCACAAAATGATCCAAATTGCATAGAATCTTATGAAAATAATCCAAAAACCCCTAGGAATCCTTTGAAGGTTGTATACGGTAAAATCGGAGGGTCCAATTTTCCGTCATTACGATTCCTCATTAGCACGTTTTCAAAAGCTTGAGGCTATGGTCGAGATTCACCCCCGAGGGGCTATTGTCGCCTGACCTCGAGGCAGTATAAATCAGCGGTTATGGTAAAAAAGTGGAAAGTTCCAAAGGCACGTAGCTAGAGATGACAAAGTCTGTCAGGCTATTCTAAGCCCGCATCATGGCATTGACTGGTGGTACCAGCTCTATATCTTTGTAATAAATGTATTTGTACAATGTTAGAATTCCCCCTCATATAAAAAGGGGATGCTTGTCATTTTGTAGACACCTGATGCTCAATCTTAAATACATGAGAACATTCTCTCTGCTCTCTAATATATTCTCTTGATCTCATTACTTCTATTTATTGCTAATATTCATCGTGTTCTATTTATTGTTCTTCATTTACTGCTTATCATTTGTCATAAAGAGCCATCATTGCAGCTCTCAGAACTGTTCTTACTCCCTCGATTGTTTTAAGTCAGCCAGCTGTGTGATGACCTGACCGGTCGTCTTAAGAATTAACGCCCTGATCCCTTATTAACTGCTTCCCCGATTTTATATCTGCTATTTTGGTTTGTCGGGACGTTCAGTTTTGAGTTTTGGAGGGTTTTGGGACACTTAGTCCTTAAATGAGAGCTTAAGTGTGGAAAAGTTGACTGTAGTTGGAATAGTGTGAAGACGACCTCAAAATGGAAATTTAATGGTTTTGTTAGCTCCGTTGGGTGATTTCGGGCTCAGGGGCGTGTTTGGATTGTGTTTTGTAGGTCCGTAGCTAATTTAGACTTGAAATGCCGAAAGGTCGAATTTTGAACTTTCCGATGTGATAGTGAGATTTTGATCCGAGGGTCGGAATGGAATTCCGGAAGTTTTAGTAGGTCCGTAGTGATGAATGTGATGTGTGTGCAAAATTTCAGGTTATTCGAATGAGGTTTGATAGACTTTTTGATCGAAAGCATATTTTTAGAGTTTTTGGGATTCTTAGGCTTGAATCCAATAAAAAATAGGTGTTGTGATGTTGTTTTGAGCGTTCCGAAGGTTGGAACAAGTTTGAATGAAGTTATGGGATATGTTTGTTGGTTTGGTTGAGGTCCCGGGGCCTCAGGATGATTTCGTATGGTTGACGGAAGGATTTTTGGAGTTTGGGAGTTGCAGCTTCAGCTGGTTTCTTTCATAACTGCACGTGCGGTTTGGGTTCCGCAGGTGCGGAAAAGGAGGAAAGACAACAGGGACCGCAAAAGCAAGGTCTTTACCGTAGAAGCGGACACGCATCTGCAAAAAGATAGCTGCAGATGCGTAAATTGAGCCTTAAATGAGAAGTCGCAAATGCGACAATGGTTCCGCAAAAGCGGGACCGCAGATGCGGTAACAACTAGGCAGAAATATGAAATTTCGAAGGTTTAGTTTCAAAAGTTGGAAATTCGATTTGGGACTCGGGAGAGGGCGATTCTGAGAGGAAATTGAAGAGGAGATCATTGGGTAACAATTCTTTAACCCTTTCTAGTTATATTCCAGCAATCTATAGTTAGTTTCATCATTTAAATTAGGATTGGAGATGAAAATTGGGGAAAAGTTTGAAGAAAGTTCTTAGACCTAGAATTCGACTTTTGGTTGGGAATTTGACTTTAGATTTGGATAATTTTGGTATGCATGAACTCGTGAGAGTATAAGGATTCTAAAAATATAAATTATACCCGATTCCGAGATGTGGGCCCGAGGTGCATTTTGGTCATTTTATCTAATTTCGCGTATTAGCTTAGAATTTCTTTTTAGAATCAGTTACTTGAGGTGTTATTTACATTATGAAATTGAATTGAATAGATTCGGACCATTTGGAGTCGAGTACTCATGGCAAGAGCGTGGTTTCAGACTGATTATTGAGCCGGTTCGAGGTAAGTGGATTGTTTAACCTTGTATGGGGGACCTCCCCTTAGGATTTGGTATTGTTGATAACTGAAATGCCTTGTACGTGAGGTGACGAGTGCGTACTTGTGCTAATTGTTGGAAATCCGATTTTTCGTTAAGTAATTACTAGTATGTTTTCTCTCATGTTTTTATTACTTCCACTATTAAGCCCGTTGTTAGCTTAGGAAAGCATGTCTAACTGATTTAGTTGCTTTATTTGTCAAACTGCTTTACCTAAATTCTGTGCAACATGCTAGACTAGACTTATTTATTTGCCTTAATATGAAATTTGACATTTTTGAATACATTCCTGTTGTTGTTGTGTATCTACATTGGTACTATGGATGTGAGATTCCGGTAGCTCCCCCTTGTCTGTTTATATTTGGGACTACGAATGTGGGATTCCGGTAGATCCTGCACAGTTATATGGAACTACGGGACTACACCTGGTAGATTCCCCCAGTTCTGGGTATTTACATTTGGGACTACAGAATGGAATTCTGGCAGATCCCCGCGCACTATGAGTTGGACTACGGGATTGGATCCCGGGAGATCCATTGGATATGTATATTTGGGACTACAAGACGGTATCATGTGAGATCCTCGATTGTTATTTTGGTTCTAAGTCGTATTTCTTTCTGTGTTTACCTTATCTCTGTAATAGTTGTTGTTGCCCTTTTATATCCTATGTTACTTTTACTGTTGCATTTATTTATATTGTTCTGTTCTACACTGTCAAACTTTATATATTATTTAACCTCAGTAGGTCCCTGACCTTCCTCGTCACTACCCAATCGAGGTTAGGCTTGGCACTTAATGAATACCACTGTGGTGTCCTCATGCCCTTTCTACGAATGTTTTTCATGTGCAGATCCAGGTACATCGACTCAGTCCTACCACCTGTGAGGTGGGGCGACTACTCTAGAGACTTCGAGGTACATCTGCCGCGTCCGCAGATTGAGGAGTCCCTTTCTATTCTAGCTTTTAAACATTTTCCCTTCTGTATTTCTTTTCCTTGTTAGATATTTTGGAGTTAGACACTGTTAGACATTCAAAGACTTGTGGTTCTGAGAGTTTTCAGATTTTGGGATAGTGTATTAGATTCTGAGAAGTTGTGTTGTATATGCCGAACTGCATTTTAAATATTGTTTCATTCGGATATTTTTTGGCTTTTGATTATTTCTTCTGCAAGTTTCGTTTATTTCCTGCATTTGTTAGGCTTACATAGTCGTAGAGACTAGGTGCCATCACGACAGTTCACGGAGGGCGAACTAGAGTAGTGACAAGTTGGTATCAAAGCTCTAGGTTCATATTAGTCATGGATAACAAGCCGGTGTATTAGAGTCTCGCTGATCAGTACAGAGACGTCTGTACTTATCTACGAGAGGCTATGTAACTGTTAGAAAAATTCCACTTCATTTGATTTCCTTGTCGCGTGATATTTTGACATCAAAATTCTAAACTTCTGTCTTCTATTCTCTCACGGATGGTGAGTACTCGTACTACCCGAGATAATCAGACACCCACACCCCTACTGCAGCCGTTAGAGGCCGGGGCTGGGGTAGAGGCCTAGAACGCGCACGTGGTGCAGCTAGAGCACCTGCGCGAGCTGCCGCCAAGGTACCACCAGCAGTTCCAGCCGGAGTCCAGGCACCTGATATGCCTACTGCTACTACTACTCCAGCTCTTCAGGAGACTCTGCACAGTTCATGAGCATGTACTCCACTTTGGCTCAGGCCGGGTTGATTCCCCTAGCTACTACTACGTCTTAGGCCGGGGAAGGAGCACAGACTCCCACCGCCCACACTCTTGAGAAGCGTGTGCATGTTAAGTAGGTCCCTAAGATTATTCTTGTACCACCTGCAGTGCCAGTTCAGCCCGAGGGCAGGGTAGCGGCTTCCGAGGAGGAGGAGCTGAGGCTTGAGAGGTTCAAGAGGTACAAGCCTCCTGTATTTAGTGGTCTAGCATCAGAGGATGCTCTGGGATTTCTAGATGTATGTTACCTCATTATCTGTACCATGGGTATATTAGGATCGAGCGGGGTTTCCTTCACTTCCTTCCAACTTCGAGGAGCCGCTAGAGTGGTGGCGCACCTATGAGTTAGACAGTCTGGATAAGGCTGCTTCACTGACTTGGACTCAGTTTTCAGATTTGTTCCTGAGAGAGTATGTTCCCAGAGCCTTAGGGACACATGGGGCGCAAAGTTTGAGCATTTGCGCCATGGTTCTATGACTATCTCAGAGTATGCTATCCGTTACACTAGTTTGGCTAGGCATGCACCAGCCTTAGTTTCTACTGTTTGTGAGAAGGTTTGCCGATTTATTGAGGGCCTTATTTTCACCATTAGGTTTAGCATGACTCGTGAGTTGGAGATGGATATTTCTTATCAGCAGGGGGTGAGCATTGCTAGGAGGATTGAGGGTATGCATTCTTGGGAGAGAGAAGAGAGGGAGGCCAAGAGGTCTCGAGAGTCGGGCCATTTCTCTAGTGCCCGTGCCCCAGTAGCAGGTCATCATGGTAAGGGTTATATGAGTTGCCCCGTTCATTCAGCTCTTCCAGCAGCCAATGGTATTACAGCTCCTCCTAGGCCTTAGGAGCCTTTTTATGCACCGCCGGTTTCTAGTGCGCCTCCTACGTGGGGTTCTTTCAGAGGTCAGTCCAGCTGACCTGACCCGTGCCAGTGACAGCCACCACATCCTCCCAAAGATTGTTTTTAGTGTGGTGACACATGCCATATGGTGAGGGATTTCCCCAGACTTGGGAGGTGTGCACCTTCATAGACTTCCCAGCCACAGCGTGCCCGCAGAGTTCTCAGGCTATGGTTACAGCTCTAGTTGCTACCCCACCTGCTCAGCCAACTAGAGGTAGAGGTCAGGGAGGTAGAGGTCGCCCTAGAAAGGGAAGCCAGGCCTGATACTATGCCCTTCCTGCCCGTACCGAGGTTGTTGCCTCCGATTCTGTCATCACATGTATTATACTGGTTTGTCACAGAGATGCATCGATTTTATTCGATCCAGGCTCCACTTACTCTTATGTGTCTTCTTACTTTGCTCCGCATTTGGGTGTTCCTCGATATTCCTTGAGTTCCCTTGTTCATGTTTCTACTCCCGTGGGAGATTTTCTTGTTATGGACCGCGTTTGTCGGTCATGTTTGGCTGCTCTTAGTGGTTTTGAGACCAGAGCCGATTTATTATTGCTTAGAATGGTAGATTTTGATAATATCTTGGGCATGGACTGGTTGTCGCCCCAATATGCTATTCTTGATGGTCACGCCAAAATCGTGATGCTGGCTATGCTAGGTGTGCCGCGTGTTGAGTGGAGGGGTACTTTAGATCACACTCCCAGTAGAGTTATTTCTTTACTTAAAGCTCAGTGTATGGTTGAGAAGGGGTGTGACACATATTTAGGTTTTGTGAGAGATGTCAGTATTGATACCCCTTCAGTTGATTCAGTTCCAGTAGTATGGGATTTTCCCGATGTGTTTCCAGCTGATCTTCCGGGCATACCGCCTAATAGAGATATTGATTTTGGCATTGATCTGTTACCGGGCACTCAGCCCATTTCTATTCCTCCTTATCGTATGGCTCTTCCTGAGTTGAAGGATCAGTTACAGGAATTGCTTGATAATGGTTTTATTCGGCCCAGTGTATCACCTTGGGGTGCTTCTGTCTTGTTTGTGAAGAAAAAAGATGGTTTTATGCATATGTGTATTGATTATCTCTAGTTGAACAAGGTTACAGTGAATAACTATTATCATTTGCCTCATATTGATGATCTGTTTGACCATCTACAGGGCACAAAGGTGTTTTCTAAGATTTATATGCGCTCAGGTTACAATCAGTTGAAGATTCGGGAGCCAGATATCCCAAAGACTACTTTCAGGACTTGGTATGGTCAATACGAGTTCCTTCTCATATTATTTGTGCTGACCAATGCCCCACTAGCCTTTATGCATTTGATGCACAGTGTGTTCCGGCCATATCTTGACTCGTTTATCATTGTCTTATTGATGATATTCTGGTGTATTCCTGGAGTCGGGAAGATCATGAGCAGCACCTGAGTATTGTGCTTCAGACTTTGAGAGAGAAGAAGTTATATGCTAAGTTCTCGAAATGTGAGTTTTGGTTGGATTCAGTGGCATTCTTATGCCACATGGTATCGAGTGAGGGTATTTAGGTGGATCCGAAGAAGATAGAAGCCGTGCAAAGGTCGCCCAGACCATCCTCAGCTACAGAGATCCGCAGTTTACTTGGTTTGGCGAGCTACTACCGTCATTTTGTGGAGGGGTTTTCATCGATTGCAGCCCCTATGACAAGGTTGACCTAGAAGGGTGCTCCATTGTAGTGGAAGGAGGAGTGTGAGGCGAGCTTCCAGAAGCTCAAGACAGCTTTGACTATAGCCCCAATTTTGATACTGCCTACAGGTTCGAGGTCTTATACTGTCTATTGTGATGCCTCGCGGATTGGCCTCGGAGCGGTGTTGATGTAGGACGGTAGGGTGATTTCCTACGCATCCAGACAGTTGAAGATAAATGAGAAGAATTACCCTGTCCACGACCTTAAGTTAGCTGCCATTGTTCACGCACAGAAGATTTGGCGCCATTATTTATACGGGGTTCCCTGTGAGTTTTATATTGACCATTGGAGCTTGCAGCACCTGTTCAAGTAAAAGGGTCTAAATTTGCGCCAGATGAGATGGTTAGATTTGCTGAAGGATTATGATATCACTATTTTGTATCACCCGGGCAAGGCCAATATGGTGGCCGATGCCTTGAGTCTCCGAGCGGAGAGTTTGAGGAGTTTTTCATATTTACCAGCATCAAAAGGCCTATGGTGATGGATGTTCAGGCCTTAACCAGCCAGTTTGTGAGATTCAATCTTTCGGAGCCTAGTCAGGTTCTAGCTTGCGTGGTTTCTCGGTCTTCCTTATTTGATCGTATTAGGGAGCGGTAGTATGATGACCCTCATTTGCTTCTCCTCAAGGACAAGGTTCAGCACGGTGATGCCAGAGATGTGACTATTGGTGATGATGGGGTATTGAGGATGCAAGGTCGGATTTGTGTACCCAATGTTGATGGGCTTTGAGAGTTGATTCTAGAGGAGGCCCATAGTTCGCAGTATTCCATCCATCCGGGTGCCGCGAAGATGTATCAGGATTTGAGACAACACTATTAGTGGAGGCGGATGAAGAAGGAAATAGTTGGATTTGTAGCTCGGTGCCTCAACTGTCAGCAGGTGAAGTATGCGCACCAGAGACCGGATGGATTGCTTCAACAGATAGAGATTTCGGAGTTGAAGTGGGAGCGGATCACCATGGACTTTGTAGTTGGGCTCCCACGAACTCTGAGGAAGTTCGATGCTATTTGGGTAATTGTGGATCGGCTGACCAAGTCCACTCATTTCATCCTGTGTGTACTACTTATTCTTCGGAGCAGTTGGTGGAGATTTTTATCCGGGAGATTGTTCGTCTGCATGGTATTTCAGTGTCCATCATTTCAGATAGAGGTACTTAGTTCACATCATAATTCTGGTGAGCCGTTCAGCATGAGTTAGGTACTCGGGTGGAGTTGAGTACAACATTTCACCCTCAGACGGATGGACAGTCCGAGCGCACTATTCAGATTCTTGAGGATATGCTCCGTGCGTGTGTGATCGAGTTTGGAGGGCCTTGGGATCAGTTCTTTCCATTGGAGAAGTTTGCTTACAACAACAACTATCAATCCAGCATTTAGATGGCACCGTATGAGACTTTATATGGGAGACGCTGTAAATACCAGGTGGGTTGGTTTGAGCTGGGTGAGGCTAGATTGTTGGGCACAGACTTGGTTCAGGATGCCTTGGAGAAGATTAAGGTGATTCAGGATAGACTCCATACAGCCCAGTCCAAACATAAGAGTTATTCGAACCGGAAGGTTCGTGATGTTTCCTATATGGCTGGAGAGCGGGTTCTGCTTCGGGTTTCGCCTATAAAGGGCGTTATGAGATTTGGGAAGAAAGGGAAGTTGAGTTCGAGGTTTATTGGCCCTTATGAGGTTGCCTTACCTCCCAGCTTGGCCGGAGTTCATCCAGTATTTTATGTTTCGATGCTCCGAAGGTATTATGGTGATATGTCGCATATGTTGGATTTCAGTTCAGTCCAGTTCGACAAGGATCTATCCTATATTGAGGAGCTAGTGGCAATATTGGACATGCAGGTTAGAAAGCTGAGGTCAAAGAACATTTCATCAGTGAAGGTTTAGTGGGGGTTCAACGGGTCAAGGAGGCAACCTGGGAGACCAAGCAGGATATGCGCAGCCGTTACCCTCATCTTGTCACTACATTAGGTATGTCTCTATGCTCGTTCGAGGACGAACGAATGTTTAAGTGTAGGAGGATGTGGCGACCCGGCCGGTCATCTTAAGAATTAACGCCCCGATCCCTTATTAACTGTTTTCCCTGAGTTTATTTCTGTAATTTTGATTTAACCGAGACGTTCGGTTTTGAGTTTCGGAGAGTTTTGGGACACTTAGTCCCTAAATGAGAGCTTAAGTGTTGGAAAGTTGACCGTAGTTGGAAAAGCGTGAAGACAGTCTCGGAATGGAAATCTGATAGTTCTGTTAGCTTCGTTGGGTGATTTCGGGCTTAGGGGCATGTTCGAATTGTGTTTTGGAGGTCCATCGCTAATTTAGGCTTGAAATGCCGAAAGGTCGAATTTTGAAGTTTCCGGTGCGATAGTGAGATTTTGATTCGAGGGTCGGAATGGATTTCCGGAAGTTTGAGGAGCTCCATAGTGATGAATGTGACGTATGTGCAAAATTTCAGGTAATTCGAAGGATGTTTGATAGATTGTTTGATCGAAAGAGTATTTTTAGAGTTTTTGGGATTCTTAGGCTTCAATCCAATGAAAAATATGTGTTTTGAGTGTTCCGAAGGTTGGAACAAGTTTGAATAATGTTATGGAATATGTTGGTAGGTTTGGTTGAGCTCCTGGGGGCCTCAGGATGATTTTAGATGGTTGACGGAAGGATTTTTGGAGTTTGGGAGTTGCAGCTTCAGCTGGTTTCTGTCATAACTGCACATGAGGTTTGGGTTCCGTAGGTGCAGAGCCGCAAAAGCGGCAGAGTAACCGCAGAAGCGGAAAAGGAAAAAAGGAAGCAGGGACCGCAGAAGCGGGGTCTTCACCGCCGAAGCGGCCATGCATTTGCGAAAGGATAGCCGCAGATGCGAAAATCGAGCCTTAAGTGAGAAGTCACAGATGCGACAATGGTTCCGCAAAAGCGGGACCGAAAAAGCGGTCCCAGGACCGCAGATGCGGTAACAACTGGGCAGAAATATGAAATTTTGAGGGTTTAGTTTCAAAAGTTAGAAATTTGATTTGGAGCTCGGGAGAGGGCATTTCTGAGAGGAAATTGATGTGGAGATCATTGGGTAACATTACTTTAACCCTTTCTAGTTATATTCCATCAATCTATAGTTTGTTTAATCATTTAAATTCGGATTGGAGATGAAAATTGGGGAAAAGTTGGAAGAATGTGTTTAGACCTAGAATTCGACTTTTGGTTGGGAATTTGACATTAGATTTGGATAATTTTGGTATGTATGAACTCGTGAAAGTATGAAGATTTTGAAAATATAGATTTTATCCGATTCTGAGATGTGGGCCCGATGGGCATTTTGGTCATTTTACCTAATTTCGCGTATTAGCTTAGAATTTCTTTTTAGAATCAGTTACTTAAAGTGTTATTTACATTATGAAATTGAATTGAATAGATTCGGGCCATTTGGAGTCAAGTACTCGTGGCAGGAGCATGGTTTCAGATTGATTATTGAGCAGGTTCGAGGTAAGTAGCTTGTCTAACCTTGTGTGGGGGACCTCCCCTTAGGATTTGGTATTGTTGATAACTGAAATGCCTTGTACGTGAGGTGACGAGTGCGTACTTGTGCTACATGTTGGAATCCGGTTTTTCGTTAAGTAATTACTAGTATGTTTTCTCTCCTATTTTTATTACTTGCAGTATTAAGCATGTTGTTAGTTTAGGAAAGCATGTCTAACTGATTTAGTTGCTTTATTGGTCAAACTGCTTTACCTGAATTCTGTGCAGCATGCTAGGCTAGACTTATTTGTTTACCTTAATATGAAATTTGACATTTCTGAATACCTTCCTATTGCTGCTGTGTATTTATATTGGGACTACGGATGTGGGATTCCAACAGCTCCCCCTTGTCTGTTTATATTTTGGAGTATGGATGTGGGATTTCGGTAGATCACCCTGCACAGTTATATGAAACTGTGGGACTGCACCCGGTAGATTCCCCCCAGTGTTAGGTATTTACATTTGGGACTACAAAATGGGATTCTGGTAGATCCCCGCGTACTATGAGTTGGACTACGAGACGGGATCCCAGGAGATCCATTGGATATGTATATTTAGGACTACAGGACGATATCCTGGGAGATCCCCAATTGTTATTTTGGTGCTAAGTTGTATTTCTTTCTGTGTTTACCTTGTCTCTGTAATAGTTTTTGTTTCCCTTTTATATCATGTGTTACTTTTACTGCTGCATTTATTTATATTGTTTTGTTCTACACTATCAAACTTTATATTTTATTTAACCTCAGTAGGGCCCTGAACTTCCTCATCACTACCCGACCGAGGTTAGGCTTGGCATTTATTGAGTACCGCTATGGTCTACTCATGCCCTTTCTGCGCATGTTTTTCATGTGCAGATCCAGGTACGTCGACTCAGTCCTACCACCCGTGAGGCGAGGCGACTGCTCTAGAGACTTCGAGTTACATCTGCCATGTCCGTAGATCGAGGAGTCCCTTCTATTCTAGCTTTGAAACATTTGCCCTTCTGTATTTCTTTTCCTTGTTAGATATTCTGGAGTTAGACACTGTTAGACATTCAAAGCTTTATGGTTCCGTGAGTTTCTAGGTTTTGGGATAGTGTATTAGATTCTAAGAAGTTGTGTTGTATATGTCGAGCTGCATTTTAAATATTGTTTCATTCGGTTATTTTTGACTTTGATTATTTCTTCCGCAAGTTTCGTTTATTTTCTACATTTGTTAGGCTTACCTAGTCGTAGAGACTATGTTCCGTCACGACAATTCACGGAGGAAGAACTGGGGGCGTGACAATCTGACTCGACCTCGAGGCCATATACGCGAGCTTGAGGCCCAGATCTCCAGCCATTTGGTTTGATTATCATTTCACCTCCAAGCTGTAATCTTTCTTTCTAATCTTTCACTTAGCATCCATTACCTACCAACTAGCATAAAAATAGATCACGTATTTTTAGAACCACAAAATAAAATTAAATTGTTATTACCATTTTCACGGTAAACAGTTTGGCGTCCACCGTGGGGCTAAAAATAATAGTCATTATTTTCTTGCTGGTTTAACTACATAACGCAGGTTACCTTTTCACACTTTTTCTTGTCCAAGATCTTTGATTTCAGGTCAAAATGTCTAACTCAGTGAATAACAATCTGGAGGACCATGGAGAGAATGGTGTGGATGTTCCAGGTGTTGGTGTACCACCACGAAACCATAAGAACACACCAGAACCAATTCCCATGGACGCGGTCTCACGCGATGCCCAACACGTCAATATAAGCTCCCACACTAATAGGAGCGTACATCCAGGAGATCAACAAGAAATCCAAAAAACCCAGCTCGGGAGAAACATGAGGTCAGCCTTCACATTATTTTTGAGATGTTGCAGGCACAATAGCTGGCAATCGCTCAGTTGCAGAGCCACCAAAAAACCCCAAGTACAGCGGCCCAGGGAACAGCCCCTCGGACCGAACGGGCACCAAAAAGATCAAGTAACAACGGGTCGGCAGCCGACCCCTTCATCATAAAGATGCTCTAAGACCTCACAAAGAGGATCTAATCGGGCGAGAAAAAGATAGAAGCCAACGAAAAGAAGGTCAAGACCTACAATTCCAGGGTCAACCAAATTTCGGGCGCACCCCACTATCTTGAAGGGTGTGGATTCAAAAAAGTTCATACAGAAGCAGTCCCCGCAGGAAGCAGCTCCAAAATCCATTCTGAAGAAGTTCAGGATGCCAGACCTTCCAAAGTACAATGGAACCTCGGACCCCAACGAACACGTCACTGCTTACACTTGTGTAGTGAAGGGCAACGAACTAAAGGACGACGTGATTGAATTTGTCCTATAGAAAAGGTTCGGAGAAACACTTTCAAAAGGGGAAATGATGTGGCATCACAACCTAGCCCAAAAATTGATAGATTCATTTGCCATGCTGGCAGATTATTTGATAAAGGCACATGCTTGTGCCATCAAAGTAGAAACAAGGAAATCCGACATCTTCAAGATCAAGCAGAGGGAGAATGAGATGCTAGGAGAGTTCTTATCTCGCTTCCAAATGGAACGAATGGAACCACCAGTAGTTTCGGATGACTGGGCGGTGCAAGCTTTCACTCAAGGTTTGAACAAACGAAGCTCGGTGGCTTCAAAACAGTTGAAGCTGAATTTGGTTAAATACCCTGCCGTAACTTGGTCAGATGTTCACAACTGATATCAATCAAAAATCAGGGTAGAGGACGACCAATTAGGATCCCCCTCGGGCTCAGTATACCCAGACAGGCTTCTAGCGAAGGAGCCAAAGCCAAACAAAGAAAGGTACCAGCCATACACCGAAGACAGGAGAAACACCCCGAGGCGCAACATGCCCCAGAATGATTGAAGAATGGACCGAGGGCAGAACCCTCGAGGACTCATCAACAAAGTCGGGTTCGATAGGCACACAGGGCCGATGGAGGCACCCTGCCTATCGAAATACAACTTCAACATCGATATTTCAGATATCGTGTTCACCATCAGTAAAATAAGAGATCCCAGGTGGCCAAGGCTTGTACAATCAGATCCTTCACAAAGAAATCATAATTTAGTGTGTGAATTTCACAACACGCACATCCACCTGACTGAGGATTGCCACCAGCTCCAGGATGAAGTAGCCCGACAACTCAGTAAAGGTCACCTTCGAGAATTCCTCAATGACCAGGCCAAAAATCAATTTCGGGAAAGAGAGGCGACCAAGACGAACAAAACAAATGAGCCACAACATGTCATCCACATGATCTTGGGAGGCATCGATGCCCCACAAGAACCCATGATCAGAAGAACAAAAATATCCATCACCAGAGAAAAGCAAACTCAGGGTTACATACCCGAGGATGATCTCACATTCAGCGACGAGGACATAGAGACCTTGTCTCAGCCTCACAACGACACACTGGTAATCTCTTTCCTTGTAAATACATTTCAAATTAAACGTGTACTTGTGGATACAGGTAGCTCGACAACATTATCAGGTCGAGGGTGGTAGAGCAGCTCAGACTGCTTGACCAAATCGTGCTTGTCTCTCGAGTCCTCAATGGATTCAATATGGCGAGCGAAACAACGAAAAGGGAAATCCCCTCCCAGTCAACGTGGCCGGCACAACCCAAAATGTCATATTTTGTGTCATCGAAGGAGACATGAGATACAATGCCTTGTTCGGAAGGCCATGGATACACTGTATGAGCGCAGTACTATCAACCCTTCATCAAATGATGAAGTTCCTAACAAAGGACAGAAAAAAAATTGTGTACTGGGAACAACATGCAACAAGGGAGATGTTTGCAGTACACGACGTGATGCCAACACCAGTACCTCCACCTTCGAAGGAGCCAAAGGATAAACAAAAAGTAAAATAGCGATAACAAGCTACTCTCTCAGCTACCCCTGACTAAACAAAACAAAGGACCGTATCGAGTCCTCATAACAAACGATTGAATCACATCGAGATCTGAAGCGCCGTCAGCACTAAGGTATGGCCATATCCCCTTTTTTTAGTTACATTTTTTACTAACTTAAATGCAGGTATCCGATCGAAACGGCCGAAGCGCTTCCCAACTCGAAAGCCTTAGGTTTCAAAACCATGCGTAGCACTCTTTTCCTTCGATCGGGTTTTATCCCAATAAGAGTTTTACCGGCGTGATTTTTAACGAGGCAACATCTATATGCTACCTAAGGAAGACCCAACAAGTATGCAAGGCTTCTTTTGCAAGCAACCTCAAATACTATGGGGCATCCCCCCAGAAGGTCACCTACTCGGAGAATCCAAGATGCACTAAATGAAGTCTCGGAGAAGCCAAGATACACTAAGTGGGGTCTCGATAAGAAAATAATGTATCGGGCCAAACGGTCGAACGAGCCATGTTCGCATAGAGCAACCGAGACTGTAACAGTAAAAACGTGTATACTTGTACCAAGTAATCAAAGAACACTTTCCCCTCCATCAAAGCATTTCGCATTTCAAGGAAGCTCGGTATTTTTTGCAAAAAACGGCACTAGAGCCAAAAAATGTCCCGAATACTCGGGGACTGGCGTCAATAACTCAAAGCCGTTTGACCCCCGAGTCATAGCTTCAAACTCATAAGCCCTCAATGAGGCAACATCAAGATCACAAAATAGCGTTAGAGCCAAAAACGTCCCGAACACTTGGGGACTGGTATCGAAATTTCAAGGATACATGACCTCCGAGTCGGAAACCCTGAAATCCTAAGCCCTCAATGAGGCAATACCAAGTTTACAAGTAATGGCTCCCGAGCCAAGAAACCCTCGATGACTCGAGGATTTCCGCCAATCGCCCCCCCATCGACTTATCAAAACCCGAGGCCACAAGACCACGTGCGGGCAACCTAAGTCTCGTAAGACCTATCTAAAGCAATAACAATATCCGTAAGACCTCAAGAAAGGCATGAACCACACTTATACCAACTGATAATATCTTTAAGACCTCAAGCAAGGCATGACCCATACTTGTACCAAGTAGCCAAAAAAGTAAGATCTCAAAGGCATGTAAAACTCGTAAGACCTTACTAAAGGAATAAACTTAGTGTTAAAGTTAAGGCTAAATATCGAACTTGTAAGACCCCTAAAAGGCATATCCTCGATATAGACGCTGAAACTACTTCACTCGGGGATTGAAAGGCTCCATCCAAACACAAATGACTATGGTCACAAGGCTGTACCAACCAAACTAACATGACTCGGGGATGCTCGACCGTCGCTTTTTATTGAAGTACAAAGTTTTTGTTAGTAGCGAAGCAATTTTTAGAAAAAAAAGATCGTAGAAAGTTAATTTTTTGACTAGATATTTGATTGAAATGATTTAAAATATCAATAATAGCATGACAGCTTTGCATGTTAACTACAGAAGCATGAGATCGTCAGCGAAGAAAAGGTGGGATATATGCGGGCCATGTTTGGAAATGCGCATGGGATGCCAATTTAGGTAGTCAACTGACTGATTAATCATACGGGAAGCATGTCCATGCACATAATAAAGATGTAAGGAGACATGAGATCCCCTTGACGAATTCCTCGTGTAGGAGTGAAGTAGGACGTACGTGTTCCATTAATGAGTATTGATGTGGTTGTAGTGGTAACATAGGACATGATTAAATCCATTAAAATCACATGCCTTCAATTACTTCAAAAATACTTCGAAAAGAACCGGTTAAATAGGCTACCCTCAACATAGGCAAAAGAGCTTCGACCATGTCAGCTCCAAACTATAAGGCTTCGAGATACTCAGCCACCGTGCCAAGCCTCCCTAGGTTCTCGGTCATCACCATATAACGACTCACAATTGAGGTTTCTATCGAACCGTAGAAGAGCGAGGCAAACATAATTCCAAACGAGGGAAAAATAAAGCCTATATAAAAGGTCGTACCAACCCAACACGAAAGAGACACTATTGCCAACCCATACAAAAGGTCGTACCGACCCATCGCGTAAGAGCCACCGTTGCCAGCCCATACAAAAGGTCGTACCGACCCAATGCGTTAGAGCCACTGTCGCTAGCCCATACAAAAGGTCGTACTGACCCAACGCATAAGAGCCCAAGGGCCAGCCTTAAATTCAAAAACTTGAGGGTCGAATGAGCTCGAGTCGATACCCGACTCAGAGATTGAACCCAAAACAGTTAACTAAATATGCCTAGGTGCAGAAGCATAAGAGCTCAAACACTGGATTATACTAAAAGGTCATACCGACCAAGAGCGTAAGAGCTTACGGGCCAAAGCAATGAGCCCCAGGGCCATACCATGAATCTGAGGGTTCCTTTTAACTCGAAGACCAGTTCATCTGGATAAAATCAAGGCAAAGAGAAATGCGTGAAAAATAAAACCGCGAGGCTTCCTTTTATACATATATGTGAGAGAATAAAAGCTTTATTTACAAAGTCCTTTGAAAGCACTCTACGCAAAACAAGGAAGGAAAGGCCTAATATAATCCATGTCCCCCTTGGGGACTATGGTCCGTCGACCTCTTTCTCGCCATCTTCGGCATCAGACAGAAGGAACTTAGCATCATATTTTTTCGCCTTCGCCTACATTATCTCTTCCGAGAGATCGAAGCCCCTGGCATGAATCCCTCGAGGGTTTCTCTCCGAGATTTACACCTCACGTAATCTTTATTCCTACTCTCCTAGTCTAGAGCCCTCCTTAGCTCAGCACAAGCATCGGCAGCATCCTGCAAATAGACAACCACCTTTTTATCAACCTTAGTTCGGATTGTTACGGCTTTAGCCTAGGCATTTACGACTTCGGCATTTATCTTCAAGAGCTCGGACTCGAGCCGAGGAATCATATCTATTCGGACCAAATTATTCTCGTGAGCATTGTGAAGTTGCACTTCGAGGATGTAAGCCTTGGCCAAAGCAAACTTCTTAGCCGATACCTGGGTGTCCACCCGAGCCTTTAGCCTATTGCGCTCGAACTTGGCTTGACCAACTTTGTTCCTAAGGCGTTCCAGTTCCTCCGTATTTTTCTTCAACTAAAGTAAACGAAATATTAGGCTTGGAGGATAGAAGAAGAAATGCGCACTCCTTTGAAACGGAAATTACCTATTCCTCGAGGTAGCTTTCGGAGTTCAGACTGCCACACACCTAATGTTTTAAGCGGCAATACCACACAAGAGGGGGGTGATTTGTGTGGAACCCAATTTTCACTATAGAAGAACCTGGTTCTTCTACGTGTTCTAACTACTACTATTTGCAGAATCATAAGTACATAAAATAAAGAACGTAGAGATTTTTACATGGAAAACACCTAGGTCAAAAGGTGAAAAAACCACGACCTACTACTCAGTAGGATTTTCCCAAACTTCCACTAAAATCACTAAGCCAATACAACATTTACAAAACTCTTTGTAAACCTAAGGATTAACTCTAATCCCGTTGTGGCACACATCCTTAACTGTTTCGACAACTTCAAGTTAGCTATAACTTGAACACTCTAGGTACCTAATACAATTGCTTCTATGAAAGCTGAAAGGTACAACTTTAAACCACCTACTACAATTGAACTAGAGTAAAAGATAGACACAATAGAACTGGTTCTTCTATCTCATTCAAGTAGCTTCAGGAGTGCACACACAATCACACATAAATTGCATGCAAAATCGCCTTGCTTTTTGCTCTCAATTTAGTTTATGTGCAATACTTGTAAAAGAGAGCAATCACTGTCATTTAATAAGTTAATAATCAGAGTTTGATCGGGAATCAATTGCTAAACTTCTATCGTAGAAGAGTTTATGATGATCTCAAACTCTAACACTATCTTTATCCTGGATCGTGTTCTCTTCATATAAGGAGACTTTCTCCCCTTATCTAATATGCAATATTTCCGAAATGATCAGGAGATATTATTACTTGATCAGTATGACATATCTCTTTCACATGCATATATTGATCATGACTGTGCTTCACAAGATGGACTTGGTCCATGGCTGAGTTCATTTGTCATTCTTCAAAACTTCACCTGTTCTTGGGCCAACAAATTCCCCCTTTTCGATGATGACAAACTCTGTGCTTTTAACTGATTTGAATCCTATAAGAACTCAGCTTAACCATCAATACTAAACTTAGAAAATTCACTTATCATCAAGGACCAGGTTAATTAGGTTATAAATATCACTTACTTTCAGAATGTGTAAAGCACAATATACAATATCTCTTCCCCCTTTTGGCATCATCGAAAAGTTGCATACGAAGTGTGATACCCCAATTTTAATAAGTACTCATGGCCACTGGGGCAACTGCAAGTGCAATAAAACAAACATATTTAAACTATCAAGGATATATTAATCATTGAACAAGAGAAAACAATAGTTATCATTGATAAAGATATGTTGCCACCTAAAATCCACAAAAAGAAAGAGAAACATTCAAACCATGAGCGAAAAAACAGAAAAATCCCTAATCTAGGTCACTGGGGGTACTGAACAAGTTCAGGAGACAGAAGCTAGGAATCCTAAGGCTTGGAGGAACTGGAGGGTTGGGTTTGAGTTTGGAAAAGATTCAGCATGTTCTGAAGTATTCCATCATTCTTCTCCTTTTCTTTGGCAAGCTCAGTTCTAAGTCCATCCCTCTCAGTTTCCACTTTAACCACACGAGCCTTGAGCCTAGAAATTTCAGTATCCTTGGATGCACATTCCTGAACCAGAGTCCTAACTTTGTTGTTGATGGGTGTCTTTTGGGATGAACCAGGTTCAATGGGGATGGCATTGACTTAATAGTCACAGGCAAGAAGAGTTTTTATGCCAAAGTGTTCCTTGCTCGAAGCAATTTCCCATTTCTTCAGAGGCACATTTAGCATGTCCGGAATTGTGGTTAGAATGAAGCCATATGGAGTAGCATGAGCTCTAGAGCCATTTATGACTTTGTCTAGCAGTTTGATAATAAAGGCAGGCCAGTTGATTTGCTTTCCTCTCTCTAGGCACTCTATAAGAACCAGATCCATGTAGTTAGCAGTATGTCTTCTCTCATGTTTGGGCAATAAGCACTTGTTGACAAATTCAAATACAACCTTGTGCTCAGGCCTCATTTCACTTTTCCGCATAGCCCTGGCTTCAGTCACCTCTTATGAATCACAAAACCTTTTGGTGATTTCAAGGGAAGTAGGGAGGGAGTCCAGTCATGTCCACCTTTGCCTTGAATAGTCCTCAAACCCTTCAGAGGGTTTGTCTAGAATCTCTCTTAGCTTTTTGCATCAAACTGCACTTGAACTCCTTTCACCAGGCTACTAATGACTCCATCTTTAACAGAAGCATTGGCCATAAATTCAATCAGCTCATTTCTGGCTAGCCTACCATCCATCTGAAGGACCATGTCCTTCCATCCCTGAGCAACTAAAGCATCCACCAATCTCATCATTCCTGGTTCCACCAGGTCCTTCAACAGTCTACCCTTTAAAATCTTTCTTTTGCCAAAAATTGCAAGCTTGTCTTGCTCCTTCTCAGAATCATTTTATTCTTCTTCTCCACTCTAGTCATCATCATCAGAAACATTTAATTTTTTGTTTTTCACTACAGATCTTGTCCTCTTGGCTAGTGTGGGTTCAGCAGCCACAGGCACAGGAAGACTTCTTGGAAGAGGTCTTGGGATTTTTAGGCTTGGGTGTAGGAACCTCCACTGTTGTACCCCTTTCTTGATGGACCAGTTCCATCTCCTTTTCCTCAACAGCCTCTAAGGATTATGCAATTTTTCCCTTTCCTTTATCCTTTTTCTTTTTCTTACTTTCTTCTAAGGCCCTTTATAGATCATCTTCACTTTGTTTCACCCTGCTTCTTATGGCTCTACCCCTTGGAAATGAGGAGGTAGTAGGTGTTGGAGATGAAGCCTTTATTTTTTTGGAAGGCTTAAAAACATTTGGGGCTTTTGTTGTGGGAGTTATGCGTTTCTTAGGGTCATAGCTTGCCCCAACCTTTTTCAGTAGATCAGTTAGGGTCTCTTCAGTAGATGAAACAGGTTCATCTCTCCGTGTGCTCATATGAACCAACCCCTCAGCAGCTTCCCCAGAACCACTTCCCCCTGACTTCATGTCACTCTCTTCTACCCTTTCATGTTCAACCCCACAGATGGCAGGCACTATAATTTTTCCAATTCCCCTCTCAGCACCACACGCACCTTCTCTCTCTTTTTCTTTTTCAAAATTCTTTTACCTCCACTCCAACATTTCTCAGGCACTTACCTCAAAAGGAGATTCTTGAATCTTTTCAAAGTCAGAAGACCCATGTCCTTCCCCCTCAATTACGGATTGAAAGGATTCAGACTCGGAGTTGGAGTCGAAATTTGGAGCTTGGCATTCTTTCACTTGGATTGCTTTCAACATTTCATTTAAAGCCTTCCTCAGAGCCCCAGATGCTAGTCTTTCGAGCAAGCATTTTCACCTTTCGTAGTCTAGGTTTTGGGGATACACTGGGTGGAGTAGATGAGGATGAATTTGAGAGAGATGGTGTTGGAGGAGTTCCAGAATTTTCTTGTGGGTTAGACATGATTGTTGGTTTCTTGAGAGAATCTGGGAATTTTGGAGAAGAGAGCAAGCAAAAGTGAAGAAGAGCTTTTGACGGTTTGGAGTTATGATGAAGTTTGTAGAAAAATGTGTATTTAAAGGAATTACACATTTAATAAGTAACGACAGCCTTTTGCAGTGGTCAAATAGGAGTCTAATCAACCTGAAATTCTAGATTTTGAATGATCTATTTGGCTTCCCTAGATATTAGGCAAAACTTACGGGTTAGGGTTCTAGGTGGACGGAACTGGTTCAATGCTAACGGATAGAATTTTATAGGAATTTGATAAGTATAGGACTTCTACCCATGATTAAATTATTAATCTTTCTAATTGTGCAGAGTATAGAAAATATACCTGAGCTTTCATATGAACCCATACTGATGAACCAGGTTCTTCATTTAGAACTCTCTTGAGCATGCCCCAAATGCTATAATAGAGAAAATTTTGTAAGAGATCACTGAGTCATATAAACACATGTACAGGAGTATACTAATTAAAGTATGAAGCTGAGTAAGAATTAATTGAGATATTTACACAAGTTTAGAATTCCTAGCCAAAATTTTTTTTCCATTTTTTTGCATTCTGAGCTGGACCTATTAGGTAATCTTAATCATCCCTCATTCCAACCTGTTCCTCTCAAAGTTTTCTCTACTCAGTGCTTTAGTGAAGATGTCAGCAATTTGCTTATCAGTAGCACATAATTCTATGGAGATCAATCCTTTCTCGTAGTCTCTTAATAAGTGGTGTCTAACATCTATGTGCTTAGTCCTCTTATGATGAACATGGCTCTTTGTCATACTTATAGCACAAGTGTTATCATAGAATATAGGAATGCAACCAACTTCAATGCCAAAATCTACCAGCTGCTGTTTGATCAAAAACAACTGAGCACAACAAGATGCAGGAGCAACATATTCAGCCTCAACAGTGGATAAGGCCATTGAATTTTGCTTTTTAGTGGCCCAGGATACAATACATGAACCAAGAAAGTGAGCTATACCTGAGGTGCTTTTCCTATCCACAAGGAAACCTGCATAATCAGCATCAGCATATCCTACTAGACTGAAATTACTACCTTTGGGATACCAAAGACACAGATCAGTGGTGCCTTTCAAGTATCTTAGTATCCTCTTGATAGCAGTTAAGTGAGACTCTTTTGGATTGGCCTGGAAACGAGCGCAAAGCCCTACACTGAAGATTATGTTAGGTCGGCTAGCAGTTAGATACAAGAGTGAACCAATCATACCCCTATACAACTTTTGATCAACTGATGAACCAGGTTCATCAATGTCTAATTTTGTGGCAGTTGTAATGGGGGTGTCTATTTCCTTTGATTCCTCTATTTTAAAGTTTTTGATAAGCTCTTTTGCATACTTCTGCTGATGGATCATGGTTCCATTTGGTCTTTGTTTGATCTGTAAGCCTAAAAAGAAGTTAAGCTCACCAATCATACTCATTTCAAACTCACTTCCCATTAATTTTGCAAAATCCTTACAGCTTATCAGTGGTGGCCCCAAAGATTATGTCATCAACATATATTTGTACCACAAGGAGATCATTACCTTTTTCCCTTATGAATAAGGTACTATAAATTTTACCTCTTTTGTACCCATGTTCAAGTAGAAATTTGTACAGTCGTTCATACCATGCTCTTGGAGCCTGCTTGAGTCCATAGAGAGCCTTGTCTAATTTGTACACATGCTCAGGACATTCCTTGCTCTCAAACCCTGGAGGTTGTTTTACAAACAGTTCTTCTTTTAGGTAGCCATTCAGGAAGGCACTTTTGACATCCATCTGATGAAGAGTGAATTTCATGTGTGCTACAAAGGCTATGAGGAGTCTTATTGCCTCTAGTCTTGCAACTGGAGCAAAAGTCTCATTATAATCTATGCCCTCCTCTTGGCTGTAACCTTGGACCACCAGTCTTGCCTTGTTTCTTATAACTGTTCCATCTTCATCAAGTTTGTTTTTGAAGACCCATTTCGTACTGATAACTGATCTGTCATTGGGTCTTGGAACTAGATATCAGACTTGACTTCTCTCGAACTGATTGAGTTCATCTTGCATTGCATTCAACCAATCTGCATCCTACAAAGCCTCAACAACATTTTAAAGTTCAATAAGAGATAAAAAGGCATCAAAAGCACACAAGTTCTTTAATTGTGATCTAGTTTTGACTCCAGGTGTTGGATCAGTGATAATGTTCTCAATAGGATGAGAACTTTGATACTTGTGAGGTTTCACAACCAATTGGATTCTTCTAGACGTTTCTCCCATGCTTTGTTGCTGAGGAACAGGGTTATAAACAGATTCTTTTAGGGGTTTTGTTTCAATTCCTCTTTGATCAGTTCCTCCTATCAGGTTGCCCTGAATGGAAAAACCTGTTCCATCACATGTTCCTTCTTTTGGTGCCACTTTAACTTATGCTAAGGCTTCTATCAAATCTTTCACCAATCCAATAGCTTCATCTTTATGTTCCTATCTCTCAGAAAGAATGTTAGTTTCATGAAACACTACATGCGCACTTTCTTCTACACACAAAGTTCTTTTATTGAACACTTTATATGCTTTGCTATGTGAAGAATATCCCAAGAATACTCCCTCATCACTTCTGGGATCAAACTTACCTAGGGAGTCCTTTTCATTATTGTGCACAAAGCACTTGCATCTAAATGCCCTAAGATGGGATATATTTGGTTTTCTCCCTTTAAGTAACTCATAGGGAGTCTTCTCTACAAGAGGTCTAATCATGCATCTATTGATAATGTAACATGCAGTGTTTACAGCCTCTGCCCAGAAGCTGTGGGGCAGTTTACTAGAAAGAACCATAGTCCTAGCCATGTCTTCAAGAGTCCTCTTCTTTCTTTCAACTACTCCATTTTGTTGAGGAGTCCTAGGGGAAGAGAAGTTATGATCTATACCATTCTCATCATAGAATTCAACAAACTTAGCATTTTCAAATTCAGTTCCATGATTAGACCTAATGGATGCAAGTTGATTTCCTAATTGTTTCTGAGTTTTTTTGACAAAAGCAATAAACATGTCAAATGCTTCATCTTTAGATGTTAGAAATAGTACCAAGGTAAATCTAGAATAATCATCAACAAGTACCATTACATATTTCTTTCCACCTCTGCTCATGGTTCTCATTGGACTACAGAGATCCATATGGACCAGTTCCAACGACTTGGTTGTGCTTACCATTTTCTTACTTTTGAAGGATGATCTTACCTGATTCCCCCTTGCATAGGCCTCACAAACTTTGTCTTCCTTGAACTTGACGTTAGGTAACCCTATCACCAAGTCCTTATAGACTTATTTGTTTAGCTGATTCAGACTAGCATGACCAAGTCTTTTATGCCACAGGAGGGGATCATTATACAATACACTTAGACAGGTGAGTTCATTTTCTGAAAGAGTAGACAAATCTACAATGTAAATATTGTTAACTCTTTTTACTTGTAAAACAATCTTGTCAATGTTAAGGTTAATCACAAAGCATTTAGTAGAGGTAAATGCTACAAGGTTACCTCTGTCACACAGTTGTGACACACTGATCAAGCTGTATTTCAAGCTATCTATCAAGTAGACATTCTCAATGGAGTGATAATATGTCATACCTACCTTTCCAACCCCAATAATCTCACATTTCTTCCACTTTCCAAAGGAGGCATTACCTCCCTTTAGGTCCTCAAGTGGAAGGAACTGGTTTTTGCTTCCAGTCATATGTTTTGAGCAACCACTATCCATGTACCATATTTGGCTACTTCCCTTCATTTGGACCCGAAATCAAGGGTTAGTCTTAGGAAACGAAGCTAGTTTGGGTCACTTTCTATAGGCAAAGGGATAAATCAAATTCGTTTTAGCCTACCTAGGCAGCCTATTTTTCTCTTGAACAAAAGTTTTGTTCTTTTTACTCGCCTTTTCTTTTACATTACATTCATTTTTGTAATGGCCAGTCTTACCACAATGTGTGTAGATTTTGTTCTCAAGAAGAGTGAGACACTTGCTTTTAGGATCCCACTTAGGTGCTTGAGTTCCATAGCCAAGTCCTCTTTTGTTGCTACTGTGATGTTCTTGTAGCCAGGAAAGTGCATAAGAAGCCTTGTTCCATTTGCAAGTTCTATCTAATTCATGTTTTACCTTCACTAGATCTTCTTTTAAGACTTTTATCTGTTCATCCTTCATGTACAACTCATCTTTCTTTTTTCGCAAGTTTTCTTCTAGAGTGAGATGTGTGTGGTCAGCTTTCTTGTTACCTGTTCCTAGTTTCAGTTTTATGTTCTCAGACCTAAGTTCTAGGATACTGATGTCAAGTTCAAGAACCTGGTTCTTCAACTTAACATTTTTACTCTCACTCTCATTAGCCCTACACTCTAGGTTTTTGCACTTGACTTTTAGGATCACGCATTCCCTAGACAGATCTTCCTTCTCATTGTTAATTATTTCAGACTCATCAATGAAGTCTAGCAATAGCTCAGACAACCTTTCTTTAGACAGAAATTTAATCTTGTCTTTGAGATGAAGGATACTTACCTCTTGTTCATCATCTGATTCTCTGATGGCCATAAGTGATTGTTCATATCAAGTTCATCTTCGAAGTCCTCATCTGATGTTTCTCCCTAGGCAGCAACTATAGCCTTTGTTGATCCTTTGATCCTTCTTGGTTGAACCGGTTCCTTCTTCCTGTTACTTCGTTCGGCCCTTTCCTTCTTCCACTCAATTTTCCATTAAGGACAGTTCTTGATCATGTGATCAGTCTTACTACATTTGTAGCAAACATCATTGGTCTATTTCTTAGGAGCCCTTGGTTTGTTGAAAGTTGTACTTCTTGAAGAACCCTTTCCTCTCATCAGGTACTTTTTGAAATCTTTTGTGATCATATCCATTTCATCATCCTCCAAATCTGAACCTTCAGCAATTTTGAGAGCCGGACTTCTTTCCTTCTTCGGTGCATCCATTTTCATGGTTTGCCTTCTCAGTTCATAGGCAGTGAGGTTTCCAATTAGTTCATCCAGCTTGAGGGTAGCAATATTCTCTGATTCCTGAATAGCAGTGATTTTGCTTTCCCAAGAGACTGTCAGAACCCTTGTCAAAATCTTCTCAACTTTGTCTTCTTCAAGGATAACCCTTCCAAGAGATTTAAGTTCATTTGTCAGTGTGGTGAACCTTGTATACATCTCTTGGATGGTTTCTCCTTCCTTCATGGTAAAATTCTCATATTGAGAATATAGCTTTGTTCCTCTGGACCTATTTACTTGAGGTGTTCCTTCATGGGCCACTTGCAAAGTGTCCCAGATTTTCTTAGCAATGGAACAACTTTGAATTCTACTGTACTTGTCTGGACCCAGTCCACACACAAGCCATTTCTTGGCCTTGGCATTCTTCTCCTATTTTTTCAAGTCTTTAGTAGTGTAGTCAGCTTTTATCTTTGGCACATCCACTCCTTCAACATTCTTCTTTATGGTTTCTAGAGGACCATCAGTGACTATGTCTTAGAGTTCATAGTCTTCTCCTATGATGTGATCCCTCATCCTGTTCTTCCACCAAGAATAGTACTGACCATTAAAAAGTTGAGGCCTAGCAATGGATTGCCCTTCCCAGTTCCCAGGTGGTGCACTCATTTTGATCTTTTCCTAAGGTGTTAGCCTCTTCAAGGATAACCTGCTCTAATACCAATTGATGTTTTAAGCGTCAACACCATAAAAGGGGGGGGTGATTTGTGTGGAACCCAATTTTTGCTATAGAAGAACCTGGTTCTTCTAGGTATCCTAACTACTATTGTTTGTGGAATAATAAGTACATAAAATAATGAATACAGAGATTTGTATGTGGCAAACACCTGGCTCAAACGGTGAAAAAATCATGACCTACTACTCAGTAGGATTTTCCCAAACTTCCACTAAAATCACTGAGCCAAAATAACATTTACAAAACTCTTTGTAAACCTAAGGATTAACTCTAATCCCGTTATGGCACACAGCCTCAACTGTTGCTCCAACTTCAAGTTAGGTATAACTTGAACACTCTAGGTACCTAATACAATTGCTTCTATGAAAGCTAAAAGGTACAACTTTAAACCACCTACTACAATTGAACTAGAGTAAAAGATAGACACAATAGAACTTGTTCTTCTATCTCGTTCAAGTAGCTTCGGGAGTGCACACATAAATTGCTAGCAAAATTGCCTTGATTTTTTCTCTCAATTTAGTTTCACTTCTGCATATGTGCAATACCTGTAAAAGAGAACAATCACTGTCATTTAATAGGTTAGTAATCAGAGTTTAGTCCAGACTCAATTGCTGAACTTCTATTGTAGAAGAGTTCATGATGATCTCAAACTCTAACATTATCTTAATCCTAGATCGTGTTCTCTTATTATAAGGAGACTTTCTCCTCTTATCTAATATGTAACCTTTTCGATCGGATCAGGAGATATTGCTGCTTGATCAGTAGGACTTATCTCCTTCACGTGCATCTCACATGCATAGATTGATCATGACTGTGCTTCACAAGATGGACCTAGTCCATGACTGAGTTTATTTGTCATTCTTCAAAACTTCACATGTTATTGGGCCAACAACGCCTCATACCGCAAGTGTGCCAACTCGTCTTCCCTTTCATCACAAAGAAGCCTAAGGTATTTCTCCCCATCTACGGCTTTTTGGAATATGGCCTCACGGCGAAGCAGTTCAGATTTGAGCTTATTAAAAGCCTGTGGAAGAGAAATTTGGTAAGAAAGTGAAGATTACAAAACTATAAAACTAGTACGAACAGCCAAAACCTACCTCCGAGTAAAGCCGCTGAGCTTCCACGAAAGTTGAGCGTACATCTACTGGTCAAGCTCCATCTACCCTGGTAGAACCGCCCTAGTTTGGGACACGGTCGCCCAATATACGCACCCCTTGGCATCGAACATCCATCGAAGTGCCTTCGACGAGAGAAGAAGCCAGCGACAAAGAACCCTCTTTCCTCAAAGTACTTTCGACGGTAAAGAAAGATGGTAGCGAAGGAGGGATCGTTTTTCTAAAGCCAGAGATCTTGGGTGCTGCAGGATCGGCCGATACGCCTCTCTGAGCCTTCGGGCCAGACTCGTCTTGCTACAATCACTGTCGTCCTGCAAATGCCTTTTCTGCTTATGGTTATTATTATTATCCCTCGGTCCTGGAGCCGACGGTCTTTCTCCCTCTAATAGAGGGCATGACTTCTAAGGGACTCCCCAATGCCTACGATGACAAAGTTAGTACGCAGAAAGAAAAAGTGCCCTTCCGAGAGAAGGGGGAGCAAATCACATAGCACGTACCGTGGTGTTTTGCCTCCCACCTATCCTTGGACAAAGCTCGCCACTTACGCTCATTGTAGACCGAGTGGTTTGCCAACTTTCGAGCCCAATCTAGAAGATTGGGTACCTCGCACGACATCTATGAAGTTTCTATAGAAAGGGAAAGGAAGGCGCATTTACGGAGGCCGCCTTAGCCATAAGAAAAACTATGAAGGCGCAAGTGTACCACTTACGTTTAAAATTCCATTCCTCAGGAAATGGCAAAAACTCCACATGGATAATATCGACAGTCTGTACTTGGACTAATCGGCTCATCCATCCTCGATTTCTATCTTCTTCATAGTCAATGACAAAAGGCGTGGTGGATCAGCATCGCAGGGTTAGCAGACCTCGATGGTGAAAGGGCCAGTACAGCCTGATGAGTTGACTAAGAGTCAATTCAAAACCTGCTTCTTCCTCAAAGAACCTCATAATCAATACTATTCGCCAAAATAACGGGTGAATCTATGCCAAGGTAACCTGGTACTTTCAATAGAAGTCGAGCACAACCCTATCAGGGGGGGGGCAACGTAAAGGGGTGCGTGTACACGTTCAAAAATGCCTCGGCATGGTCCATAATGCTCTCCTCTAGGGAAGGTATGCACAATACTACCTTTTCTCCCCATCCACAGTCCTTCCTCGCCGACTCAAGGTGCTCCTCTCCAGTTAAAGAAATAAACTTTGAGGCATGCTCCCAATGACCTCGAACGTTGGGAGTCTTTTCTGATAGAAGATCCCCCCTCGAAACAAAATGCCCAGAGACGGAACTCTCTTCCCTTTGCCGAGCGGACCCTGACGTAGCATCCATGACTTTGGTAAAACTAGAGAATTTGAGCGGGAATTTGAGCAAGGGCATCAAAATTGGAATTATGGAAAACCTAACGCAGGAAAGGAGATCTCAATAAAAGATGATTACTACTCAGAATAACAGAATCTTCAAAAGGGCAAAGGCAACCCTATATATGGAAAAAGCGGCGACTATCTGCCTACCTTAAAAGCCAATTAAAAATACCGGCTAAAGCTTTTATCGCTTTGGGAAGATGTGTCGGTGGGATCGCCTCGGCCATTTCGTAACCATTTCATACACTTAACGCCGCCATATGACGTTTTGGGGTCAGAGACCCCCGCATCTACCAAGCCTCGAGATGGTACCCGATCTCGAGGGCCTCCGTCAAAAAGAAGAAAGGCTTTAAGGAGCCATCTATATCATTGCAGGCCTCGAGATGGTACCCGATCTCGAGGACCTTCACCAAAAAGAAGATAGGCTCCAGGAAGCCATTAGCATCACTACACATCCCGAGATGGTACCCGATCTTGAGGACCTCCACCAAGAAGAAGATATGCTCCAAGGAGCCATTGACACCATCCCAAGCCTCGAGATGGTACCCGATCTCGAGGTCCTCTGTCAAGAAGAAGATAGGCTCTAAGGAGCCGTTAATATCATTACGAGACTCGAGATGGTACCCGATCTCGAGGACCTCACTCAAAAAAAAGATAAGCTCTAAAATCCTACTCATATGGGCTTGGCCTCCAGGTACCATCTAAACCCGGGTAAACCCTTATCCGGGATCTAGCTGCAACGCCTTAAGGCTATCTACACTGAGTTCAAAACAAGTCTCCAGGTAGCCCAAGCTTGAGTGAACCCCCACTCGGGGACTGCTCCCGAAAGCCTAAAGGATATCTTTATTCTCAGGCATCCGGACAAATCCCTCCATCAAGGACTATCGCGGGGTCTAAAAGGCTAAGTCTCGTACTAAAAGTTCGGAGCCCTACTCTCATTCAACTCGAAGTCGGGGATCCCGACGACCCGAGTTTATCAATCCAATCCGGGCTCGGTCCAAGGAACGACAAAGAGTTCTACGGGGAATCGTGTTAATCAATCAAGAGCTAGCAAAAATACTTGCACACGGGCTGGATATTTTTACTCCAATTTGTTGAGTCATACATTCAGATTCATCACAAATGCAGATAAAAGGAAATATAGCATAAATCAGAGACAAATTGAAGAAACATCTTTGTATTCATAAGCACATGATTACAAAAGTCCACGAAGGGTCCTTACATATGATTCAAATGCCCACAAGTGGTCCTTACACAGAAACAAAGAATCAAAAAGTACATATATAATAAAATCCAAGAGTCTAATCTAATCTCGGGGTGCATCCTCGGTGGCAGCATCTTCGAGCACCATCTCCTAGGGAGCCTCATCTTGATCTTCCAAAACGGAATCTTCAAGGGAGAATATGAAGAAGAGGAAAGTGATGAAGAAGAAGCACAAAAAGATGAAGAAAAAGACGTAGCCCGCCAAGGAGTAAAAGCTTTTGCCAGGCCAAGGAAATCACAGCCTGATAGAAGACTTGGCGAGCGTCGGCCTTACCTGCACAGCTACTTTGAGTCCACTTCTTGGGACATTGTGTTGTGCAAGTTAGCGGCCGGTAGTGCCACTTCACCCCATGAAAAACAAAAGGGATGAAGTGCCACACCAGGCTGGAGTAAGGAAGTGAGCAGCGGTGTAAAGTCCAAACATCCTCCTGAGCAGCGGTGTAGAGCCTAAATATCTTCCTGATTCAGAAGAAATCGACGCTCCTATCTCGTCGCCTTGAGCCAACGACGACTGCATTAGCAACAATAACAACAACAATAACAACAAGTTAGTGCAATCCCGCTCAGAGAAAGACAGCTTTGAGAAAGGGCCATTGCGTAGCCAGTGAAAACGCTGTCGCGTGCCCCTACGGCCACAAGCGTTAGACATAAGAAATAAAATTGGATGGGGGCGATGAGAAGAAAGGAATTGAAAAATGGTGGAGGATGACTGAGCAAAGTTTGATTCGAAAAAGCTTCCATTTATAGAGAAAAGGTAGCGCAACTGAGAGGCACAATCAATACTCTTTGTAAAAAGTAACTGACGGCGCCATCAATGTCTTTGAAAGACGTATTGGCAGATGCAATCAATGTATTTCGGGAAAGATTAACCGACGGGACGCCTCAATTATCACAAAGTCTTGTGTCATAAGTATGACATCATCGTTGGTAGTTCAAAGAGATGGATACCAAAGTCATTTCTTATCGTTCCACTCTAAGAAATGAGGGGACTATCTGTATACGGTAAAATTGGAGGGTCCAATTTTCCGTCATTACGATGCCTCGTTAGCATGTTTTCAAATGATCAAGGCTATGGTCGATATTTACCCCCTGAGGGGCTATCGGCGCCCGACCTCGAGGCAATATAGATCAGCGATTATGGTGAAAAAGTGGGAAGTTCCCAAGGTGCGTAGCTAGAGTCGACAAAGTCTGTCAGGCTAGTCTAAGCCTGTATCATGGCATTGATTGGCGGTACCAGCTCCATATCTTTGTAATAAATGTATTTGTACTATGTTGGTATTCCCCCTCATATATAAAGGGGATCCTTGTCATTTTGTAGACACCTGATGCTCAATCTTAAATACACGAAAACATTTTCTCCGCTCTCTAACATATTTTCTTGACCTCATTACTTCCATTTATTGCTTATATTCATTGTGTTCTATTTATTGTTGTTCATTTATTGCTTATCATTTATCATAAAGAGCCATCATTGTAGCTCTCATAACTGTTCTTACTCCCTCGATTGTTTTAAGTCATCCATTTGACTCGACCTCGAGGCCATATATGCAAGCTCGAGGCCTAGATCTCCAGCCGTTTGGTTTTATTATCATATCGCCTCCAAGCTATAATCTTGATTTCTAATCTTTTACTTAGCATCTGTTGCCTAACAACTACCATAAAAATAGATCACGTATTTTTAGAACCACAAGATCAAATTTAATTGTTATTACCATTTTCACAATAAACAAAGGCATACTACTGAAGTGAGAAGGATGCAACTTCATCAAGTTATCTAGTCTCCAAGCTCATTAACTGACATCACGGGCCTCTCCTCAGGCTACGCGACAGTAGTAGGATGAACTCCCCCAACTGGTAAAACTCTAGGGGTTTAATTACCATGGACCACCTACTCTAGTGTACAAGTAGCTGGAGTCTATGCTCTGCCCCCTGCCTGGAAAGTATCTGGTGTAGTAGGAAATCCTCCGGCTTGAGACAAACCCTCGAACCAACTAACCATATGAGCCAAAGCATCCTGAACAGCTGGAAAAACAAATAAACCCTAGGGAGCTTGAGATGGTACATCGGGGTCAGCATAATCATGAACTTGCTCCTCAATAGGAGCTATTGGTGGCTCCACAGCAGTTGCTCGAGCAGAGCCCCTAACTGCGACAGTGCGTGCTCCACCCATGTCCATACCTTGGCTTCTTGCGGACCTTACCTATGGTAGCAGCTCCTTCTCAGCTACACCAAATGATCGTGTTTTCACCATCTGTGAGAGAATAGAAGAGAAAAGATTCAGAGTTAGAGGTAAACAAATCTGCATGACAAATAATGAAAGAAAGAGATGTTTTCTAACATTTTTGTAGCCTCTCGAAGATAATTACAAATGTCTTTATACCGATCCGTATGACTCTACTAGACTTGTTCATGACTTATGAGACCTAAGCAACCTAGGTCTCTAATACCAACTTGTCACGACCCACAATCCTACCAGAACCATTACGGCACCTAATATCGATTGCTAGGCAAGCGAATAACCAATGTGCATTAATAAACTTAATAATGGTATTAAATAGTCTCCAATATGGAATAATATATAAATAACTGAAGTCAAATAACGGGACAACCAAAAACCATCCCAAAATGTGGTGTCATCGAGTATATGAGCTATATAGAGTAATAATCACAATATCTAATCAATATACAACATTGTCTGAACGACTAACGATAATAACATGAAATAAGAAAAGGGACTTCAAGGCCTACAAAGGAAACAATAGTGCTACCTCCGAGTCTCCAATATGAACAGATGCTACCCTTTAGCAATCAGCATTATAAGAAACACCTAGATATGCACATAAAGTGCAGAGTGTAGTATAAATACAACCCACCACATATACTCAATAAGTAACAAGCTTAATATCGAGCTTAAAGTAGTGACGAGCTTGGTAAGGTCCAATACTCATTTTCAACAACCAACAACAACAATAATAGCATAATAATAACAAAGGAAGAGAATCTCAAAAATATCAAGTTCAACTCTACCATATTAAGAGAAAAATAAACATGCTTCTAAATAATTCAATTAAGGCATCAGCTTATTAATACATCATGTATCAATTAGCATGAAGAAATTACCACTCTATGCCTACCTGACAAGTATTCATGCAAAAACAAACAATATTGTTGTTTAAATTTTCAAGTAAGAACAACCTCAGCACATACATAGTATTTGGCATGAATACCCCTCGATCATCACACAACCACACCAAGCATAAAATGGTACCTGGCAAGCCCCTCTCTAAGCATGTATCAAGTTCTTGCACTCACAATGACCAAAGCAACATGGGTTACTACCTAATTCCGTGTGGGAGGATCCTAGCCCAAGCGTTGATCAGAACAATGGACAACGATCATCATAACTCAGCCCAAATGAGCTTGGCACACGTGTCACTTCCCTATCAATACCATTTAGCCTAATATGGGGCCTATCATACGCATCTTCTCACTATCCATATCAACACGGCTTTATTTCCCATGTTTAGTCATTAATCCACTCAAATCTCAATATGCCATCATCTCACAGTATTAAAATTAATATACCACATGGATTATACCAATGTACCACAAATTTGCTCAAACTTATGTCACACAAATAAGGACACTAACTATATATAAGAGAATATATAATAAGTGTACATATATGGTGACATAACATGAAGATATTATGGCTGGAAAATGTGACTACAATCAAGGCAAATAGCTCAACATAACAAAATAGCTTTATCATGTCTCAAGCGGATAAGCACATAGCCTAAACATGATTTTTAGTATGAATAATATCTCACGCAGTACAAGTATAGAAAATATTGTAACAAGGAGGCTGATAGTAAAACAAGGCACATAAATAATCTAAAGTCTACCCAGATCCATGAATACTCATAGTGTACGCATATACACTCGTCACGTCACACGTGCCTAATCCCCCCAACATATATCAAATACCATAGACAACAGAAAGCTTTCCTCAAACCAAGCTTAGGCAAGATACTTACCTCAATGTGTGAGAATCAATACTCCAAAAATCCCTTGCCTCTCAAATCGGCCTCCGAACGAGCCAAATCTAGCCAAAACAACTCAATAACGCCAAACAAAGTGATAAGAATCATTTCCAAACAATTAAGCTTCAGTATTTTATTTATTTCCCAGAAAGTCAACCAAAGTCAACCCAACCTACATGGTCGAAACATGTTTCAAGAGGTAGATCACGACTACCCATAGACTCACGAGTCCAAGTATGTTATTAGATTCCAAAATTGAGTCCAAATTGACTCTTAAATCCCCAATTTCTACTATCTTAATTTATAGGGAAAATTCCTCATGTTTCCCTTAAAATTTCATGTTTTAGGTGTTAATAATCCATGTAGATTATTAAAATAATACCAAAATAAGTAGAAATCACTTATCCCAAATTCTTGTATGAAATTCTCCTTCAAAAACACCAATCTCAAAGTCTAGGGTTCAAAATATGAGAGAATGGGCTAAAATTCCAAAAATAGAACTTAAATGAGTCTGCCCAGCACTACCCTTCGCGAATTTGACCCAAGCCTTATATTCCCGAAGCACAACCTGATGCTTCCTTCACAAGATCCTACGCAGATGTGGTGAAGTCCTCGAGAAAGTAATTCACTGGCGACCACCTGCCTACGTGAACGCGTTACGCTTCACGCTCTTGTAAAAACCATCCTTCATGCAACCCCCATCCTGACTCACCTCTACGCGAATGCGACAAATCGGGCGCGAATGTGAAGACGATAGAGTATAACCCATCGCGGACGTGACCTGCTATCCCGGGATAAAAATAACAAAAATCCTCTAAATAATCTTCCGTGATCGTAAAGCACACCAGACACGAGCAGAAAATCTACTATCTCGGCCAAGCTCTTAGTATCCGAAACACACCCAAGCCACCGAGGATCCCAACCAATCACACCAGCAAGTCCATAAACACTACACACCCTATCCAAAGTGTACAAACATATATGATAAAATCACATCTATGAATCAATGATCAAATTACAAATTGAACTTATCTTAAGCTCATAAGCTTCCAAACTTCAAACCAAACGTTTTATTCATGCCTAACCAACCTGGATTACCTGCAAACTTTGTACAGAAGTTCCAAATAACATAACAAACCAATTCCAAGACCCGAAACAACCATCTGAACCTAATATCATCAAAGTCAACCCCCGATCAAACCTATGAAACTTCTAAACCTTTAACTTTTCAACTTTTGGCAATTAAAGCAAAACACCCTAGGAACCTCCAAATCTAAATCCGGACATACGCCTAAGTCAAAAATCACCACAAGAATTTATTGGAACCATCAAATAACCAATATGAGGTCATCTACACAAAAATCAAACCTTGATCAATACTTACAACTTAAGCTTCAAACAATAGAACTAAGTATCCCAATTCACTCCAAAAGCTTCCTGAAATCAAACCAACCATCCCTGCAAGTCATAAAATAATACAAAAATATACGAGAATCATCAAATAGGGGAACGAGACTCAAATACAAAAAATGATTGGTTAGGTCTTTACATCTCCCCAACCTCAATATTCCTACAATATCCAAAATCATGATGACTCTCTCTCCAAATCACCTGGCACAATATGCATGTTCCCTATTCATTCAGAGTTTATGGAAGTAGGTATACCATCGTCTTCTAATATGTGCTTTTTTCATCAGTATTGTGTCGTCCTCCTCTTTGATGCACTTCACTTGGTCCAGATTCGGGGCCTTCCTCTCCTTTATCTTGGCTATCTTATATAACTTCCGTTCTCACTTTTGTTGCCATGTTCTTTGTACAAGCATCAAAATGTTGTTGTCTTTGTTACTGTAATCGCTAACTTCACCTCCTTCTTAGCGGTCTTATACCACTCCTTTTTCTTCTTCTTTTCTTCCTTATCCTAACCTCCACTATCTTCAAATATGACATTTTCTTGTCGTTGTTGTACTGCTAAACTGCAAGTGAACAATAAATTGGAATGTTGGGGTTTACACCTTGAATTACTACTGGTTGCGAAGGATAATGAAGGAGAAGATGTTCATCTGAACAGGAGTAAAGAAGGTAATATAAAGGCTCCTATTAGGGTTCGTACTAGTGGGAAGGTAGTCGGAAACCCTAACCATCATGGTAGATGGAATTAGGTATAGAGAAATAGGATAACGAATATGTGTAATTCCAATCAAGCTAATAATGGAACAGGGAAAGCGCTTGTACCAATAGAACCTAGAACTCCTACTCTTGTATCACTTGTTAATAAATTTGCATTTCTAGATGATGGCAGTAGTGAGAATGAGCAAGAGAATCAGTTGGCTTTGGTTGAAGAAGTGGATGCATCTCAATTAAACCTTAACTAAGGGAGGATCCATAGTATCGGGGTGTGGGTTCCCGGGAACCCAGTAACTTGTAAAAATTGCATGGGGCGCCCTATTTGGTCACCCCCATTTAACCTATACCCATTTTTTTAAAGTTTTAACTTATACCCACTTTTTAAATAACTTTAGCCCCCTTTTTCCTCCTCCTCCTCCTCCTTCGTTTTCTTAGTCTTTTTCTTTTTCTTCTTCTTCTTCTTCTTCTTCTTCTTCTTTCTTCTGCTGGTGTTGGTGCTGCTATGAAACTTCGGTTCATGGGGATGATTTCCATAAGTATATGTATCAGATTATTTAAAAACAAATTTCAAATAAAACTATTAAATGAAGGAATAATAACTAGAAATTATATATATGAAGAGGGAGTTTAGCGAAGAACAAGTTAATCTTCTTGAACAGAGCTTTGAGGACGAACACAAACTGGAGATAGAGAGGAAGGACAAGCTTGATTTTGAGCTTGCCCTTGATCCTCACCAAGTTGCTGTTTGGTTTTAGAACAGGAGGGCACGTTATAAAAATAAGAATCTGGAGCAGGAATATTCTAAGTTAAAGACTGAGTATAACACTGCCATTGTTGAGAAATATCGCCTTGAATATATAATTTGAACCTTCTCCATTAATAATATAAAACTTCAGCTAAAACATGCTAAAGTTAAGCAAATAAAGAACAAAATTTCTACTACTAGAATGCTTAAGTTCAGCAATTACAAATAAAAACTTCAACCAACACTAAGTTTAGGTGAAAAACTTCAGTTAAAACATGCTGAAGTTCAGCAATTACAACCAAAATTTTCAGGAAATAGAGAACAAAACTTCAACTACTAGAATGCTTAAGTTCAGCAGGTACAAACAAAAATTTCAGCAAATAGAGAATAAAACTTCAGCTACTAGAATGCTTAAGTTCAGATACTAGAATGCTTAAGTTCAGCAATTACAAATAAAAGCTTCAGCAAATAGAGAATAAAACTTCAGCTAACAAATAAAAACATCAGCACACTTGGTTCAGCAATTTTTGCTACTTCAGGCCCGTCTACTAGAATGATGAAGTTTGCGTGATTGCCTTTGCTACTTCAGCCCCGTATGCTGAAGTTACGCGAAAAAGTGGGTACGCTTGTAATTGTTTTTGCAAAGCGGGTACAGGTTAAAACGTTACCCAAAAAGTGGGTATAGATGCAAATCCCCCAGTAACCTTTAACCGAGCCTTATATTTGTACTGATACATATATTAAATGTATAAGTATTTTTAATTTGGAACCCATAAGCAAAATGAGGTGTTGGTCTAGTGAAAAATGAAGGGACCTGCTTAAGCTATATTCCTGATTATTTGGCGGGGGTTCGAATCCCTTTGAAAACTTCTTATAGTTAGTTTTGTTTTTTCCACCAAACAGCACCCATAGGCACCTTTCCAGCCAACATTAAAAAACTTTCTCACTTGCTTAAAGTATTACTTTTGCCCAAATACTGGGAACCCATAAGGTTCAAATACTAGATCCGCCTCTGACTTTAACCCTAACCTTAGTGTAACTGGGAAGCCATTAAATGGTAATGCACATGTTTTCAAGCCGGAAGGGCATGGAAGTAGATCTGCAGACACAAAGGATAAAACTTTTGAATGAGTAAATAAGACATTTTTTAAGGGGGCCAAAGAAAAATCATAAGCTATGGCAATAATCTTACAAAGAATGCAAGAGCTGGAGGAAATATTTGGGTGATAAAATTGAAGAGAAAAGTGAGAAGGGTGAGATTTGTGGTACAAAAGATGGTTCTATGACTCAAGTATCTGATAGTGAGCAATCATTAGAGATTATTGGTGAACACGGGAAGATAAAAAAGAATACAGATTAGCAATTAAATTCTAATACTGTTAAACAAAATGCATATATAGTAAAAAGTGATATGTATAGTAATGCAGCAACAAGCCTTCGGGGGCAAGAGGAGTACAAATGAGGCAATGAGAATGTATACTTGCAATTAATGGAGATAACAACCATTACAATAGTAAACCCTAGTCCTATAGTAAACTTTAATCCAAAACATAACCTAGCCCAATTGGAGATCCGAATTAAGGAGAGGTAGAAAAGGATGAGAGCAGTAAGAAAATATAGTGCCAGAAGATAGTAAAGAACAACATTTGTAATCAATAACTGGACTTCTTAATCAAACTCTAGTAGTCCTAGAACTAACTGTAGCAGAGAAACCTATATTTGCTAATTAGGTGGTTACTCAAGATACTTACCTAAGAGGAGATGAACTGACTGAGCATAAAAAAGTTGATCGTGATCATGATTTCACTTGCCGAATTTTAACAATATATCCAATCAAGGTGACACCTCTCCAAGACAAATAGAAAATGACAAATCTACAGGCAGAGAGAAAGAAACAACAAAGGGATACTGTTGTACCTCTAGCAGTTGGTGCTCAAACAAGGAGAACCTTATCTACATATTTAATGTGCAGTCATGAATAATGTTTTTAGTTGGAATACACGGTTAACAAATACAAATAAAACTTATCAAAGGTTTTGTACAATGCGTAAAAAGTACCGTCATATCTTATTAGCTTAATGGAACCAATGCAAAATGCAAACAAGATTGAGATGTACGGGAGAAAGTTAGGATTACAAAGTGCTTTGGTCATTGTGTCAAATAAAATTTGGGCTTTTATTGATGAGATATTTGAGGTGACTGTGTTATTTAATAGAGGAATTTTCATAAACCACTATAGTTTAGAGCCTAGTAATTATAAATTGCCTATCATCCGTAGTGTTTACCGTGGAAATGGTAACAACAATTAAATTTGTAAATAGGATTCTAAAAAAACGTGATCTATTCTTGAGCTAGTTGTTTAGAGCAGTTAATGCTAAAAATAGGAATTTTAATGATACAATCCAAGCTAAAACGAGGTAATAGTCAAACCGAGGGTCCTGTTGCCCGGATGTAGGACTGGTCGATAAGGGACCTCGGGGTCGATGTTCGGCTCGAGCTCGAGCTATCGGGGGCAATTTAAAATGGGATAACATTTAAGATATGATTAAATAAAGCTCTTTATGGCCAATACCAAGCGATAAAATGAAGAACAAGTTAGAAGGCAACAAATGCTAAATGGCGTCGAGCTAGTGAGAACAAGAGAGCTAGAGAGAAGAAAGAGAGAGAGATATTATTGCACTTGAGTAGAATAGTTGGAGCTCTGCCTTACAAGGTTTTAGTGACTCCCCTTTTATAGAAAGGGGGAGCCCAAACTTAGTGCAAGATACGTTGCGTGATAAAAGAAATGAGATGTGACAACCGGCTAGCTTTATGACGCACGCGCGGGCTGATGTCGAGCCGCTCGAATAGAACTGATCGACCTCAGGTGCATTCCTCGGGAGATTCCTGCATTTGTTGAGACTTCGGTCAATATTATAGTTGGCAGGGCACCAGCCGATCTTGAGTGAAGTGACTGGCATGAGATCCCGGGCTTCCGGGATCACCCTTCGAAGCATTTTGTCAAGGAGAAATCGGCCTCCCAGATTTCACCGCGCACAGATAGTCTCCGCGTTTTTTATAGGGAAGGGATAAGAAATGATTTTGACACCCCACTTCTCGGTCTCCCATAACGACGTTGTGTTGATGGTGCAGCCCCCCTTTTACAAGTGTCGAGGCGCTTCGCCTTTTCGCTTCTCCAGGATCACCCGAAATGTCGCGACTCTTTGTTCTTCTGAGTTATGTCGTTGCTATCGGTTCAACTTCCATGAACGCATTGATTGCACCTGCTGTTACAATTTTCGAGGGCGGTAATGGCGCCGTCGGTTACCTTTGCCCTCCCTATAAATGGGGCTTTTTGTGGTTGACTTCTTATTCAAACTTACTTTGATACCCATATTTTCTTCCTTTCCTGCTATCTTGAGTCTCTGCCGTCTTGTCATGTTTGAGGCCCGTAGCCTCAAGATATTACGCCATGTGCACCTTGGCCCAACTCTCGATCCCTTTTTGGTTGGACGAAGTTGTGCCGCTGTGATGCTGCTGTTTTTGTTGTTGTTGTTGTTGCAGTCGTCATTGGCTCGGGGTGATGAGGCAGAGGGCTAATTTCCTCCGACCCTGGGAGATACTTGAGGATTATGCATCGCTGCTCAAGAGGGGGCTCGGATTATACACCGCTGCTCACCCTCCTCCCTCAGCTCAGCGTGTTATATCCCTTTTGGATTCCTGGGGGTACGGCGGGGGTCTCTACTGGCTGTTTCCTCCTGGGCCGAGGTAACATCTCAAAAAGTGGTTTCGAAATGGTAGTACTGGCGGAGTTCATACTAGCCAAATTTTTCACCCAGCCACTTCTTGTTTTCTTCCGGCTTCTCCTTCGTCATTTTGCTCTTCTCCCCCGCCTTCCTTTTCTATACCCTCCTTTTTGAGGATGCCATTTTGGTAGTATTAGGATGAGGTCCCTGAGGGGATTGGACTTGGAAGATATTGTCTTTGAGGTCATACACCTAAGAGGATGATGATGGAGATGCAGCATTTCAGGGAATAAGCTATATCCTTAGGCTCTTGTTGTATGCATACAGTTTGTGCTTCTTTATTTTTATGTAAGGACCCCCCTGTGGGCTTTAGTAATCATATGTAAGGACCCCTCGAGGGTCGTTGTAAGCAATCACATTTATAAATACAAAGATATTTTCTTGATTCCTTCCTTCGACACTTGCTGTATCTCTTTATATTTTTGGTAGATCCGAATGCATGATCTTGTTTTATCGCCTGTGATACCGACCTTGAGCACGAGTATTCTTCCCGACCTTTGGTTGATAAAAAGGCTTCGCGCGGGGTCCTTCGTGACTTCTCGAACTGAACCCGTATAAGGCCAATATCCTCGGGTCGCCGGGACCCTTTCTTTGCGTGAAAGCGTGGATAATATCTTCGGGCCGCATAATAACCTTCGAGAAGAAACATGCCTGAGGATTCGCGGTCCTAGGACGCCGATGACTTTCTGAAGGCGATCTCTGATCGGAGGCCTGGCCGTGCTTCAGGCCATCATGGTCATCACCTGGAGCATATTTTGCACGGGTGTTTGTTAGAGATGCCCATTTCTTCGCAAACTAGTCTTCTTTGGCGGAGGCCTTTGAAGCTATATGCCAATCTTGTGTTGGTGAAGGAATTGTTGGCCTTCAGGAGCACTGTCTTGCTATGACGGAGGTCTTCGGGGTTGAGCATTACCTCGAAACTAGTTGGTGCCTTTGGTTGGCGTTGAATCGTTGCAGCCCCACCCACATGTAACGTGATGCTGCTTTCACTTTCTAGGGGTCCTCAGGTTTTGTTGATTCCATGGTGCCAGTGGGCCATGCCCTTAGCGGCTGTTTATTCGGGGAACGGCAGAGACCGGGTATAGTGATAAATGAGATGTGCACTTCATAACATGATGGAGCTTTTACAGGGGCGAGACGGGCTCGTGCTTCTGAGGAGAGTGCATCATTCGAGCCTGATGTTCCTGAAGTCCTTGGTTCCAGAGCAGCAGTTCTTTCGAGCCAAAAGGGTTGGTCTACCAGGAGTGTGCTCGGCTGTCGAGTAGGTTTGTCGGCTTCACTTCATGGTGAGTTTCAACATGATTCCTCCATATCTCGGATCTTCCCTTTATTATCAGGTTTTCCCTCCGTAAGACTACGATAGACCCAGGCTTTGAGCTGCTCCGCCAATGGGCTATACTTCGGGGGGCCCTGGATGAGGGTAGGCTCCTTAGGCTTCTTGGCGAAGAGAAGGAGGTGTCGAGTCGGTGTTCTGGCATTTCGGTACATATCAGAGCTCGCATTAGAGAAGCCTTTTGATGAGGCAGGAGCCTTCTTGTGGTAAGTGTTTCACCTTTTCAACCTTTGAGTTTAGACTTTGCTTATTTTTTAGCTGCAGAGAAAAGGCGAAGGCTTAGGAGTACCTTAGGGGCAGAGCCGATCGAGCCAAGAATGCCTGTGGTGAACTGAAGTATCAAATGCAGGCTTGAGCTTCGATCTAAGTGGACATGATAGTGAAGTGTAGCTTGATTCCTCAAAAGTCCGGGTAGAGAATAACCGATGCCCCGACTAGTATAGTACCGAATCGGACCGAGGATGATGAAGGAGTGGTGACCTGTTCAAAGGATGTCGCTGATCTCCAAGTCGAGTTGGAGTGGGCCCTCGATCGTGAGAAGAGTAACGAGGGACACATTCATTGTAGATCTTAGGATAGGCGCTTAGAGAGACCTACGCCAGGGGTTTCGTCCTTATAAAAGGATTTGCTTGAGCGAAGGTGGTCGAACGTGATGCTCAGTTGCTTATTGCCGATGCCACGGAGAGCGAGGTTGGGGCTGGTAGGCCGTAACATTTTGGGGTGAAGCTTAGATTTTGCCACTTTGTATTTGCTATTTGTAGAGCATGCCTGTAGATGGAGAGCGCACCTTTCGTGCATATATAAAATGAGAGAAATCTTGAAGCTTTACCTCCTTTGTTTCTCTTCCCGTATTGTTTTTGACCAGGCAGGCTAGTTTCCGTGTTTGGCGGGAGCCCCGTAGGTCCGTAACTAATTAGGCAGGCCCGGAGGTTTTTAAGTGCAGTCTTTAATGTGAGGAGGCATTGGGGCCTCTGTGCTTTGCCCAGCTATTTAGGCTCAGTCTCCGAGTCACGCCTTGACTTGAGCTTGCCTGGCCTTCAATCTTCTGTGACCGTACGGACAGATAGTGATTGTTCTCATTTCTTTCCCTTGGGCATTCGCTGTTTCAACTATTTTGGGTCCAGTCTTCGAGTCCCATTGCGATACAAACTATAATTGACCCTTAAGTTCTTTTCTTCCTGCATGGGCAGATGACGGTGGCCTTTATTTCTCGCCCTCGGGCATTTGTTGCTTCAACTATTTCGGGTCCAGTCTCCGAGTTGCGTTGCGATTTGAGCTTTAATTGGCCCTTAAGTTCTTTCCTGCCTGCATGGGCAGACGATAGTGGCCTTTATTTCTCTCCCTCGGGCGTTTGATGTTTCAACTATTTCGGGTCCGGTCTCCGAGTAGCGTTGCGATTCGAGCTTTAATTGACCCTTAAGTTCTTTCGATTTTCAGACCGGCGAGAGAAGCTCTTACATTGTTTTGGTCATTGAGACCTTTTAATATGTGGCCCGGAGGCTGGTACAGTTAACTATTTTGGATTCGGTCTCCGAATCGGGTTACGACTCAAGCTTATTTTAATCCTCAATTTGTCAATTTCAAGTTGGCGACAGTGGCTCTTACGCTGTTTGGTTGTTGAGACCTTTTAGTATGCGTCCTGGAGGCTCGTTCGGTTGGCGACAATGTCTCTTACGCTTTTTGCCCATGGGCTTTGTGTAGGCTTTGTTTTCCGCTCGTTAAGGTCTTTTTGAAATAATTTTGCTTGACCCGTCGTCGGTTCGGGAAAAACCTCGATCTCAAGTCGTTAGCGGCGATGTTTGAGCACCTCGAAAGGTTCATAGCTCGTAGGCTGAGTAGGTTGAAGCCTTGTGATTTTGAGCTGACATGGTCGAAGCTCGTTTTTGCCTGTTGAGGGAAGACTGTTTTAACCAGTTCTATCTGAAGTATATTCGAAGTAGTGGCCTGCAATTTTTATTTAGCGACGGTCGGGCATCCACGAGTCATGTTAATTTGGTTGTATCAGTCGTTTTTACCATAGTCTTATGCGTTTGGTCGGAGCCATTTTTTGATCCCGAGTGATAGTTTAGGTGACTACACCGAGGGTATGCCTTTCGATACTCTTACAAATGCGACGTATAGCCTAAACTTCGGGATTTTAATTTCATGCCTGTTGAGGTCTTACAGTTTGTCATGACTGTTGAGGTCTTACAGTTTGTCATGACTATTGAGGTCTTACAGTTTGTCATGCCTATTTAGGTCTTACAATTTGTGTTGCTTTGTAGAATAGATCTAGTTACACCGAGTCTGCCCGCTCAGGGTCATATAGTTTCGGGTTTTCCAGTGCATGGCGATTGGCGACAGTCTCCGAGTTATTGAATTCGCTTAGGCTCGAAGGCCACTATTTGGCTCAAAGGCCGCTATTTGTGATCTCGGAGTTACCTTGCTATGCTTCATGAGTCTGGAGTTCTGACCCTGGGGTCGTGCGGGTAACAAATTGTTGATGCTAAGTCCCGGGCATTTTCTGGATGCATTCGGTGGAAGGGTTCCTACCGAGAGTACATTGCGATTTCCTTGTTTGGAGAATGAGATGCTTGAAGGATATTCTTCGATCCATTGACGTAACATATAATGTTGTGTTGAGTCGGTCTATACTAGGTCGAATTCGATCGCCCGGAGATTTTCCTTGCTTGAAGTTTTTGTGACTACAGAGCTTTGATCCGGAGGCCATCTGAGCATTTGAACTGCTGGCATCCGTTCTCGAGTTTTCGGGACGTTTCTGGTGAAAGAATTTTTTACCCTACTCTGAGAAGGAGTCCCCCCCCCCTCCTTTTTTTGACAAAAAGGTATTTTTTGATTGCTCGATACAATAGTACATGCCTTTGCCGTCTGGGCTTGACTATATCGGCCGTTCGGTCTGATACATTATTTTCCTATAGGAAACTTATTTGGCATTTCCAAAACTCCTACGAGCGGGCAGCTTTCTGGGCGAGTGCTCCTCACTTATTCAAAAGTCGGCCGCAAGGAAAGTCTTGAATGTTTTTGCGGAGTTCCCCTTTAGGCGGCTCGCAAATGTTTCCTCGTTAAAAACCTTGCCGGTAAAAACCCTTCTTGTGGGATAAAAACTTTGAAGGAAAAGAGTGCAATGGGTGCGATTTTGGAACCTTGAGGTCTTGCGATAGCACTAGCGTTCCGGCAGCTCCCATCGGGTGCCTGCACGAAGGTTAATTCCAAATTCGAAATAAAAAAGGGTTGGTCGTACCTTGAAGATAGATATGTTGGCGATGCCTCGAGATTTGTCCATTATAACTGCCCGGGGGCGGAGACGCGACGTGGATCTCTACTTTGTTTTGTCAAGCTCGACTGGGGGCGAGTCCCGATTTGCTTGTTGGTTTATTTGGGGGCAAAGGCATGAGCATTGGTACCACGACGTGTATTGCGAACATTTCCCTTGCCATGTGTTGTTCCCCTTAGATGATTTTGATCCTGTTCACGAGGGTGGATGCTACTGCTCTCATGCACTGTATCCATGGCCGCCCAAATAAGGCGTTATACCTCATATCTCCCTCAAAGACAAGGAATTTAGTGTCTTGGGATGTGCCGACCACGGTAACCGGAAGGACTATTTCTCCTTTCGTCGTTTCGCCGCCATGTTGAATCCATTGAGGACTCGAGTGGCGGGCACAATTTGTTTGAGCAGTCCGAGCTGTTCTATCACCCTTGACTTGATAATATTTGCCGAGCTACTTGGATCCACGAGTACATGATTTATCTGAAAAGAATTTACAAGAAAGGAGATTACCAGGGCATCGTTGTGGGGTCGAGACAGGGCCTCGGTGTCCTCTTCCTTGAACGTGAGGGCGTCTTCAGGGATATATCCTCGAGTCCATTTTTCTCTGGTGATGGATATTTTTGTGCTTCCCATCACGGGTTCCTTCGGGGCATCGGCGCCCCCCATGATCATGTGGATGACGTGTTGCGGCTCGTTTGCCTCGTTTTTCTTGGTTGCCTCCATTTCTCGGAACTGATTTTTGTCCCGATCGCTAAGGAACTCCCGAGGATGTCCTTTGTTGAGTAGTCGAGCCACCTCCTCTCGTAGTTGATGGCAATCCTCGGTCCTGTGACTATGCATGTTGTGGAACTCGCATACTAAGTTGTAATTTATCTGCGAAGGGTCCGACTATATCGGTTTGGGCCACTTGGCTTCTCTGATCTATCTGATAGCGAACACGATGTATGACACATCGACGCTGAAGTTGTATTCCGAAAGGTGGGGCGCGTTTGTTGGAACTATGTTTTGATCGAACATGGTTCTGTTGATAAGCCCTCGAGAGTCCTGTCCTCGATCTATCCTCCGATCATTGCGAGGTAGGTTGCGCCTTGGGGAGTTTCTTCTGTATTCGAGGTACGGCCGGTACCTTTCTTTGTTTGGTTTCGATCTTTTTGCCAGGAGCCTATTTGGGTACACTGAGCCCGAAGGGGCCCCCAGGTGGTCATCCTCGGCTCTGATCTTTGACTGATATCGGTTGTGGACGTCCGTCCAGGTCACTGCCAGATATTCAATAAGGTTCTGCTTCAGCTATTTCGAAGCCATTGAGCATCTTTCGTTCAGGCCTTGGGTGAAGGCCTGCACTACCCAGTCATCGGAGACTGGCCGTAGCTCCATCCGTTCCATCTGGAAGCGGTACACGAATTCTCGCAGCATCTCGTTCTCTCTTTGCTTGATTTTCAAAAAGTCAGACTTCCTTGTTGCCACCTTGATGGCTCCAGCATGTGCCTTTACAAAGGAGTCTGCTAGCATGGCGAACGAATCTATGGAGTTGGGAGCCAAGTTGTGATACTACATCATTGCCCCTTTCGAAAGCGTTTCTCCGAATTTTTTCACCAATATGGACTCGATATCTTCATTCTTTATATCGTTGCCTTTTACTGTGCAGGTGTAGGTAGTAAAGTGTTCATTAGGGTCGGTGGTACTGTTGTACTTAGGGAGTTCCAGCATTCTGAACTTTTTTGGAATGGGCTTCGGGTCCGTTTCCTCGGGGAACGACCTTTGTACGAACTTCTTCGAATCCAAACCCTTGAGGATCGGGGGCGCACCCGAGATCTGATTAACCCTAGAGTTATAGGTCTCTACCTTTTTATCGTTGGCTGCAATCATTTTCTCACCCGATTCGATCCTTTTGGTGAGGTCCTCGAGCATCTTCACTATGGCAGGGTCGGCTACTGACCCGTTATTGCTTGACCTTTCGAGTACTTGCTCGGCGGGGGGAGCTGTCTCTGGTGCCCGCTGTGCTGGGAGTCTTCGGATGGCTTTGTAACTGAGTAATGGCCAATTGTTGTGCCTGCAACATTTCGAAAATATCATGAAGACTAACTCCTTATTCTTCCCCGACCAGGGTTTTTTGAGCTTCCTGTCGGTCGCTGTGTCGTATGCTCCTGTCGGTGTAAGAAGTTTCGTCGACTTGTTGTGCATCCTGTGAATCCTCATCCACTGGAATCGGTCCAGGAAAGTTATCGGGATTCTGTGGTGGTGCTCCAGCGCCCAGGACAGCTACGTCGTTTTCCCCGTGGTTTTCGAGGTTGTCGTTCTAGACTCTATTTACTGAGCCAGACATTTTCACCTGAAATCAAAGGATCTTGGACAAGAAAAGTGCGAAAGATAATGTGCATTTGCGCAATGAAACAGGCAAGAAAATAATCACTATTATTTTTAGCCCCACGGTGGACGCCAAACTGTTTACCATGAAAACGGTAACAACAATTAAATTTGTAAATGAGATTCTAAAAATATGTGATCTATTCTCGAGCTAGTTGTTTAGAGCAGTTGATGATAAAAATATGAAGTTTAATGATGAAATGCAAGCTAAAACGAGGCAATAGTCAAACCGAGGGGCCTGTTGCCCGGATGTAGGACTGGTCGATGAGGGATCTCGGGGTCGATGTTCGGGTCGAGCGAGCTATCGGGGGCAATCGGGAATGGGATAAAAGTTAAGAGATGATTAAATAAAGCTCTTTATGGCCAATACCAAGCGATAAAATGAAGAACAAGTGAGAAGGCAACAAATGCTAAATGGCGTCGAGCTAGTGAGAACAAGCGAGTTAGAGAGAAGAAAGAAAGAGAGATATTATTGCCCTTGAGTAGAATTGTTAGAGCTCTGCCTTACAAGGTGTTAGTGACTCCTCTTTTATAGAAAGGGGAGCCCAAACTTAGTGCAAGATACATTGCGTGATAAAAGAAATGAGATGTGACAACCGGCTAGCTTTATGACGCACGTGCGGGTTGATGTAGAGCCACTCGAATAGACCTGATCAACCCCGGGTGCATTCCTATATTCGTTGAGACTTCGGTCGACATTATCCTTGGCAGGGCACCGACCGATCTTGAGGGAAGTGACTAGCTCGAGATCTCGGGCTTCCGGGACCACCCTTCGAAGCATTTTGTGAAGGAGAAATTGGCCTCCCAGATTTCACCGCGCACACATAACTACTATTTAATTGCTACTAACTTGTATCACTTGTATTTAAACGCGTAACGAATACAACCTAAGTCAACTCTATTCGTTACAATGTGTATCAATTGTATTTGTTTGCACTATTATATTCATTTATGTAACGAATACAATATGTATCAATTCTCTAATCAAGGCGAAATACAAGGGTATATACAAATTATACAACTTGTATCGACTAGATGTATGGGTGTATACAATAGATACAACATGTATCGATTGTATTTGTTCGCACAATGAATACAACCAAGGAAAAATATTGAAATATAGGAAAATAAAATATTTTTGTTGAGAGTCAAACTCAAGACCTTCGTTAACTAAGCGGGCGCTCTAACCAAGTGAGCTATAAGAGCTTATTGATCTCTAATTTTAGTTTGGAACAATTAATCTCTTATTTCATGAATTTCTATAAAAGTCAAATATAGCTACAAATGATAAATTTGCTAAAAGTATAGCTACGAATGAAAATACAATATAAATATTTGATGTGTCACGTAATTTTTCCTATTTAATATGGAGCAACAGCTAACAATCAAACATAGCAAGGCAACGCTTGGCAAGGAGCTCATTGTGACTCTTGTCTATGCTAAATGTACATCAGTTGAGAGGATTGATTATGGATTCTTTTTATTCACTTTTTAATGTTATGGTTGCTCTTTCGCTATTAGGTAATGTTCTAATATGATTATGGAATTGGAGGAGAGGTATGGAGGTCTATCAGTTTCAATATATAGGTGGGAGATTTCAGATATGTATATGTAGATAATGAAATTTTAACAGATTAAGATAATTCATAAATTCAAGAAGACTCTTGAAATATTAAGAGTCTATTAGGGTTACTTGGTGGCTACTCCACCCAAACCCTAATGTTTGCCTATAAATAGGGCTACATATGTCCTTCAAAGAGAATCTCAGTAGTTTCATGAACTCTCGGAATATTCATTAAGAGATAAAAGATATGTCAAATATGTCTTGCCTAAAGTCCTGCATTCGCGAAATACGTTGTTAAGGCCTTCGAATCATGTAGAATAAATTGGAGGGAAGAATCAAGGGATAAAAAGAGTTATAACCTGCAATGTTTATCAATAAAATTCTTTTTTCCGTACGGTTGTTTGTGATTGTAGTTTTATTTTTCTCTAATTTATTGCAAACAAATTAGCACGCCCAGCGGAACCAGTCATGCCCTTCATCTCTTCCTCTTGTGATGGTCGGGTACTTCAAGTCTCTTCTTCAAGTTTCAGCAAGCCTACACCTCAACAAACCTTGAAGTAGGGGCCATTTGTAGACACTGAAATTTTAATAGATCAAGATAAATCTTAAATTTAAGACGACTCTTGAAATATTAGAAGTCTATTAGGTTTACTTGGTGGCTACTCCACCCGAACCCTAATTCATGCCTATAAATAAAGATACATATGTCCTTCAAAAAGGATCTCAGCAGTTTCATAAACTCTCGGAATATTCATTAAGAGACATGTGAAATATGTTTTGCTTAAAGTCTTACGTTCGAGAAATATGTCTCCAAGGCCCTTGAATCACATAGAATAAATTGGAGGGAATAATCAAGGGATAAATAGAGTTGTAACCTGCAATATTTATCAGTAAAACTCTTTTTTTTTTATACTTATTTGTTATTGCAGTTTTATTTTTCTCTGCATAAATTTGTTGCAAATAGTATATAATCCTTGTAGCTTGACTGATTTGGGAATGTCACGACCCAAACTTCGCCTGTTGTGATGTCTCCTAACGTGGTACTAGGCAAGCAAACATTGCAAAATATTTTTAACACTTTTAAATGAAAGATGAACTAAAACAGTTTTAAATAATTAAAGGTCTCATAAGCTGGATAGAAAATCAAAACTCAATACGGAAGTTCCTAAAACCAGGGTGTCACTGAGTACATGAGCGTCTGGAAATACTATCTATGAAAAAACTGGAACTAAATACATAAGGCTGAAAGATAGGGAAGGAGAGTTAAGGTCTGCGAACGCCCGGGGCAGCTACCTTGAAATCTTCGAATGATCAAGCTGCCCAAATAATCAACACCCACTATGTCCAGATACACCTGGATTTGCACACAAAGTGCAGGGTCTAGCGTGAGTACAACTAACTCAGTAAGTAACAAGACTGACTACTGGACTGAAAGTAGTGACCGGCTTCATGGATACGGTTCAATTACTCAAATTACAATATAGGAAAATAGGCATGTTTTCATGTTCGACAATTAAAGCCGAAAAAGTTAATTCATGTCAGGTTCAATTGAAACATGATATAGTATCCCTTAGAAATTATATGATAGTGATATACATCGGTTAAAGCAAAAATAGTAATGAAATCAAGTGCATATTCTCAGAGTAACAGTCACTCAATCCTCCCGTTCACTCCAACCTAACAGTCACTCATTCCTCACAGCCACTCAATTCTCCCAGTCGCTCGATACACTCAGTAGGTACCTACACTCACTAGGGGTGTACAGAATCCGGATGGACTCCTTCAGCCCAAGCGCTATAATAAGCTAATCATAGCATAAATCAATAAAACATGCTGCAACGTGCAGCCTGATCCCATAAATATTATCACAGTCAGGCCCTCGGTCTCACTCAGTCATCAATCTCTCCAGTCTCTCAAGCTCTCAATAATCATGATAATCAGCCCAAACATCGATGATATAATGTATCAATAAAGAACAGTAGAGACTAAGATATAATATGCAAGTAAAACTATGACTTGAGTGCAAAATGGCAATTTAGCAGATAATTCAACGATACCATGACCTCTATGGGTTCCTACAGTACCAACACATAGCCTAAACATGATTTCTAACATGATTTACAATTCAATTCCTATAGCACATGGAGAATATACAGATAACAACAGATTATTCAACTATACAAGTCCATGGAATTGACCAAGTCATAATTCCTACGGTGCACGCCCACACGCCCGTCACCTAGCATGTGCATCAACTCAACACCAATCACATGACACGTACTACGGGGTTTCATATCCTCATAACTAAATTTAGAACTGTTACTTACCTCAAACCGTGCAATTCATTACTCCAACACACCCTTGCCTTGCGAATCGGCCTCCAAATGTCTTGAATCTAGCCAAAAACAGTTTGATACAATCAACACGAGCTAAAGGAATCAATACCATAAGAGAATGCTAAGTTATTAACCAAAAGTCAAAAATTCGACTCAAAAGTAGGGGCCCACGTCTCGACATCCGATAAAATTCATAAAATCCGAAATCTCATTCAACCATGAGTCCAACCATACTAAATTTACCAAAATCTGACACCAAATCGTCACCCAAATCCCCAAATTAAACTCTCCAAATCCCTAGCCTCAAACTCTCAAATTCCACCTTAAAAATACATAAACTAAGGAAAATTCAATGGGGAACAAGATCATTGAATAAAAATGAGAACAAGTGACTTACCTCAAGAAAACCTTCGAAAATCCTCTAAAAAATCGCCTTAGACTGAGTTTTCAAAGTCCAAAATGAGAAATCATGAAGCCCTCGAATTTAACATTCTGCCAAAAGCTTTCACTTCTGCGGATCATTTAACCGCACCTGCGAATCCGCTCTTTCGGACATTCTTCCTCTTCTGTGGACTTGCCTCGATAGGCCCCTTTTGCTTTTGCGATGCTTTCTCCGCATCTGCGGACTCGCAGGTGCGGAAATTCCCTTCGTACCTGCGTAATTCCCCCAGTTGGCCAATCTCTGCTTCTACGCCCAATGCATTGCATCTGCGACCATGCAGGTGCAGAAAATAACCTCGCACCTGCGACCTCTGCCTACTTCCTTCCAGACCGCTTTTGTGATTCCCATCTTGCTTCTGCGAGCACGCACCTGTGATCACCACTCTACAAGTGCGATTGCACCATAACTGGCGAGCTTCAGCATTCCTTCAAACTCCAAATCGATCTGTTAACCATCCGGAATCAACCTGAGGCCCCTAGGACCTCAACCAACTATACCAACAAGTCGTAAAACACAATAGTAACTTAGTTGAGCCTACAATCACATCAAAAACGCGAATCGTACCCCAATTCAACCCTAATGAAAACTAAAAAAATTCCAACTTCTACAAACGATGTCAAAACCTATTAAATTATGCCTGATTGACCTTAAATTTTGCATACAAATCGTAAATGACTCCACGGTCTACTCCAACTCCTGGAACTCAATTCCGAGCCAGGTAACCATAAAGTCCACTCCTGGTGAAACTTCCAAATTTCCAACTTTTGCCATTTCAAGCCTAATTCCACTACGGACCTCCAAATCACAATCTGGACACGCTCTTAAATCCAAAATTGGCCAACAGAGCTAACAGAACCCTCAAAACTCCATTCCGGAGTCGCTTACTCATAAGTCAACAACCTAAAAACCTTTCCAACTTAAGCTTCTAACCTTGAGACTAAGTGTCTCAATTAATTTTAAAACCTCTTTGTACCTGAACCAACTACCCCGCAAGTCACATAACAATTGTAAAGCATAAAATGAACAGTAAATGAAGAAACAAGGGTACAACTCTCAAAATGACCGGCCGGATCTTTACGGGGAATCAACGAAAGTATCTTTATTTGGTGGAATGGAACGTCAGGTGAGGTTTGTCTTTTTAAGAGGTTGGATAGGTGTTTTGGTAACTTTGAGTTCCAGCAGCTATTTCTTGGAATTGATGTTACACATCTATCCAAGATTGGATCTAATCACTCTCGTATGATCCTGGCATGTGAACTGAATGCAACTACAATTAAGAAATCTTTAAAGTTTCTTAATTTTTTGATCAAACATAAGACATTCCTAGATTTGGTAAGACAAAACTGGTATACATTGGGGAAAATTCATTTGTATTATTCAATCACAAGCTAAATATGGTCATAAGGCACTTACATTTGTATTATTCCAAGATACTTTTGGAGATATTTTTCAAAAGATAACTACTTTGAAAGATGTGGTTATGGTGCATGAAACACAATTTGAACTTAGTCACACACATCATAATAGAAAAAATTAATTAAAGTAAAAACTGAATTGAATAAGGTCAGAAAGGCGACGAATTTTGGAAGCAAAAAAACAGGCATGAGTTGGTTTCAAGATGGAAATAAGAATACCAAATTCTTTCATGCTCAAGTAAAAATTCAAAATCTATTAGAGATTAGGCCGAATCTACTGAAGATGTGGTAGCTGAAGTTGTAAACATCTTTGAAATGCAATTTACTGAGGAGATGGTTCCTAACATATTTGATATTTTGATGCATGTTCCTAGTATGGTATCTAATGAATAGATGCCAACTAAAGATAAATAAAAGAAGCTTGTGTTTGGATTAACTGGTGAGAGTGTTGGAGGTTCTGATAGTTTCTCTTATATATTCTTTTAATCATGTTAGGGATAATATCGGGAATGATATTTTTTTGATGGTTTGGTATTTTTTAGAGGATATGAGCATCCAAGGTACAAACCTAGTCCTTTTACCTAAGAAGTAAGAAGTGACTACATTCTTAGATACGAGGCCTATAAGCTTAGGAAACTTTATTAACAAGGTTTTTTCAAGGGTGATACACGAGAGATTGGTTGACCTTCTTCCCGGATTGATCTCACATGAGCATACAGCTTTTGTGAAAGGTAAAAGCATTATTTAAAATATTTTTGACACAAGAAATTGTCATTGGTAAAAGGTTAGTGACTAAGGAAGGACTTAATGTGACCTAATGTGGTGATAAAATTTGAATACGACAAAAGCCTATGGTAGATTATAATGGTTATTGTTAACTAATATCTTAAAGAAAAATGGCTTTCACGAGAGATACATCAGCCTATTTTTTTGCGTTATATCCAATAATTGGTTCATAGTATTACCAAAAGGCCAGCATTGTAGATTCTTCCAATCATCTAGATTGTAAAGAAAGGAGATGATTTGAGTCCTACCTTATTCATATTAGTTACTGAGGGTTGAGGCGATATCGACGGCCTTGAATGCTTTGAACGTTGATGCGAGGTTTTTTGGATTTCAAACACTAAAATGGACCCCAAGGATTAATCACCTAGCATATTCATATTATACCATCATTTTCTCTCCCTCTGGCTCCAGATCATCGAGTTTGAGCATGAATATTCTAAGTGATTATGAATTTGCATCAGACCAGATGATCAACAGGGAGATAAGTTCACTTTACATGCTACATTTAGTTGATCATCCTGTTGTGAATAGAGTTGTCACGACCCCATTCCATTATAGGCCGTGATGGCGCCCAACATCGATGTTAGGCAAGCCAACGATGAACTGTCCATTTAATTATTCATTTTATTATTTTTAATTCATGAATTTTATTTAATAAAGAAATCAAAAATAAGTAGGCATTGTGATGTAAAGCATAAAATAAAACATAAGAGAGAAATAGTGATATTAATAGACAAAAACCATAAATATCTACTACCAATTCCCAAAATCCAGCGTTACAAGTGCACGGACAATCTAGTAGAATATACAGACCACAACAACTACTGTCCGAAATAAAATATACAAAAATATAAAGGAGAGTACAACAGCGAGGGGACTCCGGGTGCTGTGAATCAGAGCATCGGTGAGCAACTCACCACTAAGTCTTCGGGTAATGAATATGCGCGCCTGGATAGACACCAGATGTACTCACCTTAGAACTTGCATAATTTGTGCAGAAGTTTAATGTGAGTACATAAAACAGCACGTACCCCAATAAGTTTCTAGTCTAACCTTGAAGAAGTAGTGATGAGGGGTATACTTCGACACTTGCTAGAGGTTAATAAATAAAGTGCAAGATTTATAAATAGGCAGTAGATACAACAGTAATAATAGAATAAAAAGCATTAAATAAATGATTCCTAAATAAAATTCAATTTAAAACCCAAAATATCACATGCCAATTTCAACAAATATACATCATCAAGTATTTATTAATTCTCAAGTCATGAAGGAAATATCAAGTACAATTCGACTCCTAGTGACATCACGCATGAGTTATGCCGATGTTACACCCCATGTCTTCGTACATGAGAGTATTCGTAAGGCAATTGATGTAAGCTTAGAAATGAGATCAACTTTGAAAGTACATAAAGCAAGTTAATAATATTACAATGGAGGTTACAAATATTTAACATCATGAATACCAAGTACCAAGAGGGTTTAAAGGCATAGAAGTTAAATAAACTGAAAAAAATAAGTTTCGTCGAAAGTCGACAAGTTGGGAATGTTGTAACATGTACTTTTGGGGCGATAATAGGGTGTTTAAAATTCTAAGGAGATTAGGTTATGAGTTATTTTAGTCGTATGATAAACGTGTGTTATGATTTGAAGTCAAGCGAGTTGTGAAACAAAAGCTGGAAAAAATCATCACAAGTTACATTCATAAATGTGTTGAAACTTAGGTCAAATATAACCACGATTTTCTCCCAATATACTTAGAGCCCATTTGGATTGGCTTATTATAAGTTCTTTTAAGCCAAAATAGATTTTAAGCCATTTATAGTATTTGTATAAAGTAAAAAAGTGCTTTTAAGTACTTGTTTTTAAGCTAAAATGACAAAAATAAGCCAAAAGCTTGAATTTCTAACTTATGGCTTTTGGCTTAAAAGTCACTTACAACAAGCCCATCCAAACGGGCTCTATTTTGTAATGCATTAAACTATATATCAATACAACATTAGAATAGAAAGATATATGCAGTTTTGCGTGACTACGCGGGCTACTAGGAGACAAGTAAGTGTCACCTACTTGGTTAAATGAGAGCCCAAAAAGAGGTAATTTCGGATCAGCCAAAGATCCCATTTAAGGGCTTATCTCCTGAAATATAAACCACATTATATATCACAAATAACCAGAGCTAAACCCCTGCAAACTTCCTCCTAAAAATTACCCACAAACCCTAATTGATTTTCTCTGCCTTTCAAGTTCTAATTGGGAGTAAAACCTAGAGTTTGAAGAACATAAGGGCTGAGTTCTCCAACAAAAAAGATAAGTTTAATTCTCTATTTCATACATCTTTTCTTGCTATAATTTCATGGTAAATGGTTCTATACTTGTAAGAACTTACGGGACGGTGATTGGAAGCCATGAGTTCGAGTTATTCACTTGTAGCGGACTGTTTTATGGACTATTTTTGTTGTTGTTGGGTTGCATGTTTTACTACTATTTTGTGGTGTTTTGGAGGAGTAAGGGTGTGGAGAAACACCATATAGATTTAGGGTGGTAGGATGGTCGCTCGTCGTAACATTTCCGGGTCGTTTGACACTAGTACGGTGGTCGTTTTGTGTATGAAAAGATTGGAGTGTGTTGGGCTATTTTATAGTATTTGATGGTGTAATATAAGGCTTGAAAATAATGTATATATGTTGTTATTGTTGTGTTATTGTGTTGTTGGATTTATCTTGAATTTGGAGGAAGTAAAGATTATAGGGGAGATGATGCCCGTTTTTATACAAAATAAGCTTATCGTTCGTTGTCCGATAGTTGTACCGTTCATCACTTGATGATAGCATTATTTTAATTGTTGTAGATTAAGGTGTGAAGAGGCAAGTTCAACTTGGTGATTGGAAAGATTGTGATAAGGTATGTTAAGACACTTCCTTCTTTCTTTTCGCATGATCTAAAGTGAAGTGAATACGCTATTTCATAACGGATCTACTCCTAGAAACTAAGGTTGTCCATGTTGTTCATTCCTTATAAAGTTATTCTTATCAAGTATGTATGATACTTGAATTCTACTGAGGTTCATATTGAGGGTATGGATGTCCATAATGTTAATCAAATATGCAATGACCTTAAGTCGCTCGAAAGGTTTAGAACGTAATTCTATGAGTCTAGCATGCATTATATATGGTATCAATTTTACTCTACCGAGTCGTGCTATAGTCGGTCGGGTGAGGCAACTATTGTGCAACCACTAATCAGTTGGGGTTACCAAGCTCCACGTGCCGGGTACGATTCTATAGAGCCTTATAATGGCCGGGTACGTTTTTACCGAGTCCTCTTTAAGGCCGAGTACGATATGATGATGATGATGCCCATAGAGGTGAATGTTTTTAAAAGTTTATGTATAGATATGTATTATGCATTTCATATCAGTAGCCCCCAGAGGCACTCAGATGTTACATGTTGTATCTCCTTTATCTCTCTTTACATTATTGTTCTTGTTTATGCTTTCCTGCCTTACATACTCGGTACATTATTCGTACTGACATTCCTTTTGCCTGGGGATGCTGTGTTTCATGCTCGTAAGTCCCGATTGATAGGTTGACAGTCTTCCTAGTAGGCTATCATATTAGCGGAAGGTGTTGGTGCACTCCACTTGCTCCGGAGTTGCCTATTTGGTCAGTATGCTTTGGATATGTATTGATTGGTATGGCGGGGCCCTGTACGGACCTTTATGATGTGTATGTACTCATAGAGGCTTGTAGACAGATGTCATGTATATGAAAGATTGTATAGCCTTGTCGACCTATATTTAGTGTACGTGTGTTCTTTTGGTCTTATAGGACCGTATGTCACATGTATAAGTTTGTATTACCTATTGGGTCGTCTTATGTCAAGCATTCCCTTATGTTTTATTCTGGTTATATCATGAAGGCCCTTCCGGCCAATTTACCCATGATGGTATGATAAGAAAGATACGTTACGTTGGTACTCGGTTGAGTAAAGTACCGGGTGCCTGTCGCGGCCCTCCGATTTGGGTCCTAACAAAAGTAGTATCAGAGTAGTTCTGTCCTAGGGAGTCTACAAGCCATGTCTAGTAGAGTTTTGTTTATGGGTGTGTTCTGCACCACATTTATAAGCAGGAGGCTACAGGGCATTTAGGTATGTCACCCTTTCTTCTTACTCTAGATCGTGTGGTATAGGTCAATTTTAAGAATTTAAACTCCTAAATTCAATTTTTTTCGTAATACAATGATACCTACATCCAAAAAGACAGTTGGTAAGAGATCGAATGTGGTTGTGGAAGAGTTGATCAGAGGAACTCGATTTTGCATCATGCTTATAATGAGTAAATGTGAGATCTTCAGTAGATCATGTGTTTACTAAGATGTGTAAGCTTCTTGATAAGGAACCTTAAGGAATGAATATTTATCCATCAATATGGTAAAAAGCAATAAGAGAATCAGATGGTAGATACGAGTTTCAACAAGTAAAAGAAGCAAGATGAAGAAGGATACGACGTCCCAATTAGTGAAGTGTTTACTGTGAAAATGGTAACAACAATTGAATTTGTAAGTGGAATTCTAAAAATACGTGATCTATTTTTATGCTAGTTGTTAGAGTAGTTGATGCTAAGAATGTGAAGTTTAATGATGAGATACAAGCTAAAATGGGGCAGTAATCAAATTGAGGGGCTTGTTGCCCGGGTTCCGGACTGATCGATGAAGGGTCTCGGGGTCGATATCCGGCTCGAGCTCGAGCTATCGGGGGCAACCGAGAGAGGGATAATAGTAAGAATATAATTAAAGAAGGCTCTTTATGGAGGAAACCAAGCAATAAATGAAGAACAAGTATGAAAGCAATAAATGCTAAAAGTGGCCTCAGGCAAATAAGTTAGAGAGAAAAAAGAGAGAGATATATTATTGATCTTTTGTAGAATAGTTGGAGCAATAGCCGCCCCTTACAAGGTGGTGAGGGTTCCCTTTATATAGGAGGGAAACCCGGTTATGGTACAACATACATTAATTATAAAAGCATGGAGATGGGAAGGTTAGAGGTGATGCCTCGATATAGGCTTTGAGTAGGCCGGCTCTGTCAGACGTAGTCGTATGTCTTGGGAATTACCCCTTTTGCTCTAGCTTCGATCTTCGTCTTCTTTGAGCCGGGCCTCGACGAGCCCCGAGGGAGGGGACTCGGTCGTATTTCCATGTCCTCGGGGCCTCGAGGTGTTCTCCAGAAGTGGCTCGGTAGCAATAAATTAAGCCTCTGATTTCGCCGCATACAGATAGTCTCCGTGTTTCCCAGAACATAGCGATGAGAAATAATTCTGACACCTGACTCCACGAGCTTCTCGCGGTGACATCATACTGATGATGCGACCTGTGGCACTAGTTTTTGCAACAACTGGTATGTCCCATGGACTTGTGTTTTCGACATCATTCAATACACTGTCGATTCCCGTTCTCCAAGGTGAAAGTACTGTTGTCGATTTGTCTCTTCAAGAAAGTAGTAATTGCATCTGCCAGTTAGTCTTCCAAAGCCTCGATGACCATATTGTTACCCCTTATAAATAGGGGTGCTCTGGCATTGTTTTTCTATCCAAGTACCTTCATCTGCTCATTCGCCCATTTCTCCTTATCATCTCCCTCAACCATTGTATATCATGTTTGGGGTTTGTGGCCTCAAGGTCGTTTGGAAGAGCTCCCGTATGTTGTGTTGCAACCTCTTGCCGGAGCTTCCTTTTGTCTAACACGAATATGACGTCCTATCTCTGCTGTGGTTGATGTTACGTCTGTTGTTGCTGCCCTTGTTTGCTCGAGATGATTACATACGGGGTTCAACTTTCCTAACTCGTGAAAAGCTCTTCGGATTATATACTGTTGCTGAAAAGGGGGCTCAGATTATACACTGCTGCTCACCTTCATACCCCAGCTCGATGTGGCACTCTGCCCCGAGCTGGTAGCTTGCACAGCTAAGTGTTCCAAGAAATGGATTCTAAGTAGTCGTGCAAGCGAGGCCGAGGCTCACCCGGTCCACTATCTCTCCAAGGTTTGTCCAGCGAGAGTCCTCGACCTTCGCGAGCTATGGCATTTTTTCATCCCTCCCTACTTCTCACCGTATCCTTTGGGGATATCAGTGTGGAAGGCCGGGATGAGGCTTCTAAGGATGCGTGCCCGGAGGATCTTTTTGTATGAGATGGACCCTCGAGAATGGACCGTGTTCTTAGGTTTTCATCACATGTACATCCTTTTGCTTTTTTGTTTTTGTGTAGAGATCCTCTATAGGCTTTTGTAATCATATGAGAGGGCCATTCGAGGGCCATTGTACATAAATATTCATGAATATAGAGATATTTTATTGATTCATGTTTTTGATACTTGCCCTATTATTGTATGTTCTTCTGCGCTCCGAGGCTTTTGAATGTTTTCTTTTGCTTCTGTCTTTGATTTTTGTCGTGTTATCGTATACTCATGTGCATTCACGGAGATTTTGAATGTATGCCTCTATTGAAGATTGCTGATATTTTTCTGGCCCTTGGTCGATAGGAATGGCTCCTTTTTGAGCTCATCGTTATTCCCAAAATCAAGCCCGAAGTTATCCGATAAACCTGGATCATCGGGGCCCTTGAGCCTCATAGAGATAGAACATTGAAGCGAAAGTCAACTTTGGGTGCTCGGAGCTTTTACTTTGAGCTTGGCATAGATAACCTTTTGAGGTGTTGTAGGCCCCTGCTTCAGTCTGCCAATTCTACCATAGCTATGGAAGCTATTTCAGGACCGGCCCGGCAGGGAGGGGAGAGTTCCACTCCCAATGCTCAGGATCTGCGAGATCTTATCCTGAAGACTATGTCTTAGATAGGAAAGGAACATCTGGAGATGGTGAGGAGACACTACGAATGGGGCGAGGGGATAGCGTTGAAGGCTCTTTCCCCAGATGAGAGAATTACGAACTCCGCTAATGGATTCCTGAACGTATACTTATACCTTTTTCGCACTAAGCCCCCTTGATAGGGTCGTGCTTGATTTCTGCCTGAATTATCGGGTTACTTTGGCTCAGATACATCCATCGTTTTGGCGAGTGGTGCTAATGATGCAATTCTTTTCGGAGAAGGCCGGGCTTAAATTCACGCTTAGTCACCTCGTCAGGCTGTACCGGCCCTTCCACCATCAAGGCCTGTTGACCCTGCAGTGCCGTTTGCCCACGCCCTTTGTTGTTGATGATGAGGAAGATAAGGATCAAGAGTGGGTCAGTCAATTCGTCCGGCTTCGAACAACTCACATTATCCCCGTAGGGCTCATGCCATTTCCCGAAGGATGGAATTATGCGCGTGCGTGGAGTATCTCGTGCCTTCTTAGACCTGCTTATAGTGAAAACCAGTTGAGTAATTGTGTTTCCTCCTTTTCTGTAGCAACTTCATGGACGCGAAGTTCCCGATATGCCCAGCTGGATTCGTAGGTTGGCGATCCATTCGACTTGCGACGAGCGTAGTTGGCGATCCTGGGGCAGATGGGAAGCGAAACAACAATGTATGCGCGTATTCTGCTTTTACCTTGGTCTTCGTATGTTTGAGATGACATCTTTCTCTTTCTTCTGTACTGGCTTTGCCGTTGCAGGTATCGGGCAGTTCATTGGGGAGAGGTTGTATCCCTCCGAAAAGGGGGAGGAGTCGTCTGCCTCTGAGCTAAGGGACGATGGCAATAAACTGGATTTGCACTCGCAGTACGATGGAGCTTTTAGCGGGGCTAAATGGGCTTGTGTCTTCGAGGAGAGAGCATCGCCCGAGCCTGCTATTCCCGAAGTCTTTGGTTCTGGAGCGGTGGTTCCTCTAAGTGATTATGCCTCAACCGAGGTTGGTTCTTCTAGGACCGGAGGGGCTGGACCAATAAGAGTGTGCTCGGACATTGAGGAAGTTTGCCGACTTCACTTCGCGGTGAGTTTCGGCATAGTCTTTCTGCATTTCATGTCTTCCTTTTCTTCTCAAGTTTTTCTTCTGCAGGCCTTTGATAGGCTTAGGTCTGAGCTGCTCCATCATGGGGCTAGGCTTCGGAAAGCTCTGGATGAGGGTTAGTCCCTTAAGCTCCTCAGCGAGGACAAGGAGGTTGAGTTGATGCACTGGCGATATGAGGCGTACCAGAGCTCGAATTACGAGAGCTATTTGATGGAGTAGGTAACCTCTCGTAGTACTCATTTTGACTTTTTGACCCTTAAGGTTAATCCTTTTGCAAAAGATGGAGGCTCAGGAGTACCTTAGGGGTGAAGACGACCGAGTTAGGAATGCTTGTGGTGAACTCAGGGCTCAGGTGCAGGCTCGAGCTTTAGTGGAGAAGGATGTCTTGGTTAAAGTTCCCACCTTTGAGTCCCAACTCCGCTTGGCTCGTGACAATGCTTTAGTTCAAGTGGATATGATTGCGAAGCTCGAGTCCGATCTCTCGAATGTCAGGGCTGAGATAATCGATGCTCGGGCTGAAGCAACATTGAGTCGGACTAAGGTTGATCAGGGATGGTGATTCATTTGAAAGATGCTACTGATGCCAAAGCCGAGTTGAAGCAGAACCTCGATCGTGAAAAGAGGATCGAGGAATATGTTCTTTGCGGATCTCGAAGAGAGGTACTCGAAAATATTGGCGCCAGGGGCTTCGTTCTCTCGGAGGAGTTGGCTAGAGCGAGGACAGAGGAGCCTCATGCTTGGTCACTTCTTGCCGATGTCACGGAGAGCGAAACTGGGGATGGTAAGTCGTAGCCTTCTGGAGCGGAGCGTAGACTTCACTATTTTGTATTTTATATTCGTAAAGCATGTTTGTAAATGGAGAGCGCACCTTTTGTGCTTGTAAAAAAGAAAACTTGAAGCTTTATCTCTTTTGTACCTCTTTCCGCATTGCTTTTGACCAGGAGGGTTGGTTTTGGAGTTTGGTGGGAACCCTTAGATTCATAATATGGCTACGGAGCTCATCAGGCAGACCCGAAGTCTTTTGTACGCTCGGTAGACCCGGTCTCTAGTGAAAGCTGGCACTATAGCTCTTCTGCTTTGCCTAGCTGTTTCGGGCTGAGTCTCCGAGTTAGGCGTTGATTCGAGCTTACTTGACCTTCAATCTCCTGTGCCTGCACATGCGGATGATAACAGCTCTTGCGCCTATCCCTTGGGCATTTGCATTTTAACTATTTTGGGTTCAGTCTCCGAGTCATGTTGCGACTCGAGCTTTAATTGACCCTCAAGTTTTTGTGCCTGCATAGGCAGATGAAAATGGCTTTCCTATGCCATGGGTCGAAGCAACCTTTTAGGTTTGCGGCCTTGAGGCTCGTGAAGCTGGCGACAACGGCTCTTACGTTGTGCCCTTAGGCATGTATAGTTAAATATTTTGGATTCGGTCTCCGAATCGGGTTACAACTCGAGCTCATTTTAATCCTCAAGTTTTCAATTTTCTTTAGCTGGCGGCAGTGGCTCTTATGCTTTTGGTCATTGAGACCTTTTAGTGTGCGGCCTTAAGGCTCGTTTGGCTGGGGACAATGACTCTTACGCTTTTGCCCGTGGGCATTTTGCAGGCATTATTTTCCTCTTGTTAAGGTCTTTTTGAAATAATTTTGCCTGACCCGTCGTCGGTTCGGGAAGAACCTCGATTTCAAGTCGTTAGCGGCGATGTTCGAGCACCTTAGTAGCTTTAGCTCGTAGGCTGAGTAGCTCAAAGCCTTGTGATTTGGAGCTGACATGGTCGAAGCTCGTTTGCCAGTTGAGGGTAGCCTGTTTTAACCGATTCTTTTCGAAGAAGATTCGAAGTAATGGCTTGCGATTTTGTTAGCGACGGTCGGGCGTTCCGAGTCACGTTAACTTGGCTGGTGCATCCATTTTGACCGTAGTCATATGTGTTTGGCCGGAGCTATTTTTTGATCCTGAGTGCTAGTTTAGGCGTCTACATTGAGGGTATGATCTTTCAGGAGTCTTACAAATGCGACATATAGCCTAAACTTCGGGATTGAGTTTTATTCCTATAGTAAGGTCTTACAAAATTTTCATGCCTGTTGAGGTCATACAGTTTGTCATGCTTGTTGTGGTCTTATAGTTTGTCATGCTTGTTGAGGTCTTACAGTTTGTCATGCCTATTGAGGTCTTACAGTTGTCATTGCTATGTAAAATAAATCTGGCCAGACCGAGTCTGCCCGCTCGGGGTCTTACGGCGTTGGGTATTCCAATATATGGCGATTGACATCAGCCTCCAAGTCATCGAGTTTGCTTAGGCCCGAAGACTGTTACTTGTGAGTTTGGAATTACCTCGTTAGGGCCTTATGAGCCCGGAGTCCCGACCCTGAGGTCGTATGGGTGCCAAATTGTTGACGCTAAGTCTCCGAGTATTTTGGGACGTATTCCGTTGAAGGAATCCTTGCTGTGAGCATGCCAAAAAATTTCTTTTGTTTTTGGAATACGAGATGCTAAAAGATATTCTTTAATTGCTTTGCGTAAATACATGTTGTTTCATTGTCGTGGGCTTGGCCCGTGCGGGCATGGTTTCTTTGATCGTTTGTCCCGGTACATGATTTCCCATTGGGACTTCGTTTGTCCTTTCCCTGTACGTGGTTGATTGCGAAGAAAGTCCAGTAGGCTTGTTGAATCCTTCCCAGAAGGCATGTCGCTCTGCTAAGTACCTCGCTATTGAGACCTTCTTCGGGGTGGAAGTCCGGCTGAGGGAAAAAAGTACGACGGGTGGTGTTAAGGCCTTGGGATCTTCGGGTAGAGTTTACACTTTCGGACGCCCTAGTTGGGTTTCTGCATGCAGGTTAGTGTAAAATAATGAAGGAGGGGGTAGTTTTAACTTACCGAGAGCTGCACGGGTGATGTTCCCATGTCCGATATGTCCCTGCCATTTTGGAGCGAGGACTCTAGTACAGCCTGCCACTGTGTTCGACCGGGCTTGGCTGAAAACATGGTTCACTTAGCTTTTGACTCTTTCGAGAGTAGAGATGTTGGTACCGTCGATGCATTATGTGGTGCGGACTTTTCCTCTTGCCGCATGTTGCTTTCTGCCGATGGTTTTAATTCCATCCCCTGCGTGGAATTTTATCCTTTAGGCGAAGGGGGGATAGTACTGCCCTCGCGTGGTGTGTCCATGGTCGTCAGAATAAGGCATCTGTGCCTTGTGCCTCATTTGATAATACGGAACTTGGTGATCTGATCGGGGCCAGCCGCGCCAAACGGATAGAACTGTCTTTCTCCTTGTTGTTGTGTCCGCTGTTTGGAATCTGCCAAAGATTCGAGAGGCGAGAGTGATTTGACAGGGCGGTCCGAGCCACCCTATTACCCTCCCGATAGCTTTGATAGAGGCACCTGAATTCATGAGCATATGTTTTATTTAAAATGGATCGAGTGTGGAAGAAAGTTACCAGTGCATCAGTGTGAGGCCGAGGCAAGGTCTCGGTGTCCTCTCTGCTGATTGTGAGGGCATCCTCGGGGATATATCCCCATACTTTCCTTTCTCTGGTGATAAGTATTTTTGCTCTCCCTTTTACTAGTTCCTGGGAAGTGTCGTCGTTCCTCCACTATCGTGGTAACACGCTGCGGCCTGTTTCCTTCGTTCTTCCTGGCCGCTTTCCCTACTCGGGACTAAACTTGAATTCGGTTGCTCGTCAGTTCTCGGCGGTGATTTTTTGTTGAGTGACATGGCTTTTTTCCTTCGGAACTGGTGGCCATACTCGGCCCCGCTGCCATACTTTTTATACAGTTCATGCACCAAGCTGTGATTCCTCTGAGAGGGATTCTACTAAATAGGTCTTGGCCATCTGGTATCCCTAGTTTCGCTAATGATGAACACGATGTCTGATACAGCGATGTTGAAATTGTATCTTGATGAGCGAGGTGCCCTTGCTGGCATTGTGTCCCCATCAAATAGGGTTCTATTAACGATTCCTCAACGATATTGTCCTCGATCCATTCTCCGATCGTTGCGAGGTAGATTGTATCTCGGGGCGCTCCTCCTATCTGCGGCTTACGGGCGGTGCCTTTCTCTGTTTGGAATTGGTTTCTTTGCCAATAGCCTATTTGGGCACACTGAGCCCGAGGGGGCTCCTGAATGGTCATCCACAACCCTGGTTTACGACTGTTGCCAGATATGGGCATCCGACCGGATCTCGGCTGGGTACCCGATCAAGTTTTGGTTTAAATGCGTTGAAATCATCGGGCTTGGTTTGTTTAGGCTTTGAGTGATGTCCTGTACTGCCCAGTCACCTGAGCCCGGGGGTAATCCCGTTCGTTCCACCTGGGAATGAGATGCGAATTCACGCAGCATTTCTTTCTCCCTCTGCTTGGTCCTAGATGTGTCGGGCATTCTCACCGTTGCTTTGATGTCACCGACGTGTGCCTTTATGGGGGAATCTGTCAGTATGGTAAGTGTGTTTATGGGGTCGGGCGCTAGGTTATGATGCCAAATCATGGCCCTTTTTTAGAGTGTTTCCCCGAACCTGTTTAATAAGACAAACTCGATCTCGTCATCTTTTAGGTCATTGCCTTTTACCACGCATGTATAGGCAGTGATGTGTTTGTTGGGATCTGAGGGTCCGCTGTACTGAGGGATTTACGGTGTTTTGAACTTTATTGGAATAGGTTCTGGTGTTGCTTACACCCTTCAGGACCGAGGGCGCGCCCGGGATTTGGTCGACTCTAAAGTTGTAAGTTTCGACCTTCTTATCATTGGCTGCTATCATCTTCTCGCCTGACTCGATCCTTTTGGTAAGGTCCTCCAGCATTTTCACAATGGAGGGATCGGCTACCGATCCATTATTTCTCGATCTCTCGGGTACCCGTTCGGCTGGGGAGCAGTTTCCGGCGCTACTATACTGGGAGTCTTCGGGTGGCTTTGCAACTGAGTGATAGCCAACTGTTGTACCTGCAACATTTCAAAAATAACATGAAGACTAACTTCCTATTCTTCCTGGGATGGGGTATTTTGGGCTTCCTGTCGGTCGCCATGCCATGTGCTTCTGTCAGTGTATGAGGTTTTGTCGTCCTGCTACGTGTCTTGCGAACTAGCGTTCGCGAAAATCAGTCCGAGTACGTTATCAGGGTTCTCTGGTGGCACGCCAACGACTGGAACAGCCACACCATTTTCGCCATGATTTTCGAGGTAGTCGTTCTCACCCCTGTTTACCGAGCTAGACATTTCGACCTGAAATCAAGAGATCTTGGACAAGAAAAAGTGTGAAAGATAACTTGCATTTGTGCAATGAAACCAGCAAGAAAATAATCACTATTATTTTTAGCCACACGGTGGGCGCCAAACTGTTTACCGTGAAAATGGTAACAACAATTGAATTTGTAAATGGGATTCTAAAAATACGCGATCTATTTTATGCTAGTTGTTAGAGCAGTTGATGCTAAGAATGTGAAGTTTATTGATGAGATACAAGCTAAAACGGGGCAGTAATCAAACTGAGGGGCTTGCTGCCCGGGCTACGGATTGATCGATGAAGGGCCTCTGGGTCGATATCCGGCTCGAGCTCGAGATATCGGGGGTAACCGGGAGAGAGATAAATTTAGAATATAATTAAAAAAAGGCTCTTTATGGCCAAAACCAAGCAATAAATGAAGAACAAGTACGAAAGCAATAAATGCTAAGAGTGGCCTCGGGCAAATGAGTTAGAGAGAAAAAAGAGAGAGAGTTATTATTGATCTTTTGTAGAGTAGTTGGAGCAATAGCCGCCCCTTACAAGGTGGTGAGGGTTCCCTTTATATAGGAGGGAAACCCGGTTATGGTACAACATACATTAATTATAAAAGTATGGAGATGTGACGGTTAGACGTGATGCCTCAACATAGGATTTGGGTAGGCCGACTCTGTCAGACTTAGCCGCGTGTCTTGGGAATTCCCCGTTTTGCTCTAGCCTCGATCTTCGTCTTCTTTGAGTTGGGCCTCGATGAGCCCCGAGGGAGGGGACTCATTCGCAATTCCATGTACTCGGGGTCTCGAGGGTTTCTTCCCAAGTGTCTTGGTAGAAAGAAATTAAGCCCTCTGATTCCGCCGCATACATGAAGATTATCAGTATTTACAATTCAAGTAGAAAAATATAAACATTTTGAGTTACTTTCAACAGTAACAAAGATATATAGAATTGACCACACCCATCTCAATTATGACCTATGGGATCTAACATATATAGTTTAAGAGAAAGATGGGATATCAGGATCCAACTTAGGTTAGAGTAACCCAAAATGGTGGATTGAGCCGCGGGAGCCAAAGGTGAAACAATGTTTTTTTGAAGTTTTCAGAATAATGTGATAGACAAAAGTATTAGTAGAAGAATAAGAATAGAGTAAATGAAGCATTATGAGTAAGGTATGATAAATGGGTGATAATGGTAAATCAAATAATGGTAGGATGATAGAGTCTATGGTCAAGTGAAGGAAAAGACAAGAGATGACAGGCTTTGAGACTATAAAAGAATATATGCCAAAAAGTCATATCCTTATTTCGAGAAATGACTTGGTGACTCCAACATGAATACTAGAAAGCTAAGTTAGACCCCCCGGAGTAATAGAAATCAACATAGGCTAGTAAACAAAAAAATAGAACATGATAGGGACCAGAGGATTCGATAATAGTCGACATCGCGAGATCGTCAGAGACCATGTTCCAACAAAAATAGCATGGACAATGGAAGATAACATTTAAAGGTCATTCATGAAGACGCTTCCCTAAAGTAAGGAATGTGAGCAAAGTTATGCTTAAGGGATTAAGTGTGCCAGTTACATTAGGTGTCACCCTCGTGCGTAAGGAATTTAGTTATCCCTAGTAGAGAAGGGTTGCCTCAAGGCGAGTAAGATACAATGAAGACGAAAAAAAGATGCCAAAGATGAAGAGGTAAATCATATATAGGTAAATCTTCATAGCATTAAATGCTAGTACTCACCTAGGGGGGGGGGGGAGATGGTGTGATATGGTAGTAAGTCGGAGTTATGTAGTTCAAGTAACTATGAAATAGTAAAGAAAGAATGCGGTAAAAAGGTGAAAGGAATGAGATTACATTTATTCAGATCCTACAGATATGTTACGACTCCAGAACATTATTGAACCATGATGTCGGGGAGAGGCAGTAAGGGTTCCCGACCAGGATGTTATTAATACTAAGTGCGAATGAACACTTGATACATAAGGATCCAGTGCGAAAGGTAAGTTAAGATAAAGGAAAAAACCCAAGAGAAATAATGCGGAATATAGATATGAGAATGGATCAACGAGTATTTAGTAGTTGATTCAGGAAGAGCCTAGTTATGGCTAGACAAGATGACAAAAATAAATCAGCAGATCATGCAAGATAAACCTAGTGAAACATAGCATAAGGAATTCAGTCTCACAGATACGACATCGTAATCCTTGAGAAATATTCCTATAGGAGTTGAGGTAGTTATAGTTGCCGTAAAAAGTGTTGCGTAAATAAAAGAGAGTGCCACTAGGGAGACAAAAAAAAATTGAGTTCATAAGTAACCCTGCGAGAACAAGGGACGAAGATATATAACTGAGGATATTATAAGTAAGTAAGAACATAAAAAATTTTGTCAGGTATATGATGGGATTAACTCACAACTTTACAAGGGTTAGAGAGTCTTCCATAAATGCTACAATGAAAGACTAGCTGAGGAAATAAGGAAGAAGGCTTCAAATAAAGCATAGTGACCTAAATAAATAATAGTCTTGTAACAATAGTCTCACTACAGCATTGTATGCTCTCCATAACAAAGTGACACCTTTCGTAACTGAGGAACGAGAAGTAAAATCCAAAGTAATATTCGAGATCATATGAGTTTCACAAAATTCCAATATATGTGGGCACTAAGATAAGCCAAGTATTCATGCAACAAGTGGAAGAACGACCAAGAAAGGTAATTGCTTACGTTTAACGAAAACCGAGAAGGCACGAAAGGAATTATTCGATCTATGACCCAGAGTTAGTTATGTTATGAACACACTTAAGATTTCGGAGTGTTATCCATGTAGCATATATGTTGATAGTGATACAGCTATAGGAGACTTCAGTATAAGTTAAAAGAAAGAATTGACTCCACGTCACAGACAAAAGCTTGAATTGCTAAAAGGTTATATCATGGATGTTCTATAGCATCGACGAGGGGCTAAAGTAATAACTAGTACCCTGAGTAAGCCTACTTAAAGTCTGAGATATAGAAGGAAACTAAAGAGTTACATCAGCAAAGTGAATTAGGAGTCTGATTATTAGACCCCGATGAGTATAGAAATCGTGATCCAGAACATTGTAGAATCACTCTAAATATCAGAGGTACAAAATAGATAGTACAACGAACATATTTTATAACGCCTCTATGAGAAATCTAGTTAGAACAGTACCAACCTCATAAGAAGTCGGTATGAAGCTTTACGCAGATTGTGTATGCATATGATGTGCAAGTATTATAGTAGAGCTTTAAGGTGTGGATGTGAATTCCAACTATGTGGAAGGGAGGTTATGAAAGATATAGAAGATACGATGCAAGATTTAAAGGTAAGTAAGGTACGTATGAAGAAGGTACGAGATGCCCAAGTACAGAAGGTTACGAATAATATAGATATCAGATAGAGGGATGGAAGCGCCACAATTCTGTATCAAGAAATGAAAGTGGTGTCATTGGTGGCATATTTTTTAGCATGCGGTTTCCAGATATAGAGAGGCCTAGTTAAGAGAGTAAATAATAGTTAGAGACGATATGATGTCTCGATTGAGGTTCTAGAATAACATAAGGAAATATATGGTGCTTGCAAGTTAAAGGAAGTTTGCGAGTAGTATAAATAGATATACGCAGGTTGCAAGCTAAAGTATGGTAGATCGACAAGGTTTTATCTAGAAAGGAGTAAGGGTAAGAAAAGGTAAGTGAGAAGGTGACGAGAATAGGTAAGTCCTCGGGATTAAACCCATCACAACAAGAGAGATAATGGTTTCCATAAAGTTATAAAAATCTCAGTATAACATGAGTGAACTCAGAGGAGTTTAAGACTAGGAGAATTTAGAAAAGATGGAATGTTGCCCTAATGGTAGAATAAGGGTGTAATTGTGATAGATAAGAGGATGACGTTTAGACTTTTGATTGGGTAATAATTCAAAGAAAAGGGATTTCATGAATTGTACAGGATTAAAATACCCCCATAAGGTGAATCACGTTGGGATGCTATGAAATATGATTAATGAAGTATTGTATCGTCCCTAGGTAGATCAGGAAAATAACTTCAGATGTTCCCCGATGCAACATGAGCCCTAACGACATGTATTACAGAAGAGGTTTCAAGTGATCAATGATAGATTATAGATCAACATTAAGGTGAATAAAAAATAGATGGGTACAAGTTCCCAAGTACGAGATGAGATTAGTTTGTTATTCTTAAGATGAATAGTAATGAGGAAGCACTAAAGGACTTAGATTTATACATATAGGATAAGCAGCGAGAGAGTAACCGGGAGTTGGGTAGCAAACCTCAGTAATAATAAACTGAAGTAAGTGTTATGGTATAGTATAACCTACCTAGATATATTAAAGCCATAAGGATAGATATACAAGGCTATGAAACAAGAGATAGCAATAGTCGTAAGTTCGATAAAGTACTAAGCGAATGACTTCAGTGCACCTATAGATACCTAGAGGGACAACTTGTCATAGTTCAATATATATTCATAAAGTGAGGCCTAGAAATTGGCTAAAAGCTGAAGGAAGTAGGATAGAAGAGTTGCATAGGCGCACATACAGGCTGCATGATAGAAGGTCGCAACAGCTTTGAGATTTGAAGAATTCCGATGACAAGTCATGGTGTGAGAAAGAGACCTAAGGGGGGAATGCCCTAGCCTTTGAATTTATAAACAAAATAGTTGTCTAGATGGCAAGGATAATATTAAAATATTCATAAGAGCTATGGGTTATGAGAATAATAGGTGCATCAATCAACATTCGAGGACTAATTCCAAAGGGATGAATGGTGTTACACCCCATGTTTTCTTACATGAGAGTATTTGTAAGGCAATTGATGTAAGCATAGAAATGAGATCAACTTTGAAAGTACATAAAGGAAGTTAATCATGTTATAATGGAGGTTACAAATATTTAAGATCATGAATACCACGTACCAAGAGAGTTTGAATGCTTAGAAGCTAAATGAATTGAAGAAAATAAGTTTCGTCGAAAGTCGACAAGTTGGGAATATTGTAACATGTACTTTTGGGGTGAGAATAGGGTGTTTAAAATTATAAGGATATTAGGTTATGAGTTACTTTAGTCGTATGATAAACGTGTGCTATGTTTGATGTCAAGCAAATTGTGGAACAAAGGTTGGAAAAGGTTATCACAAATTACATTCATAAATGTGTTGAAACTTAGGTCAAATGTAACTGCGATTTTCTCCCAATACACTTACAGTTATGGGGTTTTGCACCCATCAAATTGAATCTCTATGAGTCTATTTTCTAACGCATTAAACTGTTTAAAAATACAACATTAGAGTAGAAAGATATATATAGTTTTACCAGACTGCGCAGGCTGCTAGGTGACAAGTAGGTGTGTCACCTACTTGGTTAAATGAGAGCTCAAAACGAGGCAATTTAAGGTCAGCCAAAGAGGTGATTTAAGGTATTTTCTCCTGCAATATAACCCTCTTTATATATCACAAATAACCAAACCTAAACCCCTGCAAACTTCCTCCCAAAAATTACCCACAAACCCTGATTGATTTTCTCTTCCTTTTACCATTTTCAATAGGGAGGACCCTTAGTTTATTATAAGTATTATAAGCTAAAGGTTTTTTCATAATATTTTGCGGCTAGCGGAATTAACCTTGAAATTTGTTTTATATTTTCTCCCGTGTATTCTAAGTATTGGATATCTTGGGTTTTTTTTATATTCTTCTATATTTTCTCTTAATAATTTTTCTAATAAATTTATATTTTCTAAAGTTCGTAACCAGTACTGCAGATATTCGTAGCTGATCATTAATCTGAATATAAATCTAGTTCATATAAATATAATTCGTCTATTTTCTCTGATAGAATTAGTTCTGTATATCCTTGTTCCATTATGTTTATTATTTCAAAAGTAACCAAAATATCGTAAATATTTCTTCTAATATCGTTATTAAGTTGGTTAAAAGTATATAATATGAGTATTTTGTAATCATCATTGTCATCTAGTAGATATGTGTGGTTGCTCATTAGATCTATTTTTATTTATTCTTATCATGTGTTTACTAAACATATTCCCTCTAACCTCTTTGTTTATCATAGGGTTTATGGACAGGTTCATGTTCAATTGGGTAAGTATGGCGTCCGATTTCATGGACAGGTTCATGTTCAACACAAAAAATGCGCCAGATGTGTTCTAAATTCAGAACCTAAAGAATAAGCCCACAGAAACATTCTGCGAGTATGCTACTCGTTGGAGATCCGAAGCTACTAAAGTCAGACCTGCCTTAGAGGAAGAACGGATGAACAAATCTTCATCCGGGCTCAGGACCCGCAGTATTACGAGTGACTAATGTTGATTGAAAGCCATAAATTTTCTGACATCATCAAGCTGGGTGAGAGGATCGAAAAGGGCATCAAAAGTGGTATGGCCATGAACTTTGAGGCCTTGCAAGCAACAATCAAGGCCTTACAGTCTGGTGGTGCGACCAAGAAAAGGGACGTATGGGTCATAATGATTGCACAGAGAACCAAATCTCCCATCAAATACCAAACCTATCCGATGCCTCCACTCATATATCAGCCGACACCAAATTACCAAGCACCTTTACCCATCTTACCAAACTCCACCACCCACTTATCAATTACCTCCAGCTCCCACATATCAGTCTAATTCACCCAGATACTCCCAACCCGCACCTGTTTACCAAGACTACAATGCTCAACCAGCCCACTATCAATCACCTTATACACCCCAAAACTTCCCTAGACCTCGACCAAATTTTGATCGCAAACCTCCTAAACAGTATATAGCCATTGTCGAACCCATTGACCAGTTATACGAGAGACTCAAAGCTGCTGGTTATGGCAACCCTATCCCTATCATAACCCCTAAGAACCCTTCTCAATGGGTCAATCCAAACAAATCCCGTGCATACCATTCCGGCATGAAGGGACACACCATCGACGAATGTTGTTCTCTGAAAGAAAAGATCCAGGCACTAATTGACAACAAAATTATTGTGGCAAAGGAACCTGCTTCAAATTTCCGCAATAACCCTCTGCTAGACCATACGGGTGGAGGCGTTCACATGATCGAAATAGAGGATGATTGGGATCCCAAGGGGTCGATTGGGTTGAGAACAGAAGGTGATGATCCAAAGAAACCAATAGTTACTCTTAACCCAATCATAGTCTAGATTCAGCCATTGGGGACGCTGAGGACAACATGTATGTGCCACTTGAGTTCGAAGTAACTGCAAAGACATCAACACCAATTGAGGTCTAATTCGTGACTCCAGCAAATGCACATCCACCATTTGAAGTTGCAGTTTTACCTCCCAAAGCACATGCTCCGTTAGGAGTGAAGATGTTCACACCGATCCTAGTGGCGATTTCGGCCGTAACACCATTCCATACCAAGGATATACCATGGGACTATACAGCTGAGGCAAAGAGGAAGGGAAAGGTTAGGTTCGAGGAAACTCTTGCCGCACAGGGTATGACGAGGACCGGCAGGGTCTATACCCCGGAACACCTAGCTGAGTCAAGCAAGCAGGCCTCCAATCGGTCGCCCATCATTGAGATAGGTCCAGACGATCTTTGGAGAAAGATACAGGCCAAAGAATACTCGGTCATCGACCAGTTGAACAAAACACCGGTGCAAATCTCCATACTTGCTTTGCTACAAAATTTTGAGGCACACAAGAATGCTTTGTTGAGGGTGCTAAGTGAAGCATACATGCCAAGCAACATTACTGGCAGAGAAATGGATAACATGGTCGGATAGGTATTGGAGAGACACAAAATTACTTTTCATGAGGATGAGCTACCACCTAAAGGGTTGGGGCACAACAAAGCACTGCACATCACTATGCAATGCGAGGATTACTTTATCACCAAGATCTTGATTGATGGGGGTTCCAGCTTCAACATTTATCTGCTCGTAACACTCAAGAAGTTGGGTAAGGGACTGCACAAGATAAAGGATGAAGCCATCAACGTGAAAGCCTTTGACGGTTCCTAGAGGTCCACTATTGGGTAAATTAGTCTGTGTTTGGAAATGGGACCAACTTGGTTCGATGTCGATTTCCAAGTGATAGACGTGCTGACATTTTACAATCTATTGTTGGGACAGCCATGGATCCATGCCGCTGGGGCTGTAGCATCAACACTGCATCAGGCAATAATATTTGAATAGAACCACCAGGAAGTGATCATTCACGGCGACAGTAGCAACCCCATATACAGTCGTCAGACCATTCCGTCAATCGAAGGGAGAAAAAAGCTAGGTGGAGAGATTTACCATCACATTGAATGAGTGAATGATGTTGACAAAGACAAATGGTGGGACAAAAAGATCGAGAGTATACTAAATTGGTGTGGGTACGAACCTGGCAAAGGACTCGGCAAGAATCTCCAAAGAATCGCTAAGCCTATAAAACTCAAGAAACATGGCACCACTTTCGGTCTGAGATATGAATACACCTGGGAGGAATTCAATAGTTGGTCGCCACCATGGCGTGGTCCTTACTATCCGATGGAGCAGCCTATACCATATTTGGAGAGGACTTTCCAACTGGCCAATATTATTTATGGCTAGAAGAAGAGGAAGCATTGGCAGCGGTGAAGAATTTGTTCTTAGAAGACAGTGATATGGATTGTTGTGTCATTCTCGAGGAGGATGGAGAGCAAGGACCTTCCATACAAGCCATAAGAAGAGGAGCCCACCTCAATAACTGGACCATCAGGACAACTAGAGCCCGATGAGCCTCGGGGTAGCAAGGCTAAAACAAGCACTGTTTTGATTTACCAAAAGATTGTTATTTTTTCTCTCGCATGTTTTCAATTCCCGCAATAAGAACTTCAATGTTCAAAACAATTATACAATTTATCAAAGCATTCTGACTTTTCTTATGAATCAATACTTATTACTATTGTTTTCTCTCATTACTTTACATATACAGCATTACTATTACTTATCTTGATGAACTAATAATTGTGACAAGCAACGAGAAAACGCAACAAACGGACACAGATTCAAAGGAAGATGAAATACCAGAAGAGATTGTTAAGGAAGTTGAGAATTTTGAGAATAGACCTAAGTCCAACCTGGACGAGAACGAGATTGTTAACCTGGGAGATGCAGAGAATGTCAAAGAAACGAGAATCAGCGTCCACTTATCGCCACCAAAAAAGAAGGAATACACGAAATTTCTAAGGGAATATGAAGACATATTCGCTTGGACATATGATGACATGACTGGTCTGCATACATCTATTGTGGCTCACAAACTGCCAACCAATCTAACATGTCTGCCGGTAAAGCAAAAGCTCAAAAAGTTTAAGCCTAACATGAGTCTGAAAATTAAGGAAGAAGTCACTAAGCAAGTCAAAGCCAAGGTTCTTAGGGTAGTAGAATACCCAACATGGTTAGCCAACATCGTGCCAGTACCAAAGAATGACGGAAAGGTCAGAGTCTGTGTCGACTACCGGGATCTCAACTGGGCCAGTCCGAAAGATGACTTCCCCTTTCCAAACATACATATCCTGATCGACAATTGTGCTAAGCATGAATTGTAGTCATTTGTGGATTGTTTCGCTGGGTATCATCAGATCTGGATGGTTGAAGAAGATACTGAAAAAATGGCTTACATTACGCCGTGGGCACTGTATTGTTACAAGATGATGTCGTTCGGCCTGAAGAATGCAAGGACCACCTACATGAGGGCCATGACTACCATCTTCCACGATATGATACAAAAGGAGATAGAGGTTTACGTAGATGATGTTGTTATCAAGTCCAAGAAAGTCGCTAACCACATGAAAGATTTGAGGAAGTTCTTCAACAGATTACGGAGGTACAACCTAAAACTAAATCATGCGAAGTGTGCATTTGGGGTTCCTGCCGGAAAAATACTTGGGTTTATTTGAGTCGCCAAGGAATAGAACTGGATCTATCAAAGGTCAAAGCTATTCAAGAATTGCCACCTCCAAAGAATAAGAAGGACGTGATGATTTTTTTGGGGAGACTTAACTACATCAGCCGGTTCATAGCACAATCTACAGTTATCTGTGAGCCGATCTTTATGATGTTGAAGAAGGATGCAGCTACCAAATGGCTTGATGATTGCCAAAAAGCTTTCGACAGAATCAAGGAATACCTATCAACACCACCAGTCTTAGTTTCGCCTGAGCCAGGTAGACTCTTATTACTCTACCTTGCAGTATTGGATGGAGCATTCAGTTGTGTTTCGGGGCAGCATGATGAAATGGGGAGGAAGGAGTAGGCCATTTATTACCTCAGTAAGAAGTTCACCCCGTACGAGGCCTGGTATTCTCTGTTAGAGCGCACCTGCTATGCTTTGACTTGGGTAGCTCAGAAGTTGAGGCACTACTTCTGTGCCTATACTACATATCTCATATCAAGGACGGATCCTTTAAAGTACATCTTCCAGAATCCCATGCCCACTGACAAGCTAGCCAAGTGGAAAATCCTGTTGAGTAAGTTCAACATTGTCTACTTGACTCAGAAAGCAATCAAGGGTCAGGCATTGGAGCAGTCTTGGTAACAGAAACCAGTCAGCATTATCCGGTGTCCACCAAACTCAAGTTCCTGTACACCAACAATTTGGCCGAGTACGAAGCCTGCATCTTAGGGCTCAAAATGACATGAACATTCAAGAGTTTCTAGTGATCGGAGATTTGGACGTACTTATACATCAGGTCTAAGAACAATGGGCAACCAATAACTCCAAGATACTCCCGTATCTGCATTATGTACCGGAATTGTGAAAGAGGTTTATAAAGACAGAATTCCAACATGTTCCCAGTGTCCAGAATGAATTTGTCGATGCATTGGCTACCTTATAATTCATGATACAACATCCAAACAAGAACTTCATTGATTCCATTGCGGTAAAGATCCATGATCAGCTAGCTTATTGTGCTCATGTTGAGGAAGAATTAGACGGAAAACCTTGGTTTCGTGATATCAAAGAATATTTGGCGAAAGGAGAATACCCAGAACATGCAAATCCTACTCAGAAACGCACCCTTCGGAGGTTGTCCAACAATTTCTTTCACAGCGGAGGGATCCTGTATAGGAGGACTCCTGATTTGGGGTTACTAAGGTGTATCGACGCAAAGGAAGCATCCAGTCCACTAGAGGAAATTCACGCGAGGACCTGCGGTCCGCATATGAATGGCTTCGTCTTAGCAAAGAAGATACTCCGAGCTGGTTACTTTTGGATGACTATAGAAACGGACTGTATCCAGTATGTCCAAAAATGCCACCGCTGCCAGATACATGCAGACATGATAAAGGTACCTCCAAACGAGCTTAATGCAACAAGCTCACCATGGCCCTTTGCCGCTTGGGGAATGGATGTTATCGGACCAATCGAACCTGCTGCTTCCAATAGGCACAAGTTTATCCTAGTAGCAATTGACTATTTCACCAAATGGGTCGAAGCAGCATCTTACAGAGCAGTAACTAAGAAAGTTGTGGCAGACTTTGTTCGCGACCGCATCGTTTTTCAATTCGGGATTACGAAGTCAATCATCACTGATAATGGTTCCAACCTCAACAGTGACTTGATGAAAGCCATGTGTGAAACCTTCAAGATCAGACACAAGAATTCTACAGCCTACAGACCTCAGATGAACGGAGCAGTAGAATTCGCAAATAAAAATATCAAGAAGATATTGAGGAAAATGATAGAGAAGCATAAAAGTGGCACGGGAAGTTATCATTTGCTTTACTGGGATATCGCACCACAGTTTGCACATCAACCGGGGCAACCCCCTATATGCTGGTTTATGGTATAGAGGCAGTCATTCTGGCCGAAGTGGAAATTCCCTCCCTAAGGATCATATAGAAAGCTGAGCTCGACGATGCAGAGTGGGTGAAGAGTCGTTACAAGTAGTTGGATCTTATCGATGGAAAGAGAATGAATGCAGTTTGCCATGGTCAAATTTATCAGAACAGAATGCCCTGAGCCTTAAACAAAAGAGTCAAGCCGACATAGTTCACACCGGGGCAACTAGTGTTAAAGAAAATTTTTCTGCATCAAGATGAAGCCAAGGGGAAATTCTCTCCCAACTGGCAGGGTCCATACATGGTTCACCGGGTTCTGACAAGAGGAGCTCTCATACTCGCAGAAATGGGCGGAGAAGTCTGGCCGAAGCCGATCAATTCAGATGCAGTCATGTGTTACTATGTGTAATCTTTATGCTTTCCTCATATGATGTAATTTGAACTACACCTGACCTGATTCCCATTTAAGACGGGATACATAGGCAGCCCTATGGGTTCAGTCACAATTAAATAAAACTTTTATTTGCCCCCGCAATTGGAAACTGGGGCAGAATTTTGAGGAGGTCCCTCAAAATTCTGAAGTTAATTTCAGCCAATCATCGCTAGCAGCAGTCGAAAACATCAATCCATTAAACTGGGGTAGAATTTTGAGGAGGACCCTCAAAATTCCGTAACAAGAAAAGTTGCAATGTCTTGAACCACGTCGCAGTCGTTGGTTTATCTAAAGAAAACTATTCATAATTATGTATTTATGTATGCCTTTACTAAATCACGCATGTTTATTGCCAAAATTACCTTGTTTAGCAACGCTACCCCAATGATATGTATAGTATCACCAGATCAAAGTCGAGCAGGTCAAGCAGAGCCAGCGGGGATACGAACTAACCTCCCCCCTTTACAAAACTCACGATTTTTCTTTGGATGCAGGCACTTGAGTTGCAAAATCATCAAATATACTATACACTCACGAGACTCACATTGCTCAGAAATACAACTCTCAGAACCGTTGCACTTACTCACAGCTGGAAAAAAATAAATCATGTGTCATAGAATCCATGAACTGCAACATACGACCCATGACCTCCTAAAATACTGGTGCAATAATTAAATCAGACTGGGGCAGCTCAACTATAGATGCCTCATCTTGCTCCTCAATCACTGGATCCTCCACTAGTGTATAACAAGATAAAACTTAGGACACCCTCATCTTCGGATTGGAGTTGCAGCCCTCTTTCGGCCTCTTCCTCTATCTCTAATGGTTGGGGGAGCGGCCCCTCAACCTCCGGGTACTTCCGTAGAGCATGTTCTCACCAAATGTGAGAGAATAAGAGAAAGATACTCACAACAGTAATTGCACAAAAGGAGATAGACAAAGAGAAGTTTCCTAAAACCCTATAGCCTCTCGAAGATAAGTACAAACGTCTCTACACAGATCCACAAAATTCTATTAGGCCTGCTCATGACTTGTGAGACCTATGTGACCTAGTGCTCTGATACCAAGCTATCACGACCCAATTCTCATTATAGGCCGTGATGGCGTCCAATGTCATTGTTAGGCAAGCCAACAATGAACTATCAATTTAATTGTTCATTTTATTATTTTGAAAGTCATGAATTGTATCTAATAAATAAACCAAAAATAAGTAGTCATTGTGATGTAAAGCATAAAATAAAACATAAGCGTGAACTAGTGATATTAATAGAAAAAAATCATAAATATCTACTAGCAATTTCAAAAAATGCGGTGTCACAAGTGCACGAGCAATCTAGTAGAATATACAGACCACTACAACTAATGTCCAAAATGAAATAGACAAAAAAGATAAAGTAAAGTGCAATAGAAAGGAGACTCCGGGTGCTACGAATAGAAGCATGGGGGAGAAGCTCACCACTAAGTCTTCAGGTAATGAGGATGCGCGCCTGGATGGACACCAGATGTACCTGCCTCAGAACCTACAAAATGTGTGCAGAAGTGTAGTATGAGTACGTAAAACAACATGTACCCAATAGGTATCTAGTCTAACCTCGAAGAATTAGGAACAAGGAATCGACGTCGACATTTATTAGAGGTCAATAAATAAAGTGCAAGATTTAAAAATAGGCAGGATATACAATAGTAATAATGGAATAAGAAGCAGTAAATAAATGATTCCTTAATAAAATATCAATTTAAAACCTATGAATATCACATGCCAATTTCAACAAATATACGCCATCAAGTATTCATTAATTCTCAAGTCATGAAGGAAATATAAAGGTACAATCGGACTCCTAGTGACATTACGCACGAGTTATGTTGAGGTCGTACGGTCCGATCTATAATAATCGGGTACATACACTACTGAGGTTGTACGACCCAGTCTATGTATGCATGTTATTATATATAAATATTTTTGAGGCATCCGGCCAAATCCACAAGAATGCCACTAAGATAAGCACATAAAGGAAGATAAATTTTCTATTAATAATTTAATATTTTGCCAAAACTCAAAGTAACGAACCTTGGTCTAATATAATCTTCAATCAAGTTTCACATATTAATACAAGTAATTAAGCTAACAAGTTGTGTTCAAATAGTACAAGTATTGCATAATAAAGTCCTATGTCTATCCGGACATAACATGATTTTTAACTACGTACAGACTCTCGTCACTTCGTGTGCATGTGTCACCCACGAATTATTAGCAAATAATAGTTGAAACACCTATTGGGTTAATTTACTCTTACAAGGTAAGGCAAGAGACTTACCTCATTTTCAAGCTCTCTTCCCGGTCCTCAAATCATGCTAATAGCCTCAAATCGGTGCCGAGAAATCCGAAACTAGCCAAAGATCGTACAAAAATCACTATGTGCTCAAAAATTTATAATTTAACTATTATAGTAATTACTTAATCCAATTTGGAAAATTCCAAAAAGTCACCCCCGGGTCCACATGCCTATATTCCGGAAAGTTTTGTAGATAAATATTAGTCATAACCTTATAAACTCAAATATCTAATTTCTACTCAATTCCATAATCATTTTGGTGGTCTAATCCCATTTTTACCAAAACCTAAGATTTTCGACAAAATCCTATAATTCCTACAATTTACATGCTAAAATCTACCCATAATCTATATATTGAACTCACATTAAATAGAAATCACTTATCTTAAAATGCTAGGTGAAAAATCCCTCTCCAAGACCTCCAAAATGGTCCAACCCAAATTTAAATGAGAGAAAATGAGCCTAAGTCACGATTTAAAACATGTTTCTGCCTAGTGGTCCCTTCTTCGCGATCGCAGAAAAAGCCTCGCGATGACGAATGCAAAACTATTTCTTACCCTAAAGGCATTCTACGTGAACACGATCAGAGGCTCGTGATCGAGAAAGCTAGTCCAACTATAACTATGCAATCGCGACCGGCCCAGCACGAACACGATGGGAAAAGGCCTTCTGACCCCCAGAACTAGTCTCTTATTTGCGAATGCGGGACGGTCATCACGAATTCGGGACCATCATCATGAACACGAATTCCACAGGTCCCCAACCTTCACGAACATGACCCTTACTTAGTGAATGCGAAGAATAAGATTACCCAACCCCCAATCATCGTGACGGTCATCACGAATTCGGGACCGTCATCGTGAACACGAATTCCACAGGTCCCCAACCTTCACGAACATGACCCTTACTTAGCGAATGAGAAGAAAAGGATTACCCAACCCAACACAAGTAATTAGTTATGTCTGCCTTTGAATGAGTGAGGTTTGGGATTCAGATCGTTTTATGATATCTTTAAGGCATTGCTTTCAAAATAATGGTCGAACTTTAGAACAAAACCCACTCTATGGAGTTCCTTCATATCTAACAAATGTTATGAAAAGCTCAATGAAGTAGTGGTTTCTAGGAAAGTTGTATCACATGTATAGAGTAAAATGCTGGATGTTGGAGATTTAATGGGATCATCCTTATTCTGGTTTGATAATTGAACGGGACTTACTTTATTTTATCACTCATCGATTTCAGCTGTGATGAAATTGTGAATAATGTATACGATATAATGAAGAATGGTAACTGGGATGAACAAGGATTGAGAGGGTGCCTGCTAGAAGAGTTAGTTGATCATATTATCAATAATTTACTACCTCCTAGATATTTAAAGAGAAGAGGACAGAAGTCTGAATAGGATAGAAGTTTGAGGGCAGAAGAGGACTGAAGTTTGAAGCGACTAAGTTCATAAGGATAAAGGGACTACCACTTAATATATCTTTCTTCATGTGGAGGGCATGGAAATTTAAGTTTCCTTTGGATGATTCCATTGAGAATAAGGTGTAAATGGCATCCAGATATTGGTGTTGTACCACTCCAAATGAAGAAATAATTCCTCACTTGTTCGTGAGATCACACATTGCTAATAGGACTTGGTCCTACTTCTCTTATTTTGCATGTATTTCTATTGAAAAGTTGTAATTGTGCCAAATCATTATGAAATGGTAGCATGATCTAGTGGTCTCTCGTGTGTAGCCTATATTGCATGTAATTCCCTCCATTATTATAATGAAGTTGTTGAAGAGAAGGAATGTCCATTAAACATGGAGGTATGGTGTCACAAAGCAGTTTGATATATCAAGTCTCCTTCACCATTCAAATGCTTGTTAAGTCCAGGAGTTCGTCTAAGAGCACAGTCCCTCACAAATGGCTAGACATACTTAGCTTGTTGGAGAGCCACATACCTTTAATGGGGTGGTTAAAGTGGAACTGATGGGGTCTCTAAAGCTAGTTCGAGTAGGAGATAATTTGCATTTTGTTTACCTTGAAAATACGAGTAATAATTAAATTTATTTATGATTTTAAAGATATGTTATTTAATTTAATACTGATTAATAACCAAGAAATCTAACCTATAAATAAAATAAATAAGTTGAATCGAACCAATATTAAGCAAGTCTCGACCTCGAACTAAAGTGGCCTCGAGGTTGGTCAGCAAGAATAGCAGAATAAAGATACTAAATTCAAGAGACAGTTCTGATGAGTAAAGAGCAAGAAAGTAAGAGAGTATATTCTTTTGCCAATGATTGAAGATGGTTACAAATGATTGGCATCCCATTTATATAATAGGGTAACCCTAAATAAGGTACATTTCTATTTACAGTCAGGAATCTTATTGGGATAGTTGTCTAACCGCCTAGTACGGATTTGTACTAACTCGTACAAATCTAATTCAAAATTTATGCCATGATCTTGGGGGTGTGACGGGAATCTCGCTCTTTATGTTACAAATCCATAACGGCATCATCTCGAGGTTGGTCATACTTGGCTCCAATGTTCCTCGAGCATTTAGATGCCCGATCCTCGTAATCTTCCTTCGAGCTCGAGCTTGGTCTATATTGAACCTGTGCTCGATGTGACCTTTAGAGCCTACAAAATCAGGGTCATGTGATTTTAGCCATATAAATATAGTCCACATGTTTCTTAGAATAAAATGATAAGAAATGACTTGAGCCTCGATTTCTCCAGAGTCCTTGACGATGACGTCATTCTCGTGACGTAAGCGCTCGAGGTGACCGAAACGACCCGTCCGTCCGCTTCCCTAAAACATTAAATGCTTGACCAGTGGTGGTCGGCTATTAGCATCATCGAATCGTCGCCGCTTGCCTATAAATACAAGGTTCAATTTTGAACAAACTTTACTTCAATCTTCATTCCACCTCTATATTCCATATATATCTTCCTCTCTTCACCTCTTATTACTTGTTACCCTTGTTCTCTTAGTGCCAGAAAATATAAAACTCCACCTATCTTCACTTCCTTTATTTTGAATCAATAGCGAAAACTTCTAAAACCATTCCTCAAAAGGAGAAAGCATCCTCTTTCTCTTCCCGGCTGGTTGGTGATAAAGCGTCGGCCCTTCACGAGATCATTCCCGGCCCTTGTGTTATAAAGAAGGACTTCAGAGTTGAAAACCCCCCAACTATTCCTGGTCTATGCGAGCATGTATCAACATATGTTTGCTGGATAATGGAGAAACATATCAAGGCCATGAAGAAAGAGTGTGGTTGGGGGGAAGAGGTCGTGGTACAGATCCCCGAACTTGAGGAGAGCATTACCACTCACGTGGAGGGGTTCCTAAGTGTTTACAGTTACCCGTTCATACTGGGCCCCCTCAATCTTGTCGTGATCAAATTCTGCAAAAGATACCAAGTAACCCTCGGCCCGATCCATCCCTCTTTCTAGTGTATAGTTAATATGCTTTGGTACTTTTTTGACAAGGCTGAGGGGCTAGAGTTCACCCTCAACCACCTCATCAGACTATATCGGCCTCAGATTTGTCGAGGGCTGATCAAGCTCCAATGCCGGTCGAGCAAGTCCTTCTTCGCCAGCAACGATAATGATAATGATCAGGGATGGATGAGCCGGTTTGTGTGGGTGAGGACCTCAAACGTCATTCCCGAGGGTAAAATGTCATTCTCGTAGAAATGGAACCCCAATCGTAAGTGAAGTCCTTCCCCCAGTGTCTTCTTATATTTTGTTATTGCATTGTGTGATGTCTTTACCTTTTTTGGTAATTGTTGCTTGGATGCCCCATGCAATCCACGACCTCAAATATTAGGTTTGGAAATTAGCCGCGGCCTCCATGTACAATGAGCACAAATGACGTGATTTGTCAAAAGGCAAATGGGAGGACAAACATCATGATAAGTCTTTCGCCCATGTTTTTTATACTTTAGTGAATATGTCACCCTACTCATGCCCGTTATTCATATATGTAGGTATTGGAGATGCCTCCAAAATGAGGCCAGCCCCATTCGGGAAAGAGACTGAGTCCCTAGTTTCCAAAATCGGGGAAAGATAACAAGAGGAAAAGGGCTTCGAAACCTGAAGACACCCAGGATAAGAGAGCCCCTGCTCGAAGGCAGAGGAGGAAACTCAATCAAGTAGACATAGACTCAATCCACTAACCGAATGAAGAAGAAAAGGAAGAGGGCGAAGAGTCGGTCTTGGTGACCCGAACCAGGACGCCAACTAAGGTCGTCAAGTTTTCTGAACCGGAAACCCTGCCTCGTGAAGAGGAGACTCCAAAGGAAAATGCTGGCAAGGCCCCCGAGTCTCCTAAGATTGAGATTATTCCCCTGTCTTCAACAAGAAAAACGAAGGGGGCAAATACCGAGAACCCCGAGGCTGAATAGACTGCCTCGAGCGACTTGCTCGGGGCCATGACTAGGGCTGCTTATCGGGCGGATTGGGCGGTTATTTACTCTTAACGGTTTAGCTTATAAGTTATCGTATTTTAAATGTATTAATCCGCTAGCCACCCAATAAGATATCGGGTGGATTGGTATCGGTTTAGCTCTTATCGGGCGGTTTATCGGCCTAATTCAAACTATATTCATTGAATTACTAGAAAATATGCACCAACAATCTAAATGCTCTCTTGACCAAACCCATTTCATTTCTTTAATTCTCTACCAAGACTCATCATGTAATTAGTAAAAATAAAATAGTATAGGGCATTATCATTATTTTTTTCCTCTAGTAATTGATTAAGTTGCCAAACAAAAAAACAATTTAAGTTGTTTACCTGATATTGGCCAAGAAGTGCTTTCGGACGGTTGTGTTGGATCAGATACTGACGAAAAAATTCCAATTTGAATACAGTGCCTATATAATCTGTGACTGGACTTAATTCTCAACAGAATAGGAAAAAGACAATAAAGAAAATAAAAGAATTGAAAAAAAAGTCCTTTCTTTTTGTTTCAAATAATACCAACTCAAAATTAAGAAAAAAGATAGAAGAATTAAGGAAACACGATTCGGTTTAACCGTTAAGAAAATTGAATAATCCGCCCCCAAATCGATAAGCCGTTAATGAAAAAATTTTAATTCGTTCCCCGTCTGTTAAACCGTTAACCCGATACCAATAAGCCATTAAGCTTCAGTTTCGGTTCGATTTTCGGTTTCGGTTCGGTTTTGAACACCCCTAGCCATGACAATAGGTCACTCCCCTCCTCTACCATCTTATTTTTAGGAGGCAATAAAGGACGCTCAAGCTTTGCGAATGCCCGACCCGAGCAGATTCCTCGAAGAAGATGCTTTCCAGGATTGTTTTACTAGGGTCAATGATGTCGTTGACCTCAATGACGCATTTACCCTCTTTGAAGAGGCTCATCGTCTCTTCTCTCGGGTAAGCACTAACTCTTATCGTTGCCAATTTTTCCTTCTCCTTTTGCATTAACTAATATCTCTTTTTTCTGCGTAGGCCATTACTAAGTTTGGAGCCAAACTAAGCCAACATGAGGTCGAGCTCAAGAGATCCTCGTAGTTGGGAAGTCTATGAGGCTTCTTTACAGTAAAAAGGAGGAGGAGGAGCTCAAGGACTTACGAGAAGATTTGGCTAATGCTCGTCAAAATGAGACCGAGTTAGACAAGCAAGTAACCCTCGTTTTGTAAGAGTATGGTCTAGTTGACCCAACTGTGGAGGCTAATACTTCAGTGTATCAGCAACAGCAAAAATTGGACAGGCGGCTTCGAGAGGAGGTCGCTCAAGTTAAGGTCGACTATAACTAGTTGAAGGAAAACATGGATCGACTTACTGGTGAGAAAGAGGCTGCCTAGCCAACCTGGACTCAGCAGAGACTCAACTTCGAGGAATCAAAGTAAAAAATCTGGCCCAGGCCAAGAAGGTCGATGAGCTCGAGGCTAAACTTGCCATAACCGGGGCTGAGATTGTTGAAGCCCGGGCCGAGTTCGAGAGGACGGAGGCCATGACTAATAAGACTATTGCTGTGTACCTAAAGGATACCAAGGATGCTCAAATGGAACTGAGGGAAGCCTCCAACCAGGAGAAACGGATCAGTTATTTGGCCAAGTATCAATCCCGGAGGGAGACCGTAGAAGAGATCTATTCTCGAGGTTTCGAACTCACCGAAGAGATAGCCCAAGGAAAAGCACTTGAGGCCGATGCCAAGTTCCTCGACTCCTCCAACGACGATGACGATGATGAAGGCATTCAAAGCGGGTCTGATGATGAAACTGGCCCCAAAGAAGAAGCTGCTCCCGAGGGAGAGACCATCCATGGGCATAGATAGGATTTTCCTTTCTTCTTGTATTGTTCTTTTTTTTTGTAAGACCCTTTATCGGTCCTTTGTATATATATTTCTCAACATACATAAAAGAAGAATTTTGATATTTCCTCCCTTCATCCTCTTTAACTATGTGTTAGAGATTTTATCTCATATGTTTTCTTAGAGCTCATACCAGGTAATGGTAAGTCCTCGAGCCATGATCAAACCATTATTCATTTAGGTTTGGGATAATAGAACCCTTGGGTTCGAATTGAGTGCCTTCGAGGTCTCAAACTCTAATTGTATTGACCTTTTAGCCTTACCAAATCGGCCCTTAGGTTCTTTTATTTCGGCCTTTAGGATCTTTTTAGGTTGGCCCTTAGGCTATTTAAGTTGGGCCAATTCGGCCTCTCGAACGACTATAATATTTCCCTCTTTTTGGCTAAAAGACTTAGTGAAAATTTCTTTATGCCTTTGCCTGTATTTTTTTTACCCATTGGGTTTTTCAAGGGTTTAATCGATCGGAACCCCATTTGTAATCTGTTTGTGTTACGATAATTTAATACCTCTGAAGGCTTTTTCGAAGGCTGATATTATCGACACCTTTAAATTATTCGAGGGGATGATTTTATTGAAGCATTTCTTTATTTTCTTTGCCGATGGTAGCCTTATTTAACTAGTTTTTCAAAGTATTAGAAGGCCTTTAACTTATGGCGTAAGTTGGACATCTCCGAGATGCATTACTCCGGTCGTAGACTTTTTATATGACTGTAGTCTTTAATATGGTTGTAGCCTTCGGGTGCGTCTATTAGACTTGTTTCCTGATAACCTTTCAAACTTGTCCAAAAGGTTAGTCCCCGAGTATGGTGTCCTTTCCCTTTGTGTCAGCGGATGCCTCTTTTAGGTCTTATAAATTCGAGTTTTAGATATTTGAATGTGCAACTGTCGATGGCATTCCCCGAGTATTCGAGGTGTATTTGTGTATTGTCCCTTGAGTTGTCTCTCACAGAATTACAAGTACGAAGCTCGTATAATAGTAGACTTCTTTGAGACACAAAGTGTTTTGATATAGAAAGAATGCTTCTTTGAATAAATGATACATGCGTACATGTTTTGCCACTGGGGCTCGACTATTCTATGTAGACACGATTCATCTGATCATTTGGACCATTACAAAGTTTTCCTATCAATTCCCTCTTTGGCATGAAGTATTTTCCTCAAAAATATAACCTCCGAGGGTGATTCCCCCAAGTATTCGAGGTTGATTTGAAAAGAAGCCTTGAATACTGTTGAATTCTCCTTAGGTAGCACATAATTGTTGCCTCGTTTAAAACCTCGCTGGAAAAACCCATTTGGGATAACATCCGATCTAAGGGGAAAAGAGTGTATTGTGTGCTTTAAAACCTAAGGTCTACGTGTAGAAAGGTGCCATCGACATGTTCGATCAAACGCTCGCAATGAGTTAGTTTTAAATTCAAATGGAAAAAAAGAGAAGGCCATACCTCCGTAGTAATATCGTTGAGTAGTGATACATTCCAATTGTTAGGATATTGTTAGCCTCCCATCGTTCCAAGTTTGTAAGATCCTTTAACAACAACTCCGATGACTCGGTATGGTCTTTCCCAATTCGGGCCTTGTTTCCTTTCATTCGGGTCTCGAGTATTGATGGTGGCTTTTCGTAGAACTAAGTCCTCGATTCCGAAGTGTCGAAGGTTAGTCCTTCTATTATAATATCTCTCGATTCTTTCTTTCTGCCGCGCCATCCTAGCAAGTGTAGTATCTCATTTTTGTAGCTCGAGGCTAGTACTCATAGCCTCATGATTTGACTCCTCCAATGAATGTCAAAATCTGACACTGTGTTCACCAACCTCGACCGAAATTAAGGCCTCAGAGCCGTATACTAACGAGAATGGGTCACCTATATGATAGACTTCGATGATGTTCAATACCCCAAAGAACCTCAGGTAGAACTTCTCTCCATTTTCCTTTTGCATCGTCCAACCTCTTCTTTAAGTTTTGAATGATAGTTTTGTTTTTTTGATTCGGCCTGTCTGTTCCCACTTGGGTGTTACGGTGTTGATAAGATCCTCTTATTTTTTGTTCTTAGAGGAACTATGTTACCTTGTTGCCGATGAATTGCTTCACGTTGTCACATACGATTTCTGTAGGTATCCTGAATTGACACATAATGTGATCCCCAATAAAGTCAATAACTTCCATTTCTCTGACCTTCTCGAAGGCCTGTGCTTCCACCGATTTAGAAAATTAATCAATCATAAAAAATGAATTTAGCTTTACCTGGGGCCGTTGGTAGAGGGCCAACAATGTCCATTCCTCATTTCATGAAACGCCACGGGGACAGGATTGAGTGAATTTGCTCTCCGGGCTAATGAATCATCGGTGAAAACCATTGGCACTTATAACACTATTTAACAAACTACTTAGTGTCTTTTTCCATGCTATCCCAATAATACCATATTCTAATAATTTTGCGAATGAAAAACTCGGCGCCGAAGTGATTCCCATAAGTACCTTTGTGGATTTCTCGTAAAACATAATCGGTGTCCCTCGGCCCTAAACATACCGCCAATGGTCCATCGAACGTCCTCTTATACAATGTTCCTTTTTCACGACACAAACCTGAGGGGAAAGATCGGCACCCGGTGCCTCACCTAACCTTGTGTACCAACTTGTGACTAAGGGACTCTGAACATATAATGTCATACTTTGTCCATGGGGAAACATTGCAAGACAAATTGTGAAGCAAAATACAAAGCTGAACAGAAACTAATGCTAACTAAACATCAATATTAAGCTGGGCGATAAGCCCGTCATAACTACATCAGTTGACAACCAAACAAAAAATACATATAAGGCCTACAAGCCCAACGTACTGCACTAACTAATGTTTTTACCTTTTTTGCAGTGGTTGCTTGGATACCCCATGCGATCCACGACCTCAAAGATTGGGATCAAAAATTAGCCGTGGCCTCCATGTAAATGAGCGCAAATGACGTGATTTGTCGAAAGGCAAATGGGAGGCCAAACATTATGCTAAGTCCTTCGCCCATGTTTTTTATTCTTTAGTGAATATGTCACCCTGCTCATACCTGTTCTTCATTCATGTAGGTATTGGAGATGCCTCCAAAATGAAGCCATCCCCGTTCGGGAAAGAGACTGAGTCCCTCATTTCCAAAATCGGGGAAAGATAACAATAGGAAAAGGGCTTCGAAACCCGAAGACCCCCAGGATAAGAGAGCCCCTGCTTGAAGGCAGAGGAGGAAACTCAATCAACTGGACATAGACTCAATCCACTAACTAAATGAAGAAGAAAAGGACGAGGGCGAAGAGTCAGCGTTGGTGACCCGAACCAGGAAGCCAACTGAGGTCGTCAAGTCTTCTGAACTGGAATCCCTGCTTCGTGTAGAGCAGATTCTGAAGAAAAATGCTTGCAAGGCCCCCAAGTCTCCTAAGATTGAGATTATTCCCCCGCCTTCAACAAGTACAATGAATGAGGCAAGTATTGAGAACCCCGAGACTGAACAGACTACCTAGAGCAACTTGCTCGGGGCCATGACAATAGGTCACTCCCCTCCTCTACCATATTATTCTTAGGAGGCAATAAAGGACGCTCAAGCTCTGCGAACGACCAACCCGAGTAGGTTCATCGAAGAAGATCCTTTCTAGGATTGTTATAGTGGGGTCGATGATGTCGCCGACCTCAATAAAGCATCTACCCTCTTTGAAGAGGCTCATCGTTTCTTCTCTCGGGTAAGCACTAACTCTTATTGTTTCCAATTTATTCTTCTCCTTTAGCATTAACTGATATCTCTTTTTTTATGTAGGACATTACTATGTTTGGAGCCGAACTGAGCCAACATGAGGCCGAGCTCAAGAGATCTTCGGATGAAGGGAAGTCCATGAGGCTCCATTACAATAAAGAGGAGGAGGGGCTCAAGGACTTACGAGCAGATTTGGATAAAGCTCGTCAAAATGAGGTTGAGTTAGGCGAGCAAGTAACCCTCGTTTTGCAAGAGTATGGTCTAGTTGACCCAACTATGGAGGCTAACACATCAGTGTATCAGCAGCAGCAAAAATTGGACATGAGCAGGTAGCTTGAGGGGAGGTCGATAAAGTTAAGGCTGACTATAACCAGTTGAAGGAAAACATGGATCAGCTTGCTAGTGAGAAAGAGGGTGCCCTAGCCAACCTGGCCTCAGCTGAGGCTCAGCTTCAGGGAGTCAAAGTAAAAAATCTGGCCCAAGCCAAGTAGATCGATGAGCTCGAGGCTAAACTTGTCGCAATCGGGGTTGAGGTTGTTGAAGCCCGGGCCGAGATCGAGAGGACGGAGGCCACAACTAATAAGACTATTGTTGTGTACCTAAAGGATACCAAGGCTGATCAAATAGAACTAAGGGAAGTCTCTAACTAGCAGAAACGGGTCAGTGATTTGGCCAAGTATCAATCTCAGAGGGAGACCCATGAAGAGATCCATGCTCGAGGTTTCGACCTCACCGAGGAGATAGTCCAAGCAAAAGCACTAGAGGTCGATGCCTAGTTCCTTGTTTCCTCCAACGACAATGACGATGAAGAAGGCATCAGAAGTAGGGAAGAAGCTGCTTTCGAGGGAGAAACCAACCCTGGGCATAGAAAGGAATTTCCTTTCTTCTTGTGTTGTTCTTCTTTTTTGTAGGACCCTTTATCGGTCCTTTGTATATATCTTTTTCAACATACATAAAATAAGAATTTTGATATTTCCTCCCTTCATCCTCTTTAACTGTGTGTTAGAGATTTTATCTCAGATGTTTTCTTAGAAACTGCCATGGTCGAGCTCAAATAAGTTCAAGATTTTGGGCGTAGACCTTTACGAGCTCATACAGGGTAATGGTAAGTGCTCGAGACATGATCAAACCATTATTTCTTTAGGTTTGGGATAATCGAACCCTTAGTTTTGAATTGAGTGAGTGCGAGGTCTCAAACTCTAATTGTATTGACCTTTTAACCTTACCACATCAGCCCTTAGGCTCTTTTACATCGGCCTTTAGGCTCTTTTTAGGTTAGCCCTTAGGCTCTTTATGTTGGGCCAATTCGGCCTCTCGAACGGCTATAATTCTTCCCTCTTTTTGGCTAAAAGACTTAGTGAAAATTTCTTTATGCCTCGTCATGTATTTTTTACCCATTGGGTTTTTCGAGGGTTCAATCGATCGGAACCCCATTTGTAATTTATTTGTGTTACGATAATTTAATACCTCTTGAGGTCTTTTTGAAGGCTTATATTATTGAAACCTTTAAATTATTCGACGGGCTGATTTTATCGAAGCCCTTCTTTATTTGCTTTGCCAGGGTAGCCTTATTTAACCGATTTTTAGAAGTATTAGAAGGCCTTTAACTTATGGCGTAAGTTGGATATCTCCAAGCTGCATTATTCCGGCCATAGACTTTTTATATGACTGTAGTCTTTAATATGGTTGTAGCCTTCGGGTGCGTCTATTAGACTTGTTTCCTGACAACCCTTGAAACTTGTCCAAAAGGTTAGTCCCCGAGTATGATGCCCTTGTCCTTTGAGTCGGGGGATGCCTCTTTTAGGTCTTATAAATTCAAGTTTTAAATATTCGAATGTGTTGACTGTCAATGACAGTCCCCAAGTATTCGAGGTGTATTTGCATTTTGTCCCTTGAGCTGTTTCACATAGAATTACAAGTATGAAGCTCGTATAATAGTAGACTTCTTTGAGACACAAAGTGTTTTGATATAGAAAGAATGCTTCTTTGAATAAATGATACATGCATACAAGTTTTGCCATTAGGGCTCGACTATTCTATATGGACACGGTTCATCTGATCGTTTGGCCCATTACAAAGTTTTCCTATCGATTCCCTCTTTGGCATGAAGTATTTTCCTCGAAAATATAACCTCCGAGGGTGATGCCCCCAAGTATTTGAGGTTGATTGAAATGAAGCCTTGGATACTGTTGAATTCTCTTAGGTAGCACATAATTGTTGCCTCGTTAAAAACCTCGCTAAAAAAACCCATTTGGGATAACATCCGATCTAAGGGAAAAATAGTGCATTGCGTGCTTTAAAACCTAAGGTCTTCGTGTAGAAAGGTGCGATCGACATCATCAATCGAACGCCTGTAATGAGTTAGTTTTAAATTCAAATGGAAAAAAAGAGAAGGTCATACCTCCATAGTATTATCGTTTGAGTAGTGATACATTCCAATTGTTAGGCAATTGTTAGCCTCCCATCGTGCCAAGTTTGTAAGATCATTTACCGACAACTCTGATGACTCGATATCATCCTTCCCAATTCGGGCCTAGTTTCCCTTGATTCGGGTCTAGAGTATTGAGGGTGAGTTTTCGTAAAAGTAAGTCCCCGATTCCGAAATGTTGAAGGTTAGTCCTTCTATTATAATATCTCTCGATTCTTCTTTCTGACCTACCATCCGAAAAAGTGTAGCTTCTCGTTTTTCATCTAGTAGCTCGAGGCTAGTATTCATAGCCTCATGATTTTAACCTCCAATGAATGTCGAAATCTTGCACTAGGTTCCCTGACGTTGATCGGAATCAAGGCCTCGGAGCCGTATACTAATGAGAATGGAGTCGCCCCCGTGCTGGACTTCAATATTGTTCAATACCCCAAATAACCTCAGGTAGGACTTCTCTACATTTTCCTTTTGCATCATCCAACCTCTTCTTTATGTTTTGAATGATAGTTTTGTTTGTTGATTCGTCCTATCTGTTCCCGCTCGGGTGGTACAGTGTTGATAAGATCCTCTTATTTTGTGTGCTTCAAGGAACTACGTTACGTTGTTGCCGACGAATTGCTTCCCATTGTCACATACAATTTCGGTAGGTATCTCAAATCGACAAACAATGTGATCCCCGATAAAGTCAATAACTTCCATTTCTCTGACCTTCTCGAAGGCCTGTGCTTCCACCCATTTAAAAAAGTAATCAGTTAAAAAATAAAATGAATTTAGCTTTACTTGGGGGAGTTGGTAGAGGTCTAACAATGTCCATTCCTCATTTCATGAAAGGCCACGGGGACAGGATTGAGTGAAGTTGCTCTTCGGGCTGATGAATCATCGTTGCAAACCGTTGACGCTTATCACACTATTTAACAAACCCCTTAGTGTTTTTTTCCATGTTATCCCAGTAATACCTTGTTCTAATAATTTTGCGAATCAAAGACTCGGCGCCGGAGTGATTCCCACAAGTACCTTTTGTGGATTTCTTGTAGAACATAATCGGTGTCCGCCAGCCTTAAACATACCGCCCATGGTCCACCGAACGTCCTCCTATGAAATGTTCCATTGTCACGGCACGAACCTGGGGGGCGAGACCGGCACCCGGTGCCTCATCTGACCTTTCATACCAACTTGCGACTAAGGGACTCTAAACATATAATGTCATACTTTGGCCATGAGGCAACATTGCAAGATAAATTGTGAAGCAAAATATAAAGCTGAATAGAAACTAATGTTGACTAAACATCAATATAAAGCTGGGCGATAAGGCCATCATAACTACAACCGCTGGCAACCAAACAAAATATACATATAAGGCGTACAAGCCCAACGTACTTCACTAACTGATGTCTTTACCATTTTTGCAGCGGTTGCTTGGATGCCCCATGCAATCTATGACCTCGAAGATTAGGTCCAGAAAATAGCCGCGACCTCCACGTATAATGAGCACAAATGACATGATTTGTCAAAAGGCAAATGGGAGGCCAAACATCAAGGTAAGTCCTTGCGCATGTTTTTGATGCTTTAGTGAATATATCACCCTACTCATGTATGTTCTTCATTTATGTAGGTATTGAAGATGCCTCAGAAATGAGGCCAGCCCCATTCGAGGAAGAGGCTGAGTCCCCCATTTCCATAATCGGGGAAGGATAACAAGAGAAAAAGGGCTTCGAAACCTGAAGACCACCAGGATAAGTGAGCCCCTGCTTGAAGGCAGAAGAGAAAACTCATTCAAGTGGACATAGACTCAATCCACCAACTGAATGACGAAGAAGAGGACGAGGGTGGAGAGTCGGCGTTGGTGACCAGAACCAAGAATCCAACTGAGGTGGTCAAGTCTTTTGAACCGAAAACCTTGCCTGCTGAAGAGGAGACTCTGAAGAAAAATGTTGGCAAGGCCACCGAGTCTCCTAAGATCGAGATTATTCCCTCGCCGTCAACAAGTACACCGAAGGGGGCAAGTACCGAGAACTTAGAGGCTGAACAGACCACCCCGAGCAACTTGCTTGGGGCAATGACAATAGGTCACTCCCCCTCCTCTACCATCTTATTCTGAGGAGGAAATAAAGGACGCTCAAGCTCTGCGAACGCCCGACCAGAGTAAGTTCCTCGATGAAGATCCTTTCCAGGATTTTTTTACTGGGGTCGATGATGCCACCTGCCTCAATGATGCATCTACCCTCTTCGAAGAGGCTCATCGTATCTTCTCTCAAGTAAGCACTAACTCTTATTGTTTCCAATTTTTTCTTCTTCTTCTTCTTCTGCATTAACAAATATCGCTTTTTCCTGTGTAGGCCATTGCTAAGTTTATAGCTGAACAGAGCAAATTTGAGGCCGAGCTCAAGAGATCCTCGGATGAAGGGAAGGCCCATAGGCTCTTTTGCAGTAAAAAAGAGGAGGAACTCAAGGACATACGCGCAGATTTGGCCAAAGCTCGTCAAAATGAGGCCGAGCTAGACAAACAGGTAACCCTCGTTTTGCAAGAGTATGGTCTAGTTTACCCAATTGTGGAGTCTAACACTTCAATGTATCATCTGTAACAAAAATTGGACATGATCGGGCAGCTTTGATGGGAAGTCGATCAAGTTAAGGCCGAATGCAACCAGTGGAAGGAAAACATGGATTGCTTTGCTGGTGAGAAAGAGGTTGTCCTAGCCAACCTGTCCTTGACTGGGACTCAGCTTCAGGAAGTCAAAGTAAAAAATGTGGCCCAGGCCAAGAATATCGATGAGCTCGAGGCCAAACTTGATGCAACTGGGGCTGAGGTTGCTGAAGTTATGGCCCAGATCAAGAGAACGAAGGCCACGACTGACAAGATAATTGTTGTGTACCTAAAGTATGGCAAGGATGCTTAATTGGAACTAAGGGAAGCCTCCAACCAAGTGAAACGGGTCAGTGATTTGGCCAAGTGTGGATCCCAGAGGGATACCCTCGTAAAGATCCATGCTCGAGGTTTTGACCTCACCGAGGAGATAGCCCAATAAAAAGCACTCGAGGTCGATGCCAAGTTCATCGTCTCCTCCTCCAACAATGACGATGATGAAGGTAGCCAAAACGGGTCCGTTGATGAAGCTGGGCCAGAAGGAGAAGCTGCACCCAAGGGAGAGACCATCCTTGGGCATAGATTGGATTTTCCTTTATTCTTGTATTGTTTTTTTTTGTATGACCCTTTTATCAGTCCTTTGTAGATATCTTTTTCAACATACATAAAAGAAGAATTTTGATATTTCCTGCCTTGTAAAATTTATGCAATGAATTCATCCTCTTTATTTATGTATTAGAGATTTTATCTCAGATGTTTTCTTCGCAACTGCCATGGTCGAGCTCAAATAAGTTCGAGATTTTGGGCATAGAGCTTTAAGGGCTTATACCAAGTAATAGTGAGTCCCCGATCCATTATCAAACCATTATTCATTTAGGTTTGGGATAATCGAACCCTTGGGTTCGAATTAAGTGAGAGCGAGGTCTCGAATTCTAATTGTATGGACCTTTTAGGCTTACCAAATAGGCCTTAGGCTCTTTTTCGGTTGGCCCTTAGGCTCTTTAAGTTGGGCCAATTCGGCCACTCGAACGACTAAAATTTTTCCCTCTTTTCGGCTAAAAGACTTAGTGAAAATTTCTTTATGCCTTAGCATGTGTTTTTTGTACACGTTGGATTTTTTGAGGGTCCAATTGATCGGAAGGCTGATATTATCAAAGCCTTTAAATTATTCAAGGGGCTGATTTTATCGAAGCCCTTCTTTATTTGCTTTGCCGAGGGTAGACTTATTTAACCAATATTTCAAAGTATTAGAAGGCCTTTAACTTATGGCAGAAGTGGGACATCTCCGAACCGCATTATTTCGGCCTTAGACTTTTTATATAACCATAGTCTTTAATACGGTTGTAGCCTTCGGGTGCGTCTCTTAGATTTGTTTCGCGATAACCTTTCGAACTTGTCCAAAAAGTTAGTCCTCGTGTATGATGGCCTTGGCCTTTGCATTGGGGGACGCCTCTTTGATGACTTATAAATTTGAGTTTTAGTTATTTGAATGTGTTGACAGTCGATGACAGTCCCCGAGTATTCGAGGTGTATTTGCGTTTTGGCCCTTGAGCCGTTTCTCATAGATTTACAAGTATGAAACTCGTATAATAGTAGACTTCTTTGAGATATCTTTGAATTAAAAGATCTCTTCTCTCTCCTAAAAGTGCACGACGGCGACTGCCCTTCATGGCCTCCACGGCTAGTGGCCAGCCTCCTCCCAAAGTTGGTTTGTCATCTTCCTCCCCCACTCAGCCGTTACTAACCTCTACAAACCCTAATCCACCTAAATCTTATGCAAATTTATTAAACCCTACTATCATAAATACGCATATGCAAACCCTAGCTATGCTACCATTGAAACCAGTTGAGTTCCTTCATGGAGAACCAGTTGTGAAGTGGAAAAAACAAGAAGTGAAGCAATCCATCGTACATAAGGACTTCAACTTGCAGTTCTTGGAAATTTTAATATGGGAAGCCTATTATTGGTGAATTACGTAAAGTGATTCCAATTCAATGTGAGATTAAAGGTCATTGTTCAATTGGTTTAATTGAAGATAATCATGTGTTGATTAGGCAGCTGTTATTGGAGGATTATGTTCATCTTCTGTCAAAACCAGCTTTTTGTTTAAAGGCTCAATCAGACATGTGGCAGATGCGTTGTACAAAATGGAATCCATGGTAGTCACCTGATGAAGAGACTCCAATTGCCATAGCTTGGATTAGCTTTCCAGAACTTCCTCCAAAATTCTTTGGTAAGGAATGTGTATTTTCATTAGCTCATGTTGTTGGTAATCCTTTACATATAAACTTCGCAACTCAAAATGGGACTAGACCTAGTTGTGCTAAGGTGAAGGTGGAAGTTAACTTGTTAGGTAAGTTCCTTCAACGTATTAAGATTGTGGAAGAAGCTGATGAATCTGGGCTAGAAGAGTTTAAACCGATTAGGATTAAGTATGATTATATGCCAAAATATTGCAAGCTTTGCAAGAAAAAAGGGCATAGTGAGCCAGAATGCTGGGTAATTCATCCTGAATTACACAAGAGATTTGATGAAGATGTTGAGGTTCAAGGCAAGGAGAAGACAGTTATGGTAAGCACTGATGTTTTTTTTTACAACTGCAAATTCAACAAAGGTTCTTTCAAGTGGAAAGGTGGTTGGTAAGCCTTCTACCAATCATTCCAAGCAGGAATGGATACAAGCACGGAAGAACAAATACCAACGGGATAATAGGGGTCACATTGTTAATAATAAACAAGGTAAGGAAGCTGACAAGGGTAAAGGGAAGGCCAAACTTGAGGAAGTAGCAACCAATAACAAGTTTAATGCACTAGAGGTTGAGAAAGTTCATCAACCTACTCTACAAATTACTGAAGGCAAATGTGAGGATCATAGCAATGGTAAGAAGAAGGAACATGGGGAAAAGCAATCCCAGAAGGGACATGAGAAGGAAAAGGAAGGCAATACCGGAGTGTCAAGCCCCAATCTTAAGGCTTCCAGGGTTAAGGTTGGGGAAGATGCTAATGTTAAGCCAGCTGGAGAAGGCAATCAATAGGAACTTAAGCGTGTGAAGAAGGAAGCAGTTGAGAAAGTGATAGAAGATCAGCATAATAGGAACTTAGCTAAGGCTAATCCTATTGTTCCTAGTGATCAAAGTACTGATGAAAAGGCTTATAAGGAATCCACAATCGACTAGGTTCATAGAAGGTTTGGAACTAGCAAAGAGGAGCTAAGGCAACTCAATGTGACTACAAACCAATCATGTCAAGATATTCTGTCTTAAACATTTGCAGATTCTTGGCAGCTTGAGGACATTGATGGGGTAAATTCAACAAATGTTTTGCGGAGTGGTGCAATTGAGGTAGAGGATGATCAACTAGGCACGACAAAGACAACAGGAGACAAAGTGAGTGATAGCAGCCCACCTAGCGATAGGCTGGCGACGGCAGGCCTAAAGCTAGGCTCCCCAGGAAATTGGCTGGCGACGCAAGGCCTAAAGCCAGGTACCTCAGGCGATAAGCTGGCAATGTCAGTCCAGGCGTCAGGATCACCTGATGAAGCAACGACATTAAACCTTATCCCTAGAGCAACTGGAAAGATTTTTGCCTATGTAGATGGTGTTCTGGTGTATGCATTGGAGAACAAATTTGATGATAATGTGAAGGTTAGGATGATATAGTAGGGTCATACCAAAGCACAGGCAATGGAAAAGGTGGTGATATCAATAGAACAGACATTTTTGAGCAGACTACAACAGTAATTCCTGGGCTAGGCAGTGTATATGAGCATCAATTCAAAATGATGCAGGCTATTGCTTCTTCTATGGTGAATAGCAATGAAAAGGCTAATGAGCAGACAATTGTTCCAAGAGCGTATGGGAAATAGAAGAAATGCCTATGGAATATGGCACTGATCAAATTATGCAGCTGCATCTTAATGTTCCACTGAAGACTCCACTACAACATTTACATGATTTAGTTACACACAATGTGGCACTAATTGATGAAGACTTAATGAGACAAAATCCTATAGAGGATGAGGGAGATGATGAATCAATAGTATAAAACTTCAAACATATGGTTAGGGATGGGGATCTATCACCTACCGCTAGTGCTAAAGGAGGTAAGAAACAAAGAAGAATCAGAATAAAGAGCCACAACAACCTTCACGAATTATGCCCAGGAGGGCAACTTCTCTATATAAATGATGATCAAAAAAATAATATGGAACATAAGGTCTGTGAATACACAAAAGGCCTTTCCTAGGGTGATCAACATGAATAGGGAGCATAACTTTTGTGTAGTTGCATTAATGGAGCCTTTTCAAAAGAAGAGACTCATTGATAGACATAGAAGAAGGTTGAGTATGGAGACTGCTTGTGCAAATATTAATGGGCAAATATGGTTTTTCTTTGATGCAGTGGTGGAATGGGAATTAGTGGAGGATACTGAGCAACAGGTGACTATAAGAGTGTTTCACCATGACCTGGGTCAGCACATGTTGATGACATTTATTTATGCAAAATGTTCAGCAGTGGAGAGGTTGGGATTGTGGGATCACTTGTATTACTTAGAAAGTGATATGAAATTTCCATGGCTAGTAGGAGGGGATTTCAATGTGATATTTCATGAAGATGAGAAAATAGGAGGACTACCAGTACACCCTCCTGAATATAAGGATTTTGCATTTTTTGTAAACTCTTGTGATTTGTTTGAACAAGGATACAAAGGAAGTCCATTTGCATGGTGGAATGGAAAATCTAATGCTATGTGTATATTCAAAATATTGGATAGGATCTTTGTGAATTTGACATTTCAAAACATGTTGCCAACTATTGAAGTTGAACATATAATCAGAACTGGATCAGATCATGCACTATTGTTAATGACATGTGGGGAGAAGACCACCAATTTTGTCAAGCCTTTCTGGTTCTTGAACTTTTGGACTAAACATGCTACATTATGGATGTGGTGAGGTAGAATTGGGAAGCCGATTTTATAGGGGATCCATTTTTTATGTTCAAGCAGAAGCTCGAGAAGGTGAAGGCACCACTATCAAGATGGAGTATCGAAACAGTTGGTGATATCTTCAACCAGTTGGCTATTTTGGAGGACATTGTTAGGGTGAAAGAGATGTTGTTTGAAGAACAGCCCACAATTGAGAACACGGTTGTGCTTCAAAAGGCTCAATTTGAATTGAAAAAAAAACTTGAGTATTGAGGAGCAGTACTGGAAGCAAAAAGCTGGGATGACTTTCTTTGCTGAAGGAGATAGGAATACAAGTTTCTTTCACAATCATGTCAATGGCAAAAGAAAGAAATTGCAACTGAAGAGGATCAAAAGTGGAAGTGGGGTATGGATTGAAAACTAGGAGTGTCACGACCCTAAAACGGAACCGGTCGTGATGGCACCTATCGTGAAACTTGTCCAACCGACACAAACCCCAAAACTAACCAAAACATTATAGTAAGTCATTTAAAGACATTAATAAGATAAAATCCCATAGTATAAGGTAGGATAATACAGTGCGAAAAACAAAATACAGCCCGACATCGGGGTGTCACCAGCATGAGCATCTATAACTCGCCTAGGAATATGAAAAGACAACATAGTCTGATACAAAGCTAGTACAAAGTGAAATGAAGATATGAAGAAGGAGCATTGGGCTGCGAACGCCAAGCAGCTACCTAGTCAACTCCAAAAGCCTGCTGGATGACAAATCAGCACTCGCTAGCGTGACCCGAAAATCCCGGATCTACACACAGGGTGCAAGGAGTAATGTGAGTATACCAACTCAGTAAGTAATAAAAGTAAAGGCAGTTGAACAGTAAGAAAACATGTAAAACACAACATAATGCTACAACAAAACAGTATAAATCCAGAACAATGCAGTAGAATAGTAAAACTCATAAAAATACCTCAGTTCAGTAAAAACCTTTTTAAAACATCTTTAGTAGTTCAAATGAGTGATGAAAACAGTGAGAAAATGATAGAAACATAAATCAGTCCCTCGGGCAAAACAAGTACCATAAACACCCCTCGGGCATAATACCATCAGAACCAGCCCCTCGGGCTACCTCACAATTACTCATATCAGCCCTTCGGGCAATAACATGAAACAACAACAGCCCCTCGGGCAATATCACATCTCACACTAGGTATCCACGCTCACTGGGGGTGTGCAGACTCTGGAGGGGCTCCTACAACCCAAGCGCTATATCAATCCATATCGTGCCTTAATCAACTGGCCCTCGGCCTCATAACAAGCCACCACGTGGCGTAACAAATCCAGCCCTCGGCCTCATAATCATGAATCAGTACAACATTGCTGCAGCATGCAACCCGATCTCATAATATCCTTACAACACAAGCCCTTGGCCTCACTCAGTCAGAAATCTTTCAAGCCACTCGAGCAACAGTAAAACAAGATGCTCAGCCTAAAATATCATTTAAAATATCAAAACAGAGTAAATATGGTTGAGTTATGAAAATAGTAGAATACAACATGAATGAGTACCAATATGAAGTCAAAACAGTAAGGAATAGTAGTAAAAATCTCTCTAAAGGTCCAAACAGTTGATACGAGGCCCAAATATGGCATTCAGCCCAAAACACAATGATATCAAACAGTTTTTAATTAAATACGCAATTTAACAGTCACATGGTACGGACTAAGTCACAATCCCCAATGGTGCACAACCCCACGTTGGTCATCTAGCATGTGCGTCAACTCAAAGTAGCACAACAATGTGAAATCCGGGGTTTCATACCTTCAGGACAACATTTACAATCATTACTTACCTATATCCGGTCCAAACTCTAGCCCGCTATGCCTTTGCCTTTCGAATCGGCCTCCGGATGCTCCAAATCTAACCAAAAACATATTTATACCATCAAAATATGCTAAGGGAATAAAGCCCACTCGAAAATAACCAATTTACATCAAAATACCAAAATTGGCCAAACCTGACCCTCGGGCCCATGTCTCGAATTCCGATAGAAATTACAAAACTAGAATCTTTACACTCCCACGAGTTCATGCATATCAAATACATCAAAATCCGACCACAAACGAACCCTCATATCCTCAAATCAAAGTCTCAAATTCCATGCCCTAACTCCCCAAATCTTAAGCTATAGATTCCACAAATTCCATGTTTAATTAGGTAGAAATCATAATAAGATCGAGTATTAAGTCCATAAATCTTACCTCCAGGTGTTTCCCCTTGATTCCCTCTTCAATCCTTCACAAAAAGATCCAAAATCACTCAAAAATGGTAAAAGTTAGACCCAAAATTAAAGACAATGGCTATTAAAACATTCTGCCCAAGTGACCCTTTCCTTATTCGCGAACACGGTCAAAGCCTCGCATTCGCGAAGCACAAAAATGTTGACCACATAAATCCTTCTTTGCGAACGCGACATCCTGAATGCGAAAGCGAAGCTTCCGCTCCTCAACCCATCGCGAACGCGGCCTCTAGCTCGTGAATGCAAAGCGCAAATGAACCTGGACCCAGTTGTTCCCATCTACTCTACGCGAATGCGGGAAACTCATCACGTTCGTGATGAACACTGAACCTAACCCTTCGCGAACGCGAAGGCCAAATGTCTGCAACACCGACAGTAGATTTTCTGCAACTTCCCACAACAAGATTTGATCTGTTCAACCACCCAAAACTCACCCGAGGCCCTCGAGACCTCAACCAAACATGCCAACATATCCCATAACAACCTTCAAACTTGTTCCAACCCTCGGAATGCTCAAAACAACATCAAAACAACAAATCATCATCGGATTCAAGCCTAAGAATTCCAAAAACTTCCAAATCCCGCTTTTGATCAAAAAATTTGGCAAACCTCATCCGAATAACCTGAAATTTTGCACACACGTCACGAATGAGACAACAGACCTACTCCAAATTTTGGAATTCCATTCTGACACCTATATCAAAATCTCACTTATCAACCAGAAAATGCCAAAATTCCAATTTTGCCAATTCAAGCCTAAATCTACTTCGAACCTCCAAAACACATTCCGATCACGCTCCTAAGTCCCAAATCACCTCACAAAGATATCTGAACCATCGAAATTCACATCCGAGCCCTTTTTCACATAAGTCAACATCTGGTTGACTTTTCCAACCTAAGCTTACCCAACAGAGACTAGGTGTCTCATTCCTTTACAAAACCTCTCCGAACTCGAGCCAACCAACCTGATACCACATAGACATAAAAAAGCAAAATTGGGGGAAACAGAGCGGTAACTCATGAAATGACCGGTCGTGTCATTACCTCCTCCCCCTCATAAACAAATGTCCGTTCTCGAACGGGTCAAGAAACATACCTGAAGTCTCAAATAGGTGAGGATATTTTCTCCTCATCTCCTGCTCGATCTCCCAGGTAGCCTCCTCCACAGGCGGACCTCTCCACTACACTTCCACTAAAGCTATATCCTTTGACCTCAACTTTCGAACCTGACGCTCCAAAATAGCTACTTGCTCCATATCATAAGTCAAATCATCATCTAACTGGACCGTGCTAAAATCCAAAACATGAGACGGATCACCAATATACTTCCGGAGTATAGAAACATGAAATACCGGATGCAAACTCGATAAGCTGGGTGGAAAAGCAAGCTCATAAGCCACCTCCCCAATCCTCCGAAGCACCTCAAAAAGCCCAATGAACTGAGGACTCAATTTAACCTTCTTCCCAAATCTCATAACACCCTTCATGGGTGAAACCTTCAACAGAACCTACTCACCAACCATGTAGGATGCATCCCGAACCTTCCTGTCAGCATAACTCTTTTTTCTCGACTACGCTGTACGGAACCGCTCCTGGATCACCTTCACCTTGTCTAAAGCATCCTGCACCAAGTCTATACCCAAAAGCCTAGCCTCACCCTACTAAAACCAACCGACCGGAGATCTACACCGCCATACAAAGCCTCATATGGAGCCTTCTGAATACTCAACTGGTAACTGTTGTTATAAGCAAACTCTGCGAGTGGTAAAAACTGATCCCATGCCCCTCCAAAATCAATGACACAAGCGCGCAACATGTCCTCCAATATCTGAATAGTGCGCTCGGACTGCCCATCCATCTGAGGGTGAGTAGTTGTGCTCAACTCAACCTGAGTACCCAATTCTCTCTGCACGGCTCCCCAAAACTGCAAAGTAAACTGAGTACCTCTATCTGAAATGATGGAAACTAGGACACCATGCAAACGAACAACCTCCCGATTATATATCTCTGCCAACCGCTCTGAAGAATAGCTAGTACACACAGGAATGAAGTGCGCGAACTTGGTTAGCCGATCCACAATCACCCAAATAGCATCCAACTTCTTCAAAGTCCATGGGAACCCAACTACAAAGTCCATGGTGATCCATTCCCATTTTGACTCTGGAATATCTATCTACTGAAGCAAGCCACCCGGTCTTTGATTCTCATATTTCACCTGCTGACAATTGAGACACCGAGCTACAAATCCTACAATGTCCTTCTTCATTCCCATCCACCAATAATGTTGTCTCAGATCCTGATACATCTTTGCGGCACCCGGGTGAATGGAATACCGCAAGCTATGGCCCTCCTCTAGAATCAACTCCTGAAGCCCATCCATATTGCGCACACATATCCGGCCCTACATCCTCAATACCCAATCATCACCATTAGTCACATCTCTGGCATCATCGTGATGAACTATGTCCTTGAGGACATGAAAATGAGGATCATCATATTGGCGCTCTTTGATGCGATCAAATAAGGAAGACCGAGAAATAACACAAGGTAATACCTGACTGGGCTCCGAAATATCCAACCTCACGAACCGATTGGCCAAGGCCTGAACATCAAGTGCAAGAGGTCTCTCCCCAACTAGAATATATGCCAAACTCCCCATACTCACCGCCTTCCAGCTCAAAGCATCGACCACCACATTGGCCTTCCCCGGATGGTACAAAATGGTAATATCATAATCCTTTAGCAACTCCAACCATCTCCGCTGCCTCAAATTGAGATCGTTCTGCTTGAAAAAATGCTAGAGGCTACGATGATCAGTAAACACCTCACAAGACAAACCATACAAATAATGCCACCAAATCTTCAACGCGTGAACAATGGCAGCCAACTCCAAATCATGAACAGGGTAATTCTTCTCATGGGGCTTCAACTGATGAGAAGCATAAGCAATAAATCTACCCTCATACATCAACACACATCCAATACCAACTCTCAAAGCATCACAATACACGGTATATGAACTTGAAGCTAATGGCAAAACTAATACTGAAGTTGTGGTCAAGGCAGTCTTAAGCTTCTGAAAGCTCTCCTTGCACTCATCCGACCACATGAAAAAAGCACCCTTTTGAGTCAACTTGGTCAAGGACGATGCGATAGATGAGAATCCCTGAACAAATCGGCGGTAATAACCAGCCAAACTAAGAAAGCTGCAAATCTCTATGGCTGAGGACGGTCTGGGCCAACTCTGAACCGCCTCTATCTTCTTCGGATCAACCTAAATACCCTCACTGGACACCACGTGCCCCAAGAAAGCCACTGAACTGAGCTAAAACTCACACTTGGAGAACTTTGCATAAAGTTTCTCCTCCCTCAATCTCTGCAACACAACTCTCAAATGCTCCGAGTGCTCCTCCTAACTACGCGAGTATACTAGAATATCATCAATGAAAACAATCACGAACGAGTCGAGATATGGCCGAAACACGTTGTTCATCAGATGCATGAACGCTACTGTGGCATTGGTCAGCCAAAAAGACATCACTATGAACTCATAATGACCATATCGGCTTCTGAAAGATGTCTTAAGAATATCTGAGTCCCTGATCTTCAACTGGTGATAATCTGAACGAAGGTCAATCATAGAGAACACTCTCACTCCCTGAAGCTGGTCAAATAAATCATCGATATGAGACAAATGATACTTGTTCTTGATTGTTACTTTGTTCAACTGCCTATATCAATACACATCCTCATCGTGCCATCCTTCTTCTTCATAAATAGAACAGGCTCACCCCAAGGCGACACACTAGGCCAAATAAACCCCTTATCAAAGAGTTCCTAAAGCTGCTCCTTCAACTCCTTCAGCTCTGTTGATGCCATACGATACGGTGGAATAGAAATGGACTGAGTGCCTAGCACCAGATCAATACCAAAATCAATATCCCTGTCAGGTGGCATGCCCGACAGGTCTACAGGAAACACATCGGGAAAATCCCTCACAATAGGAACAAAATCTATACTAGAAGTCTCTGCACTGACATCCTTTACGAAGGCTAAATATGAAAGACAACTTTTCTCACGACCCTAAATGCGGAACTGGTTATGATGGCGCCTCTCGTGAAGACAAGGCCAGTAGACACAACTCCTAATTCATTTTAATAATTATAATAACACAATTTAAGTCATTAACATGATAATAATCCTAAAATAAAAGTGAAATAGTGCAATTTGTGAAAACCAACACAGCCCGACAACGGGGTCTCACCAGTCATGAGCATCTAACATAAGTCTAAGAGTATGAAAGAGTTTATATAGTCTATTACAAAACTAGAACAAGGGAAGTAACATAGGAGGGACAAACACTAGGCTGCGAATGCCGAGCAACTACCTAGTGGACTCGGAATAGCCTGATGGGAGCAATCAACCCTCACTGGCGGGACCCAAAGCTACTGAATCTGCACACATGGTGCAGGGAGTAAAGTGAGTACTCCAACTCAGTGAGTAATAAAAATAAATGAAGACTAAGCGATAAGAAAACATGTAAAACACAGCAAAATGCTACAAGAGGCAGTGTAAAACCAATACAATGCAATAAAATAGTGAAATCTTATAAAAAAACCTTAGTTCAGTATAAGCGTCTTTAAAACACCTTTTTAACAATTAAACAAGTAAATAAAAAGCAGCAAGAAAGATAAACACATAAAATCAGCCCCTCGGGCACAATGACAACAGAAATCTGCCCCTTGGGCAATAACCTGGAACAACCTCAGCCCCTCGGGCTATATCACATATCATACTAGGTAACCGCGCTCACTAGAGGTGTACAGACTCCGAGAGGGTCCCCTTACGGCCCAAGAGCAATATCAAGTCATCTTGTGGCATAATCTATAGGCTCTCAGCCTTATATCAAGCCACCTTGTGGCGTACAACTCAGGCCCTCGGCCTCATAATCATAATCAGTACAACACTATTGGGGCGCGCAGCCCGATCCCATAATAATCCTCACAACACAGGCCTTTGGCCCTACTCAGTCAAAATTCTCTAAAATCCACTCGGGAACAGTAAAATATGATACTCAGCCCCAAAATATCATTTAAGATGTCAAAACAGAGTAAACATGGCCGAGTTATAAAAACAGTAAAATATAGCATGACTGAGTACAAGTATAAAGTCAAAAAATGAGGAAATAGTAGTAAAAATTCCCTACGGGTCCAAAACAGTTGGCACGAGGCCCAAATATGGCATTTAGCCCAAAATATGAAGATAGCAAACAATTTTCAATGGAATATGCAGTAAAACAGTCATTCAGGGAGGACTGAGTCACAATCCCCAACAGTGCACAACCCCACGCTCGTCATCTAGCATGTGTGTCACCTCAAAATAGCACAACGATGTGAAATCTGGGGTTTCATACCTTTAGGACAACATTTACAATCATTACTCACCTCTATCCGGTCCAAACTCTAGCCCGCGATGCCCTTGCCTCTCGAATTGGCCTACGGATTCTCCAAATCTAACCAAAAATCTGTACATAACCATCAAAATATGCTAAGGGAACAAAGCCCACTCGAAAGTAATCAAAATACAATGCAAATCCCGAAATTAACCAAACCCGACCCCCAGGCCCACATCTCGGAATCCAATAAAATTTACATAAATGGAATCCTTATCACTCCACGAGTTCATTCATATCAAAAAGTACCAAAATCCGACAACAAATGACCCCTCAAATCCTCCAGACAAGGTCTCCAATACCAAGCCCCAGTCCCCCAATTTTCTTCCTTAATATCAACTAATACCATGATTAAACAATGGAAAATGATCATAAACTCAAGTAATGAAGCTTAGGGAACTTACCCAACTGATATCCCTCGATTTCGCCTTGAAATGCATTGCCTTAGCTCACTTCCTGTCTTCAAAAATGGAGAACTTAGCAAAAATTCACGAAGGAAGTCTTATATACTTTCTGACCCAGGTCTTTTGCGCCTGCGGTCTCCTCCTCCGCTTCTGTGCTACCGCTTCTGTGGTTTCCACTTAAATCCCATTTTTGCTTCTGCGATGTTATGCTCGCACCTGCACCATCGCAGGTGCGCTTCCTTAGCCACTCTTGCGATCCCAGCCCCTCATGGCCAATTCCGCATATGTGACCATCTGGGCGCTTCTGCGAGCCCGCACCTACGGTCCCCTAGCCGCAGGTGCGGTTATGACAGCAATGGAACATCTTCAACTACCAAAACCAAACTCAAATCTTTCGTCAACCATACGAAATCACCTCGAGACCCCCGATATCTCAACAAAAAGCACACGCAAGTCATATATCACTATTTGAACTTATATCAATCTTCAAAACAACATCGAATCAACCAAAACACATCGAAATCAAGCCTAAGATTCCAAAATCTTCCAAATTCCGCTTTTGATCAAAAAATTTATCAAACCACTTCCGAATGACCTGAAAGTTTTCACACACATCCCAAATGACATAACGGACCTACTGCAACTCCCGGAATTCCATTCCGACCCCTATATCAAAATCTCACCTATCAACCGGAAAATGCCAAAATATCAATTTCGCCAATTCAAGCCTAAACCTACTACGGACCTCCAAAACACGTTCCGATCACACTTCTAAGTCCCAAATCATCTCCCAAAGCTATCCAAACCATCAGAATTCACATCCGATCCCTATTTCACATAAGTCAACATCCGGTTGACTTTTCCAACTTAAACTCACCCAAAAGAGACTAAGTTTCTCAAACCTTGCCAAACCTTTCCGAACCCGAACCAACCAACCTGATAATGTATAATACCGATAAACTAGGCAATACGAAGCAGAAATGGGGGAAAAAGTAGTACCTCATGAGACGACTGGCCGGGTCGTCACATCCTCCCCCTCCTAAACAATGTTCGTCCTCGAACGAGTCAAGAAACATACCTGAAGCCTCAAATAGGCGAGGATATTTGCTCTACATCTCCCGCTCAGTCTCCCAGGTAGCCTCCTCCACAGGCCGACCTCTCCACTGCACTTTCACTGAAGCTATATCCTTTGACTTCAACTTTAGAACCTGACACTCCAAAATAGCTACTGGCTCCACATCATAAGTCAAATAATCATCTAACTGAACCGTGCTGAAATCCAAAATATGAGACAGATCCCTAATTTACTTTCGGAGGATAGAAACATGAAATACTAGATGCACACTCGACAAGCTGGGTGGCAAGACAAGCTCATAAGCTACCTCTCCAATCCTCCGAAGCACCTCAAAAGTCCCAATGAACCGAGGACACAATTTACCCTTCTTCCCAAATCTCATAACACCCTTCATGGGTGAAACCTTCAACAGAACCTTCTCACCAACCATGAAGGACACATGCCGAACCTTTCTGTAAGCATAACTCTTTTGTCTCGACTGCGTTGTATGAAGCCTCTCCTAAATTACCTTCACATTTTCTAAAGCATCCTGCACCAAGTCTGTCCCCAATAGCTTAGCCTCCCCCGGCTCAAACCAACTAACTGGAGATCTACACCGCCTCCTATACAAAGCCTCATATGGAGCCATCTGAATACTCGACTGGTAGCTATTGTTATAAGCAAACTCTACGAACGGTAGAAACGGATCCCATGACCCTCCAAAATCAATGACACAAGCACACAACATGTCCTCCAATATCTGAATAGTGTGCTCGGACTGCCCATCCGTCTCAGGGTGAAAAGTTGTGCTCAACTCAACCTGAGTACCCAAATCTCGCTGCACAAACCTCCAAAATGCGAAGTAAACTGAGTGCCCCAATCTAAAATGATGGAAACTGGGACACCATGCAAGCAAACAATCTCCCGGATATAGATCTCTGCTAACCGCTCTGAAGAATAGGTAGTATACATAGGAATGAAGTGCACGGACTTGGTCAACCGATACAGAATCACCTAAATAGCATCGAACATCTTCAAAGTCTATGGGAGCCCAACTACAAAGTCCATGGTCATCCGCTCCCACTTCCACTCTAGAATATCCATCTGTTGAAGCAAGCTACCCGGTCTTTGATTCTCACATTTCACCTACTGACAATTCGAGCTACAAATACCATAATGTCATTCTTCATCCTCCTCCACTAATAATGTTGTCTCAGATCCTAATACATCTCTGCGCACCCTGATGAATAGAATATCGTGAGCTATGGGCCTCCTCTAGAATCAACTCCCGAAGCCCATCCATATTGGGCACACATATCCAGCCCTGCATCCTCAATACCCCATCATCACCAATAGTTACATCTCTGGCATCATCGTGTTGAACTCAGTCGTTAAGGACAGGGAAATGAGGATCATCATACTGGCGCTCTCTGATGCGATCAAATAAGGATGACTGAGAAATAACACAAGTTAATACCCGACTGAGCTCCGAAATATCAAACTTCATGAACCGATTGGCCAAGGCCTGAACATTAAATGCAAAAGGTCTCTCCCTAACTGGAATATATGCCAAATTCCTTATACTCACCGCCTTCCGACTCAAAGAATTGGCCACCACATTGGCCTTCCCCGAATGGTACAAAATGGTAATATCATAATCCTTTAGCAACTCCAACCATCTCCGCTGCCTCAAATTGAGATCCTTATACTTGAACAAATGCTGGAGGCTACGATGATAAGTAAACACCTCACAAGACACACCATACAAATAATACCTCCAAATGTTCAACACGTGAACAATGGCAACCAACTCCAAATCATGAACATGGTAGTTCTTATCATGGGGCTTCAACTGACGAAAAGCCTAAACAATAACTCTACCATCCTGCATCAACACACATCCAATACAAACTCTCGAAGCATCACAATACACGGTATATGAACCTGAAGCTGATGGCAAAACTAACATTGGAGTTGTGGTCAAGAAAGTCTTAAGCTTATGAAAGCTCTCCTCACACTCATCCGACTACATGAAAAAAGCACCCTATTGAGTCAATTTGGTCAAGGGTGATGCGATAGATGAGAATCCCTGAACAAATCGGCGGTAATAACCTGCCAAACCAAGAAATCTGTGAATCTGTATGGCTAAGGACGGTCTGGGCCAACTTTTAACCGCTTCTATCTTCTTCGGATCAGCCTAAATACCCTCACTGGACACCATGTTCCCCAAGAAAGCCCCTGAACTGAGCCAAAACTAACACTAGAGAACTTTGCATAAAGCTTATCCTCCCTCAATCTCCGCAACACAACTCTCAAATGCTCTGCGTGCTTCTCCTGACTACGTGAGTATACCAGAATATCATCAATGAAAACTATGACAAATGAGTCGAGATAAGGCCGGAACACGCTATTCATGAAATGCATGAACACTGCTAAGGCATTGGTCAGCACAAAAGACATCACCAAGAACTTATAATGACCATATCGGGTCCAGAAAGCCATCTTAAGAATATCTAAGTCCCTTATCTTCAATTGGTGAAAACCTGAACGGAGATCAATCTTGGAGTAACCCTTGCTCCCTGAAGCTGGTCAAATAAATCATCAATGTGAGGCAGAGGATACTTGTTCTTAATTATAACCTTGTTCAACTGCATGTAATTAATGCACATCCTCATAGTGCCATCCTTTTCTTCACAAATAGAACATGCGCACACCAAGGTGACATGCTAGGCCAAATGAACCCCTTATTAAGGAGTTCCTGAAGCCACTCCTTTAACTCCTTCAACTCCTCTGGTGCCATACGATATGGTGGTATAAAAATGGGCTGAGTTCCCACCACCAGATCAATACCAAAATCAATATCCATGTTCGGTGGCATGCTCGGCAGGTCTGCAGGTAACACATCGGAAAAATAACACACAACAGGAACAGAATCGATACTAGGAGTCTCTGTACCGACATCCCTCATAATGGCTAGATATGAAAGACAACCCTTCCCAACCATCCGTTGGGCCTTCAAGAATGAAATTACCCTACTAGGAACATAATCAATCGTACCTCTCCACTCAATCCGCGGCACACCCGGAATAGCCAATGTCATTGTCTTAACATGATAGTCAAAAATAGCATGACACGGAGATAGCCAATCCTTGCATAATATAACATCGAAGTCTACCATACATAACAACAACAGATCCACTCGGGTCTCCAAACCCCCATTAGTCACCATACTTGACCAGTACATATGGTCCATGATAACAATATCGTCCACCGGAGTAGATACACGAGCAGATGAAATAAGAGACTCACGGGGCATATCCAAATAACGAGCAAAATATGATGACATATAAGAATTAGTGGAACCGGGATGAAATAATACAGAGGCATCTATGTGGTAGACTGACACAATACATGTGATCACAACGTCTGAAGCAATAGCATCGGGTCTAGCTAGAAGTGCATAGAAACGGGCCTGACCCCTACTTGATTTACCCCCCCTCTAGGGCGACCCCTAGCTGACTGACCTCCACCCCTAGCTGGCTGGCTGGATGGTGGTGAAGTAACTGGTGCAGAAGCCGATTGCTGACTCCTCTGTTGAGATGAACCCCCAAGATGACGAGGACACTACCTTCACATATGGCCCAACTCTCCACACACATAACAACTCTCAAGTGCTGGAGATGGGGACTGAAGGGAACCCCTAGCACCGGAATGACTAGCAGATGCACCTTGCATAGAAGAGCCCTGAACTAATGGAGTACGGGACGAACTCTAAGCTGGAAGGCCACTAAGTGATGACTGGCCTTGATGAGAACTATGAGAACCATGACCTAATGATGCCCCACGATAACCCGGGCGAGTTGGTTTTGCATGCCTGAATGGACGGCCTCTACCTTATTGTAACTGACCCCTCGAAGGAGCACCACCACAACTACCAGATCCCCGAGGCCTCACGGACTACCTCTCATCTCACTCATGGCAAGGAACTAACTCAATCTCAAGAGCAATGTCTACAACTTCCTCAAAAGTAGCACCAGACACATTCTCCCTGGTCATGAGAATACGAAGCTGATACACGAGGCCATCAACGAACCTCCTGATCCTCTCTCTATCTATTGGAACCAACCAAACAGCATGACGAGCTAACTTTGAGAACCTCATCTCATACTGCGTCACAGTCAAATCTCCTTGATGCAACCACTCAAACTGTCTATACAGCTCCTCTCTGCGAGACTGTGGCACATACTTCTCCAAAAAGAGAACGGAGAACAGCTACCACATAGGGGTGCTGCACCAACAGGCCTACGCCTTTCATACGCCTCTCACCAAGTGAAGGCAGCACCAGAAAACTGAAAAGTAGTGAAAGCGACCCTGCTGGTCTCCAGAATACCCTTTGTACGAAGAATCCTCTAAAACTTGTCCAAGAAACATTGGGCATCCTCGCCCTCTGCACCGCTGAAAGTCGGAGGCTGAAGTCTACCAAACCTCTCCAACCTGCGCTGCTCATCCTCTGGCATGGAAGGAGCTACATAGTCGTGAGCAGTTGTAACTGGCTGGGCTGGATGTGCCCCCGTGTCTGAAGTCCCTGCACGACCTGCTCAGGTGTGCGAGCAGCGGGAGTCTGAGTGCCTCCCGTGGCCTGAGAAGTAGTTGCGACTGTGGTAACTGAGACCGCCTGTACTAGGCCAGTGCATACTGATATAATCTAATCCAGGGCCTCCTGAAGACCTGGAATCACAATGGGAACAACTGGTGCCTAAGGTGGTGCTGCTGGAGCGTCCACAACTGGGACTTGATCCTAAACTGGGCCGGTTGGTGGATCTGCATGTGCTGCCCTAGCTGTTGTGCGGGCTACACCCCTGTCCCTACCGTGACCTTGACTGCGTCCTCAGCCTCTAGTGGCCACAGCTGGTGGTACTGGTGGTCGTCTATCCTACCCAGTCACTCGTGTCCTCTCTAACTGTGAGAGAATAGGAAAATAAAAATTTAGTACTCGGATCAATAGATTCGCACGACAAGAATTTTAAGAATATGAAGTTTTTCCTAAAGGTTCTACGGCCTCTCGAGGATAAATACAGACGTCTCCACACCGATCCACAAGACTCTACTAAACCTGCTCATGACCGTGAGACCTATGTAACCTTGTCTCTAATACCGACTTGTCACGACCCTAAATTCGGACCCGGTCATGATAGTGCCTCTCATGAATACAGGGTCAGCCGACATAACTCCCAATTCATTTTAACAATTATAATAACACAATTTCAGTCATTAATATGCTAATAATCCTAAAATAAAGTGAAATAGTGCAATTTGCGGAAACCAACACAGCTCGACATTGGGGTATGACCAGTCATAAGCATCTATCATAAGTCTAAGAGTATGAAAGAGTTTATACAGTCTATTATAGAACTAGAACAAGGGAAGTAACATAGGAAGGAGAAACACTGGCCTACGAACGTCGAGCAGCTACCTAGTGGACTCCAAATAGCCTGCTGGAGCAACCAACCCTCACTGGCGGGACCCGAAGCTCTTGAATCTGCACACAGGATGCAGGGAGTAAAGTGAGTACTCCAACCCAGTGAGTAATAAAAATAAATGAAGACTGAGCGATAAGAAAACACGTAAAACATAGCAAAATGCTACAAGAGGCAGTGTAAAACCAATACAATGCAATATAACAGTGAAATCTTATAAAAACACCTTAGTTCAGTATAAGCTTTTTTCAAAAATCTTTTTAACAGTTAAACAAGTAAATGAAAAGCAGCGAGAAAGATAAACACATAAAATCATCCCATCGGGCACAATGTCAATAGAAATCTGCCCCTCGGGCAATAACCTGGAACAACATCAGCCCCTCGGGCTATATCACATATCATATTGGGTACCCGCGCTCACTAGGGGTGTACGGACTCCGGGAGGGGCCCTTTACGGCCCAAGAACAATATCAAGCTATCTCGTGTCATAATTAATAGTCTCTCGGCCTCATATCAAGCCATCTTGTGACGTACAACTCAAGCTCTCGGCCTCATAATCATAATTAATACAACACTATTGCGGCATGCAGCCTGATCCCATAATAATCCTCACAACATAGGCCATCGGCCCTAACCAGCTAAAATTCTCTAAAAGCCACTCGGGCATAGTAAAATATGATACTCATCCCCAAAATATCATTTAAGATGTCAAAACAGAGTAAACATGTATGAGTTATAAAAACAGTAAAATATAGCATGACTGAGTACAAGTATAAAGTCAAAACAATGAGGAAATAGTAGTGAAAATCCCCTACAAGTCCAAAACAGTTGGCACAAGGCCCAAATATGGCATTCAGCCCAAAACATAATGATAGCAAACAATTTTCAATCAAATATGCAGTAAAATAGTCATTTGGGGCGGACTAAGTCACAATCCAAAACAGTGCACGACCCTACGCTCGTCATCTAGTATGAGTATCACCTTAAAATAGCATAATGATGTGAAATCTAGGGTTTCATACCCTCAGGACAACATTTACAATCATTACTCACCTCTATCCAGTCCAAACTCTAGCCCGCAATGCCCTTGACTCTCGAATTGGCCTCCGAATGCTCCAAATATAACCAAAAATCTGTACATAACCATCAAAATATGCTAAGGGAAAAAAGCTCACTCGAAAGTAATCAAAATACAATGCAAATCCTAAAATTAACCAAACCCGACCCTTGGGCCCACATCTCGAAATCTAATAAAATTTACATCAATGGAATCCTTATCACTCCACGAGTTCATTCATATCAAAAATACCAAAATCCGACAAAAAATGACCCCTCAAATCCTCAAGTAAAGGTCTTCAATACGAAGCCCTAATCCCCCAATTTTCTTCCTTAATTTCCACTAATACCATGATTAAACAATGGAAAATTATCGTAAAATCAAGTAATGAAGCTTAGGGAACTTACCCAACTGATATCCCTCGATTTCCCCTTGAATTCACTACCTTAGCTCACTTCCCGTCTTGAAAAATGGAGAACTTAGCAAAAATTCGCGAAGGAAGTCTTATATACTTTTTGATCCAGGTCTTTCGCACCCTCGGTCTCCTTCTCCGCTTCTGCGCTACCGCTTCTGTGGTCAAACTACCGCTTCTGTGGTTTCCACTTAAATCCCATTTTCTGCATCTGCGATGTCATGCCCGCACCTACGCCATCGCAGGTGCTCTTCCTTAGCTGCTCCTGCGGTCCCAACCCCTCATTGCCAATTCCGCATTTGCAACCATCTGGGAACTTCTGCGAGCCTGCACTTGCGGTCCCCTAGCCACAGGTGCGGTTATGACAAAAATAGAACATCTTCAGGTGCCAAAACCAAACTCAAGTCTTCCGTCAACCATTCGAAATCACCCCGAGGCCCCCGGAACCTCAACCAAAAGCACACGCAAGTCATATACCACTATTCGAACTTATACCAATCTTCAAAACACCTCAAACAAGATCGAATCGACCAAAACACATAGAAATCAGGCCTAAGATTCCAAAAACTTCCGAATTCTATTTTTGATCAAAAAGTCTATCAAACCATGTCCGAATGACCTGAAATTTTGCACACACATCCCAGATGACATAACAAACCTACTACAACTCCCAGAATTCCATTCCGACCCCTATATCAAAATCTCACCTATCAAACGGAAAACGCTAAAATACCAATTTTGCCAATTCAACCCTAAACCCACTACTGACCTCCAAAACACGTTCCGATCACACTCCTAAGTCCCAAATCATCTCCCGAAGCTATCCGAACCATCGAAATTCACATCCAAGTCTTATTTCACATAAGTCAAAATCCGATTAACTTTTCCAACTTAAACTCACTCAAAAGAGACTAAGTGTCTCAAACCTCGCCAAAACCTTTCTGAACCCGAGCCAACCAACCCGATAACGCATAATACTGATAAACAAGGCAATATGAAACATAAATGGGTGAAATAGAGCGGTAACTCATGAGACGACTGGTCGGGTCGTCACAACCTTTCCCAACCATCTGTTGGGCCTTCAAGAACAAAATCACCATACTAGGGACAAAATCAGTCGAACCTCGCCACTCAATCTGTGGCACACCCGGCATAGTCAACTTCACTATCTTAGCATGACAGTCCAAAATAGCACGATATGGAGATAGCCAATCCATGCCCAATATCACATCAAAGTCCATCATACAAAGCAATAACAGGTCCACTCTAATCTCTAAAACCCCCAATAGTCACCACACACGACCTGTACACACGATCCACAATAATAGTATCACCCACCGGATCAGATACACGAACAGATGAAACAAGAGACTTACGGGGTGTATCCAAATAACGAGCAAAATATGATGACACATATGAAAAAGTGGAACCGAGATCAAATAACACAGAGGCATCTCTGTGGCAAACTGAGACAAACATGTAATCACAGCATCTGAAGCAATAGCATCGGGTCTAGCTGGGAGTGCATAGAAACGGGCCTGACCACCACTTGATCAACCTCCCCATCTAGGGCAACCCCTAGTTGACTGTCCTTCATCCCTAGCTGAGTGGGTGGGTGTTGATGAACCAACTAGTACCGAAACCGATGGTTGACTCCTCTATTGAGATGAACCCCCAAGATGACGAGGACACTGCCTCCACATGTAACCTAACTCTCCACACTCATAACAACTCCCTGGTGATGGAGATATGGATTGAAGGGAACCCCTAGCACCAAAATGACTAGTAGATGCACCTGGCATAGAAGAGCCCTGAACTGATGGAGCACGGGACGAACTCTGGGCTGGAAGGGCACTGAGTGATAAAAGGCCCTGATGAGAACAGTGAGAACCATGACCCAATGATGCCCCATGATAACCTGGGCGAGCTGACTGATCATGTCTGATTGGACGGCCTCTGTCGTGCTAAAACTGACCTCTCAAAGGAGCATCACCAAAACTACCAGATCCCCGAGGCCTCTTGGACTCCTTCTCATCTCGCTCCTGGCGATGAACTGACTCAATCTCGCGAGCAATGTCAACAACCTCCTCAAAAGTAGCACCAAACATCATCTACCTGGTCAAGAGAATTCGAAGCTGATATGTAAGGCCATCAACGAATCTCTTGATCCTCTCTCTCTATCCGTATGAACCAACCAAATAGCATGACGAGCTAACTATAGGAACCTCATCTCATACTGCGTGACAGCCATATCTCCCTTATGCAATTGCTCGAACTGCTTGCGTGGCTCCTCTCTATAAGACTGTGGCACATACTTCTCCAAAACGAGAACGGATAACTACTGCCAGCTAAGGAGCGCTGCACAAATAGGCCTACGCCTCTCATAAGCCTCCCACCAAGTGAAGGCAGCTCCAGAAAACTAAAAAGTAGTAAATGCTACTGTACTGGTCTCCAGAATACCCGATGTACGAAGAATCCTCTAACACTTGTCCAAGAAACCCTAGGCATCCTCGCCCTCTCTACCACTAAAAATCGGAGGCTGAAGTATACCAAACCTCTCCAACCTGCACTGCTTGTCCTCTGGTATAACAGGAGCAACATAGTCTTGAGCAACTGCAACCAGCTGGCTAGAGGTGCCATCGGTGTCTAAAGTCCCTGCATGACCTGCAAGAAAACAAGTAAAACACAACATAATGCTACAACAAAACAGTATAAATCCAGAACAATGTAGTAGAACAGTAAAACTCGTAAAAACACTTTCAGTTCAGTAAAAACATTTTTAAAACATCTTTCAGTAGTTCAAACGAGTGATAAAAATAGTGAGAAAATGATAATTCGCCCCTCGGGCAAAACAAGTACCATAACCGCCCCTCAGGCAAAATACCATCAGAACCATACCCTCGGACTACCTCACAATCACTCGTATCAGACCTTCGAGCAATAATATGAAACAACAACAGCCCCTCGGGCAATATCATATCTCACACTGGGTACCCACACTCACTAGGGTGTGTAGACTCCAGAGGGGCTCCTACAACCCAAGCCATCTCGTGGCATAATCAACTGGCCATTTGCCTCACAACAAGCCACCACATGGCGTAACAAATTAGGCCATCAACCTCATAATCATGAATCAGTACAACACTACTGCGGCGCGCAACTCGATCCCATAATATCCTCACAACATAGGCCCTTAACCTCACTCAGTCAGAAATCTCTCAAGCCACTCGGGCAATAGTAAAACATGATGCTCAGCCCAATATATCATTTAAAATATCAAAATGGAGTAAATATGGCTGAGTTATGAAAATAGTAGAATACAACATGACTGAGTACAAATATGAAGTCAAAACAGTGAGGAATAGTAGTAAAAATCTCCCTAAGGGTCCAAAATAGTTGGCACGAGGCCCAAATATGGAATTCAGCCCAAAACAGGATAATACTTTCCAAAACACAATGATATCAAATAATTTTCAATCAAATACGCAATTTAACAGTCATACGGGATGGACTAAGTTACAATCCCCAATGGTGTACAACCCCACGCTTGTCATCTAACATGTGCGTCACCTCAAAGTAGCACAACGATGCGAAATCAGGGGTTTGATACCCTCATGACAGCATTTACAATCGTTACTTACCTCTATACGGTCCAAACTCTAGCCCGTGATGCCTTTGCCTCTCGAATCGGCCTTCTGATACTCAAAATCTAACCAAAAACAGATTTATACCATCAAAATATGCCAAGGAACAAAGCCCGCTCGAAAATAACCAATTTACATCAAAAATCCCGAAATTGACCAAAGTCGACCCCCGGGACCACATCTCGGATTCCAATAAAAATCACAAAACTATAAACCTTACACTCCCACGAGTTCATACATATCAAATACATCAAAATCCGACCACAAACGACCACTCAAATCAAAGTCTCAAATTTCAAGCCCTAACACCCCAAATTTTAGGCTTTAGATTCCATAAATTTCATGTTTTATTAGGTAGAAATCATAATAAGATCGAGTGTTAAGTCAAAAATCATACCTCCGGGTGTTTCCCTTTGATTCCCTCTTCAATCCTTCTCTAAAATCTCTAAAATCTCTCAAATATGGTGAAAGTTATTCCCAAAATCGCAGACAATGGCTATTTAAACATTCTGCCTAGGTGACCCTTTCCTTCTTCGCCAATACAGTCAAAGCCTCACGTTTGTAATGCACAAAAATGTTGACCACTTAAATCCTTCTTCACGAACGCAACATCCTGAACACGAAGCGGAGCTTCCGCTCCTCAACCCATCGCAAACGCGACCTCTAGCTCGCGAACGCGAAGCACAAATGAACCTGGACCTAGCTGTTCCCATCTACTCTATGCGACCGTGGGAAACTCATCGCATCGCGATGAACACTGAACCTAACCCTTCGCGAACACGAGATCCCTCTCGCGAACATGAAGGTCAAATGTCTGCAACACCAACAACAGATTTTCTACAACTTCCCACAACAAGATTTGATCTGTTCAACAACACAAAACTCACCTGAGGCCATCAGGACCTCAACCAAACATGACAAAATATCCCATAACATCATTCAAACTTGTTCCAACCCTCAGAACGCTCAAAACAACATCAAAACACCTAATCATCATCGGATTCAAACCTAAGAATTCCAAAAACTTCCAAATTCCGCTTTTGATCAAAGTCTCTACCAAACCTTGTCTGAATGTCCTGAAATTTTGCACACAAATCATGAATGACACAACGGACCTACTCCAACTTCCAGAATTCCATTTCGACCCCTATATCTCACCTATCAACCGGAAAATGCCAAAATTCCAATTTCGCCAATTCAAGCCTAAATCTATTCCAGACCTCTAAAACATATTCCGATCACACTCTTAAATCCCAAATCAACTCCCAAAGCTATTCAAACCATAGGAATTCACATCCGAGCACTTTTTCACATAAGTCAACATCCGGTTGACTTTTCCAACCTAAGCTTACTCAAAAGAGACTAAGTGTCTTATTCCTTTTCCAAACCTCTCCGAACCCGATCCAACCAGCCCGATACCACATAATATAGTTGAATAAGACATAAAGAAGCAAAAATGGGGGAAAAGAGTGATAACTCATGAAACGATCGACCGGGCGTTACAAGGTGCAATTGGCTACAACTGTAGTGGACTTCTATCAAAAAATAGTTCACAAATTAAGGTGATACATATGAATTTTCCTTGCTCAATATTGTAACTTTGATGGTCACTATGAAACAGAATTTGGAACATAGCAGATTGCCAACAATTGAAGAGGTAAGGACAACAGTTTTCGAGCTTAGTGGGGAGAGTGCTAGTGGTCTAGATGGATTCACTGGCCTGTTTTATCAAACATGCTGGGATGTTATTGGTACTAATATACACTACATGGTGCTACACTTGTATGGAGGAGTTGTACTACCTAAATCCATCAATCACACCAATCTAGTGTTGTTGCCTATGAAACCTAGAGTTGAGACATTTTCTTACTTAAGACCTATTAGCTTGAGCAACATTATTAACAAGGTCTTGTCTAGGGTGTTCTATGATAGATTGGAAAATTTTTTGCCTTCTCCAATATCTCCTAACCAATCCGAATTTGTGAATGGTAGGAGTATATTTGAGAATATTTTATTGACTCGAGAAATTGTCACTAACATAAGGTTAAGTGCAAAACCAGCTAATGTGGTGATCAAACTTGATATGGCTAAGGCCTATGATAGGGTTTCATGGAAGTACTTATTGCATGTACTAAGGAAGATGGGATTTTCTGAGCACTTCATCAACATGGTGTGGAACTTGGTGTCAAATAACTGGTACTCAGTATTGGTGAATGGTCAGTCCTCAGGGTTCTTTAAGTCTACAAGGGTGTGAAGCAAGGGGATCCTCTATCACCACCATTGTTCATTCTGTTAGCTAAGGTACTTTCCATGTTTTTAAATAAGCTATTTGAAGACAGGTCATTTGTGGGATTTGGAATACCTAAGTGGTCTGATCCTTTAAACCACTTGGCATATGCTGATGATAATATAATCTTTGTTTCGGCTCATCCTCCATCCTTGAGCAAAATTATGGCAGTGTTGGCAAACTATGAGAAGATATCGGGCTAGATGATTAAAAAAGATAAGAGTTCGTACTATATGTATTCAAAGATTTCCAATGGATTGTGTCAGGCGGTTGGAGCTATTACAGGAGATGCAAAAAGTAATTCCCTTTCACATATCTAGGGTGTCCTATTTTCTACACTATAAGGAGGAAGGAATATTATGAGGATCTCATCAAGAAAGTAATGGCTAAATTGCATTCATGGAAAGGAAGGTTGTTATCATTTGGAGGAAAGGCAACACTTATTTCTAGTGTGTTGCAAAGTACGCCAGTCCACATGCTATCAGTCCTTCATCAGGAAAAAAATGTCCTGGAGCATCTTCATAAGATTTTTGCTAGGTTCTTTTGGAGCACAAAGGAAGAAGGGAGAAGCAGACATTAGGCCTTATGGAAAAATCTTTGCCTTCCCAAAGAGGAAGGGGGCTTAAGTTTTAGGTCCTTACATGATGTGTCGAGGGCATTGTTTGCTATACTATGGTGGAGGTTTATGACCGCAAAATCTTTGTGGTTTAATTTCATGTGGAATAAGTGTTGCAAGAAAGAGATACCAACGATGGTGCAGTTTAGAAGGGGGTTTCATGTTTGGAGACAATTGTTGAATACTAGGGAAGAAGTAGAACATAAAATCCTATGGGAATTAAAGAGTGGAACAACTAATATTTGGCATGAAAATTGGACTGGATTGGGTGCACTTTATCACGTATTATCTGAATACTTCCCAATCATTGAAGATCTTCAGGATGTGGAAGAATTACTGCAAGGTGAAGCATGGGATGATCACCTGCTAGATCAAACCTTCAATGAGGAAATTGTAGAACATATAAGGCTAAATGTGCATTATGAAGGCAGTGAGGGATACTGGAATAGGCCATACTGGATGCCAACTCCTACGGGCAAGTTCAGTGTTAGTAGTGCTTGGCAAATATTAAGGCATAGGGCTAATCCCAAATCAAGAATTCAAGTTAATGTGGATTAAAGGCTTCTCATTCAAAATATCCTTTTTCTTGTGGAGATTTTGGAGGCAGAAAATAGCCACTAATGACATATGGAGGAGGCAAAGGCAAATGGTGATGTCTAGGTATTGGTGTTGTCAGCAGCACCAAGAGGAATCTATTAAGCATATATTTGTCACAAGTCCTACTGCCTCTAAGGTATGAAACTTGTTCATGGGGGCTGCTGGAATTACTGTGCCATTGATTCAATTGAAGAAGGTTATAAGGCATTGGTGGTATGCTCAATGTTGTCCAAAGTTAAATCCATTATTTCACGTAGTACCAGCTATCATCGCTTGGGAACTTTGGAAGAGAAGAAATACAGGTAAACATGGGGGTTTAGTGTCCATAAATAGGGTGATTCATGAGATAAATAGGAAATTGCATCTACTGGCAAGGGTGAGGTATGCTTGGATGTCTAATATTCCATTGTTATGGCCAGACATAATTAATATTTTGAAGGATATAAACCTATATTGATAACTACAAGAGTAACACGACAGCTTCCTTTTCACGGTTGGTACAAATGCAATACTGATAGAGCCTCAAAAAAATTCTGGTCCTAGCTCATTATGTTTTTGTGTGAGGAATGATGAACGTGATGTGGTGTATGCAAGGGCAGTAGACCTGGGGGTGACAACTAATGTGGTGGCTGAAACTAAGGCTATTCTTCAAGGATTGGAATACTGTGTGGAGCATGATCTTCACACTCTAATATTGGATATTGATTCATTAGTGACGAAGAAAGTGATATAAGGGGACTTAGATCCTCCTTGGGTAATTGCAAATGATGTGAAGAAAATTATAGAGTTGAAGGGCAACTTCAATGTGATTTTTCAACATGTGTTTGGAGAAGGTAACTCAATGGCGGATTTTATAGCTAACATTGTGTTTTCTTTTGCAGGTACATCTGAGTTTCACTCTTTCTTTGAACTTTCTAGTACAGGGAGGAGGTTGATTAATTTAGACAAGTCTCAAACTCCTAACCCTAGGGTTAGAATAGCAAAGAGAAGAGCCCTAGACTGATGGCTTCAAAGGATTGGAATCTGCACATACCGGCGAGTTTCTTTTATGTCTCATTTTGTATACTATTAAGGTACTTTCCAGTGGTATTAGCATGGTCACATGCTCATTTTGGAGGTGCTTTGATAGTGTACAAGACCAATATGATAAGCAGGTATTGGATGATGCAATTTAATCTAATGCTGATATGTTCAAATCTTAAGGAAAAGGTTAAATCTGTTATGTGGAATTTCTGGAGATTCTTGAATCATTTATCAGTGGTATTAGCATGTCTTCATGCTCAATCTGAGGATGGTTTAGCAATTTTTAGAATGATTTCTACATTAAAGGTTCGAGAAGAGAAGGATCTGAGCTTACAATATCATAAAATTGTGACGACCCGTCCAGTTGTCTCATGATTTACCGTTATGTTTCCCCCATTTCTGCTTCTTATTGCTTTATTTATCGGTTCTATATGTGATCGGGTTGGTTGGCTCAGGTTTGGAAAGGTTTTGAGAAGGTTTGAGATACTTAGTCTCTTTTGAGGAAGCTTAAGTTGGAAAAGTCAATCGGATGTTGACTTATATCTTAGAGGGCTCAGATGTGAGTTTTAATAGTTTGGATAGCTTTGGGAAGTGATTTGGGACTTAGGAGAGTGATCAGAATGTGTTTTGGAGGTCAGGAGTAGATTTAGTCTTGAATTGGCGAAATTGGATTTTTGGCATTTTTCGGTTGATTGGTGAGATTTTGATATAGGGATCAGAATGGAATTCCGAGAGTTGAAGTAGTTCCGTTGGGTCATTTAGGATGTGTGTGCAAAATTTTAGGTCATTCGAACGTGGTTTAATATACTTTTTGATCAAAAGCGTAATTCGAAAGATTTTGGAAACTTAGGCTTAAATTCGATGTGTTTTGGTTGATTCGATGTTGTTTGAGGTGTTCTGAAGATTGGTACAAGTTTGGGTGGTATATGATGTGTTTGTTCCATTGGTAGAGGTCCCGGGGGCCTCGGGGTGTTTTCGGATGGTTGATAGAGAGTTGGAATTTTCGGTGAAGCTGCAAAATTTTCTGCTTCTGTTGTTTCCACACCTGCGGATTGGGGACCGCAGGTGCGATGCCGCATATGAGAGGAAAGGGCTGCAGAAGCGGTCAAGGATGCGAAGGGCAGGAGCCGCATATGCGGTGTGCTGAGTGCACCTGCAATGGCGCAGGTGCGGTTATTTGGCCGCAGATGCGGAGATTGGTCGAGTAATTAGAAACCACAGAAGCGCTTCAAGGACCGCAAATGCGATACCGCAGAAGTGTGATTTTGTCCGTAGATGAAAAATTCTTGGACTAGAAGGTATAAGCTATGTCCTCCACGATTTTTGAGCTATTCCACCATTTCTATGTCGATTTTGGAGCTTTTTGGGTGATTTGAAGGAGGATTTCAAGGGGATTTCATCAAGGTAAGGATTTTGGACCTAAAACTCGCTTCTATGGTATTATTGCATGGATTAGAGCTGTAATTAATGGAATTAATGGCTAAAATTGGGAATTAGGGCTTGAGATTAAGAGACCTTAAAATGGGAGTTTAAGGGGTCATTTGGACTTAATTTCAGTGTTTTGGTATGTATGAACTCATTGAAGGATAAGGATTCCATTTATATGAATTGTATCAAATTTCGAGATGTGGGCCCGGAGGTCGGGTTTGCCCAATTTCGGGATTTGTAGTATAATTTGATTTATTTCGTACGGGCTTCGTCCCTTTAGCCTATTCTAATGTTATGATTCTAATTTTGGGTAGATTCGGCACGCGTTGAGGACGAGGCGAGAGGCAAAGGCGTCGTGGAGTAGTATTTTCATCCGGTTTGAGGTAAGTAACCATTGTAAATCTGGAACTGAGGGTACAAACCCTGGTATTTCGAATTTGTTTTGACAAATGAGGTGACGCACATGCTAGGTGACGAGCGTGTGGGCGTGCACTAGTAGGGATTGTGACTTGGTCCATCCCGTAACGACTATTAAGTCGCGTATTTGATTTGAAATTTTATAATATTACGTATTTTAAACATTTACACTTTAGTAATGGTTGTATGCCATGTTTGGGGCCTTGTGCCGACCAGTTGAGACCCTTAGGGGCATTTTTACTGTTTTTCCTTACTCTATTTGTTTGAAAGCATATCCTCAGTCATGTTTTACTTGTTTATTGTTTAAAACTAGTTTTATTACTATACTTCTTAAAATATGAGAACTGCTCGGACTAAGTTCCCTGATTACTACTATTATGCTCGAGCGGCTGTGAGATTAATGACTGAGAGAGGTTGAGCACCTAATGGTGAGGATATATATATATATATATGGATTGGGTTGCACACCGCAGAGATATATATATATATATATATATATATATATATATATATATATATATATATATTGTATGTTATATGCCGCAGGGATATGACGTTTGGGTTGTAGGAGCCCCTCCGAGTCTGAACAGTCCCAGTGAGCGTAGTCGACTATAAACTATGGATCGGGCTGCACGCCGCAGTGGTTACTATGATTATTACTATTATGAGATATTATTGAGCCTCAGTGCTAAGAGTGAGTACTAAGTGATGAGAGCTGAGTCACGAGTGACTGAGAGGCTGCCCAAGAGGCCATATTCTGAGTCATACCTTGCCCGAGGGGCCCATTTATGATATTTTCACTGATTTCACTATTCTTTTAAAATAAGCCTCTATTCAAAAATTGATAAGTAAATGATTTCAAGTATTCCCATTGAAGCCGAATGTTTTATGATGAGACTGTTTTTTAAACTGTGGAGTTTGATCTGTTATTCTGATGTTTACTCCTTTATATGATTTTAACTGCTCGCCACTGCTCTCAGACCTTATTTACTTTAGTTTCTTACCGATTGGCGTACTGACGTTACTCCCTGCACCTTGTGTGCAGATCTAGGTGCCCGAGCGACAGAGTGAGGGTCCCCAGCATTATCAGAGTTTGTCGGAGACTGTAAGGTAGCTACATGGCGTCCGCAGCCCTGCTTTCCTCCTTCCTATCTTGTACTTTTTTGTATTTTAGACTTATGATGTATTAGATAGTCGGTTGTATATTTAGAGGCTCTAGACTCGTGACACCAGATGTTTGGGCTATATTGGTTTATTGTTTTATTGATTTCCGCACATTTTTAGTTGTTTTATACATTTCTTATGAAAAATGAGATTTAAACCTGTGTTAGAAAATGGTTTTATAAAAGAAATTTGTTGTGTTTATGTTTGGGTTAACTTGTCTAGTAATGTGATAGGCGCTATCAGGACCGGCTATTTGGGGTCATGATAAGTTGGTATTAGAGCCTAGGTTACATAGGTCTCGCGAGTCATGAGCCGGTTTAGTAGAGTCTCGCAGATCGGTACGGAGACGTCTGTATTTATCCTTGGGAAGCTGCAGAACCTTTAGGAAAAACTTCATATTCTTGAAATTCTTGTCGTGCGAATCTATTGATCTGAGTACTAAACTTCTGTTATTCCATTCTCTCACAGATGGTGAGGACACGTGCTACCGGTCAGGATGGACGACCACCACTACCACTAGCTGGGTCCACTAGAGGCTGAGGACGCGGTCGAGGCCGTGGTAGGGGCAGAGTAGATAGGGCAGTACCTACAGATCCGCCAGCTGCCCCAGTTCAGGATCAGGTATCAGTTGTGGACGCTATAGAAGCACCCGCTCAGGCACCAGTTGTGCCTATTGTGATTTCAGGCCTTCAGGAGGCTTTAGATTAGATTTTATCGGTGTGTACCAGTTTGGCTCAGGCGGTCTCAGTTCCTACGGCCGCAGCTACTTCTCAGGCCCGGGGAGGCACCCAGACTCCCGTTGCTCGCACACCTGAGCAGGTTGTGCAGGGACTTCGGACACCAGGGGAATCTCCAGCCTAGCCGGTTACACCAGCTCAGGAGTATGTGGTATCAACTATGCCGGACGATAAGCAGCATCAACTAGATAGGTTTGGTAAACTTTAGCCTCCGACTTTCAGTGGTGCAGAGGGCGAGGATGCCCAGGGTTTCTTGGATAAGTGTTAGAGGATGCTTTGTACAATGGGTATTCTGGAGACCATCGGGGTTGCTTTCACTACCTTTCAGTTTTCTGGAGCCGCCTTTACTTGGGGGGAGGCTTCTAAGAGGCGTAGACATGTTGGTGCAGCGCCCCTTACCTGGCAACAGTTCTCTATTCTCTTTCTGGAAAAGTATGTGCCATAGTCTCGCCGAGAGGAGCTACACAGGCAGTTTGAGTAGTTACGTTAGGGAGATATGAATGTGACACAGTATTAGATGCGGTTCTCTGAGTTAGCTCATCATACAATCTGGTTGGTTCACATAGATCGAGAGAGGATCAGGAGGTTCGTTGATGGCCTCACATATCAGCTTCGCATTCTCATGACTAAAGAGAGGGTGTTAGGTGCTACTTTTAAGGAGATTGTTGACATCACCCGTGAGATTGAGTCGATACATCGCTAGGAGTGAGAGGAGAGGGAGGGCAAGAGGCCATGGGGATCTGGTAGCTTTAGTAGTGCTCCTTCGAGGGGTCAGTTTTAGCATGGCAGGGGTCGTCCATTTAGTCATGCTCAGTCAGCTCGCCCAGGTTATCGTGGGGTATCATCGGGTCATGGCTCTCACAGTTCTCATCAGGGTCATTCATCACTCAGTGCCCTTCTAGCCTAGAGTTTGTCTCGTGCTCCATCAGTTCAGGGTTCTTCTATGCTAGGTCCTTCTACTGGTCATTCCAGCGCCAGGGGTTCCCTTCAGTCCAAGCCTCTAGCACCGGGGAGTTGTTATGAGTGTGGAGAGTTTGGGCATATGAGGAGGCAGTGTCCTCGTCTTTTTGATGGACCGTCACAGCAGAGGGGACAACTCTCGACTTTGGCTCCAGTTACTTCACCACCCGCCCAGGCAGCTAGGGGTGGGGGTCAGTCAGCTAGGGGTTGCCATAGAGGGGGAGGTCGATTAGGTGGTGGTCAGGCTCATTTCTATGCCCTCTCAGGTAGACAATATGATGCTTCTTCAGATGCTATAATTTTAGGTATTGTTTCAGTCTGTTAGAGAGATGCCTCTATATTATTTGATCCCAGTTCCACCTTTTCTTATGTGTCACCATAATTTTCCCATTATTTGGATACACCCCGTGAGTCTTTTGTTTCACCTGTTCATGTATCTACTCTGGTGGGCGATACTATTGTTGTAGACTGTCTGTACTAGTCCTGTGTGGTGACTATTGGGGGTCTGGAGACCAAAGGGGATCTTTTATTATTGTGTATGGTGGATTTCGACATTATTTTGGGCATGGATTGGCTATCTCCGTGTCGTGCTATTCTGGACTGTCATGCTAAGACAATCACATTGGCGATACCAGGTGTGCCACGGATTGAGTGGCGAGGTGTGACTAATTATGTTCCTAGTAGGGTAATCTTATTCTTAAAGGCCCAGCGTATGGTTGGAAAGGGTTGTCTTTCGTATCTAGCCTTTGTGAGGGATGTCGGTGCAGAGACTCCTAGTATTGATTGTGTTCAAGTTGTGAGGGATTTTCCCGATGTGTTTTCTGCTGACCTGCCGGGCATGCTACCGGACAGGGATATTGACTTTGGTATTGACCTCGGGCCGAGCACTCAGCCCATTTCTATTCCGTTATATCGTATGGCACCAGCGGAGTTGAAGGAGTTAAAGGAGCAGATTCAGGAACTCCTTGATAAGGGGTTCATTTGGCCTAGTGTGTCGCCAAGGGGTGTACCGGTTCTATTTGTGAAGAATAAGGATGGCACTATGAGGATGTGCATTGATTATATAGGCAATTGAACAAAGTAACATTTAAGAACAAGTATCCTTTGCCTCTCATTGATGATTTGTTCGACCAGCTTCAGGGAGTGAGAGTGTTCTCCAAGATTGATCTCTGTTCAGGCTATCACCAGTTGAATATCAGGGACTCGGATATTCTTAAGACAACTTTCAGGACCCGATATGGTCATTGTGAGTTATTGGTGATGTCTTTTGGGCTGACCAATGCCCCAACAGTGTTCATGTATTTGATGAACAGCGTGTTCTGGCCTTATCTCGACTCGTTTGTCATAGTCTTCATTGATGATATTCTGGTGCATTCGCATAGTCAAGAGAAGCACGCGGAGCATTTGAGAGTTGTGTTGCAGAGATTGAGGGAGGAGAATCTTTCTCCAAGTGTGAGTTTTCGCTCAGTTTAGTGGCTTTCTTGGGGCACGTGGTGTCCAGCAAGGGTATTCAGGTTGATCTGAAGAAGATTGAGGTGGTTCAGAGTTGGCCCAGACCGTCTTCAGCCACAGAGATTCACAACTTTCTTGGTTTGGCCGACTATTATGGCCGGTTTGTTCAGGTATTTTCATCCATCGCATCGCACTTGACCAATTTGACTTAGAAGGGTGCTTCATTTGTATAGTCGGATGAGTGTGAGGAGAGCTTTCAAAAGCTCAAGATAGCCTTGACCACGGCTTCAGTGTTAGTTTTGCCATCAGCTTCAGGTTCATATAACGTGTATTGTGATGTTTAGTGAGTTGGTATTGGTTGTGTATTGATGTAGGAGGGTAGATTTATTGCTTATGTTTCTCGTTAGTTGAAGCCCCATGAGAAGAACTACCCTGTTCATGATTTGGAGTTGGCTGCCATTAAGCACGCGTTGAAGATTTGGAGGCATAACTTGTATGGTGTGTCTTGTGAGGTGTTTACTGATCATCGTAGCCTCCAGCACTTGTTCAAGTAGAAGGATCTTAATTTGAGGCAGCGGAGATGGTTGGAGTTGCTAAAGGATTATGATATCACTATATTGTACCATCCGAGGAAGGCCAACGTGGTGGCCGATGCTTTGAGCCGAAAGGCGGTGAGTATGGGGAGTTTGGCATACATTCCAGTTAGGGAGAGACCTCTTGCAGTTGATGTTCAGGCCTTGGCTAATCGGTTCATGAGGTTAGATATTTCGGAGCCCAGTCGGGTATTGGCTTGTATGGTTTCTCGGTCTTCCTTATATGATCGCATCAGAAAGCGCCAGTATGATGATCCACACTTGCTTGTCCTTAAGGACAGAGTTCAGCACGATGATGCCAGAGAAGTGAGTACTAGTGATGATGGGGTGTTGAGGATGCACGACCGGATTTGTGTGCCCAATATGGATGGGCTTCGGGAGTTGATTCTGGAGGAGGCCTATAGCTCGTGGTATTCCATTCATCCGGGTGCCGCGAAGATGTATAAGGATCTAAGACAGCATTATTGGTGGACGAAAATGAAGAAAGGCATTGTGGGATTTGTGGCTCGGTGTCTCAATTGCCAACAGGTGAAATATGAGCATCAGAGACCGGATGGCCTGCTTCAGCGGATGGATATTCCAGATTGGAAGTAGGAGCGGATCACCATGGACTTTGTAGTTGGGCTCCCATGGACTTTGAAGAAGTTTGATGCTATTTGGGTGATTGTGGATCAGCTGACCAAATCCGTATACTTTATTCCTTTGTGTACTACCTATTCTTCAGAGCAGTTGGTAGAGATCTATATTCGGGAGATTGTTCGTTTTCATGGTGTCCCAGTTTCCATCATTTCAGATAGGGGTACTCAGTTTACTTCACAGTTTTGGAGGTCTGTGCAGCTAGAGTTGGGTACTCAGGTTGAGTTGAGCACAGCTTTTCACTCTCAGACGGACGGGCAGTCCGAGCGCACTATTCAGATATTGAAGGACATATTGCGTGCTTGTGTCATTGATTTCGGAGGGTTATGGGTTCAGTTTCTACCGCTTGCAGAGTTTGCTTATAACAACAGCTACCAGTCGAGTATTTAGATGGATCCATATGAGGCTTTGTATAGGAGGCGGTGTAGATTTCCAGTTGGTTGGTTTGAGCCGGGTGAGGCTAGGATATTGGGTACAGACTTAGTGCAGGATACTTTAGATAAGGTGAAGGTGATTCAGGAGAGGCTTCGTACAACGCAGTCGAGACATAAGAGTTATACTGACAGGAAGGTACTGGATGTGTCCTACATGGTTGGCAAGAAGGGTCTGTTGAAGGTTTCACCCATGAAGGGTGTTATGAGATTTGGGAAGAAAGGGAAATTGAATCCTCGGTTCATTGGGCCTTTTGAGCTGCTTTGGAGGATTGGGGAGGTGGCTTATGAGCTTACTTTACCACCCATCTTGTCGAGTGTGCATCCGGTATTTCATGTTTTTATGCTCCGAAAGTATATTGGGGATCCCTCTCATGTTTTTGATTTCAGCACGGTTCAGCTGGATGGTGATTTGACCTATGATGTGGAGCCAATAGCTATTTTGTATCATTAGTTCGAAAGTTGAGATCAAAGTATATAGCTTCAGTGAAAGTGTAGTAGAGAGGTCAGCCCATGTGGGGGAGGCTACCTAGGAGACCGAGCGGAATATGCGGAGCAGATATCCTCACCTATTTGAGGCTTCAGGTATGTTTCTTGACTCGTTCAAGGATGAACGTTTGTTTAAGAGGGGGAGGATGTGACGACCCGGCTAGTCGTCTCATGATTTACCGCTCTGTTTCCCCCATTTCTACTTTTTATTGCTTTGTTTATCGGTTATTTATGTGATCGGGCTGGTTGGCTCGGGTTCGGAAAGGTTTGAGAAGGTTTGAGACACTTAGTCTTTTTTGAGGAAGCTTAAGTTGTAAAAGTCAACTCGATGTTGATTTATATGTTAGAAGGCTCGGATGTGAGTTTTGATTGTTCGGATAGCTTCGGGAAGTGATTTGAGACTTAGGAGCATGATCAGAATGTGTTTTGGAGGTCTGGAGTAGATTTAGGCTTGAATTGGCGAAATTGGATTTTTGGCATTTTCCGATTGATAGGTGTGATTTTGATATAGCAATCGGAATGTAATTCCGGGAGTTGAAGTAGTTCTGTTGGGTCATTTGGGAGGGGTGTGCAAAATTTCAGGTCATTCGGACATGGCTTGGTATACTTTTTTATCAAAAGCGTAATTCGGAAGATTTTGGAAACTTAGGCTTGAATCTGATGTGTTTTGGTTGATTCGATGTTGTTTGAGGTGTTTTGAAGATTGCTACAACTTTGAGTAGTGGTATATGATGTGTTTGTGCCTTTGGTTGATGGAGAGTTGGAATTTTAGTGAAGCCGCAGAATTTTCTGCTTCTGTTGTTTCCGCACCTGCGAATTGGGGACCGCAGGTGCGATGTCGCAGATACGAGAAAAGGGCCGCAGAAGCGGTCAAGGATGTGAAGGGAAGGAGCCGCAGATGCGGTGTGGTGAGCGCACCTGCGATGGTGCAGGTGCGGTTATTTGGCCGCAAATGCGGAGATTGGTCGAGTAAGTGAAAACCGTAGAAGCGGTTCAAGGACCAAAAATGCGGTACCGCAGAAGCGGGATTTTGGCCACAGATGCGAAATCCCTGTGCCAGAAGGTATAAACTATTTCCTCCGCAATTTTGAGCTATTCCACCATTTCTAAGTCATTTTTGGAGCTTTTTGGGTGATTTAAAGGATGATTTCAAGGGGATTTCATCGAGGTAAGGATTTTGGACCTAAAACTCGTTTCTAGGGTATTATTGCTCGGATTAGAGCTGTAAATAATGGAATTAAGGGCTAAAAATTGGGAATTAGGGCTTGAGATTGAGAGACCTTAAAATGGGAATTTGAGGGGCCATTTGGACTCCGATTTCAGTGTTCTTGGTATGTATGAACTCGTGGGAGGACAAGGATTCCTTTGATGTGAGTTGTATCAAATTTCGAGATGTGGGCCCGGGGGTCGGGTTTGGCCAATTTCGGGATATGTGGTATAATTTGATTAATTTCGCATGGGCTTCGTCCCTTTAGCCTATTCTAATGTTATGATTCTGATTTTGGGTAGATTCGGTGCGAGTTGAGGCCGAGGAGAGAGGCAAAGGTGTCGCGGAGTAGTATTTTCATCCGATTTGAGGTAAGTAACCATTGTAAATCTGGAACTGAGTTCCCTGATTTCTACTGTTATGCCCGAGCGGCTGTGAGATTAATGACTAAGAGAGGTTGAGGACGTAATGGTGAGGATATATATACATATAATAGATCGGGCTGGATACCGCAGCGATACTTATATGGATCAGGTTGCACGCCGCAGCGATATGTATATATTAGATCGGGTTGTGCACCGCAACGATATGACGCTTGGGCTGTAGGAGCCCCTCCGGAGTTTGTACACTCCCAGTGAGCATAGTCGACTATAAACTATGGATCGGGCTGCACGCCTCAGCGGTTACTATGATTATTACTATTATGAGATATTATTGAGCATGAGTGCTGAGAGTGAGTACTGAGTGACGAGAGCTGAGTCACGAGTGACTGAGAGGCTGCTCGAGAGGCCATATTCTAAGTGATACCTTGCCTGAGGGGCCCATTTATGATATTTTCACTGATTTCACTCTTCTTTTAAAATAAGCCTCTGTTGAAAAATTGTTAAGTAAATGATTTCAAGTATTCCAATTGAAACCTAAGGTTTTATGACGAGACTGGTTTTTAAACTGTAGAGTTTGATCTATTATTCTGCTGTTTACTCCTTTATATGATTTTAACTGCTCGTCACTGCTTTCAGACCTTATTTACTTTAGTTACTTACTGAGTTGGCGTACTCACGTTACTCCCCGTACCTTGTGTGCAGATGTAGGTGTCAGAGCGGCAGAGTGAGGGTCCCTAAAATTATCAGAGTTTGCCAGAAACTGCATGGTAGCTGCATGGCGTCCGCAACCCTACTTTCCTCCTTCCTATCTTGTTCTTTTCTTTATTTTAGACCTATGATGTATTCGACAGTCAGTTATATATTTAGAGGCTCTAGACTCGTGACACCAGATGTTTGGGCTATGTTGGTTTACTATTTTATTGATTTCCGCACATTTTTAGCTGTTTTATACATTTCTTATGAAAACTGATATTTAAACATGTGTTAGAAAATGGCTTTATAAAATAAATTCGTTGTGTTTATGTTTGGGTTAGCTTGCCTAGTAATGTGATAGGCGCCATCATGATCGAGTATTTGGGGTCGTGACAAAAATCATCCAGCACCACAGGCCTGGCGGTGCCAGGCTAAAGCCTGAATACCCTGGCGTTACCCTTGCATCACCAGCATAAAGCCATCCCTAGCCTGGCTTTTGCCTTGCAAAGCTAGCCTAAAGCAAGGACCAGCCTGGATTTTGCCTGTCAAAGCCTGCTTAAAGCCAGCCCCAGCTTGGGTTTTGCCTTGCAAAGCCAGCCCCACCCTGGCTTTTATCTTATAAAGCCTGCCTAAAGCCAGCTTCAAGACAGGTGTAGCCAAGCTCTTTTACATGATAATATTGATGATCGACCACATAATTTATACTTGGATAGAGTCAGTACATTGCCTATGGGGATCATATTGTAGCAACGCTAATGATTGGAAGACTATGTTGGCTTCAATTCTGTGGTGGAGATGTTTGAAATTCATTTTAGCCTATAGACTGCGTACCCTGGCTCCTGGTGAGAGCTTGATAGGTGCTTTTTGGTATTTACCACTGCCAATTGGATTCACATACACTGATAGGAGAAGGAAGAATTTAGCGGACAATGTTGTAATAGCTAGTTCATTAAACTTTAGCTTTTTTATCTTTTTAGTAGCTAGTAGCTTCATGCAACTTATATTTTGGTTTGGGATTTTGTAATCTTTGGACCCATTTTGGTATTTTATTTACATACTAGCCACTAGGCAGCTTGCCTAGTGGTGTATTTGCTAAAAAAATGCTTCTTTGAATAAATGATACATGCGTACATATTTTGCCATCGGGGCTCAAGTATTCTATATGGACACGGTTCATCCGACCGTTTGTCCCATTACAAAGTTTTCCTATTGAGGCCCCCTTTGGCATGAAGTATTTTTCTCGAAAATATAAACTCCGAGGGTGATGCCGTGATGCCCCCCAGTATTCGAGGTTGATTGAAAAGAAGCCTTGGATACTATTGAATTCTCCTTAGGTAACACATAGTTGTTGCCTCGTTAAAAACCTCGCCGGAAAAAACTATTTGGGACCGTGAGCATATAATTTATACCCTATTAAAATATTCCTACAAAATTAATAAATAAATTAGCCTTATTTAATTTTAGATTTGTTTTTAGGATTTTTTGGTACACATTTCTAGTCGAATTTTTTAAAGTTATAAAAACTAACAAAAATATTTAAACCTTTATCATCTTGCATTTATTAGGTTTTTAATTTAATGCCTAATTACATAATTTAATTACTTCATTAAAAGAAAATCACAAAAATTATTTATTTTTGATATTTTTTTAGTTTTAGTATTAAATTACTAATTTTTCCTTTTTAAATTGAAGATTGACTAATTATGTAAATAATACAAATAGATAATTAGTTAACTTTTACAAATTAAGATAAATTAGTACTTAATTTAGGATTTATTTAAATTAATTAGTTTTTAAAATTAAAGAAAATGGGGTCTTGGCCGAATTGGGCCAATTTAGACTAGTCCAAACCTCAAACTTTACCCAAAATGCCCAAGCCCAATCCCCTTAAAACCGGTCTAGCCCCCTTCTACCCTAAATCGGCGTATCCCCCCCCCCCCTCCTAAATCTCCCCTCACCCCCAAAAAAAATCTTGATCGTTGATCTCTAATAGATCTAATGGTCCGGAACTCCCTCCCCCTTTAATATATATATATATGTCCTAACACCTCCTACCCCCCTCATTTCACATCTCCCCATATCTCACATCTCTCTCTCCCAAGCCGCCACCAAACCCTAGCCGCCCTAACACCCCTGTCCTAAACCCTAGCCGCCTCTCCACCTTCCGCCTAGAGCCACCGGCCGGACATAACCAAATAACCCCAAACCTACATCAATCAGCTCCTCTTCTTCTCCTCTACCTCACCCCACTAACCAAACCCACAAAATAAAATTAACAAACCTATATCTAGAAAGTGGCCGAGACCCTAGCACCGACACACGCCGCCCGCCGAAAATCGCCTACGGCGACGGTGGACCTCCAAAATCCATCAAACTCACACCATACACTCTCCTCACCTCCCTGAAGCTCACCCTACCAACCAAATCCCGAAAAACTCCACCAAAATCCCTAGATCTTAAATCTAAAAATCCAGAAACCCTAGATCTGTCTGCTTTTCAATTTTTCTTATTCGTTTAAAGATCCCCCTGCCAAGATCTCCCACCAAGAATCTCAGATTCCATGTGGTGTCTTGGTAAGAGAGTTTTTAGCGGCTAGATTTGATCTTTTTTTCCAAAAAAAAAAAGAGCTTAACCTAGTTTGTATAATAATTCTCGCGACAAGATCTCTCACTCAGGATCTTAGATTCTGAGAGAGTGTCTTGGCGCGAGGGCTTTTAGCAACTAGATCTCAAAAAAGAGTTTCTTATTATTATTATTATTATTATTATTATTATTATTATTATTATTATTATTATTATTATTATTATTATTATTATTATTATTATTATTATTATTGTTGTTGTTGTTGTTGTTGTTGTTGTTGTTGTTGTTGTTGTTGTTGTTGTTGTTGTTGTTGTTGTTGTTGTTGTTGTTGTTGTTGTTGTTGTTGTTGTTGTTGTTGTTGTTGTTGTTGTTGTTGTTGTTGTTGTTGTTGTTGTTGTTGTTGTTGTTGTTGTTGTTGTTGTTGTTGTTGTTGTTATTATTGTCTGTGTTTATTTCCAGTATTGTTGCTTTATTTTTTGTTTACTGTTATTTTATTTTTGTTATTTTTTTACTGTTTTAAATTTTCTTATATTAATTATTATTTTCAGTTATATTCTTTTCAAATTAATTAATTAATTAAAATTGAATTAATTATTAAATAAAATCAGGGCTTAAATGCATTCTGTTAATTTTTACATCATTATGTGTTATTTTGTTTACATTAATTAATTAAAACGGATTTAATTAAGATAAAGGGAAAAACAATGTTAAATTAATTTATTTTTCCTTTTTTGCTTTCTGCCTATTTTTAATATCATTATATAGTTATCTCCATTAATTTTGCATTTTTTTGTTTGTTTTGGTTAGCATGTACTGTTTTGTTTATTCACTCGTTTTCTTTATTTAGTTATTGTTTGAGAATTGGGCCTGGCTGGATAGGCATGCCCACAACTTTGTTAAAAAGCTTAAGAGCCCAAACTCTTCAGGCCAAGAGTCACCTGACTCAGGCCCAAAACCAATCTGGTTCCGAGGTAATTCCAAGACCCTCAAGGTTCAGTATTGGAATCCTAATTCCGAAAATCATTCAAAAATGCTAGAAACTTCTAGAATAGAGATAAATGTCCCAATGCTGAGTAGGACAATAGGGATAAGATCCAAAAATATCCAGAACTGGGACACTTGTCCATTTTGTAAGATAAGGAAGGTACTATAAATTGGACAACTGTCCATTTTTGTCACGACAGATGCCTTTTCCCTGATTTTTAGGGAATTCTGGCAGATTCTTTGTATCCTAATTTTTATCTCTTTTCACTCCCTCACTCTATAAATACACTGCTTTTTACACACATAGATAGAGATAGACAAACGTGAATACACCTGATATAGATCTGAATAATTACACACTGAACAACACAGAAAATATCCTTTAAAAATATACTGATTCTGCACTACTTTTGAAGTCTTTCTCCTTCATTGTTGAGCAAAGAACTCCTAATGGTTTTATATTTTTGCTGGGATTTTGGGGTTTAAATTTAAAGTTGTATTGGATTTCCTGTTTGGTTATTATTGCTGTTGCTTCTTACTCAAGTTTTCAGAGACATATTTTCTTTATCTGTTTATTTTTCTTGCTGCTGTCAAGGTCTTTTTTTTAACAAATTTAAAATTTCATTTTTGCTGAATCATGACCCAGACCCCACTAGTGGGATTTTACTGGGTTGTTGTTGTTGTTGTTTTGCTGAATCGTGACTTGGATTTATTGGTTATCATAAATCTGTATTTTGTTTGAATACTACATGAATCATGTTGTTTGAAGTTGTATGGTTAAGTTTGTGTAGAGTTAATTATTTACATTGTTAGGTGATTTATGTCATGTTAGCTTTATATTAAAGTATTGCAAAGATCTGTTTAAAGCTTCATACGTTCATGAAAATGTATATGTAAGAACAAGAAAAAGCATTTTTCGAAATATTGTTAGAGTAGTAATAGGCAGATTTTATCCTTGTCCAAGTTAGTAAGATGTAATAATTTAGCTCTACTCTTCTTATGCAACATGCTGGTTTAATTAGTAATTTATTATGTCGTCAAATAATCAAGTGTAGTAATTCTGATGCTATTAGTTTAAAATCATAAAAAGAAAAAATCAGAGTTTACAAGTAAACCAAATAGTAACCATAATACATTTTCAGGCAAAACCAATTGGGTTCATGGAATTGTATTCTGATTTTATAGTAAAAAATGAATTGATCAATGGCCTTTACACTTTAAGATTTTCAAATACAAATGAGTTTTATACCTAGCACTTTGACAAAAGGAATAAAATACTTAGGCAAATCAATAGGAAAATTGTCCAAAAATTTTGATTTATTTTATTCTATTCAAAAACCCTTTTACATCTGTTTTAAAAGATAAACAAAATATAGGTAAACTTTACAAATATTATTGCAAATTTTATCTCAGACTCATTCACAAAAATATGTATTGGGATAAAGTTCACTTGGACTCATTATCATCAACCCAAATCTTTTCTTTTAAATTCATTTATTTGTCCCCAAATGGATACTAGGCCAGAGTCATTTGGACTCCTTAGTAGGCCCAAATCTTCCTGAATTTAATGTGTTTGAATGCTCAATAACTTTGTTTTGAGCCAGATTCATCTAGACTCAGTCAGGCCCAAGTTTCTTTAGATTTAACTTCATTTGTTGTTTGAGTAACAGACAATATATGTCTTAGGTTAGATTTAATTTAGACTTAGTCCTTATCAGGCCCCAAACTTTTAAATATGGGCCTATTTGGCAGTTAATGCATATGTTGCCCCATTAATTAAATAAATGTCTCACATAGTTTTAGAACCTTTACACCTAGTTACACGACATAGGGTAGAGACATAATCATAATTTTAGGTGTACCTTAAATCGAACTAACTATTACAGTTATGTATGCGCATGCGTGACATAGTTGTGATGCCCAAAAATAAACTAAGGTATACGTTCACGTGACCATGGTCAAACGTTTTAGCGATTAAAATGCCTTAATAAAATATCCGTACAAATGCTTTAGGCATGATTTTTTAATTGCTATCATGGTTCTATTTCTTTCAAATAAATTAAAAGTATGTGTTCGTGCAACTTTGACCAAACCTTTTTCTTAAAAACACTAAGTATTAGGAATTGAGTATACGTACACGTAACTCATCTCAAGTTAATTCTTTAAATACGGATTATCAAGTGATTAATAGCGGTAAAGGGTAAAATAAACATAAGTCCTAAAAGGAGTAATTAGACAAAATAATCCAAGTATAAATTGCTAACGATCATGCTAAAACCACAAAACTCGAGAATGCCTAACATCTTCTCCCGAGTTAACAGAATTCTTTACTTAATTTTTTCTAGTTTCACAGACTTTAAACGAAGTCAAATTTTCCTCGATTTGGGATTTAAAATAAACCGGTGACTTGGGATACCATAAATTATTCCAAATGGTGACTCTGAAATAAATAAATAACCCCATTTCAATTAATATCACTTCAATTGAAAAAACTCTCGTATATCCCCTTCGGGTAGAAAGGACGTGTGACAGCTCTGGTGACTCCGCTGGGGATTAGAACCCAGAATCTCTGGTTTAGGGTTCAAGAATTCGATCTTGTTAATGTGATTTTTTACTTGGCTTTATTAATTGTAATGTGCTAATTATTACTTATTTACCACTTTGATATTATTTAAACTGTATTAAATTGTCTTCTTACGCCTCCCTTCCGAGTCTTCTAAAAAATGGTGCACACTTTCGTGTGGTCCACTTTTCTTTTAGAGGTCGTACCAAATAGAACGAGGACGGATAAACCACTAGACCAGGTAAATTTTCGTGCTCTTGGTACGTCGCTCCCACCTCTACTTAAGATGTCCGCTTGGGTAAGCCAGGTCTAGAACACATCCCTAGGTTTAAACCTAGAATAACAAAACCTTATGCCGGATCTCTAGAAGAAACGTTTGTTTGTATCACGTGCATTTGAATTTGGGGACTCAACACAGGGGTTGAGTCCGTCTAGGATAGGTGTACCCAAAATGAAAGACCATCTTGATGCATCTTATGTGCTATTTGTACCTTTATTTTCTTCGGCTTGTATGTTGACCGGCTAAGAAAAGAAAAACAACAAAAAAACCAAGAGTGAGGTAGGATAGAGAATTCACCTGGTTCTAAAAACCCCAATTTTTAAAAAATACCTCGAAACACTCTGCCAAAATTTTTGAAAAAAAAGGAAGAGAAAATGTATTTCAAAATAAAAGTGAGTAAATGTCATGTTTTTTGTTTAATTATGTCAAAACTGACCGAACTACACGGGTTTAATTCTCACCGGATGTGAGATACGTAGGCAAACCTCATCGGCGCCAGCCCCAATTTTTCAAACCAAATAAATAAAATATGTCCATTGGTCAAAAATAAAGCCGACCCAACTTCGGTTAAATCTTGCGCCATTTTTGTCGGAATAGCCTTAGAACATCTTACGTTGTCTAAGGGCTATTTTTACTTAGAACGGACATGTCTGTCAATAAATCATCACTTTTCCTACAAAAGTGCCTTACTTCGGCCTCAAAACTTTATTCAAAAGTAAGAAAGGGCCACTATTGGAAAAATGAACGTTTTGGTCGATGCTGCAAAAATAGCCACCTTTAGGTGATTTCTCTTTAAATTAAAAACTGGTTCTTACAAAAAGAGTCCATTGGTCTATCTTTCAAACTAGAGTCAACCTTAACCCTACCCGTTCACAGGTACAGAATGAATACCATCCAGACTCTACCATTAAATGTCATGGAACAAGCTCCACTACAGCTTCAAATGTGGTGGTATGATTTGGACCAAGAAGGGCAAGAATGGGTAGTTGAACATCTGGGTGTTGTGAGGGATATAATGAAAGTCTAAGCCTCAGAATGATCTAATCAAGGCTTTAGTGACTTTTTGGGATCCTGTCCTCAATGTCTTCCGCTTCTCGGACTTCGAGCTCACTCTTACCCTAGAAGAAATAGTTGGGTATATAGGTTTCAGCAGGGACTTAAGAAATCAACAGCTTATATTCCCGAGGCCTATGTTAGTACGTCGTTTCTTTGATATTATGAACATTAATAAGCAAATAAGAAAGAATCGTGTAAGCAAGGGTTGTTGTTCATTCTATTCCTGTACTCCAGGTATGGGCATCTGGAGGGGTTTGAAACACATGAAAAAGGGTTGACCAACAAGCAAAGCAAAGATACTTGGAAAATTCATCGTCGCTTTGCCTTCATAGTGGCATTTCTAGGCATCATGGTCTTCCCAAATGAAAAGGGGACAGTTGATATCCGCATGGCTTGAATTGCGCTAGTCCTAACTGCCAAGGAAGATCATACACTTGCTCCACTAATATTGTCGGATATCTATCGGGCACTGACATAGTGTAAGTCGAGGGTGACATTCTTCGAATGTTGCAATATTCTTTTACAAATGTGGTTAATTGAACACCTTCATCGTCATCCAAAATTTATGAACTATGGCCCAAGTAAGAGCAACTTCATTTAAATCTATGAAGAAAGAGTGAAAGATTACGACTCTCCAGAAGGGGTTAAAGCTTGGATTGTCCACTTGGGCTATCCCTTCTTTCTTTTTTGGCATGATCCAAGTTATATAAAAAAAGAAACGAGCAAACGCACATCTTTCATAAACGACTCTATTCATCAAAATACTAGAGGTCTCTATGTTCTTGATTCCCCATGTGACATATTATTATATCTTCTGTTCTCTCAGAATAATACACAGTTGACAAAAGTTTATCCTAAAGAAATATTGAGATTATTGACATATTTTCATGTATTTCATTCATTTATACATGTACATTGACCCATGACAATATGGCGTTATATACACATATTTATATGTATATATATATATATGGTATATGGGAAAAAGGTTACGGCATTATATACGTGCCACCACCTGATCACCTGGTATATGTTGATGATTTTGCCCACAGTGGCTGAGATGATATGATGGGATGCCTTCAGAGGCTTGATGATGTTATGAAATCATGTACTTGTACGCGACATGACATTCATACGCATATGCATTACACTATAGGTATTTACTCTATATCTCTTCCATGTCGATAGATAGGTCGAGAGTCTCGCAAGTAGGCTATCAGCTCAGCGGAAGATGTTGGTGCGCTCTATTTGCTCTGGGGTTGCTTATTTGGTCAGTATAATTAGGATATGTATTGTTGGTACGGCGGGGCCCAGTCTCGACCTTTGTGATACTTATGTACTCTTAGAAGCTTGTAAATAGATGTCATGTATACGGATACTTGTATGGCCTTGTCGGCTATGCTTAGTTTACAAATGATCATGTTGGCCTTATAGGCCCGTGTGTCACATGTATAAGTTTTTATATCAGGTTGGTTCGTCCTATATTAAGTATTCCTTTATGTTTATTCTTGTTAGCCCATGACGACCTATTTTACCCATTTGCCAATGAGAGTACGATAATAAATATATGTATGTTGGTACTTAGTTGAATAAGGTACCAGGTTCCCGTTGCGGCCATAGGTTAGAGTCATGACAAAAATGGTATTAGAGCAGTTCTGTCCTAGAGAGTCTACAAGCCGTGTCTAGTAGAGTCTTGTTTATGGGTATGTCGTGCAACACACTTATAAGTAGAAGGCTACAGGGTATTTAGGATTGTCACTCTTTCTTCTTACTCTAGATCGTGTGGTAGAGCTCAGTTGTAAGAACTCAATTTCCTACACTCTATCTTATTCATAATACGATGATGCCTACATATAGAAAGACGGTTGGTAAAGGATTGAATGTAGTTGTGGAAGAGTTGAGTTAGAGGAACTCGAATTTCGCATGATGTTTATGATAAGTAAATGTAAGGTCTTTAGTAGATCATGTGCGTACTAAGACGTGTAAGCCTCTCGATAAGGAGCCTTGAGGAAAGAATATCTATCCACCCTATGGAAAAAGGCAATGAGAGATTCAGAAGGTAGATACAAGCTTCAACATGTAAAAGGAGCAAGATGAGAAGGGTACGAGGTACCCTATTTAATAAAGATTATCAGTATTTACAAATTCAGGCAAAAGAATATAAGCCTTTTGAATTACTTTCAACAATAAGAGAGGCACATACAAATGGCCACACCCATCTCATTTATGTCCTATAGAAGTTAACAGAAGTAGTATAAGAGAAGGATGGGATATCAGGATCCAGCTGGGGTTAGAGTAACCCAAAATGGTTAATGAATTGTTTGCATTAGTTGACATTTACGAAGGATAGTGCAAATATGTTAATAGGTTTCCTTGTGAGACACCAATATGGTGAACTCTAAAATGGTGTAGCTAGATATGAGTACTACAAAGATAGGCACTGGAAGCCTGGAAGTGATAAATATTATCTTAGTGTGTATCTCATCCCTAGTAGAGAAAGAATATTAGGCATTTTGAAAAGCCAATGGATGGGGCAGGGGGAGCTAAAGGAAAAAGAATGTCTTGTTAGAGTTTATCGAATAAAGGGATAGAAAGAGATGTTAGCGGGAAATAGGAAAAGAGTTAGTGAAGTATTATATGTAAGAAGTGAAACCTAGATGACAACGATAGAAGAATAAAAATAAAAATGATGACAGTATTACAGAGTCTATAGTTAAGTGAAGGAAAGGACGAAAGGTGAAAGGCTTTGAGACAACAAAAGAGTATAAGCCATAAAGTCATATCATAATTTCAAGAAATAAGTTTGCGGCTCTTAGTGATTACCAAAAAGAAAAGTTAGACCCCAAAGTAATAAGAAATCAGCATGGACTGGTGAATAAGATTAATTAAACATGAACTAGGGATTGAGTGTTTTGATAATGGTCGGTATCATGAGAATTTCAAATTACATTCCAGCGATAATAGAATGGACAATAGAAGAATAATTATTAGAAATTCATTCATTCAGGAAACCGCTTTCCTAATGCAACCAATTTGAGCAAAGTTAAGCTTAATGGACTATGTGTGCCAGTTACATTAAGTATCAATCTCGCGAGTAAGGAATTTTGTTATCATTGGTACAGAAGGATTATCGCAAGGCGATTGAGGGTCATCAATGATATGAGAAGATGCCAAAGATAAAGAGGTAAAACATCTACTGGTAGATCATCATAGTAAATATTAGTAATCCCCTTTAAGGGGGGAATGTGGAGTGATGTGATATTAAGTTAGAATTAAGTGGTTCTAGTAACTATGGAATGGTAAAGGAAGAATGCGATAAAAATAAGAAAGGGATGAGATTTCACTTATCCAAATTCTACGGATATGCTGCAACTCCAGAACATAATGTAAGCACGATGTCAAGGAAAGGAAGTAAGGCTTCCAGCCCGGGTTATTTTTAATAAATAAGGAGCAAGTGCGAGAGGTTAGTTAAGACAAAGGGAATAATTTAAGAAAGACTACTCGGAATATTGATATGAGAATGGGCCAACGAGTAGTTAGTAGTTGATTCAAGAAGAGCCCAGTTATGGCTAGACAAGAGGATAACAGACAAATCATCAGATCGTGCAAGATAAACATAGTGAACACCAACATGGGAATTCAATATCGCATATACGACATCATGATCCTTGAGGATATATTCATATAGGAGTCGGGGTAGTTAAAGGTACCGTATGAATGTTACAGTAATAAAAGAGAGTGCCACTGGGAAGACAGTCAAAATGTCAGTTCAGAAGCAACCCTACAAGCATAAGAGCATGAAGGTAAGTAACTACGGATAATTATAGGCAAGGAAGGACATCCAAAGGTCCGTAATAAGCTCACAACTTTACAAGAGTCAGAGGGTCCTCCCTAAGTACTACAATGAAAGACTAGATGAGGAAATAAAGAAGATGGCTTCAACCTAAACATAGAAACTCAAAGAAGAAATGGTCTTCTAATAGTAGTCTCACTACAACATTGTACGCACTCTATAAGAAAGTGGTCTGGCACCTATTGTGGCTAATAAGCGGGAAGTGAAACCAAAAGTAATGGTCGAAATCATATGAGTTGCAAAAACAAATCTGGCATGTATGGGCACTAAGATAATCCAAGTATTCATGCAACAAGTGATAGAACGACCAGGAAAGGAAATTGCTCTCATTTAAGAAAAGTTGAGAAGGGACAAAAGGAATTATTCGATAAGTGATCCAGAGTTAGTTACATTATGAACGCACTTAAGATTTTGGAGTATTACCCATGCAGCATATATGCTGAAAATCATAGAGTTATAGAAGACTCTGGTATAAGTAAAAGAAAGAATTGAGTCTAGGTCATAGACAAAGGATTGAATTGTTAGAAGATTGTACCCCGAATATTCCACAGTGTCCATGAAAGTGTTAAGTAATAACTAATACCAGGAGCCGCATATCAAAAGATAGCTTAAACCTACATAAAGGTTGGTCAGAGGGAAAAGGAAACTAAAGAGTTAGATCAACTAAGTAAATCAGGAGTTTGAGTACTGGACCCGAAAAATTATAGACCTCATGATTGAGAACATTGTAGGATCACTCTTAAATATTAGAGGTATAAGAGAGATAGTTCAGTAGCCATATTCTATAGGGGCATTAGAAGAATACAAGACTCACAAGAAGTTAGTATGAAGCTCTCAGCAGATTATGTATACACTAGAGGTGCAAGTATTATAATAAAGCTTCAAGTTATGGATGTGAATTATACCTATGTGGGAGGAAGGTCATGAAAGGGATACAAGATGTGATGCAAGATTTTAAGGTAAGTGAGGTAAAGGTGAACAACGTATGTGATACTCAAATGCAGAAGGTTGTGAATTGTCCATACTTCGAACAAAAGGCTAGAAATACTGGGATTTAGTGTCCAGGAATGATAGCAACGTCGTCAGTGGCAAATCTTTCAACCTATGGTTTTTAAGTATCGAGAGATCTAGTTAAGAAAGTAAAGAGGAGTTAGAGACGATGTGAAGTCTCGCTTGATATTCTAAAATAACATAAGGAAATCTATGGTACAAGGAAGTTTAAGGAAGGTTGTAAGTTAAAGTATGATATGGCGACAAGGTTTTAGGAAGACATGAGTAAGGATAAGAAAGGGAGAGTGAGAAGGTGACGAGAATGGATAAGTACTCGGGATTAAGCCCATGAAAACAAGAAGAGATGATGATTTCTCCAAGTTATGCAAGGCCCTTTATATCCTAAATGAACCCAAAGGAGTCTAAGACTAATGACATTTAGAATAGATGGAATGCTGCCCTGGTAGGAGAATAAGGGTGTAATTGTGGTAGATAAAGGATAATGTTTGGGTCTTCGGGTGATTTATAATTTGAAAAGAAAAAAGGAATTTCATGAGTTGTACGGGATTAGAATGACTCCCAAAGGATGAATCACACTGGGATACTATGAAATACGGTTACGGAAGTATGGTATCGCCCCCAGGTGGATCAGTCTAATCACTTCAAATATCCCCCAATGAGACGTAAGCCTCAGTGACAATGTATTACGTAAGAGGTTTCAAGTTATCTATAGTAGATTGCAGATCAACATTGAGGTGAATCAATGATGGATGGATAAAAGTTGCAAAGTATGAAATAAGATTAGGCAAACATTCTTAAGATGAATGGTAAGGAAAAAGCAATATGCGTAAATTTGACAAAGTACCGAACAAAGAACTTCAGTACACCTATTTATGCCAGAGGGACATCTTGTCAAGTTCTGTATACCTCAAAAGTGAAGCCTAGAGATTGGATAAAAGCTAAAGTGAAGAGCGCATAGGCGCACATACAAGGAACACGTCGTACAAGCTGCATGACAGAAGATAGCAACAGATTCCGACCACAAGTCGTGGTGTGAGAAAGAGGCCTAAAGGGAAGAATGCCTTGGCCTTTGGATTTATTCAAAGTACAGTTTCATAAATGGCAAGAAGAGTATTAAGGAATTCGCAAGAGTTATAGGCTATGAAAATGATAAGTGCACCAGTCAACATTCGAGGACAAATGTTCCAAAGAGGGGAATGATGTTACACCCCATGTTTTCATACGTAGAAGTACGGCATCAGTAAATTGATGAAAGCTCAGAAATAAGATATTACATCCTGCATTGTCGTACATTAAAGTTTCATCGTAAGTTAATCAATGTAAATTCGGGAATAGGATTATTTTGAGATTACAAGAATTATGATATTTTAAACAAGTGATGAGTAAATTCGTGAAGGTGAGAGGGTAAGAAAATTGAAGAAAATGAATTTTGTCGAAGTTTGACATTTTGGGATAAAATATGGTTCGAGCTAAAATATTCGGTATTTATAGACTAGTACCATACAAGGTACCACACGACCGCGAGAGTAAGGTGTATAAGGTATGTTAAAAGTGGGTAGTATTTTAAGTAATTTGAGATAAATCTTAATTATGTGAATAATTGGGAGATTAACAAGTTAATCAAGTGATTAGTGGATAATTAATCAAAATATTTGAATAAGTGTTACATCTCCAAACGTGGCAGCCAACGCTTGATGGAAGTATGACTCTTAAAAACATAGAATAAGGTGGAATTTGAGAGTCTTTTTGGTGGCTTAGTCATTATGAAAGTGTGGCCCACATCCTTGTATAAGAAATATTAAACTTAAGAGACTATAACTTAAGAGTCTTATACTCACATTATTGTCCACATACCAAATCACGTTGTCATCAATAACTTAAGAGTCGTTGTCATCAATAACTTAAGAGTCTTATGACTCTTAAAAGAACCTCATCACATTATTTGGTTCATTTAATATGAATATATCATATAAGAAATGCAATACCTTCTTCAATTCAAAGCAAAGTGAGATTTTGCAATTACAACAGATTACGGTGCAATCTTTTTTAAGAATATCATACGAATATTTCCCTACTTCGATCATTCCATTACATGTTGTCGTAATTGTCGTGTATTAGAGGGATTGTCAAAAGAATCGACTCAAGTATATTAAGGTCATCCTTTCTTTCTTTTTTGGCATGGCCCAAGTTATACAAAAAAGAAATGAGCAAACGCACAACTTTCATAAACGACTATATTCATAGAAATACAAGGGGTCTCTATGTTTTTGATTCCCCATGGGACATATTATTATATCTTTTATTCATGGGTCTCAGAATAATACGTAGTTGATAAATTTTATCTGAAAGGAATATTGAGATTATTAACATATTTTCATGCATTTCATTCATTTATACATGTACATTGACCCATGACCAGATGACGTTATATACACGTATTTAATGTATATATATGTATATTATATTTATATGGGATATGGGAAAAAGGTTATATATTACGGCATTATATACATACCACCACCTAACCAGTTGGTATACGTTGATAATTTTGCCTACAGTAGTTGAGATGATATGATGGGATGCCCTTAGAGTCTTGATGATGTTATTAAAACATGTACCTATGCACGACATGACATTCATATGTATATGCATCACAGTATAGATATTTCATGATTTACATAGTTATCCAGACTTACAGGTTGATTCATTTACTCTATATCTCTTCCATGTCATTTATGTACTTATTTATATGCCTTACATACTTGGTAGATTATTCGTACTGACATCCCTTTTGCTTGGGGACACTACGTTTCATGCCCGCAGGCCCCAATAGACAGGTCAAAAGTTATACAAGTAGGCTATCAGCCCAGCGGAAGATGTTGATACGCTCTATTTACTTCAGATTCTCTTATTTGGTTAGTATAATTAGGACATGTATTGATTGGTATGGCGGGGCCTAGTCCCGACCTTTGTGATACTTATGTACTCTTAGAGGCTTGTAGACAGATGTCATGTATACGGATAGTTGTATGGCCTTGTCGGCTATGATTAGTTTACAAATGATCAGTTGGCTTTATAGTCCCGTATGTCATATGTATATGTTTTTATATCAGGTCGGGTCATCTTATATTGAGTATTCCCTTATGTTTATTCTGGTTATCCCATGACGGCCCATTTGGTCCATTTGCCAATGAGAGTACGATAAGAAAGATATGTATGTTGGTACTCGGTTGAGTAAGGTATCGGGTGCCTGTTGCGGCCCATAAGTTTGGGTCATAACCTAAAGTCTTCATGTAGAAAGGTTCCCTAGACGTCTTCGATCGAATGCCTGCAATGAGTTAGTTTTAAATTCAAATGGAAAAAGGAGAAGGTTATACCTCAACAGTAATATCATTTGAGTGGTGATACATTCCAATTATTCGGTAATTGTTCGCCTCCCATCGTGACAAGTTTGTAAGATCCTTTACCGACAACTTCGATGACACAGTATGGTCCTTCCCAATTCGGGCCTAGTTTCCCTTCATTCAGGTCTCGAGTATTAAGGGTGACTTTCCGTAGAACTAAGTCCCTGATTCCGATATGTTGAAGGTTAGTCATTATATTATAATATCTCTCGATTCTTTGTTCTGCGTCGCCATCTGAACAAGTGCATCTTCTCATTTTTCATCTAGTAGCTCGAGGCTAGTATTCAGAACCTCGTGATTTTTTTTTTGCCAATCCGATAGGCAAGCGCCTAGGACTAGTTTTTTATTAATAACAGAAAAGAAAAATACAACAATTAGGAAAAGTACAAATAAGGGGGACAATAGCATCGATATTTTTACCCATCTGCCTTGGCTATATAATCACTCCTCTGCACCTCACATTGCCTTATGATGGAGGCTCATGTAGAGGATTCATGGTATAGCTGCCGGCAAAGTCTCACGAGGGCATATAATCTCATAGTCGTGTGGATATTTTTCCAAAGGCATAGGACCAAGGCAACACAAACCTGGCTAAACCTTACCTTCCTAATCCTATTGAGGCAAATAAAAGGCCTCACCTACTAACAAGCATGTAAAAAATAAGAACTTGAACGGACAAAATATTCAATGATCATCACAGAGTTTATAACATACTCTGTGATGATATTACAAATGAGTATACTAGCATAATGGTAGAATAAAATGTAGATGGAAATAAATTGTTGTCCCTTCATGCCCAAACTTGTAAATTCTTCAATTTGTAATTCTTTGTCATCATCGTCACAATTCTTCAAAATGTCTTCAAAATTCATGACTTCTTTTTTGAACGGTTGGACCTTGTTGATGTAGTTGGGGCAGTCTGCTTTTGTTTGGCAACTCTCACTGGAAGTCGCCTAACAATTGCTTCTTCACTCACCTTGTCGTCCCAACTGTGCTTCATTGTGTGAGCCTTCTTGTTTTGTCCATTGTGCATAGGTGATAAATCACCTTTCCTTATTGCCTCTACCCGGCACTGTTGTAGCATTGCATCTTCCTCACCTTCTTCAAAAATATCTCTTCCCAAATTTTCAGGATTTGGCATCCCTTGAAGAAGATATTGAGACATCAAAGCTGTTCCATCTTCTTTATTGACCAATGCTGCCTTGCCTTGCCTTTTATTGCTAGATCTATTTACCTTTCCAGTGCTAGCAACCTGAGGTGTAGTTAGAGAGTATAGTGGCTTGGTACTTTCCATCACATCAAGTAGATTTCGGTCCTCCAGTGTGATTGCAGTTGCCCTTATAGCTAGTTGTTGTTGTACCACAATTGAAAGTGTTATAGCAGCTCCTACAATGCGTGCATTCTGCTGCTGCTCCTGTTCATAAGTTGTACCCGCAACTGCTGCTTCTGACCTGTCTGCAGCTACAGTGTTCAGAATAGGTTGTTGTTGCTGCTGCCCAGCTTGTAATGTTGTTGTTGCTTCAGTAAGACTGGCACCCAACGTGTTTGGACTAAAATGTTGTTGCTGTCAAGAATTTTGCATTGTTGTTGCTTGTCGACCAACAACATTACGTTTTTATTGCTGGTTATTGGCATTTGACTGTGCAGCTGATTGTTCCTGATTAACACTTGGCATTGCTGCTGTTATTCGCTGGTGCTGCTGCACAACATTGGAAATTACAGCATTTGTTGCGATTGTAGTTTGCTGTTGCTGTTATAAAGTTGTTATGGTTCCTGTATTTTGTTCCTCCACATAGGTAACCTCTTGTGTGATTGTAACATTCTCCTGTTGGTTTGACCTGCCATGTGCTGCAATTTTTCTTAGTGCATCTCCTGCTGTACCTGTTCCACATTTTTGCTGTCTATTTTTAGGCACAAACACTGGTGCTTTTGTATTAAGAGTTCTGCTGGAAATTGCCATTGCAGAGCTGCTTTTTTTTTTGGAAGGATGGTGAACCAACTGAGAGTAAGCCTTCCTCTTCACTCTCTCGATCATCATCCACACTCGAATACCCACCATATGCATCACCATAATGTTCCTCACCCCCATACTCGCGTTGGTTTGCCCATAGTTTAGATTTGATTGCCATTTGTCACACCTCCTTTTTACCTTCCTTCATCCCGCAAGAGGAGCGTAAAGGAGTTTTCCCAATTAAAGGACAATCGGAACGGGATTAAATTATTAATTATTCAGAGTCGCCACTTGGGAGATTAATGGTGTCCCAAGTCACCGATTGAATCCCGAACCGAGGAAATTTATGACTCTGTTAATAATCCGCGAACCAGAAATCCGAGTAAGGAATTCTGTTAACCCGGGAGAAGGTGTTAGGCATTCCCGAGCTCCGTGGTTCTAGCACGGTCGCTTAACTGTTGAGTTTGATTTTATCTGATTTTAATACATGTTAACTTATGTGCCTTCTATTCGTAAACCGCTTTTTTATAGTTATTTATTTTACAAGAATTACGATGTCGTGAAAACGCATTTCGAACTACGTCACAATCAATGCACCCGTAGTTATCAACACATTTCAACTTCGTCGAGATTTGGATTGAGTCGCATCAATGCGCACCCGAATTTAAGAAGGTTATTTAATTAAAAACGGGCATGAAGATTCTAACGTAATATTATTTTGGGAAAAAGCCATGAAGTTCGCTAAACAGCCATCCCGAATTCCGAACATTTTTAATAATTACTTACTAAGGGCCCCACATTTATTATTATTTTGTGTGGTGAGGCTTGTCTTAATTTGTAAAGCTCTTTTCTATCATTAATTATTTTTATAAGAATTACGATGTCGCGAAAACATGTTTCGAACCACGTCGCAATCAATGCACCCGCGGTTGTCGACACATCTTGGCTTCATCGAGATTTGGATTTGGGTCGCATCAATGCGCACCCGAGTTTAAGAAGGTAACTTTATTAAGAGCTTGCTTAAAGATTCTAACGTATTGTTATTTTGGGAAAGGCGGTGAAATTCACTAAACACCCTTTCCTAGCCTAAGTAATAGAATAATTGTGTCGTTAACTACTTGAGGATTCTAATTGATTAGGCCTACAATTTGTTGAATTTGAAGTTGAAAATCCGGACAAAAATACCAAGCGAATGGGCCCTGAGCTCACAAAGCCCAACCAGGCCAAGGCTGCGGACACAGCCCCAGAACTGGGCTTGTATTCGCACAACCCAGGGATTGAATCCTTGGGCCCTATTTCAATTTCTCGTCTAGCCACAATCTAGGCCGACTGCCAATTCGCTAGGCCCAAAATTGGCCCAGCATGAAGCTGTGCCCAATTCATCTTAGACCCAAAATTAAGACAACCAAGCGTGTTGAACTCTAAATTAATTGCAACTTTTGCAGATTTGATTTCAGCATACCATGAAACTTAAGCAAACAAAAAATGATAGTGGTATAAACATGAAATGCTTAATTTCAACGAACCCCACCCTGGACTATACACAAGAATCTGAATACCCAAATGTCCACTCATTAATTGAAATAATCAAAATCATGCTGGACCATTCTCAATTATACAACTCAGTTATTGGCTCGAATTAACATCAACTAAATCGAGTAGCAATAGCTAGACAATTTAAACAAATTAAACTATGAAGGGTAATTAACAGACAATGCTTTCTGGTACAAAAGAATTCAACAGCATTTTCATTGTTCTCCACTTCCAACTTGGATTCGCATAGATGAGTGTCAAAGAAAGGTACCTGGGAACTGTAGTGAAAAAGAGAAAAAAGGAAAGGAATCAGCTATTTTCAGCAGCAACAGACAACACACCCAGCAATGTTGCACCACAGCAATACAGGCAGCTTGTTTTGAAACCAGAAATATAAGCAAATTCTCACAGATTAGCTTAACAGATTTTTTAACATTTCCCTGGACCCTCTCAGCTGGAACCCAGGTTTAGTAATGAACTGTGAAACTGTTTCAGATCTCCATATTTTGGTATTTTTATTTCTGAATAACCCCAGAATTGAAGTGCTAGCTAAAATAAAAGGAATGAATGCTCAAACTAAGACTTAGGGCTCAAGGCAGAAAATCTGAGAGTTGCCTTTTTCAAGGCATCTAATGCCCTTTTATAGGCAACCCTAAAGAGAATAAACTAAGTTCTGATTTTCTAATTAGTCCCTCTCTATTTTCACTTTGGTCCGTCTATTCTTATCTTGCTAAACAAGTAACTGCAGTGTACTTATTAAGATTTACACTTGAAACCCATTCTAGAAGGTCCTAAAGCATTCCCCTACCCATACAATACCCATACTGCCCTTCTTTATACCTTGATATTACTATTCCTATCAGAACTACCCTTTTCCCTACCCAGATTACCCTTGAAAACCTCTCAGAATCACTAACCCTACCCTTGTCCTTAATAACTAAACCCAATACCCTAACCCAGTCTGAAACTAACTAAATCAATTAACTAACAATCAGGAACCAACTAAATTTAATCACCTAACAATCAGAAACCAGTTAAAGTTAATCACCTAACAATCAGAAACCAGCTAAAGTTAATCATTCAATTTAAACTAAATGAAAGTAAACTGTGCTTATGCTACCATGATTACATTAAAAGAGCTTAAACTAATTATGAAATTATAATCATTCAGCCAACTAACCAATTCAGAATCAACAGTAATTAACAGAACTTAACTATCACAATTAAATCATAAAATTGACAGAACAATAATGAAACAACGATTGCAAATAATATTTTAATCATGCAAGTAAAAGAAGCAGTAAAAAAAAGAACAGAAAAACTCACAAAATGCAGAAAGGGCTCCGGCCAGTCATGAATATATGAATCCTTTCAGATTTTTGACGCGTAACATCCCTAACCATGTGTTCTTACACGAGAACACATGGTTAAGGATGCTACGATTCGAAATCAAAAGGATTTGATTTTAGGGTTTGGGCCGTGATTCTTAGATCTAAGATTTGGGTCGTTTCAGGGTGATTTGAAGGGAAACAACCACATATTGGTGTTGAGGAAGGGCTGGGGGTTGTAGGGTGTAAATTTGGGCCGAGTTGGACAAACTATCAACTGGCCGGAAAACTTCAAATCAAGATTCGAAGAGTTCCGGCCCTATTCGAGGCAAACCACCGAGTGTAGTAGAAAGAGGAGGGTGAGGGGAACCCATGGTGTTAATTTCAGGGTGAACGGCGTAGTTCACATTCACCGCCGGCAAGGTTTTTTAGGGAGGCGCGGATTAGGGTTAGGGGGGAAGGGGTAGGGTGAAGAAGACGATGGAAATGGGGGGTGGGGGGGACGGTTTGGACACTTATATACTGGGATCCTCGTTAGTTCCGGACCGTTGGATTGATGAGATCCAACAGTCGTGGTTAGATGCTGGGGAAACGACATCGTTTGGACTTACTAGGGACCGGACCGGGTTGGGGGTTTTGTCTGGACTGGTTGCAACGGGTTAAAGCGTTTGGGCCTGAAGTATTTCTTTGATTTGGCCCAAACTTATGGATTTCACACAAGTTCAACTCCATTATATATTTTATTTCCTTTTTGTTTTCTTTCTCCCATTTTTTACAATTTTTCTAATTGTTCTAATTTTTATAAAGATGTAAAACTAACAGGAAATCCTAATTATTTCAAAACAAAGATTAATCAATTCCTAAAAATTGTTTTAAATAATAAAAAAAACTATTTCATGACAAATGCAAAAGTGAACTAATTTTGTGATTTTCATGTTTTGTTCTAAACAACTTAAACCCTAATGGATACTAAAAATGTGAAACTAAAGCCTAAATGCCAAAATGCATATTTTTGTATTTTATTAACATGCGCAAATAAAATGCAACAATTATCAGAAAATAACACCAAGATGCACAAAAATTGTAAAAATCAAGACAAATTATTTTGTTTGGGATTTTGGGAATTATTCATATATAGGGCAAAAATCACGTGCTCACAGCTGCCCCTCTTTGCTCGGAAACGCGAAAGGTTTCCGGGCAAAGACAAGTGAGCAAATACGAGCGATTTTTGCCTGTTTGCAAATTCCGTGTGAAGCATTTTTTTTTTAAAAAAACTTGACCGCATCCTTCTTCGGAGGTTGCCTACATATCCTGGGCTAAATAGGAATCAGGTCAGTGTAGTTCGGGAATGTCTGGTAGCTGGGACTACCAGGAATTGTGATTGCACTGTGCTTGTTGTTGTTACTGCTGCTGACCTCCCTTATTACATCGTGCCAAAGATAAAAGAAGCTATACTAACTATGCTCTATGAATTATAAAAATGCTATCTAAATTCTTCACATTTGCTCTTGCACTTCCTTGTTGCCTTGTTCTTTCTCGATAAAAATCCATGTTGCTATTCCCTGGTTGGCTAAGATGTTATTCCCTTTATCCCTACTGCTGAATTTAAATAAACTCGATCTTGAATGTATTCCTCTGTTATTCAGGCGGGCATCCTGACTGCCGAACTTAGAATATCTAACACCTCCATTTTCCAGGCGGGCTCCTGATTGTTTGAAATTCAAAATACGTGTCTCTGTTTTCCAGGCGGATTCCTGACTTCCAAATGTAACTTTTATGTCTCTGTTCTTCAGGCGGACTCCTGATTGCTAAAATTAAAATGTATGTCTCTGTTTTCCAGGCGGACTCCTGATTACCAAACTTGAAAAGTTTGTCTCTGTTCTCCAGGCGGACATCCTGATTTTAAAAACTTGAAAAACATGTCTCTATTCTCCAGGCGGACATCCTGATTTTAAACTTGAAAAGTATGTCTCTGTTCTCCAGGCGGACATCCTGACTTTTAAACTTGAAAAGTATGTCTCTGTTCTCCAGGCGGACTCCTGATTCCTAAACTTAACAAAATGCATGTCTCTGTTCTCCAGGCGGACTCCTGACTGCTAAAATTAAAATGTATGCATGTCTCTGTTTTCCAGGCGGACTCCTGACTTTCGGGTATCTGAACTACATCCTATTATCCAGGAAGGTCCTGACAACTTACTCTTGTTTTAATCATGCCAACTTTGTGATCCAATTCGATTCCCCTTATGCGCTTCAAGATTATCTTGTATTCAATCAAACCGCACTTTGCCATTCCCTTTTTCAATGACTAACTTTCTGCCCCTGTTACAATCAAAGAAAATTTCGTTAGTTTAAAATGGTGGTTAGTTGATGGCATTTTTGCTGAAAAATCCTTCCCCTGCAATGCTTTGTGTTGACTGACTTCCACATGCTGTTTCTGAACCGCTTGACTTTCTAACCAACTTTTAAATTTCCCGACATCCAGCGACCTAAGTGTTTTACACCCCTGCTGTTGTTTTACTTTTCTGACCTTTTATTTGAGCTTTGCCTTTCCCACGATATTTCCCAATCATTTCCCGATAAGACATCCGTTAATTCCCCGATTTCTGACCTCCTGAATGCTTTTATACCCATACTGTTGTCTCATCTTTCTGACCCTTTTGCCTGAACCTTCACATTTCCCATAAGATTTCCCAAATATTCTGCCAATGCAACTTCCGGCGCCTTCCCCTATTCCATTTACATCATGTTGTTTTTGGCATGCTCTGACCACGTTGTGCTTTACAATTCCGGAAGATGGTAGTGAGCTTTGAAGTCCCTTCTGCCCGCTTTGGCCAAAACTAGTACTGGAGTATCTCTGCTAAATGAAGACCCTTAACAAAAAATGAAATGCAACGATTTTTGAATTAAGGATAAGAAGAATCCAAAACCAGATGACTGTTTCTAGGAAGAGAAGGAAAAGAAACTTATCTCAGCGAGACAGCTGGTACCCATGGTCATGACATGCGTTTTGGATTAATCGGCCCAATCTATCCAAATAACCAACTTTCAATTGCCATACTTTGTTGCCCAGAACTTCCATCAATTGTTTAAATTACCCAGACCTTTCCCTAGTTTTCCTGCGGTACCTCAAAACATTCTTCCACCCACAAACCTTTTGCCTTTTAACTATCTTCCAACTCACTTTCGCCTCAAGGTGCCCGCGAGGGTTTTCACCCATAAGACTCTCTCATTTATTTTTCTCTCAGCTCTTGTCGCCTTATGGTGCCCGTGAGGGTTTTCACCGATAAGACTCTCTCATTTTTCTTTCGTTCTTTCTTGCTTGAACCAGAGTGTGGCTGTTGCCACGAATTACCGCTACCTGCTCGATTTGGCATTTATCAAAAATTGATCAGAAGGTCTTTCTTTGGACCGTAATGTAGGCTTTTGGATTGGGTTAGAAAGAAAGGTATGAAAGGCTCAAAACAATTCAACTGGGTTCAAATTACAACTTTCGGAATCCAACTTTCATAACAATCACAATTTCTACCCCAGTTTCTTGCTTGGGGATTTTTTATTTTTGTTTGATATGACTGAACCTCGGAGTAAGGCTGCCTACGTACCCTTTCGGGATCAAGTCAAACGTAGTTCACTGTATTTAACTTTTGTTGTTGTGATTTTCTTTCTTTCCTTTTCTTTCGCTTTTCTTTTTTCCTTTTCTTTTTCTTTTTCCTTTTTTTTTTTTTCTCTCCTTCTTTTCTTTTCTTTCTTTTCCTTTTCTTTTCCTCTTCTTCTCTTTTTTTTTTCTTCTTTTCTTTCCTTTCCTATTGTCCAGCACCTGTGTTCTCTGATAGTGCCGCTGATTCTGAAAGAGGGGTACGAAAAGAATAAGTAAGGCTCGAAGGGGGATAACAAGGGATAAGAGTTTTTGGATAGCAGGACAAAATGCCTTCATCATTTCAATCTTTAAGATATGCCAAATACAGACAGACACATTAAGAAAAATAAAGAAATCATACATAATATCTTTTGACCGCGTCGGAATTGATGGCCATTTCTACACATTTTCCTTCCACATCGGTCAAATACAGTGAGACAACACTCTGGTTACTACAAATGGTCCCTGCCAGTTTGGGGCAAATTTTCCTTTTGCCTCAGCCCAATGAGGCAAGATCCGCCTCAGTACTAATTGCCCGACTTCGAATTTCCTTGGACGTACCTTCTTGTTGTATGCTCTTGCCATTCTTCGTTGGTACAGTTGGCCATGACACACTGATGCCAATCTGTTTTCGTCGATCAAACTCAACTGCTCCAGACGGCTTTTCGCCCATTCATCATCATCGATCTCAGCCTCTGCAATGATTCGCAGAGATGGGATTTCTACTTCTGCGGGTATTACTGCCTCGGTACTGTATAGCAATGAGTAAGGAGTCGCCCCTATTGAAATACGCACGGTGGTGCGATATCCTAACAATGCAAAAGGCAATATCTCATGCCATTGTCTGGATCCTTCAACCATCTTCCGGAGTATTTTCTTTATATTCTTATTAGCCGCTTCAACCGCACCATTTGCCTTGGGACGGTACGGAGTAGAATGTCTATGAGTAATCTTAAACTGCTCGCATGTCTCTTTCATCAGATGACTATTAAGATTAGCCCCATTATCTATGATGATTACCTTTGGGATCCCAAACCGACAGATGATATTTGCATGCACAAAGTCAACTACAGCCTTCTTGGTCACAGACTTGAATGTCTTAGCTTCCACCCATTTGGTAAAATAATCTATAGCTACCAAGATGAACCTGTGCCCATTTGACGCTGCTGGATCAATTGGCCCAATGACATCCATGCCCCACGCAACAAAAGGCCATGGTGCGGACATCGTATGTAATTCTGATGGCGGAGAATGAATCAAATCTCCATGTACTTAGCATTGATGACACTTACGCACAAAACAGATACAGTCCCGCTCCATCGTGAGCCAATAATAACCTGCTCGGAGAATCTTCTTTGCTAGAACATACCCACTCATATGCGGTCCACAAACTCCGGAATGCACCTCAGTCATGATAGTTGTGGCCTGCCGTGCATCTATACATCTCAACAACCCGAGATCTGGCGTTCTTTTGTACAGTACCCCTCCGCTAAGGAAAAACCCACTTGCCAACCGTCGAATTGTTCTTTTCTGATCACCGGTGGCCTGCGTTGGATATATTCCCGCTTTGATGTACTCTTTGATGTCATGGAACCATGGCTCTCCATCGATTTCCTTTTCTATCACATTACAGTAAGCATGCTGATCGCGAACCTGAATCTGCAACGGATCAACGTAAGCCTTATCTGGATGGTGCAACATTGACGCCAAAGTAGCCAAAGTGTCAGCAACCTCATTATGAATCCTTGGGATATGCCTGAATTCTATGGCCTGAAAGCGCTGGCAAAGCTCATGCAGACACTGCCGATACGGTATAAGCTTTAAGTCCCGTGTTTCCCACTCCCCTTAAATCTGGTGTATCAGTAAGTCCGAGTCACCCATGACCAAGACTTCCCGTACACCCATATCCACAGCTAATCTCAATCCCAATATACACGCCTCATATTCTGCCAAGTTGTTTGTACAGTAGAAACGAAGCCGAGCTGTAACGGGGTAATGCTGACCTGTTTCCGAAATAAGTACTGCTCCTATTCCTACGCCCTTCATATTTGCATCCCCATCAAAGAAAAGTTTCCATCCCGACTTCTCAGCTTGTTCCAATTCGTCAATGTGCATCACCTCTTCGTCAGGGAAATAAGTTTTCAAAGGCTCATAATCTTCATCAACGGGGTTCTCCGCCAAGTGATCGGCTAATGCCTGTGCTTTCATGGCAGTCCGTGTCACATAGACAATGTCGAACTCTGTAAGTAAGATCTGCCACTTGGCGAGCCTTCCTGTGGGCATGGGTTTTTGAAAAATATACTTTAGCGGGTCTAGGCGAGATATAAGGTAAGTGGTGTAGGATGACAAGTAATGTTTCAATTTCTGTGCTACCCAAGTTAGGGCACAACATGTCCTTTCCAGATGAGTATACTTGACCTCGTAAGATGTGAACTTCTTACTGAGATAGTAGATAGCCTGCTCCTTTCTGCCCGTAACATCATGCTGCCCCAGTACACAGCCGAATGAACTGTCCACAACTGTCAGATATAAAATCAAAGGTCTCTCTGGTTCTGGCGGAACTAACACAGGTGGGTTTGACAAATACCCCTTTATCTTATCAAAAGCCTCCTAACATTCATCAGTCCAATTGACCGCAGAATCTTTCTTCAACAACTTGAAAATTGGTTCACAAGTTGCCGTGAGTTGAGCAATGAACCTGCTGATATAGTTCAATCGTCCCAACAAACTCATCACCTCGGTTTTGTTTCTTGGAGGTGGCAACTCCTGAATAGCTTTGATCTTTGACGGGTCTAATTCAATACCCCTCCGGCTGACTATAAATCCCAACAACTTCCCATATGGCACCCCGAAAGCACATTTCGCAGGATTGAGCTTAAGATTGTACCTGCAAAGCCTTTGAAAGAATTTTCTCAAATCTCTAACATGGTCGGATTGCTGTCTAGACTTCACGATCACATCATCCACATATACCTCGATTTCCTTATGTATCATATCATGGAATATGGTTGTCATGGCCCTCATATAAGTTGCCCCAGCGTTTTTCAAACCAAATGGCATGACCCGATAACAATATGTTCCCCACGGCGTGATGAATGCTGTCTTTTCTGCATCTTCCTTGTCCATTAGAATCTGATGATAACCCGCATAACAATCCACTAAAGAGCCAATATCATGTTTGGCACAATTGTCGATCAGTATATGGATGTTGGGCAATGGGAAATTATCTTTTTCACTTGCTTTGTTAAGGTCTCGATAATCGACGCACACCCTGGTCTTGCCATCTTTCTTTGGCACAGGCACGACATTAGCCAACCAGGTGGGGTACCGTGTCACCTGAATGACTTTTGCCTCAAATTGCTTGGTAATCTCTTCTTTGATCTTCACACTTATGTTTGTTTTGAACTTTCTCAACTTCTGCTTGACAGGGAGGAGTGCTGGATCAGTGGGCAATTTATGAAACACCAAATCGGTGCTTAGACCCGGCATATCGTCATAAGACCATGCAAAAACGTCTTTGTACTCATGCAATACTTCAATTATCTCCTCCTTGAGTTGTGGCTCCAAATAAACACTTATTTTAGTTTCCCGTACATTGTCTTGGTCCCCTAGATTAACCGTTTCTGTGTCATTTAGGTTAGGTTTGGGTTTTTCTTCAAAATGACTTAATTCTTTACTAATTTCCTCGTAAGCTTCATCATTGTTACAATCCACCCCATCATCACACTCGATCTCTTGTATTATTACTTCTGAACTAGATTGACTTTTAAAACTGGGCCGAAGATTCCCCATGCATGTCATGTCATTGGTATCAGCATACAAAGAACTATACAAAGAAAGAAAAGAAAAAGAAAATGGAAAGAGAATTAGGGACGAAGAAAATTGCATTTCATTAAACATAAAGACAACAAGGTTTTAACTCATCCAAACGGACGGAACATAGCAACTGGATTACAAACCCTGGAATAATCCACGTGACAAAAAGGAAAACAAAACCCACTACCACGACTCCCTCCGAGCTGGAAGAGGAGTAGCTTCCCAATTGTTGATGTTAGCACGTGGTCCAATGTACTGTATGTCTGCTCTGCTTGACCCCTCCCCGGCCTCAACCATGTTTACTTCAGCAAAGACTTTCTCGAATGCCTTATCCAAATTCCCCTCCGCCTCGATTAACGATCCTGATATTTTTGCCAATGACTGTTTCTTGATACCCGGCCTGACGAAGGACCTGGACAATCGAGGAATTGGTTTAGGGAGCACCCAAGATTTCTTCTTCAACTTACGGGCCTTTCTGACATCTGCCGCTGTTGGTCTGAACCCTAACCCGAAGGTGTCCAGATTTTTAGGCAAAGACACCGGTTGAGTAATGCCCTAAAGTTCGACCCCCAAACCCTTCCCGGGCACGAACCCGTTATTCAGCATTTCTGATACTACCATGACGGTCGCAGCTGACACCCTGGGACATGGCACGCTCTTACCCTCAGGCACCCTGCTCACCGGAACTGTGTCGAGGATCTGATACACCCATGGACCCTTATCATCTTCGGTCTCTATAAAGGGTACAATGGCGTCATTCATGGCGCATGTGGGATCTTCCCCATGTAACACAATTTCTTGTCTGTCCCACTCAAATTTGATCATTTGGTGCAGTGTGGAGGGCACAACTTTTGCTGCATGAATCCATGGTCGACCCAGCAACAGATTATATGATACTGCAGCATCCAGCACCTGAAATTCCATCATGAATTCGACTGGGCCAATAGTCAATTCGAGTACAATATCCCCGACCGTGTTTGTTCCTCCTCCGTCGAACCCCCGAACACAAATGCTATTTTTGCGGATTCTATCCTTATCAATCTTTAACTTGTTCAATGTGGATAACGTGCAAATATTAGCGCTCGACCCGTTATCGACTAGTGCCCGAGTAACCATTGAACCTTCACATTTGACCGTCAAATACAGAGCCTTGTTGTGTTCTGTGCCTTCCATAGGCAATTCATCATCAGAAAATGCTACCCTGTTCACTTCAAAGATCTTGTTAGCAATTGTCTCTAAATGGTTCACTGAAATTTTGTCAGGCACATGAGCCTCATTCAATATCTTCATTAACGCTCGGCAGTGCTCCTCAGAGTGAATTAATAATGACAACAACGAGATTTGGGCCGGTGTTTTTCTCAGTTGTTCAACAATGGAATAATCTTGTACCTTCATCCTTTTCATAAACTCTTCTGCCTCTTCTTCCGTTATAGCTTTTTTAACTGGCACTGGATTGTCTTTTACGCCCTTAGCCTTTCTCAACTCCTCGGGAGCGAAACAACGTCCCGATCGGGTTAGTCCTTGTGCTTCACAACTCTCTTCCTCAATTTCCTTTCCTTTGTATGTCACCACTACCTTGTCATATTTCCACGGTATGGCTTTTCTATCAACCACGGGTAACTGGACTACCGGTTTTATGACAACCGGTTCTACATAAGCTCCCTTCACAACCACCACGGGCGCTGATACTGACCCTGGCACCACTATCTTGACTGGCTCCTGCTTTTTCTCAGACACAAACGGTCCCTTCCCCATTACTAACAGTGGATTGTCTTTTATTGCTTTTAACTGAACCCTGGCCTTGCACTCACTGTCTTTTCTTTGGTTTCCGTAGAACGAATCATCATAACCACCTGCGAAGGTTTCTTAGGCTCTGCCCCCTTATATATCAGTTCAATCATGTTGGCCTCATAATGCGCTGATAACGGATTTTGATTGATGTTTGGGGCCTCTGGAGCCTGTACCTCAATACGACGATTATCAATGAGCTCTTGGATTGCGTTTTTCAATTTCCAGCACTTTTCAGTATCGTGCCCCGGCATCCCTGAGCAATACTCGCAAGTAACAGAGTGGTCCAGGTTTCTGGGAAGAGGATTTGGTGCTTTGGATTCAACTGGGGTCAGCATCCCCAACTGTTTCAATCTGTAGAAAAGAGAAGTGTAAGATTCTCCCAGCGGAGTAAATGTTTTTCGACTTGGGGCCTTCTCATTTCTAAAAGCTTGGTTTGGGCGGAAGTTGGTTCCTGGTCTATTAGCCCTGGGAGGTGGATAGGTGTTTTGTGGGGGTGGATGTGTGTTTTGGGGGTTCAGTGCACGCCATTGCGAGTGCACTGGGGGCTGAGTGTAGGTCTGGGCGTGGTGAATAGAAAAGTGTGGTTCTTGTGGTGGATAATAGTGTTGCGGTAGGCCATATGGGGTATATTGATAGTTTGGGTGGTGGGGTCTGGGTTGGTTGTAGTAAAGTGGGGGGTTATTGTGCCTGGACCAAACATTAGCTTCAACTGCAGCGACTTCTTCTTTCTTCTTCTTCCCCAGCACACCACCAGTGCCGCTTTGGATGGCCTGGGTGGTGGATTTCAACGCCGAGTAGCTCCCATCTTTACCACTTCATTAAACGACTTTCCGACAGATGTCACTAGGTGACCAAAATAGGTAGGTTCCAATGTTTGCAAGAAATAATCTACCATCTCACTCTCCCTCATGGGAGGGTCAACCTTTGCAGCTTGTTCCCTCCAGCGGAAACCAAATTCTCTAAAACTTTCCCCAGGCTTCTTCTCTAGTTTCAACAATGACAGATTATCCGGGACTATCTCGAGGTTATATTGAAAATGGCCAATGAATGCCTGGGTCAAATCATCCCATGTATACCATCGGCCAGGATCTTGCCTCGTGTACCATTCTAGTGCTGACCCGCTCAGGCTTTGACCGAAATATACTATCAACAACTCATCCTTTCCCCCGACACCTCTCATTTTGCTACAGAAACCACGCAGATGGGCTACTGGGTCACCGTGCCCCTCATACAAGTCAAACTTCGGCATTTTAAACCCCGCAGGCAACTGTACATCAGGAAAAGGGCACAAATCTTTGTATGCGACACTAACTTGGTTTCCTAAACCATGCATGTTCCTGAAGGATTGTTCCAGGCTTTTGACTTTATGAATCACCTCTTCTTATTCTGCATTCTTAACTGGTTTCTCAACTTCTCCCGGGATTTCAAAATGGGGAGAGTAGGTATATGGTTCAGGCGCTTTGAAGGTGGGTTCAGGAGGGTAATACTGGGTGTCACGAGCTTGGAATAGCGGCTCACTGGATGATCTATGTAGTGTAGCTGGGGGAGGTGCCACAAAAACGAGAACCATGGGTGGTGGAGGATTCTGTTTAGAGGATGGAGCTGCGGGAGCGTATGATGTAGTACCATAACCCTGGGCCTAATAAGGGAAAGCTGAAGATGCGTGGGGAGTGGTAGGCTCCTGAGCTTGAGCCAGGGGTGGGATGTAAGATGGGTTAGCAGGATATAGTGGTGCCGGATGTCCTTGAGACCATGCCCGATGCATTTCAGCCATTTGTGCCTTTAATTTCCTCATCTCTTCTTTCATAGCACCCGCATCTGTTACCTCAACCTCATTCGAAGGGTCTACAATGCTGATTTCCGAATCCTGCCCTGTCATTTTTACTTGATCTTTCGACCGGGTGTTGTATGGATGAGTTGCCAGAATTGCCAATCAACTAACCACCTGCCTGAGACTCACACATTTAGACAACCACTTTGTTAGCGATTAGGTCTTAACAGATTTAATAACCACACGTTGGCATGAATGCACTTATACAGTTAATCCTTTCTATTATGCGTTTGCTCGATTGCATGCGTCATCCCGGTCATTTTATTTCTTGTTTCGTTTTTCTTCTCTTCGCATTATCCCTCTCTTGTGATTTTTCTTTTCTCTCTCTTGTTTTTCCGCTCTTTTCTTTCTTCCCCTTTTTGTTTTTCCGCTCTTTTTCTTTCCTCCTCTTTTGTTTTTGCACTCTTTCTTTATTTCTCTCTTTTTCGGTTTTCCTTCTATTTTCACTTTCATTCTTTTTGTTTTCCTTTTGGTTATGGTCGAATCCTTTGGATATTGCCTACGTATCGTGACCCCGCACGAATCAGACCAAGAGTAGTTTGTGAAGATAAATGTGAAAACAAGGGTGGAAATAAAATGCTCAACTTTCATTAATAAACAGACTCTTACAAACTTGACATCTTTGGAAAGAAACTAACAAACGCAATCTGACAGCAAACAGAAAACTCTAAACCTACAAACATACTCAATTCGGAAAGGTAACGGACGTACAAAAGACTGACTCAAAATGGTAGACACTTAGAGACACGGACTATGCATATTCTAGTGCTTCAAACTTAGGTATCCGCGGGGCGTCGTTCGGCCTCGCCGCGGGTCTAGGATCCAATTCCCTTTCAAGCTGCTCTAACTCATTCATGGTTCACTTCACATAGATCATCACTGCTGAGATAAAAGTAGTACGGGTCATGTCATCACAAACCCGGCACCTCCTGACAATAACATGAGCAATGGCTCTAATCCTGTCTTTTGTTTGTTTCTTTTCTATGAGCAGGCGTCTTATCTGATCGCTGCACGTTTTTAAAGCTCGGGAGTCTTGCAAGTGTTGGTCTTGTAGTTGTTGCACTTCTGCCTCCATTTGGGCCAACAAGTTGTAACAATGTCCGCTTTCGGTTTCGAAGTCTCTAGCCTGCCTAACCGCTTTACCCTCAAAGGCAACCACTTTTATCTTTAAATTGGCAACAATTTTCTCATGGTCCCTTTTCAACTGATTCAAGTATTGGCGGTGCTCCTCGGTTCTTGTCGTCCACTGGGCCTTAAGTTCTGCCATGGCCTTTTCAGATTTCCCTAACTCATCCCGCCGTTCTTTGACTTCGCTTTCCAATCTTTTTACCAATTGTTCATCGGACCGGCTCCGGGGTTGCTTATCGATGGTTATCTTCAACTGTCGGATCTGGGCCCTAAGTGCTTCATTTTCTTTGGCTAGTCTATTCTTTTCACCTTGATCCGCGGCCATTTGTACACTGTTCTCGAATTTCAGACTCTCGACTTGTTGCTTTAATTTAAAAATCTCAACTCGATAGCTTTCTTCCTTTGCTAACCAATCCCACTGCTCTTAGGACGACTTGGCGAAATCTTCGAGATGAGGTCTTTTAGCCGGCCTCCCATATGCCACGTCACCTCTGAACCATTCATGATACCCTGGAGCAATTTCCACTTTGACCCTATCAGACACACAAGTGTTTGCCATCAGATATTGACACTCACTCCAAATTTGACGAACCTCTTCCTCGGGGAATCGACCGTCAGGACTAATTTCGATCACTTGGGTACTCAAATCTTCATCTCTCGATATTACTTGATATCTACCAAGTTGCCTCAGAACCCGATATGGTGCATAAGGTTGTATGCTTTTGAGTCCCATTAACAAAAAATGCGGTCGGGCTGCTGGCATATATATGACTTCCTCGACGGACAACCATCCAAGCACCCACTGTATCTGGCTAGCCTTGAGGTTCCGAAATAATAATGCCCAAGCCGTGACTCCTTCTGGTAGACTAGCCCCTTTGATTCTCATACAAAATTCCCCTATACAGTTTTCTCAGCCGAACCATAACTCAATAACTGAGAGCGCGGGCACAAATGCTCAATCATCCACATCTGTAACAATAAGTTACATCCCTCAAAAAATTTGTCCCCAGCTTTGCACGCAGTGAGAGCTCTGAAGATATCAGCCACAATCATAGGTGCTAAAGTGCTCTTCCCCGTTGTTTGCAAGGTACTGACGATGCCTGCTATTTTCAAATCAATATTGCCATCTTTCCTTGGGAATATTATGAGACCCAAAAAAGCTATCATAAATGTCACTCGTCTGTGGTCCTCCCATTTTTGTCGGCTATTTCTGCTGCACAGCTTAAATTCTGGATTATTGAATCCGCCCACATGGCCATATCTATCATATATGAAGCAGAAACTGCAGAAACTCTTTGCAAAATCTGGATGATGAACTGTTCGGGGTATTTTCAAGGAATCCAGGAATCGGTGTATGGTAATGGCCCTAGGAGCAATCAAGTATTTGAATCTCAATGGAGCTTGGTCACTTCCAATGTACCCCGCTATTTCTTCCAACGTTGGGGTGAGTTCGAAGTCTGAAAAATGAAACACATTGTGTGTCGCATCCCAATGGGCGACCAATGCCCTGATGATATCCCCCCGAGGTTGAATGTTTAACAAATCCGGAAGGTCTTTCAAATATTTTCTCACTTCGTCTTGCCCTTCGTTACCCAAATCATTCCACCACAATTCCAGCTCAAAAGGAATTTTGGTCATTATTGAGAAAGGCTCATTTATCATCGTGCTCATCCTGCACATTTATTAAAGTGTTTAAGCAAACAAAAGGAAAACTTTTATTTAACTCCAAGAAATAACTACCTATATTATTGACTCAAAATTACCCCTATACTTCACATGAAAAACTCAATTCTCAATTCTAAAAAATTTTTCTTTTTTTTTAGATAAAAGACCCGATATTGCGACTTCAATGCCTCAAGGGCGAAAATTTTAAGGCTGTGAGGGTCAAAAATAAAAAATACAACCAAAGGTGGTTGTTTATGCAAAGTCAGCCTTCCGGCGCCCCGTTTGGGAACATTTGGCTATTTTGACAAAAACGGCATCACCTGGTTTATTTGTGACAAAGATTAAAATTTCGATATTTTTTTGTTATATTTTTTTTTTTGCGAAGGGGAAGTTGGACCCGATGAGGGTTGCCTACGTATCTCACGCCCTGTGAGAATCAAACCATGCGTAGTTCGGGCAAATTATCCGAACCATTTTAAAATATGACTCTTTTGATTTTTATTCATGAATAAAAACTATTTTTAGAAACAAGATTTTTTCAACAAATAAAACAGCCCATTTTCAAGCTGAAAATAACAGACTCTTTTTCTTTTTCATTTTTGCCTTTTCAACAAACAATAAACAACCTATTTTTCCAAACTAAGAATAAAAGATTTTTTTTTTTCAACAAACACTTTTCAAAATAAAAGACCGTCTTTTTTTCTTTGCCCTTTTTTTTAGTAAAACAAAATAACACATTTTCCTTTTTTCAAAATTTCGGCAGGGTTTCGCCAGTAATTGGTCATTGATTTTCCTAAAATAATTAACTCCCTAACTGATATTTATTTCTCCTTTTTCTTTTTTTTTCCCTCTTTTTTCCCTTCAATTTTCCAACATTCCCGAGATTCAGAAACCGGTCAACATGCAAGTTCGAAACAAATATATGTACAGAGCAAGTAGGATGCATCAGAATGGTCTTTTCATTTCAGGTTGCTAGTCCTAGACGGATCCAACCCCTGTGTTGAGTCCCCTAAGTCAAATGCAACGTGATGCAAATAAGCGTTCCTACTAGGGATCCGGCATGAAGTCACGTTATTCTATATTCAAAACCTGGGTCAGTGTACTAGACTGTGTACCCGAGCGGACAACTCGAGTCGAGGAGGGGGCAACTTACGGGGAACCAAAAGGCCATCCGGCTTCGTAACTTGTCCGACCTCTTTCTTATTTCAGGGTACGACACTAACAAAATAGGGAGTCTCAACCAGTAAGCACATCCCCGGAGGTGAAGAGAGAAGGGTGTCGGCACAATTTATATACAGTTCAGATAATATCAAAGCGGTAACATTTAGCACATTCAGCACAAAACATGTAGGAAAATCAGATACAATTAAATACAACAATTTATCTAAGATCGAATTCTGAACCCTGAACCAGAGATTCTGGGTTCGTTCCCCAGCAGAGTCGCCAGAGCTGTCACACCTCCTTTTCACCTGCCTTCATCCCGCAAGAGGAGCGTAAAGGAGTTTTCCCAATTAAAGGACAATCGGAATGGGATTTAATTATTAATTATTCAGAGTCGCCACTTGGGAGATTAATGGTGTCCCAAGTCACCGATTGAACCCCGAACAGAGGAAATTTATGACTCTGTTAACAGTCCGCGAACCAGAAATCCAAGTAAGGAATTCTGTTAACTCGGGAGAAGGTGTTAGGCATTCCCGAGCTCCGTGGTTCTAGCACGGTCGCTTAACTGTTGCATTTGATTTTATCTGATTTTAATACATGTTAACTTATGTGCCTTCTATTCGTAAACCGCTTTTTTATAGTTATTTATTTTAAAAGAATTACGACGTCGTGAAAACGCATTTCGAACTACGTCACAATCAATGCACCCGTAGTTATCAACACATTTCAACTTCGTCGAGATTTGGATTTGAGTCGCATCAATGCGCACCCGAATTTAAGAAGGTTATTTAATTAAAAACGGGCCTGAAGATTCTAACGTAACATTATTTTGGGAAAAAGCCATGAAGTTCGCTAAACAGCCATCCCGAATTCCGAACATTTTTAATAATTACTTACTAAGGGCCCCACATTTATTATTTTTTTGTGTGGTGAGGCTTGTCTTAATTTGTAAAGCTCTTTTTTATCATTAATTATTTTTATAAGAATTACGATGTCGCGAAAACATGTTTTGAACCACGTCGCAATCAATGCACCCGCGGTTGTCGACACATCTTGGCTTCATCGAGATTTGGATTTGGGTCGCATCAATGCGCACCCGAGTTTAAGAAGGTAACTTTATTAAGAGCTTGCTTAAAGATTCTAACGTATTGTTATTTTGGGAAAGGCGGTGAAATTCACTAAACACTCTTTCCTAGCCTAAGCTATAGAATAATTGTGTCGTTAACTACTTGAGGATTCTAATTGATTAGGCCTACAATTTGTTGAATTTGAAGTTGAAAATCCAGACAAAAATACCAAGCGAATGGGCCCTGAGCTCACAAAGCCCAACCAGGCCAAGGCTGCGGACACAGACCCAGAACTAGGCTTGTATTCGCATAGCCCAGGGATTGAATCCTTGGGCCCTATTTCAATTTCTCGTCTAGCCACAATCTGGGCCGACTGCCAATTCGCCAGGCCCAAAATTGGCGCAGCATGAAGCTGTGCCCAATTCATCTTAGACCCAAAATTAAGACAACCAAGTGTGTTGAACTCTAAATTAATTGCAACTTTTGCAGATTTGATTTCAGCATACCATGAAACTTAAGCAAACAGAAAATGATAGTGGTATAAACATGAAATGCTTAATTTCAACGAACCCTACCCTGGACTATACACAAGAATCTAAATACCCAAATGTCCACTCATTAATTGAAATAATAAAAATCATGCTGGACCATTCTCAATTATACAACTCAGTTATTGGCTCGAATTAACATCAACTAAATCGAGTAGCAATAGCCAGACAATTTAAACAAATTAAACTATGAAGGGTAATTAACATACAATGCTTTCTGGTACAACAGAATTCAACAGCATTTTCATTGTTCTCCCCTTCCAACTTGGATTTGCATAGATGAGTGTCAAAGAAAGGTACCTGGGAACTGTAGTGAAAAGAGAAAAAAGGAAAGGAATCAGCTATTTTCAGCAGCAACAGACAACACACCCAGCAATGTTGCACCACAGAAATGCAGGTAGCTTGTTTTGAAACCAGAAATATAAGCAAATTCTCACAGATTAGCTTAACAGATTTTTTAACATTTCCCTAGACCCTCTCAGCTGGAACCCAGGTTTAGTAATGAACTGTGAAACTGTTTCAGATCTCCATATTTTGGTATTTTTATTTCTGAATAACCCCAGAATTGAAGTGCTAGCTAAAATAAAAGGAATGAATGCTCAAACTAAGACTTAGGGCTCAAGGCAGAAAATCTGAGAGTCGCCTTTTTCAAGGCATCTAATGCCCTTTTATAGGAAACCCTAAAGAGAATAAACTAAGTTCTGATTTTCTAATTAGTCCCTCTCTATTTTTACTTTGGTCCCTCTATTCTTATCTTGCTAAACAAGTAACTGCAGTGTACTTATTAAGACTTACACTTGAAACCCATTCTAGAAGGTCCTAAAGCATTCCCCTACCCATACAATACCCATACTACCCTTCTTTATACCTTGATATTACTATTCCTATCAGAACTAACCTTTTCCCTACCCAGATTACCCTTGAAAACCTCTCAGAATCACTAACCCTACCCTTGTCCTTAATAACTAAACCCAATACCCTAACCCAGTCTGAAACTAACTAAATCAATTAACTAACAATCAGGAACCAACTAAATTTAATCACCTAACAATCAGAAACCAGTTAAAGTTAATCACCTAACAATCAGAAACCAGCTAAAGTTAATCATTCAATTTAAACTAAACGAAAGTAAACTGTGCTTATGCTACCATGATTATATTAAAAGAGCTTAAACTAATTATGAAATTATAATCATTCAGCCAACTAACCAATTCAGAATCAACAGTAATTAACAGAACTTAACTATCACAATTAAATCATAAAATTGACAGAACAATAATGAAACAACGATTGCAAATAATACTTTAATCATGCAAGTAAAAGAAGCAGTAAAAAAAGAACAGAAAAACTCACAAAATGCAGAAAGGGCTCCGGCCAGTCATGAATATATGAATCCTTTCATATTTTTGACGCGTAACATCCCTAACCATGTGTTCTTACACGAGAACACATGGTTAAGGGTGCTACGGTTCGAAATCAAAAGGATTTGATTTTAGGGTTTGGGCCGTGATTCTTAGATCTAAGATTTGGGTCGTTACAAGGTGATTTGAAGGGAAACAACCACATATTGGTGTCGAGGAAGGGCTGGGGGTTGTAGGGTGTAAATTTGGGCCGAGTTGGACAAACTATCAACTGGCCGGAAAACTTTAAATCAAGATTCGAAGAGTTCCGGCCCTATTCGAGGCAAACCACCGAGTGTAGTAGCAAGAGGAGGGTGAGGGGAACCCATGGTGTTAATTTCAGGGTGAACGGCATAGTTCACGTTCACCGCCGGCAAGGTTTTTTAGGGCGGCGCGGATTAGGGTTAGGGGGGAAGGGGTAGGGTGAAGAAGACGATGGAAATGGGGGGTGGGGAGGACGGTTTGGACACTTATATACTGGGATCCTCGTTAGTTCCGGACCGTTGGATTGATGAGATCCAACGGTCGTGGTTAGATGCTGGGGAAACGACGTCGTTTGGACTTACTGGGGACCGGACCGGGTTGGGGGTTTGGGCTGGACTGGTTGCAACGGGTTAAAGCGTTTGGGCCTGAAGTATTTCTTTGATTTGGCCCAAACTTCCGGATTTCACACAAGTTCAACTCCATTATATATTTTATTTCCTTTTTGTTTTCTTTCTCCCATTTTTTACAATTTTTCTAATTTTTCTAATTTTCATAAAGATGTAAAACTAACAGGAAATCCTAATTATTTCAAAACAAAGATTAATCAATTCCTAAAAATTATTTTAAATAATAAAAAAAACTATTTCATGACAAATGCAAAAGTGAACTAATTTTGTGATTTTCATGTTTTGTTCTAAACAACTTAAACCCTAATGGATACTAAAAATGTGAAACTAAAACCTAAATGCCAAAATGCATATTTTTGTATTTTATTAACATGCGCAAATAAAATGCAACAATTATCAGAAAATGACACCAAGATGCACAAAAATTATAAAAATCAAGACAAATTATTTTGTTTGGGATTTTGGGAATTATTCATATATAGGGCAAATATCACGTGCTCACACCATCTCTCTGAAATTTGCCTTTACAACTTCAATGTTATTTCCAGATGACAACATCAACTCACATCCATCTTCACCACAAGATTCCAAAGACTGTGATGGCACCTTATAAACTGAGGTGTTCAATGTGACCCTTGGTTGTTTAACCATGTTAGTATGCATCATCAATGCATTTTGGGCGTCTTTGATGATTTGCTCAACATGAGGGCTGGAAAAATGCAAAGTAGGGATGTTCGTGCTGTGTGCCTTAACACTTAGTTCCTCCGGCCCATTTTTCTTTGAAGCTTGCTGTCGAACACCAATTTCTATAGCCAAATTTTCATTGGCTTGAGCTTCTTTTCCATTACTAGGGCATGGAACTATTTGCTTGGCCATGATATCATCTTTTAGACATGTTGAATCCATTTGCTCATCCTCTATAGCTGCCAGTGCGTGAAAACCATTTGGACTGGCCTCCAAGCTATTGTCATTTTGTCGACCACCTTGGACCTGTCGTTTTGGTGAGAGTTCTTTCTTTGTAGGAGACTTTTTGCTGGTTACCGCATTCCAAACTTCTCCTTTTTTGTTTTGATCCTTCCCCTTATCATCATTCTTTGCATATCCAGCCTTATCTTTCAATAATTCACCCTTATGTCTTCCCTTTTCTCCTCCAAAGTCCTGGGTCTCGTTATTATTACAGACCACTAGTGCTGCAATTTGCCTAGTTAATTCAGTGCCTAGTTTTTGGACCTCACCTTCAGTTACAATCTGTGGAGCCTTAGCACCTGTACTCTGCCCCATATCTCCTCGATCATTACACTGAAATTTGCGTAGACTCACCAGCTGCATCAACATCCCTATTCAAAACTGCTGCAATTGATGCAACAGTTGCATTATTAGCTGAATGCAACTTAGCACTTGATTGCACAGCTGGATTTACTGCTTCGAGTGTTTGCAACACCTAATGACCAACAATATTTGAAACATCACCTACAGAAAATCATTCACTGCTCCATTCATCATATCCTGATTGATCACATAACCACTTTGTTTCCCTTCTTCAATTTGCACAACCTGCTGATCATCCACGATTTCTTTTGCTGCATCGCCTATTTGTTTACCATCCTTTTCTGATAAACCCTTACCAATTTGTCCAGCTCTTTTAGCAATTAAATAATCCCTTGCATCACCTTGTAGTTTTTCCATAACTGGACCATCTGCCTCGACCAAAACATGACCATCGTGATCTGCTGCCCCCGTTACTTCCTCTGTCAACACCTCTGTTCCAGCTTGTTCCTTCTGAATTCGACACACCTTTTCATCATGTCCTTGATTCTTGCAATATGTGCAATATTTTGGAAGGTTGTCATACACCACCTCCTGATAGTGCACAATTATTTTACCCGAAATTCTATCCACAATCTGTAGCTTTACCTTCTTAGGATGTTTGTCTAGCAAATCAAGAATTACCTTGACCCTAGCAGCACTAGGTCGTGTTTGTTCTTGCATCACCTTATCTACAGCAATAGCCTTACCAACAGCTGAAGCGATAGACATTAACGACCTCTTAGCGAAGAAATTAGGCGGCAAACCTGGAAAGGAAATCCACACGATTGCCATGGACGTTTCCTCCTTCGGATTAAATCCCAACGTCCATGGAAAAGTTCTAAAAAAGAATTCATCACCTTTAGATTTAATATATCCAGTTGTCTTTGACAAGAACTGAACATAATCATTATAAAGGTCGAATCTAACCAACAGATGACGATATTCAAGTTGTCCAATGTTGCAGCGACCATGTATGTCGAATTGCGTAGAAAAGTTTGTTCTAATCTCCTGTAATTCAGGCTTTCCATAAGAGAACTTCACAACGACAGCTTGATGGAGTCCTTCTTCCCTTGTGAATTCATTAACTTGATCCATAGTGAATTCAATCACTAGTTCTCCATGAACGACACTAACAGGAAACAATTCTAGCTTTGACTCAATTGTGGGAGATTGTTTGGACTGAAGTTGCGCAGCATAAGTTTGTTTTGGATTAGGATTTGAATTCATCTCTCCCACAGCCAAAGGCTGGGGAGAGGACGATGCATCCATGGTTCTTCAGCACTCCATCAAAATGGCATAAAAGACGAAGAAAACAGAAGAAGCGATGTAAATCTAGAAAACTGGATGCTACAGTAATGCTAGATTTAAAATCAAGATTTTTACGAATTGAAATGATTTTAAGGATGAAACCAACTGGGGAGTGTTCGCAAAGAGAAGGAGGTTCTTTTGAGACCAATCTTGTGATGTTACCTTGCCGGACGCTGGAGTTGTGAGGAGTGAATAGTGTCGGTGGTACTATTCAGGAATCCTAGAGAGAATGAGGAATTCAAATTACAGAATCCTATTCCACAAAATGAACCTCATGATTTGACTCCTTTGATGCATGTCAAAATCTGGCACTAGGTTCCCCGACCTCGACTGGAATCAAGGCCTCGGAGCTACATACTAACGAGAATGAGGTCGCCCCCGTGATAGACTTCGATGTTTTTCGATACTCCCAAAGAACCTCGGGTAGAACTTCTCTTCATTTTCCTTTTGCATCTTCCAACCTCTTCTTTAAGTTTTGAATGATAGTTTTGTTTGTTGATTTGGATTGTTCGTTCCCGCTCGGGAGGTACAGTGTTGATAAGATCCTCTTTATTTTGTGTGCTTTGAGGAACTCCATTACCTTATTACCGACGAATTGCTTCTCGTTGTCATATACGATTTCGGCAGGTATCCCGAATCGACACACAATGTGATCCCAGATAAAGTCAATAACTTTCTTTTCTCTGACCTTCTTGAAGGCATGTGCTTCCACACATTTAGAGAAGTAATCATTCATACACAAAATGAATTTAGTTATACCTAGGACCGTCGGTAGAGGGTCAACGATGTCCATTCCCTATTTCATGAAAGGACACGGGGACAAGACTGAGTGAAGTTGTTCTTCGGGCTGGTGAATCATTGGTGCAAACCATTAGCACTTATCACACTTTTTAAGAAACTCCTTAGTATCTTTTTCATGTTATCCCAGTAATACCCCGCTCTAATAAATTTGCGAATCAAAGACTCGACGCCGGAGTTATTCCCATAAGTACCTTCGTAGATTTCTCGTGGAACATAATCGGTGTCCCCCGACCCTAAACATACCGCCAATGGTCCATCGAACGTCTTCCTATATGATGTTCCATTTTCATACCCCCCAAAACCTGGGGGCGAGATCAGCACTCGGTGCCTCACCTAGCCTTATGTACCAACTTGCGACTAAGGGACTCTGAACATATAATGTCATACTTTGGCAATGGGGCCACATTACAAGACAATTTGTGAAGCAAAATAAAGCTGAACGGAAACTAATGCTGACTAAACATCAATATAAAGCTGGGCGATAAAGCCGCCATTACTACTACAGCTGACAAACCAACAAAATATACATATAAGGCATACAAGCCCAACATACTGTAGACATGTAATTTTTTATCCTCCCCGAGATTTTACACCATTTAGTGCTTATATATTTAGTTTAGGTCTAAAATCGCTATTTTAACTAATTTTGACTCTTTTACTTTATATTATCACAAAAATATTTTATTTTATTTAGCTAATTGATATTTTATCTAGCTACTTTTAGTTTATCTATTGTGACGACCTGGCTAGTCATCTCATGAGTTACCGCTCCATTTTCTCCCATTTTTGCTTCTTTATGTTTTGTTTATCTGTGTTATGTGGTATCGAGTTGGACGGATCAAATCCGGAATGATTTTGGTAAGGTTTGAGACACTTAGTCTCTTTTGAGGAAGCTTGAGTTGGACAAGTCAACCAGATGTTGACTTATGTGTTAGAAGGCTCGGATGTGAGTTTCGGTGTTTCGGTTAGCTTTGGGAGGTGATTTGTGACTTAGGAGTATGATCGGAATGAATTTTGGAGGTTTGTAGTAGATTTAGGCTTGAATTGGAGAAGTTGATATTTTGGGGATTTCCAGTTGGTAGGCGAGATTTTGATAGAGGGGATGGAATGGAATTCTAAGAGTTGCAGTAGTTCCGTTGTGTCATTTGGGATGTGTGTGCAAAATTTCAGGTCATTCGGACATGGTTTGGTTGGGTTTTTGATCAAAAGCGAAATTTGGAAGATTTTAGAAAATTTGGCTTGAATCCGATGTGTTTTGGTTGAATTGTTGTTGTTTGAGGTGTTTTGAAGATTGGTACAAATTTGAATAAGGTATTAGGATATGTTTGTGCTTTTGGTTGAGGTCCCGGGGGCCTCAGGGTGATTTCGGATGGTTGATGGAAAGGTTTTAGACTTGTGAAGTTGCAGAATCTCAGCTGCTTCTAGTATTTCCGCACCTGTGGATTGGGGACCGCAGGTGCGATGCTGCACGTGTGGAAGAGGAGCCGCAGAAGCGGATTTTGAAGGAATCGTCAGGAATCACAGATGTGGTAGTGTGACCACACCTGCGAAGGCGTAGGTGCGGAGAGTTGATCGTGGATGCGGATTGGGCCTTTTAAGTGAGGAACTGCAGAATCAATAATTTGGCCGCATATGTGATACCACAGAAGCGGGTATTGTGTCGCAGATGCGAAAATACCTGGGAAGAAAGTATAAATTGTGGCCTTTGTGAACTTTACCTAATTTCACCATTTTTATCTCGGCTTTGGAGATTTTTGGGCGATATGAAAGAGGGATTTCAAGGGAACTTCATTGAGGTAAGGAATTTGGACCTAAAACTCGTTCTTATGCTATTATTTCATGGATTAGAGCTAGAAATAATGGAAATTAAGGGTGAAAATTGGGGAAACTAGGGCTTGGAAACTTAGACCTTTAATTGGGGATTTGAAGGACCATTTGAGGTCGGATTTGAGAACTTTTTGTATGTATGAACTCGTGGGGAGATAAGGAATCTATTGATGTAGAAATTATCGAATTCCGAGACATGGGTCCAGAGGTCGGGTTTTGGTAATTTTGGGATTTGTGTCGTATTTTGATTATTTTTGCTTGGGCTTCGTTCCCTTAGCATATTTTGATGTCATCGTTCTGATTTTTGATAGATTCGACGCGAGAGGAGGTCGATTCGAGGGGCAAAGGCGTCGCGAGATAGAAATTTGACCGGTTCGAGGTGAGTAATGATTGTAAATGATGTTATGAGGGTTTGAAACCCCGAATTGCACATTGTAGTGCTATATTGAGGTGAGACACACGCTTGATGATGAGCGTGGGGTCGTGCACTATTGGGGATTGTGACTTAGTCCGTCCCGAATGACTATTTACCGCGTATTTGACTGAAATCTATTTGCTATCATCATGATTTGGGATGAATTCCATAATTGGGCCTTGTACCAACTATTTGAACCCTTTGGGGATTTTTACTGGTATTGCCTCACTATTTTGACTTTATACTTGAACTCAGTCATGTTATATTTCAATGATTTTCGTACTCAGCCATGTTTACTCTGTTTTAACAGTTACATGATCTTTTAAATGATATTTTAGGCTGAGAATCATGTTTTACTATTGCCCGAGTGGCTTGTGGGGATTTTTGACTGAGTAAGGCCGAGGGCCTATGTTGTGAGGAATACATTTGATGCTAATTATGAGGTCGAGGGCCTGATATATGTACACCATGAGGCGGCTTGATTGATATGAGGCCGAGGGCCTAGTGATGATGCCACGGGGTGGCTTGATATTGTGCTTGGGCCGTAAGGGGCCCCACCAAGAGTATGTACACCCCCAGTGAGCGCGGGTACCCATTGTGGTGTGAGATTGAGCCCGAGGGGCTGGTATTGTTCTATGTGATTGCCGAGGGGCGGATTTATTGATACTGTGCCCGAGGGGCGAGCCTTTATGTGTTTACTTTTCATAATTGACTGTCAATTTCCTTCTTAATCATTGAAAAAGGCTTTTCATGAAACTACATTTGACGTAAAGAATTTTACCTATCTTTCACTGATTTACTGATTTTAAATGGTTTTACTGCTTCATTATACAACGCTTTGTGCCTTACGTGATTTTCTTGCTTTCAGTCTTTATTTACATTTGTTACTCACTGAGTTGGAGTACTCACTTTACTCCCTGCACCCCTGTGTGCAGATTCAGGCATTGCTAATCCTGCCAGTGCGAGTTGAGAGCTCCCGGCGGACATTCGGAGTTCACGAGGAAGTTTCTTGATGTTCGCAGTCCTGTGTTTCTCCCTCTTTATCATTTGTATTTCTGATTAGACAATTGTAATAGTTTATAAACTTATCGGATTTGTAGTAGGATTTATAGATTCTCATGACTAGTGACACCCCGGTATCGGGCTGTGTTGGGTTGTCCTTCCGCATATTTATGATATTATCTGCTACTTAGTATTATTAAATCATGTTTTAGACTATTTTCTTGTTGTTTAATTGTTTAACCTTGTATTGGGAATAGTTGGCTGGCCTTGTTTTCATGAGAGGCGCCATCACGACCGGTTCCGGGTTTAGGGTCGTGACAAGTTGGTATTAGAGCCTAGGTTACATGGGTCTCACTACTCATGAGCAGGTTTAGTAGAGTCTCGCGGATCGGTACGGAGACGTCTATATTTATCCTCGAGAGGCTGCAGAACCTTTAAAAAAACATCATATTCTTGAAATTCTTTTCGTGCAAACTTGTCGATCCGAGTACTAAACTTCTGTTATTCTATTCTCTCACAGATGGTGAGGACACGTGCTACTGGTTAGGATGGACAACCACCAGTACCACCAGCTGTGGCCACTAGAGGCCGAGAACACAACCGTGGTCGTTGTAGGGGAAGAGCAGCTAGGGCAACACCTGCAGATCCACCAGCTGCCCCAGTTCATGATCAGGTCCCAGTTATGGACGCTCCTACAGCACCAGCTTAGGCACCAACTATGCCCATTGTGATTTCGGGTCTTCAGGAGGTTTTGGCTTAGATCTTATCAGTTTGCACTAGCCTAGCTCAGGCGGTTTCAGCCACTACAACCATAGCTACTTCTAAGGCTGGGGGAGGCAATTAGACTCCCACCGCTCGCACACCTGAGCAGGTCGTGCAAGGACTTCAGAAGCCGGGGGCACATCCAGCCCAGCCGGTTACAGCTGCTCAGGGCTATGTAGTTCCTGCTATGTCGGAGGATGAGCAGCGTACGTTGGAGAGGTTTGGTAGACTGTAGCCTCCAACCTTCAGTGGTGCAGAGGGCGAGGATGCCCAGTGTTTCTTAGACAAGTGCCAGAGGATGCTTCGTACAACGGGTATTCTGGAGACCAGCGGGGTCGCTTTTACTACTTATTAGTTTTCGGGAGTTGCCTTTACTTGGTGGGAGGCATTTGAGAGGCGTAGGCCTGTTGGTGCAACACCCCTTACCTAGCAGCAGTTCTCCGTTCTCTTTCTGGAGAAGTATGTGACGTAGTCCCGCAGAGAGGAGCTGTGTTGGGAGTTTGAGTGGTTGCGTCAGGGAAAGATAACTGTGATGTAGTACGAGATGAGGTTCTCCGAGTTAGCTCATCATGCTATTTTGATTGTTCTGACAGATAGAGAGAGGATTAGGAGGTTTGTTGATGTCCTCACTTATCAACTTCATATTCTCAAAACCAGGGAGAGGGTGATTGGTGATATGTTTGAGGAGGTTGTGGATATTACCTGTGAGATTTTGTCTATTCATCGCTAGGAGCGCGAGGAGAGGGAGGCCAAGAGGCCTTGAGGATCTGGTAGTTACAGTGGTAATACTTCGAGAAGTCAGTTTCAGCACGATAGAGGTCTTCCATTCAGGCATGCTCAGCCAGCTCGCCCAGGTTATCGTGGGGTGTCATCAGGTCATGGTTCTCATAGTTCTCATCAGGGCCAGTCATCACTTAGTGCCCTTCCAGCTCAGAGTTCCTCCTGTGCTCCATCAGTTCAAGGTTCTTCTATGTCGAGTGCATCTACTAGTCATTTTGGTGCGAGGGGGTCCCTTCAGTCCCCTTCTCCAGCACCTGGGAGTTGTTATGAGTATGGTGAGATGGGTCATATGTGGAGATAGTGCCCTTTTCATCTTGCGAGTTCATCTCTGCAGAGGGATCAGTTATCGGCTTCAGTGCCAGTTATTTCACCACCACCCGCCCAGCCAGCGAGGGGTGGAGGTCAGTCAGCTAGGTGTTGCCCCAGAGGAAGAGGTCGATCAGGTGGCGGTCAGGCCCATTTCTATGCACTTCCAAGCAGACCCGATGTAATTGCTTTAGATGATGTTATTACAAGTATTGTTTCAGTCTGCCAAGAGATGCCTCTGTATAATTTGATCTTGGTTCCACCTTATCTTATGTGTCATCATACTTCGCTCGTTATTTGGGTATGCCCCATGAGTTTCTTACTTCACTTGTTCATGTATATAACCCGGTGGGCGATACTGTTGTTGTAGACCGTGTGTATCGGTCGTGTGTGGTGACTATTGGGGGTCAGGAGACCCGTGTGAATCTTTTATTATTGTGCATGGTGGATTTAGATGTCATTTTGGGCATGGATTGGCTATCTCTGTGTCGTGCTATTCTGGACTATCTTGGGAAGACAGTCACGTTGGTTATACCAGGTATGCCACGGATCGAGTGGCGATATGAGACTGATTATGTTCCCAGTAGAGGAATCTCATTCTTGAAAGCCCAGCGTATGGTTAGCAAGGGTTGTCTTTCGTATCTAGCCTTTGTGAGGGATGTCAGTGCTAACACTCCCAGTATTGATTCTGTTCCAGTTGTGAGGGATTTTCCCGATGTGTTTCCTGTAGACTTGTCGGGCATGCTACCGGACAGGGACATTGATTTTGGTATTGACCTGGTGTCGGGCACCCAGCCCATTTCTATTCTGCTATATCGTATGTCACCAGCAGAGTTGAAGGAATTAAAAGAACAGCTTCAGGAACTCCTTGATAAGGGGTGCATTCGGCCTAGTGTGTCACCTTGGGGTGCGCCAGTTCTATTCGTGAAGAAGAAGAAGTATGGCACTATGAGAATGTGCATTGATTATAGACAATTGAACAAGATAACCATTAAGAACAAGTATCCTTTGCCTCACATTAATGATTTATTTGACTAGCTTCAGGGAGTGAGAGTGTTCTCCAAGATTGATCTCCGTTCAGGTTATCACCAGTTGAAGATCAGGGACTCAGATATTCTTAAGATAGCTTTCAGGACCAGATATGGTCATTATGAGTTCTTGGTGATGTCTTTTGGGCCGACTAATGCCCCAGCACCGTTCATGCATTTGATGAATAGCGTGTTCTGGCCTTATCTTGACTCGTTTGTAATAGTCTTCATTGATGATATTCTGGTATATTCGCATAGTTAGGAAGAGCATGTGGAGCATTTGAGGGTTGTGTTGCAGAGATTGAGAGAGGAGAAGCTTTGTGCAAAATTCTCCAAGTGTGAGTTTTGGCTCAGTTCAGTGGCTTTCTTGAGGCACTTGGTGTCCAACGAGGGTATTCAGATTGACCCAAAAAAGATAGAGGCAGTTCAGAGTTATCCCAGACCGTCCTCAGCCACAGAGATTCGTAGCTTTCTTGGTTTGGTGGGTTATTATCGCCGTTTTGTTCAGGGATTCTCATCTATAGCATCGCCCTTGACCAAGTTGACTCAGAAGGGTGCTTCATTTGTATGGTCGGACGAGTGTGAAGGAGAGCTTTCAGAAGCTCAAGACAGCCTTGACCACAGCTCTAGTGTTGGTTTTGCCATCAGCTTCAGGTTCATATACCGTGTATTGTGATACTTCAAGAGTTGGGATTGGTTGTGTGTTGATGTAGGAGGGTAGAGTTATTACTTATGCTTCTCATCAGTTGAAGCCCCATGAGAAGAACTACCCCGTTCATGATTTGGAGTTGGCTGCCATAGTTCACGCATTGAAGATTTGGAGGCATTACTTGTATGGTGTGTCTTGTGAGGTGTTTACTGATCATCGTAGCCTCCAGCACTTGTTCAAATAGAAGGATCTTAATTTGAGACAACGAAGATGGTTGGAGTTATTTAAGGATTATGATATCATTATATTGTACCATCCGGGAAAGGCCAATGTGGTGGCTGATGCTTTGACCCAAAAGGTATTGAGTATGGGGAGTTTGGCATATATTCCGATTGGGGAGAGGCCTCTTGCAGTCGATGTTCAGGCCATAGCCAATCGGTTCGTAAGGTTAGATATTTCAGAGCCCAGTCAGGTACTGGCTTGTGTGGTTTCTCGGTCTTCCTTATAAGATCGCATCAGAGAGCACCAGTATGATGATCCGCATTTGCTTGTCCTTAGGGATAGAGTTCATCATGATGATGCTAGAGATGCGACCATTGGTGATGATGGGGTGTTGAGGATGTAGGGCCGGATTTGTGTGCCCAATGTAGATGGGCTTCGGGAGTTGATTCTGGAGGAGGCCCATAGCTTGCGGTATTCCATTCATTCGGGTGCCGCGAACATATATCAGGATTTAAGGCAGCACTATTAGTGGAGAATAATGAAGAAAGATATTGTGGGATTTGTGGCTCGGTGTCTCAATTGTCAGCAGGTGAAATATGAGCATCAGAGGCCGGGTGGCTTGCTTCAGCAGATGGATATTCTAGAGTGGAAGTGGGAAAGGATCAATATGGACTTTGTTGTTGGACTTCTACGGACTTTGAGAAAGTTCGATGCTATTTGGGTTATTGTGGATCCACTGACCAAGTTCGTGCACTTCATTCCTGTGTGTACTACCTATTCTTCAGAGCGGTTGGTCGAGATCTATATCCGGGAGATTGTTTGTTTGCATGGTGTCCCAGTTTCCATCATTTTGGATAGGGGCACTCAGTTTACTTTGCAGTTTTGGAGGTCTGTGCAGTGAGAGTTGGGTACTCAGGTTGAGTTGAGCACAGTTTTTCACCCTCAGATGGACGGGCAGTCCGAGCGCACTATTCAAATATTGGAGGACATGTTGCATGCTTGTGTCATTGATTTCGAGGGTCTTGGGATTAGTTTCTACCACTTGCAGAGTTTGCTTATAACAACAACTACCAGTTGAGTATTTAGATGGCTCCATATGAGACTTTGTATGGGAGACGGTGTAGATCTCCATCTGGTTGGTTTGAGGCCGGTGAGGCTAGGATATTGGGGACAGACTTGGTGTAGGATGCCTTAGAAAAGGTGAAGGTGATTCAGGAGAGGCTTCGTACAGCGTAGTCGAGGCAAAAGAGTTATGCTAATAGGAAGGTTCGAGATGTGTCCTACATAGTTGGCGAGAAGTTTCTGTTGAAGGTTTCGCCCATGAAGGGTGTTATGAGATGGGGGAAGAAAGGGAAATTGAGTCCGCAGTTCATTGGGCCTTTTGAGGTGCTTTGGAGGATTAGGGTGGTGGCTTATGAGCTTGCTTTGCCACCCAGCTTGTCGAGTGTGCATCCGGTATTTCATGTTTCTACGTTCCGGAAGTATATTGGGGATTTGTCTCATGTTCTAGATTTTAGCACGTTTCAGTTGGATGATGATTTGACTTATGATGTGGAGCCAGTAGCTATTTTGGGTCGTCAGGTTCAGAAGTTGAGGTCAAAGGATATAGCTTCAGTAAAAGTGTAGTGGAGAGGTCGGCCCATGGAGGAGGCTACCTGGGAGACCGAGCGGGAGATGTAGAGCAGATATTCTCACATGTTTGAGGCTTCAGGTATGTTTCTTGATTCATTCGCGGACGAACGTTTGTTTAAGTTGGGGAGGATGTGATGACCCGACCAGTCATCTCATGAGTTACTGCTCCGTTTTTCCCCATTTCTGCTTCTTTATATTTTATTTATCCATGTTATGTGGTATCAGTTTGGTCGGATCGAATTCGGGATGCTTTTGGTAAGGTTTGAGATGCTTAGTCTCTTTTGAGGAAGCTTGAGTTGGAAAAGTCAACTGGTTGTTGACTTATGTGTTAGAAGGCTCGGATGTGCGTTCCGGTGTTTCGGTTAGCTTCGGGAGGTTCGTAGTAGATTTAGGCTTGAATTGGCGAAGTTGATATTTTGGCGATTTCTGGTTGGTAGATAAGATTTTGATAGAGGGGTCGAAATGGCATTCGGAGAGTTGCAGTAGTTCCATTGTGTCATTTGGGATGTGTGTCCAAAATTTCAGGTCATTCGGACATGGTTTGGTTGGGTTTTTTATCAAAAGCAAAATTTGAAAGATTTTAGAAAATTTGGCTTGAATCCGATGTGTTTGGTTGAATTGTTTTGGTTTGAGTTGTTTTGAAGATTGGTATAAGTTTGAATAAGGTATTAGGATATGTTTGTGCTTTTGGTTGAGGTCCTAGGGGCCTCGGGGTGATTTCGGATGGTTGACGGAAAGGTTTGAGACTTGTGAAGTTGCAGAATCTCAGCTGCTTCTGGTATTTCCGCACCTACGGAATGGGGACCACAGGTGTGACGCTGTACGTGCAGAAGAGGAGCCGCAGAAGCGGATTTTGGAGGAATAGTTAGGAACCGCAGATGCAGTAGTGTGACCGCACCTGCGAGCAGGTGCGGAGAGTTGACCGCAGATGCGGATTGGGCCTTTTAAGTGAAGAATCGCAGAAGAGGTAATTTGGCCGCATATGTTGTACCGCAGAAGCGGGTATTGTGTCGCAGATGCAAAAATGCCTGGGAAGAAAGTATAAATTGTGGCCTTCGCGAATTTTAGCTAATTTCACCATTTTTATCTCGGCTTTGGAGCTTTTTGGGCGATTTGAAAGAGAGATTTCAAGGGAACTTCATTGAGTGTGATGACCTGGCCGGTCGTCTTAAGAATTTACGCCCCGATCCCCTATTAACTTTTTTCCCCGAGTCTATTTCTGCTATTTTTGATTTGTCGGGATGTTCGGTTTTAAGTTTCGAAGAGTTTTGGGACACTTAGTCCCTAAATGAGAGCTTAAGTGTTGGAAAGTTAATTGTAGTTGGAACAGTGTAAAGACGGCCTCAGAATGGAAATCTGATGGTTTTGTTAGCTCGGTTGGGTGATTTTGGGTTTAGGAGCGTGTTCGGATTGTGATTTGGAGGTCCGTAGCTAATTTAGGCTTGAAATGCAGAAAGTTGAATTTTGGAAGTTTTCGGTTCGATAGTGAGATTTTGATCCGAGGGTCGGAATGGAATTCCGAGAGTTGTAGTAGTTATGTTATGTCATTTGGGATGTATGTGAAAAATTTCAGGTCATTCGGACGTGTTTTGGCTGGGTTTTTTATCGAAAGCGGAATTCGGAATATTTTTAGAAACTTAGGCTTGAATCCGATGTGTTTTGGTTTTTTTAATGTTGTTTGAAGTGTTTTGAAGATTTGTACAAGTTTCAATAAGGTTTTAGGATATGTAGACGCCTTTGGTTGAGGTTCCGGGGGCCTCGGGATGAATTCGGATGGTTAACGGAGGAAATTTTGGAGTTAAAGTTGCTGTAGCAACTGTTCTTCTGGTATTTTCGCACCTGCGGTTTGGGGACTAAAGATGCAGAGCCGCAGAAGCGGCGAAGAGGACAACAGAAGCGAAATTTGGGTTTTCCCTCAGGAACAGCAGATGCGGTGAGATGTCCGCAGAAGCGGAACCGCTCCTGCGGTTAGAGTTCCGCAAATGCAAAAGCTGGGTCCTTAAGTAAAAGTCACAGATGTGACACTTGTTTCGCAGAAGCAGGACCGCAGATGCAGTCCCAGGGCCGCAAATGCAGAAATCGCTGGGCAGAACATATAAATAGTTGCCTTCGCGAATTTGAGGGATTCTTTCACCATTTTCATCGGGGTTTGAAGCTTTTGAAAGGTTTTTGAGGAAAACAAAGGAGAATCAATTGGAGGTAACGTCCTTGACTTCATAACTCATTTTTATGTGATTAAAAACCTATTTAGTGATGAGAAATTTGGGGAAAATGGGTAATTGGGGCTTGAGTTTAAGAGGCCTTTAATTGAGGATTTGAGGGGCCATTTGGACTCCGATTTCAGTGTTCTTGTTATGTGTAGACTCGTGAGAGTACGAGGTTTCTGAAAATGTAAATTTCACCCAATTTCGAGATGTGGACTCGAGGGACATTTTGGTCATTTTACATAATTTCGCGCATTAGCTTAGAATTTAATTGTAGAATTAGTTACTTGAAGTATTATTTATATTATGCAATTGAATTGAATAGATTTGGGCCATTTGGAGTCGAGTACTCGTGGCAAAAACATGGTGTTGGGTTGATTTTGAGCCGGTTCGAGGTAAGTGGCTTGTCCAACCTTGTGTGGGGGACCTTCCTTTTAGGATTGGTATATTTGGAAATTGAAATGCCTTGTACGTGAGGTGACGAGTGTGTACTTGTGCTAATTGTTGGAAATCCAGTTTTCTTTAAGTAATTACTAGTATGTTTCCTTTTCTGTTTCTATTACTTGCACTATTAACCATGTTGTTAGCTTAGGAAAGCATGTCTAAGTGACTTAATTGCTTCATTTGATTTAACCTGCTTTACTTGAATTTTGTGTAGCATGCTAGGCTAGAATCACTTATTGCCTTAATATGAATTTTGTTATTTCTGTTTATCTTCCTGCTACTGCTATATATTTATTTTGGGACTACGGATGTTTGATTCCTGTAGCTCCCCCTTGTCTATTTACTTTGGGACTACGGGTTAGATTCCCGGTAGATCCCCCTGCATATTTACTTTGGGACTACGGGTTAGATTCTTGATAGATCCCCCTGCACAGTTATATGGAACTACGGGAATGCACCCGATAGATTCCCCCAGTACTGGGTATTTACATTTGGGACTACGAAACGAAATTCCGGTAGATCCCCCCGCACTATGAGTTAGACTATGGGAAAGGGTCCTGTGAGATCCTTCGGACATATATATGATGGACTACGAGACGGTATCCCAAGTGATTCACTGGATATGTAAAGATGGGACTACATGACAGTATCCTAGGAGATCCCCGAGTGTTACTAACGGTGCTGAGCTGTATTTCCTTTCCATGTTTACCGTGTTCTGTAAAATCGTTGTTGTTCTGTATATCCTATGTTATTTTACTGCCATACTTATTTATACTTTTCTATCCTATACTGTTGATCTTTAAATTTGTTTAACCTCAGTAGGGCTCTGACCTTCCTCGTCACTACCCAATCGAGGTTAGGCTTGGCACTTACTGAGTACTGCCGTGGTGTACGCATGCCCTTTCTGCGCATGTTTTTCATGTGCAGATCTAGGTACCTCTACTCATGCTTACCATTGTTGAGGCGAGGCGATTCTACGGGACTTCGAGGTATATCTGTCGCGTCCGCAGAACGAGAAGTCTCTTTCTATTCTTGCATTTTAGTGTTTAGCCCTTTTGTACTTCTATTTTTGTTAGACATTCCGGAGATTAGAGCTATGTAGTATTTTTCTCAACTTGTGGATCCATAGGTTTCCGGGTTTTTGGATAGTGTATCAGATTTCAAAAAGTTATGTATATATCGTGAGCGGCATTTAAATATTGTCTCCTTTTGTTGTTTTCAGCTTTGGATTATTTATTCTTCAAGTTAGTTCATTTTTCGCATTTGTTATGCTTACCTAGCCGTAGAGAGTAGGTGTCGTCACGACAGTTCACGGAGGGAGAACTAGGCTCGTGACAAGTTGGTATCAGAGCTCTAGGTTCATATGAGTCACGGATCACAAGCCAGTTTATTAGAGTCTCGCTGATCGGTACGGAGATATCTGTACTTATCTACGAGAGGCTATGTTACTGTTGGGAAAATTCCACTTCATTTGATTTCCTTGTCGTGCAATATTTTTACATCACAATTCTAATCTTTTGTCTTCTATTCTCTCACAGATGGTGAGGACACGTGCTACCCGAGATGATCAGGCACCCGCACCCCTCCTGCAGTCGTTAGATGCCGGGGCTAGGGTAGAGGCTGAGGACGCACACGTGGTGCAGCCAGAGCACCTGCGCGAGCTGCCACCGAGGTACCACCAGCGGATCCAGCCGCAGTCCAGGCACCTAAGATGCCTACTGCTACTACCTCTCCGGCTTTTCAGGAGACTTTGGCACAGTTCATGAGCATGTACACCACCTTGGCTCAGGCAGGGTTGCTTCCCCTTGCTGCAACTATGTCTCAGGTCGGGGAAAGAGCATAGACTCTCGTCGCCCGCACTCCTGAGCAGCGAGTGCATGTTGAGCAGGTCCCTGAGATTATTCTTGTGCCGCCTGCAGTGACAGTTCTGCCCGAGGACAGGGCAGCGGCTTTCGAGGATGAGCAGTTGAGGCTTTAGAGGTTCAAGAAGTACAAGCCCCCTGTATTTAGTGGTCTAGCATCGGAGGATGCTCTGGGATTTCTTGATGAGTGTTACCGCATTCTTCGCACCATGGGTATCTCAAGATCGAGCGGGGTTTCTTTCACTACCTTCCAGCTTCGAGGAGCCACCTATGAGTGGTGGCGCACCTATGAGTTATACAGTCCATATGAGGCTACTTCGCTAACTTGGGCTCCCTTTTCAGATCTGTTCCTGAGGGATTATGTTCCTCAGAGCCTCAGGGACGCATGGCGTGCAGAGTTTGAGCATTTGCGCCAGGGTACTATGATTTTTTCAGAGTATGCTGTCTGTTACACCAGTTTGGCTAGGCATGCACCAGCCTTGGTTTCTACTGTCTGCGAGAGGGTTCGCTGGTTTATTAAGGGCCTTATTCCCAGCATTAGATCTAGCATGGCCCGTGAGTTGGAGATGGATATTTCTTATTAGCAGGTGATGAGCATTGCTAGGATGATCGAGGGTATGCATGCTAGGGAGAGAGAGGAGATGAAGGCCAAAAGGTCTCGAGAGTCGGACCATTATTCTGGTGCCCATACCCCAGCTGCAGGTTGTCATGGTAGGGGTTATATAAGTTGCCATGTTCATTCAACTCTTCCAGCAGCCAGTAGTGCTCCAGCTCCTCCTAGACCTCAGGAGCCTTATTATGCACCACCGGTTTCTAGCGCGCCTCCTATGCGGGGTGCTTGTAGAGGTTAGTCCAGCAGACCTGGCCCGAGACAATCACAGCCACCACGTCCTCCCAGAGCTTATTTTGAGTATGGTGACACACGTCATATGGTGAGGGATTGCCCCAGACTTGGGAGGGGTGCACCTCCACAGACTTATCAGCCACAACGTGCCCCGTAGAGTTCTCAAGATATGGTTACAGCTCCAGTTGCTACCCCACTTGCTCAGCCAGCTAGAGGTGGAGATCGGGGAGGTAGAGGTCGCCCTAGAGGGGAAAGCCATGCCAGATACTATGCCCTTCCTGCTCGTACTGAGGTTGTTGCCTCTGATTCTGCCATCACAGGTATTATATTAGTTTTCCACATAGATGCATCGGTTCTATTCGATCCAGGCTCTACTTACTCTTATGTGTCTTCTTATATTGCTCCATATTTGGGTGTACCTCGGGATTCTTTGAGTTCCCCTGTTTACATTTCTACTCCTGTATGAGATTCTCTTGTTGTGGACTGTGTTTATCGGTCGTGTTTGGTTGCTCTTAGTGGTTTTGAGACCAGATTCGATCTATTATTACTCAACATGGTCGATTTTGATATTATCTTGGGCATGTATTGGTTATCGCCTCATTATACTATTCTTGATTGTCACGCCAAAACTGTGACGCTGGTTATGCTAGGTGTACCACGTGTTGAGTGGATAGGTACTTTAGATTACACTCCTAATAGAGTTATTTATTTTCTTAAATCTTAGTGTATGGTTGAGAAGTGGTATGACGCATATTTAGCTTATGTGAGAGATGCCAGTATTGATACCCCTTCAGTTGATTCAATCCTAGTAGTGCGGGATTTTCTCGATGTGTTTCCAGCTGATCTTCTAGGCATGTCGCCTGATAGAGATATTGATTTTGGCATTGATCTATTGTCGGGCACTCAGCCTATTTCTATCCCTCCGTATCATATGGCTCCTCCTAAGTTGAATGATTTGAAGGATTAATTACAGGAATTGCTTGATAAGGGTTTTATTCGGCCCGGTGTATCACCTTGGGGTGCTCCTGTCTTGTCTGTGAAGAAAAAGGATGGTTCTATGCGTATGTGTATTGATTATCGCCAGTTGAACAAGGTTACAGTGAAGAACCGTTATCCTTTGCCTCATATTGATGATCTGTTTGACCAGCTTCAGGGTGCACGGGTATTTTCTAAGATTGACTTGTGCTTAGGTTACCATCAGTTGAAGATTCAGGAGCCAAATATCCCGAAGACTGCTTTCAGGACTCGGTAGGGCCATTACGAGTTCATTGTTATGTCATTTGGGCTGACCAATGCCCCAACGGTCTTTATGCATTTGATGCACAGTATGTTTTGGTTGTATCTTGACTCGTTCATCATTGTCTTTATTGATGATATTCTGATGTATTCCCAGAGTCGGGAAGATCATATGCAGCACTTGAGGACTGTGCTTCAAACTCTGAGAGAGAAGAAGTTATATGCTAAATTCTCGAAGTGTGAGTTTTGGTTGGATTCAGTGGCATTCTTAGGCCACGTGGTATCGAGTGAGGGTATTTAGGTGGATCCGAAGAAGATAGAGGTCGTGCAGAGTTGGCCCAGACCATCCTCAGCTATAGAGATCTGCGGCTTCCTTGGTTTGGTGGGTTACTACCGTCGTTTTGTGGAGGGGTTTTCATCAATTGCAGCTCCTATGACCAGGTTGACCTAGAAGGGTGCTCCATTTCAGTGGACGGAGGAGTGTGTGGCGAGCTTTCAAAAGCTCAAGACAGCTTTGATCACAGCCCCAATTTTTGATATTGCCTACTGGTTTGGGGTCTTATACGGTCTATTGTGATGCCTCGAGGGTTGGCCTCAGAGCAGTGTTGATGTAGGACGGTAGGGTGATTTCCTATGCGTCCAGACAGTTAAATATACATGAGAAGAACTACTTTGTTCACGACCTTGAGTTAGCTGCCATTGTTCATGCCCTGAAGATTTGGTGCTATTATTTATACGGGGTTCCCTATGAGATTTATATTGACCATCGAAGCTTGCAGCACTTATTCAAGCAAAAGGATCTAAATTTGCACCGGAGGAGGTGGTTAGATTTGCTAAAGGACTATGATATCACTATTTTGTATCACTCGGGCAAGGCCAATGTGGTGGCCGATGCTTTGAGTCGCCAGGAAGAGAGTTTGGGAATTTTGGCTTATTTACCAGCATTAGAGAGGCCTGTGGCGATGCATATTCAGGCCTTAGCCAACCAGTTTGTGGAATTGGATCTTTCGGAGCCCAGTCAGGTTCTAGCTTGCATGGTTTCTCGGTCTTCCTTATTCGATCGTATCAGGGAACAGCAGTATGATGACTCTCATTTGCTTGTCCTCAAGGACAAGGTTCAGCACGGTGATGCTAGGGATGTGACTATTGGTCATGATGGGGTATTAAGGATACAAGGTCGGATTTGTGTACCCAATGTTGATGGGCTTCGAGAGTTGATTCTAGAGGAGGCCCATAGCTCGCGGTATTCCATTCATCTGGGTGTCGCGAAGATGTATCAGGATTTGAGATAGCACTATTGGTGGAGGTGGATGAAGAAAGATATAATTGGATTCGTAGCTCGGTGTCTCAACTGTCAAAAGGTGAAGTATAAGCACCAGAGACTAGGTGGGTTGCTTCAGCAAATAGAGATTCCGAAGTGGAAGTGGGATTGGATCACCATTGACTTTGTAGTTGGGCTCCCACGGACATTGAGAAAGTTCGATACAATTTGGGTGATTGTGGATCGGCTGACCAAGTCCGCTCATTTTATTCCTGTGTGCACTACTTATTCTTTGGAGCGGTTGGAGGAGATTTATATCCGGGAGATTGTTCGTTTGCATGGTATTCCAGTGTCCATCATCTCAGATAGGGGTACTCAGTTTACATCACGGTTCTGGAGGGCCGTTCAGCATAAGTTGGGTACTCGGGTGGAGTTGAGTATAGCATTTCACCCTCAGATAGACGAACAATCCGAGCGCACTATTCAGATTCTTGAGGATATGCTCTGTGCATGTGTGATTGAGTTTGGAGGGTCTTGGGATCAGTTCTTGCCATTGGCGGAGTTTGCTTACAACAACAATTATCAATCCAACATTCAGATGGCATTGTATGAGGCTTTATATGGGAGACAGTGTAGATCTACGGCGGGTTGGTTTGAGCCGGGTGAGGCTAGATTATTGGGCACAGACTTTGTTCAGGATGCTTTGGAGAAGGTTAAGGCGATTTAGGGTAGACTCCATACAGCCTAGTCCAGACAGAAGAGTTACGCGGACCGGAAGGTTTGTGATGTTTCCTATATGGTTGGAGAGCGGGTTCTGCTTCGGGTTTCGCCTATAAAGGGCGTCATGAGATTCGGGAAGAAAGGAAAGTTGAGTCTAAGATTTATTGGTCCTTTTGAAATATTGAGGTGTGTTGGAGTGGTTTCTTATGAGCTTGCCTTACCTCCCAGCTTGGTCGGAGTTCATCCAGTATTGCATGTTTCGATGCTCCAAAGGTATCAAGGTAACCCGTCGCACGTGTTGGATTTCAATTCAGTCCAGTTGGACAAGGATCCATCTTATATTGAGGAGCCAGTGGCAATATTGGACAGGCAGGTTAGAAAGCTGAGGTCAAAGAACATTGCATCAGTGCAGGTTCAGTGGCGGGGTCAGCCGTTCGAGGAGGCGACCTAGAAGACCGAGCAGGATATCCGCAGTTGTTACCCTTATCTTTTCACTACAGCAGGAATATCTCTATGCTCTTTTGAGGACAAACGAATGTTTAAGTGTAGGAGGATGTGACGACCCGGCCGGTCATCTTAAGAATTTACGCCCCGATCCCCTATTAACTGTCTTCCCCGAGTCTATTTCTGCTATTTTGATTTTTCAGATGTTCGGTATTAAGTTTCGGAGAGTTTTGGGAAACTTAGTCCCTAAATTAGAGCTTAAGTGTTAGAAAGTTGATTGTAGTCGTAACAGTGTGAAGACAGCCTCGGAATAGAAATCTGATGGTTACGTTAGCTCCCTTGGGTGATTTTGGGGTTAGGAGCGTGTTCGGATTGTGTTTTGGAGGTCCGTAGATAATTTAGGCTTGAAATGATGAAAGTTGAATTTTGGAAGTTTTTGGTTCAATAGTGAGATTTTGATCCGAGGGTCGGAATGGAATTTTGAGAGTTGCAATAGTTTCGTTATGTCATTTGGGATGTGTGTGCAAAATTTTAGGTCATTCGGACGTGTTTTGGTTGGGTTTTTGATCGAAAGCGGAATTTGGAAGATTTTTAGAAACTTAGGCTTGAATCCGATGTGTTTTGGTTGTTTTGATGTTGTTTGAAGTGTTTTGAAGATTTGTACAAGTTTGAATAAGGTTTTAGGATATGTTGATGCCTTTGGTTGAGATCTCGGGGGCCTCGGGATGAATTCGGATGGTTTTCGAAGGAAATTTTGGAGTTGAAGTTGCTGCAGCAGCTGTTCTTCTGGTATGTTTGCATCTGCGGTTTGGGGACCGCAGATGCGGAGCCGCAGAAGCGGCGAAGAGGACCGCAGAAGAGAAATTTGGGTTTTTCCTCAGGAACCGCAGATGCGGTGAGATGTCCGTAGAAGCGAAACCGCTCCTGCGATTAGAGTTTCGCAGATGTAAAAGCCGGTTCCTTAAATGAAAGTCGCAAATGCAACACCTGTTCCGTAGAAGCAGCCGCAAATGGGGAAATCGCTGGGCAGAACATATATATAGTTGCCTTCGCGAATTTGAGGGATTCTTTCACCATTTTCATCTGGGTTTGAAGCTTTTGAGAGAGGTTTTTGAGGAAAACACAGGGGAATCACTTGGAGGTAACGTCCTTGACTTCATAACTCGTTTTTATGTGATTAAAGACCTAATTAGTGGTGAGAAATTTGGGGGAAAAATGGGTAATTAGGGCTTGAGTTTAAGATGCCTTTAATTGAGGATTTGAGGGGTCATTTGGACTCCGATTTCAGTATTCTTGTTATGTATAGACTCGTGAGAGTACGAGGTTTCTGAAAATATAAATTTCACCTGATTCCGAGATGTGGGCCCGAGAGGCATTTTGGTCATTTTACATAATTTCGCATATTAGCTTAGAATTTAATTGTAGAATCAGTTACTTGAAGTGTTATTTACATTATGCAATTGAATTGAATAAATTTGGGCCAGTTGGAGTCGAGTACTCGTGGCAAAGACGTGGTGTTGGGTTGATTTTGAGCCGGTTCGAGGTAAGTGGCTTGTCTAACCTTGTGTGGGGGACCTTCCCCTTAGGATTGGTATATTTGGTAATTGAAAAGTCTTGTACGTGAGGTGACGAGTGCGTACATGTGCTAATTGTTGGAAATCCAGTATTCTTTAAGTAATTACTAGTACGTTTCCTTTCCTGTTTCTATTACTTGCACTGTTAAGCCTGTTGTTAGCTTAGGAAAGCACGTCTAAGTGACTTAATTGCTTCATTTGATTTAACCTACCTTACTTGAATTCTGTGTAGCAAGCTAGGCTAGAATCACTTATTGTCTTAATATGAATTTGGCTATTTCTGTTTATCATCCTGTTGTTGCTGTGTATTTATTTTGGGACTACGAATGTGGGATTCCGGTAGCTCCCCCTTGTCTGTTTATTTTGGGACTACGAGTTAGATTCCTGGTAGATCCCCCTACACATTTACTTTGGGACTACGGGTTAGATTCCTGGTATATCCCCCTGCACAGTTATATGGAACTACGGGAATGCACCCGGTAGATTCCCTCAGTACTGGGTATTTACATTTGGGACTACGGAATGGAATTCCGGTAGATCCTCGTGCACTATGAGTTGGACTACGAGACGGGGTCCCGGGAGATCCTTCGGACATATATATGATGGACTACGGGGCGGTATCCTGGGAGATTCACTGGATATGTAAAGATGGGACTACAAGACGGTATCCTGGGAGATTCCCAAGTGTTACTATTGGTGTTGAGCTGTATTTCCTTTCCATGTTTACCGTGTTCTGTAAAATCGTTGTTGTTCTGTATATCCTGTGTTATTTTACTGCCGTACTTATTTATACTATTTTGTCCTATACTGTTGATCTTTATATTTGTTTAACCTCAGTAGGGCACTGACCTTCCTCGTCACTACCCAACCGAGGTTAGGCTTGGCACTTACTGAGTACCGCTGTGGTGTATTCATGCCCTTTCTGCGCATGTTTTTCGTGTGCAGATCCAGTTACCTCTACTCAGGCTTACCATTCTTGAGGCGAGGCGATTCTACGGGACTTCGAGGTATATCTTCCGCGTCCACAGAATGAGAAGTCTCTTTCTATTCCTGCATTTTAGTGTTTAGCCCTTCTGTACTTTTGTTTTTGTTAGACATTTCGGAGATTAGAGCTATGTAATGTTTTTCTCAGCTTGTGGATCCGTGGGTTTTTGGGTTTTGGGATAGTAAATCATATTTCGAGAAGTTATGTATATATGCCGAGCGACATTTAAATATTGTTTCCTTCAGTTGTTTTCAGCTTTGGATTATTTATTCCGCAAGTTAGTTCATTTTCCGCATTTGTTAGGCTTACCTAGTCGTAGAGACTAGGTGCCATCACGACAGCTCACGGAGGGAGAACTGGGGTCGTGACATTGAGGTAAGGAATTTGGACCTAAAACTCGTTCTTATGCTATTATTTCATGGATTAGAGCTAGAAATCATGGAAATTAAGGGTGAAAATTGGGGAAACTAGGGCTTGGAAACTTAGACCTTTAATTGGGGATTTGAATGACCATTTGAGGTCAGATTCGAGAACTTTTAATATGTATGAACTCGTGGGGAGATAAGGAATCTATTGATGTAGAAATTATCGAATTCCGAGACGTGGGTTTGGGGGTAAGGTTTTGGTAATTTCGAGATTTGTGTCGTATTTTGATTATTTTTGCTTGGGCTTCATTCCCTTAGTATATTTTGACGTCCTCGTTCTGATTTTGGATTAGATTCGACGCAAGAGGAGGCTGATTCGAGGGGCAAATACATTGTGAGATAGAGATTTAACCGGTTCGAGGTGAGTAATGATTGTAAATGATGTTTTGAGGGTTTGAAACCCCGAATTGCACAATGTAGTGCTATATTGAGGTGAGACACACGCTTGATGACGAGCGTGGGGTCGTGCACTGTTGGGGATTGCGACTTAGTCTGTCCCAAATGACTAATTTACCGCGTATTTGACTAAAATCTATTTGCTATCATCATGAGTTGGGCTGAATGCCATATTTAGGCCTTGTGCCAACTAGTTGAACCCTTCGAAGATTTTTACTGATATTTGCTCACTGTTTTGACTTTATACTTGAAATCAGTCATGTTATATTTCACTGATTTTCGTACTCAGCCATGTTTACTCTGTTTTAACACATACATGATATTTTAGATGATATTTTGGGCTGAGAATCATGTTTTACTATTGCCCGAGTGGCTTGTGAGGATTTTTGACTGTGTAAGGCCGAGGGCTTATGTTGTGAGGAAAATATTTGATATTGATTATGAGGTCGGGGCCTGAGATATGTACGCCATAAGGCGGTTTGATTGATAAGAGGCCGAGGCACTAGTGATGATGCCACGAGGTGGCTTGATATTGTGCTTGGGCCGTAAGGGGCCCCTCCAGGAGTCTGTACACCCCTAGTGAGCGCGGGTACCTAATGTGGTGTGAGATTGAGCCCGAGGGGCTAGTATTGTTCTATGTGATTGCCCGAGGGGCTGGTACTGTTCTGAGATGTTGCCTGAGGGGCGGATTTGTTAATATTGTGCCCGAGGGGAGAGATTTTATGTATTTACTTTTCATAATTGACTGTCAATTTCCTGCTTAATCATTGAAAAAGGCTTTTCATGAAACTACATTTGACTTAAAGACCTATCTTTCACTGATTTGCTGATTTTAAATGGTTTTACTGCTTCATTATAGAATGTTTTGTGCCTTACGTGATTTTCTTGCTTTCAGTCTTTATTTACATTTGTTACTCACTGAGTTGGAGTACTTACTTTACTCCCTACACCCATGTGTGCAGATTCAGGTACTGCTGATCCTGCCAGTGCGAGTTGAGAGCTCCCGGCGGACATTCAGAGTTCACGAGGTAGCTGCTTGACATCCGTAAACCCGTGTTTCTCCCTCTTTATTATTTCTATGTCTGATCAAACAATTGTAATAGTTTATAGACTTATCGGATTTGTAGTAGGATTTATAGATGCTCATGACTAGTGACACCCCGGTATCGGGCTATGTTGGGTTGTCCTTCCGTATATTTAGGATGTTATCTGCTACTTAGTATTATTAAATCATGTTTTAGACTGTTTTCTTGTTGTTTAATTGTTTGACATCATATTGGGAATAGTTGGCTGGCCTTGTCTTCACGAGAGGCGTCATCACGACCGGGTCCGGGTTTAGGGTCGTGACATCTATATTAGATAAAATTCGAAAATACAAAAAAGTTCCACTTTGTTTTCAGGAATATTAGTATTTTGGTAGGAATATTACTTTAATTGTGCGATGATTTTAATCTAATCCCATTTTAATCTTTTTAGTATGATATTTGAAAAATACCAAAAATAGGTTTGTTTTAACGATTAGTTTTATTTTAATAGTCGTTTCTATTTAAGTAGGATTAATTAGTAAATGGGGTAGTATTTTTGGTCTTGTTCAATGAGAAAGAATAAAATTTGGGCTCAAAAAATCTATTTTTTATTCGAACCTAGCCTATAATTCCAATAGGCCCAAGACCTAACCTTAGGAACCTAGAAGAGAAGCCATCAGCGACAACTCCACACCCTAAACACCACAGCCATACATAGCCATATACATTTGACTAATATCCAAAAACCCTAGAAGAACCTAACTCCTCCCCACCACCAATCCCGCCGGCCGTCGAACCAAGACCCTTCTTTTTTACAAAAGCCAACCGCCACCCTCTTCACTGATGCCTCCAGCCACCGGCCACCCCAAAACCCACCTAGCTACTCTTCCTCCATCTTGAAGCAGTAGAACAACCGCCGTTAGAAGTAGCGACCACAACGGCCACTTCCCTCACCAGAATATGGCCACCAGTCGGACTTCCTCCAGTCCGACATCACCCTTTCCTTAAAACCATCCGCCAGACCTCCTCTTATAAAAGAGAACTTCAGCCACCAGTGACTATCTTCAGTCTAAAACGAGAGCGGCATCCATTCTATATTTATTCCTTCAATCAAAACATACAGAGATGGAATGGATTTTTCTGCTTCCTTTTGCCATATATTAACATAAGAACAGAAGCTGTGAATCTGAAATTATCCCGTTTTCAAGTGCTTCTAGATCTCATCAGTCCTGCTGTTTTGTGTGTCGATTTTGATCTTTCCGGTACCGATTCGAGTTCCCGTCTGCGGTCAGTTAAATTTTTGAGTTCAGAGCAATGAAACAATCACTTTACTGCCATACAAAGGTCCAATTCTAAACTTTTGTTCGTCATTGAATTTCTAAATTGTGTTACTATTGGTGTTTGACTAAGATGTATGTTTGCCTTTGTGTTGCTCTTATGATTTTAATAAATTGATGTTTCTCAGATCAAAGAAGTTAGCTGACCATTTTATTTAGTTGTCCTGCTTCTTAAAAGAATTAAAACTTATTTTTTTGAAAATACCATGATTTTGGTGACATCTAAGTTTAGTTATAAGAAACAGTGTGTCGTGTGTCGTGGGGTTCGGGAATTAAAAGTGAAAACTGCTTTATTAATTTGATCACTGGGAGCATATTTAGGCCGTAATTTGGTAGGCAAATCTTAGGTTTTCTTTATTTTATTTTTTATTTGAGGTGAGAGGTCGTTTCTTTTAGTTTATAATCCGGGGAATGCCCCGCGAAATTTGTATATATTTTTGTCCGGGGTATGCCCCGAAGTATTTGTATTTGGAGGCTGAAAGTAGAGCTCGTAGTATTTTTATTTTATTTTCATTTTTATTTTTCTTTTATTAGGTGGGAACAACCTCGAGCCTCTTGTGTGTTTATTTTTCTTTTTTGTATTTATTTTTACCTTAATTTGAATATTTTAAAAGCCAACTAGAATTAGTATGCAACAGTGACTTTCACGGGACTTGGGGAGTACCTAACACCTTCTCTCTGAGTTAAATGAACCCCTTACCTAGAACTCTGGTGCAGACTCAGTTTTGGAGTCCAAAGTATTTAAAAGGAAAAATCATTTTTTTTAAAACGATGAACTGGCACACCGAAACTAATGTTAGGTGGTGACTCTGAAAATCCTTTGAAACAAAATATTTTTTATCACTTTTCAAAATTGAAATCCCTTTTGAGTTTTAAAATCCTTTTATTAATTTTAAGAGGGTTAAGTGAGGTGTAAAAAAAGGGGTGTGACAGCTTTGGCGAATCCGCTGGGGAACTGGATGTTCGAGCTGGTACTTTATTTTGTTGTCTTTTTAGAATATTCTGTTGAGGTTTTTATGTTTTCTTTATTTTCCTTATTTGATTTGATTTTTGTTTATGTCGCTTTATTTGCTAGTTGTTTTATGTGTTTACAGTTTTTCCTTTATGTGTTACTGCTTTATAACTGTCATCATATGCATCACCTTGAGTCAATTTTTTCTGCAACAACTCTCGGAGTAGCCGTCGCGTACACGAACTCTTTGTTCAGTCACCCTTATTTTAGGAGGGGGGCCTTCAGACGTATAGAGTGGGTTGAAAGCTTGAGCAGCCACCATCGACCATACGCTCCTCCGAATTGCCTTGTTAGTGGAACCCCAAACTTAGGCCAGCCTTTAGATCATTCTTATTTGCATAATGTCATTTAGACCTAGCAGGGCTCGACTCCAGGCACTGTGTCCTATTGTAGAAGGCCTATAAAAATTATGTCAAAACGGGCTCGTGGACCAAAAAGACATTTAATCATCCCTACGTGCTACATGCTGCATTCTTTAAGGGTAAAGGGGTCATTTGGCGGACCAATAATGGTTGAGGGTAAATGATAAAGAAAAGAGGGTGAAGTACAAAGATGAAGCAAGTAGGGTCCAGTTATATTTTTTTTCTTTCACAATTTTTTCAAGAAAAGATCAAAAAAACTTAAAATGAAAAATCCAAAAAGATTTTGCACTCTCCCATCATTTTCCAAAAACAAAAAGAGAAAAAAAAAAGAGAAAAAGAAAATCCAAAAAGATTTTATATTTACCATCATTTTTCATAAAGACAAAAATATTGTTTTTCCAAATTAGTTGTATTTTTTTAAAGCTTTCACCCATATCCAATCTTCCCGAACTACACATACCTGATTCTTGTCTTTCAGGGCGGGATACATAGGTAGCCCACATAGGGTCCAGTCTTCCTAGTAAGTCTTAAGTTCTTGGCTTCGCGGGGTCTTAGCTGAATCTTGCATGTCTAGCCACGTTCGGCCACATTGGCTATTTTTGCAAAATGGGGTCATTTTCGCAGAAGTGGTTCAGTGAGCTGTCTTAGGTCCTAAGTCCAAAACAAGGTATCCTCTTTGTTTAAGGTCCATTCCTGTTGAATTTGCATGCTTAGCCATTTTTGGCCACATAGGTCATTCCTGTAAAATGGGGTCATTTTTGCAAAGTAACTTTAGAGGGTATGATTCCTTGATGTTTAAAGTCATATAGACCTTTATGAGGTGTTTCCTTATTGAGTTTTTCACTTTCAATTACTTTTGGCTACGTAAGATTTTTTGCAAAAACAACCTCATTTGTGATTGACTTGCATGTGTCCAATAGGATGTGTAGTCGTCTTACATAGTGTCTCGAGTCACTAACTCTATTTGGTCTTATATTTCTTATTAAAGTATGGATTCATTTATCTGAGCTCGAGCAAGACAGATACCCCATGACCATCCTAGTCAGGACCGTTGCATTCAGGAGTTGCTTAAGGAGCCCTTTTATGTTCCGAGTCTATTTTTATGTTGGTCTTTCACTTGTTGTCTTGTCCAGTAGTATTGCATCTTTTAGGTGATGTCAGAGTCTGTTAGAGTCTAGTTGAGTTTGTTGAGTGTTTTGTTATCGTACTTACTATTTTGTATTTGAAAAACCAAAAATTATAAAAGAAAATTCAAAAGATTTTTGTTTTTAGTTTATTTTTTCCATTACTTTTCTAGAGCTACCCTTGATCTGATTCATGAGGGACATGATATGTAGGCAACCTACATAGGGTTCGATCGAATCATTTAATTTTAAAAAAAAATATGGGGTGTGAGAAATGAGAGGAAACTGTGGGATGTAAGAAAAGAGAGCTAATTAGAAAGAAAAGAGAGGGGAGGAAATGCAAAACCAAGAAAAAATGAAAAGGAGAGTAAACGGGACAAGAAGAGTAAAATTGGGATGATGCCATATGACCTTCGTACCCTCAAAGTCATTTTAGAACCGATAACTGTGACTAGGTGCATTGCATATAATGTGAGATTACCTTATGTTAAATGCCCTAACACTAACGTGATGACTTCATTTTGTCCCTCTTTGTTATCTTCATTATAGCAGAAGGGTGGTTGGTTTGTGGTTCTTAAACTGTTAACTCTTTCCTACAACATAAAGTCGAAAGGCAATGGCAGATGACAACGGTGTTGAGTTGGTTGATACTAGTACCCGAAAGCAATTGGTTGAACAGGATACTAGGTTGGTTGAAGAGGTAAGGATGTTAAGACAACACATGGTGGACGTGTATCACGCTTGGATGATTGGGAAGGCACCACCCCCGCCACCACCTAACTTCCTAGATGCTACCCTTACCCAAACTCCAGTAATAGTGCCAGATGATCCACCATATTCTCTAGATTTTCTCGCTTATCAAAGCTTTCCTAACTTTCCTAGTAGCTCCATTATTCATCATCCAACTATGTTTCCCAAAAATAGCACTCATGCCATATCACCTATCCCCACGATCACAACTTCTCAACAACCTCTCCTTCACAGATTCAATAGTGAACACCAGTTCAAACCTCATGATGCCCAATAATACACCCCATAGTTGGCCCACCAGGTCCCAGTAATTTTGGTGTGCAACTAACTGGCTAAAATGTCGAGCTTAGTAATTGGAAAGACACTTCTTACTTGGTTAGCCATGAAGGAGCCCTAGTAGTTTATTGTGATGTCATTTATGTTGTCCGGGTTATTTTAAGGTTGTAATCCGGATATTGTCTTGTGACTAAAACCCTTCTATCCCTTTATTTTACCTAGTTCATTTAGCTATAGTAACTCATTTAGTGTTATCTAGGTTTGTTCCAGGGTTGTAACCCCAATTTATTTTGCTTGTTTCGCTGTTCAAACCCTTTCACCTTATGTCTAATGCAATTTCCTATTTTCTGTTATTTCTAGTCCGTATTTGTTTAGCTCTATTTCCCTTTTATAGTTCTTTTCACGGTGACTCTAGTGACATGACATGCACATGGAATTCTCGACATGGTCTTAAAAGTTAGTCTAATCATGAAATATTTAAACAAGTATTGAAGACGACAAAGACATTTGAGGGAAAAAAGTAAGGATTTGGGCATCTTAAGGTCATTGAAAGCCGGAATTAAGTGAAATTAGGGCAGATGGTTTGGGTAGTTAATAGGACGACAAGAATTTGTTACAAAAGAGTGTGTCCCGGACAGTTGAAGCAAGCAACTTTCAGTTCAAGTGCATCTCAAGTTATAAGATAAAGCCAAAAGATTTTCCTCCAAACTGGCGGAGGACATCCATTGTGAAGAAGAAATTACCCAACAAGAGTTCTGTACTTAACAAGGCACTAAAGGAAGGTGGAAGGAATATCTGTGATATCAATGCTGATGCTGTAAAAGAAATGCTATGCAAGATCTTCATTTTTCATCTTCAAGTTGCATGTGCTATACTCGATATTATTAAATATTGGGAGGCCCTCATTCAGCTACCCAAACACCTTATACCATTCGGTACCCCATTTGAGCCTATGCTAATTTTCTTGACCTCCCCTCTTTTGAAATCGAGTTAGAGTCATTCAAAAAAAAATCATGCACCCATAAGGTTTGTTTTAAACGTTCATTCCAAAGGAAAAAAGAGAAAAAAAAAAGAGAAAAAAAAAGAAAAAGAAAAATAGCAACAACAAAAAGTATTCATGTGAACTACATTCGACCTGATCTTGTCACCATAAAATACGTAGGCAGCCTTACGGTTAGGTCGCACCAAATAATATATTTCATAATCCCATAAAGTCAAGAGAGGGATAGTTTTTCTTAGAAATTCCATTTCAAAAAAATAAAGAATCAAATTCCCTTGTTTTAGAAATTGGGGTAAAGTTTTAAAATGGATTCCAAAATCTGTAAATAAATTAACTCTGTTATCTTAGTTATGTTGAGCTTTTATTATATCCTTTCTTTCAAACCCTGTCCAAAAGCAACATTACAGTCTAAAAAAGACCTCCCAGATAATCTTTGAGAGTGCTGAGTTAGCCATGCCAAGAGCATATGATATTTTTACCATGGTTAATGTCTTGCCATCTGCAAAATCAGAGGATATAAAAAGAAAAGAACAAAATGAAAGAGTCTTATTAGTGAAAACCTTCACATGCACCATAAGGCGACGGTGAGTTTAGAGAAAGAACAAAATGAGAGAGGTTTGATGGTGAAAACCCTTCGGGCACTACAAGTTGAATAAGGACCTTGAATCAGATAGGATAATCGGAGCATTGAAGCCCAGTTTCATGGCTTAGAGATACAACTAGAGTTGAACATTAGACTTGCTTGACAGATTAGGCCACTTAATCCAAATGCATGTCACTGTCATTAGAGTTGGTATCCACATCTGATAAGTTTCTACTTGGTGATTTTCTTGTTAGATGTCATCTCTTTCCGTTGTCCCATTAACACTATTCTTCTTGCTTTGTTATAGTCCTCTTGAGTTTGTTTTGTCAGAACAAGTGAGAAATGACTTCAAAATTTGCTACCAACTTTCCAATTGCACAAAGAGGAGTATGGCTAATACGTCAAAGTGTCTTAAGTTAGGAAATAGTAGTACGCGCACTGGGTTGGTGACAATTGACGTGCTTTGGGATTCATGTGAAATGAAAAGGTTCAGTAAATGTCTATTCATGAGCACAATGCAACAGATAGAGGGATTTGGGGCTTGAACGGATCAGAGGTGTTTTCCATGATAAGGTTTGGCAAGAAAGTTGTTAGCCAATAACATGTAAGGTCCCCAAGTTGAAATCAAAGTTATCATGGCAAGTGAAGAAGCAATCGCCCTCAAAGTCAAGGCTACCAACCAACCACCATGTTTAAACTCACAAGTTTTTTTTTTTTTTGAAACAGGGATGTCTATGTCCAAGTCAAAGCTTGGAAGCTCGAATTTTTGAAGTGTCGTGCCCAAATTTTGTTACCACAAAAGGCTGTTTGAGAAGGTTTTTACTTTCAAGGCATTCCCTGATTGAGAAGGTTTTTACCTCCTATATATTCCCCTAGTTGAGATGACCATAACCTCCTAGGCATTTTCCCTAGTTAAGAAGAACCGTACCTCCTAGGCATTTTCCTTAGTCAGAAGAGTTTTTAGCTTTCCTTAAGTTCAAGGGTCCCGTTTGTAGAATAGGGTCAGTTTTTAGTTTCGTCAAGTTATTAATCTTTAGTTTTCCTTAAGTTCAGGGGGCCCGCCTGGAGAATAGGGTCAGTTTTTAGTTTCCTCAAGTTGTTAATCTTTAGCTTTTCCTTAAGTTCAGGGATCCTGTCTGGAAAATAAGGTCAGTTTTTAGTTTCCTCAAGTTATTAATCTTTAGTTTTCCTTAAGTTCAGGGGTCCTGCCTGGAGAATAGGGTCAATGTTAGTTTCCTCAAGTTATTAGTCTTTAGTTTTACTTGAGTTCAGGGGTCCCGCCTAGAGAATAGGGTCGGTTTTTAGTTTCCTTAAGCTGTCAATCTCAAAGTTCAGGGGTCCCGCCTAGAGAATAGGGTCAGCTTTTAGTCCCTTAAGTTGCTAATTTTTAGCTCTCCTTAAATTCAGGGGTCCCGCTTGGAAAATAGGGTCAGTTTTTAGTTTCCTTAAGTTGTTAATCTCTAGTTTTTCTTAAGTTCAGGGGTCCAGCCTGTATAATAGGGTAATTTTAGTTTTCTTAAGTTGTTAATCTTTAGTTTTCCTAGAGTTCAGGGGTCCTGCCTGGAGAATAGGGTCAATTCATAGTTTAGTTAAGCTCGGTTTATAGGTTTCCTTAAACTCAATTTAGTTAAACTCAGTTTATAGTTTTCCTTAAGCTCAATCTCACATAAGACACACATCCTAGTCGAGTCTTTAATTTTACTCTCATCATTGCATCTTTCATCAATAGCATAGTTGATTTATAGTATTGCTAACAACTCACAAATCTTCCTAGTGCAAACTGGGGCAGAAAATTTTATTTGTTTTATTATTTTTGATTGCAGGCACCCACCTAGAGAACAAGGGAACTCATTTCAAGTTTTAAGTCAGTACCAGGCGCCCACCTGGAGAATGAGGAAAATCATTTCAAGTTTTAAGCAAGTTGCATGCGCCCACCTGGAGAATGAGGGAATTTATTTAAAGTTTTAAGCAAGCCGCAGGCGCCCGCCTGGAGAATGAGGAAATTCATTTCAAGTTTTAAGCAAGTTGCAGGCGCCCACCTGGAGAATGAGGGAATTTTATTTCAAGTTTAAGTTGGTCGCAGGCGCCCACCTGGAGAACAAGAGAATACATTTCAATTTTCAAACAAGTCACAGGCGCCCACCTGGAGAACGAGGGAATCCATATCAAGTTTTAAGTTAGTGGCAGGCACCCACCTGGAGAACGAGGGAATCCATTTCAAGTTTTAAGTTAGTGGTGTGCTCCCACTTGGAGAACGAGGGAATTCTTTTCAGAACTATTGCAATTTACAAGTTAGCAACAGGCGCCCACCTGGAGAACGAGGGAAGTCATTTTAAGTTTCAAGTTAGTGGCAGGCGCCCACCTGGAGAATAAGGGAATTCATTTCAGTTTTAAATCAGCGGCATGCGCGCACCTAGAAAACAAGGGAATTCATTTCAGAGTTACTTTCAATTCTCAAATTCAAGAGGCATCAGGAGCCCGCCTGAAGAACAAGGTCAATTTTTAATTTCCAAGTTCAAGTCAGAGAAGCATCATAAGCCTGCCGAAGAACAGGGTCCATTTTTTAGTTTCACGTTGAAAGAGCAAGTTGAGATTCAAAGAAGATTCAAGACAAGAAGCAGATAGGATCTTGTATTTTTCTTTTATTTTTGCTGTAATTTTCCCTTTTATTTTGATGTATTGGCAGGAATAGCGGACCGGAACCTCGACGGCACCTCAATCGGCTCTTCACCTCGGTACACTCCATCACTCTTCCTAATTCTGAACTACACATGGCCTGATTCCTTTATAGCTAAGGATATGTAGGCAGCTCATATATCAAGGCTCGGTCACATTCTCCTTTCTTTTAGTTTTTGGTCTCTCTAAATAAGGGTCGGGTCAAAAAATTTGTCTCATCGTTCTTTGTCTAAAAACTATTCGTGTTTCCAGTCATAGAGGGACAGCTGTAGACATGAAAATTTTGACCCTTCCCGAGATTTTACACCATTTAGTGCTTATATATTTAGTTTAGGTCTAATATCGCTATTTTAACTAGTTTTGACTCTTTTACTTTATTTTATCACAAAAATATTTTTTTTTATTTAGCTAATTGAAATTTATCTAGCTACTTTTAGTTTATCTATCTTACATAAAATTCGAAAATACAAAAAAGTTCCACTTTATTTTCAGGAATATTAATTTAATTGTGTGATGATTTTAATCTAATCTCATTTTTATCTTTTTAGTATGATATTTGAAAAATACCAAAAATAGGTTTGTTTTAACGACTAGTTTTATTTTAATAGTCGTTTTTACTTAAGTAGGATTAATTAGTAAATGGGGTAGTATTTTCGGTCTTGTTCAATGAGAAAGAATAAAATTTGGGCTCAAACATTCCATTTTTTAGGCCCAATTCGGACCTAGCCCATAATTACTATACGCCCAAGACTGTTTAACCCTAGGAACCTAGAAGACCTTCATCTTCTTCACCCTTTACACAACCTAGAGACCCTAGCCGTTTGGACCCTTCTTCTCCAACCTAAACCTTAAGACAAAAAGGAGAAACCATCAGTGACAACTCCACACCCAAAACACCACAGCCACACATAGCCATATACACTTGACTAATATCCAAAAACCCTAGAAGAACCTAACTCCTCCCCACCACCAATCCCGCCGGCCGTCGAACCAAGACCCTTCTTCTTCACAAAAGCCAGCCGCCACCCTCTTTACCGATGCCTCCAGCCGCCGGCCACCCCTAGATCAACCTAGCTGCTCTTCCTCCATCTTGAAGCAGCAGAACAACAATCGTTAGAAGCAGCAATCACAACAGTCGCTTCCCTCGCCGGAATATGACCACCAGCTGGACTTCCTCCAGTCCGCCACCACCCTTTCCTTAAAACCATCCACCAGACCTCCTCCTCTAAAAGAGAGATTCAACCACTGGCGACTATCTTCAGTCCAAAATTAAAGCGGCGACCATTCTATATTTATTTCTTCAATCAAAACATAAAAGATGGATTGGATTTTTCTACTTCGTTTTGCCTTATATTAACATAAGAACAAAAGCTATAAATCTGAAATTATCCCATTTTCCAGTGCTTCTAGATCTCATCAGTCATGTTGTTTTGTGTGTCGGTTTTGTCCTTTCCAGTGCCGATTCGAGTTCCCGTCTGCGGTCAGTTAATTATTTGAGTTAAGAGCAGTGAAACAATCAATTTACGCCATATAAAAGGCCTAATTCTAAACTCTTGTTCGTCATTGAATTTCTAAATTGTGTTACTCTTGGCGTTTGACTGAGATGTATGTTTGCCTTTATGTTGCTCTTATGATTTTAATTAATTGTTTGAAAATACCATGATTTTGGTGACATCTAAGTTTAGTTATATGAAACAATGTGTCGTGTGTCGTGGGGTTTGGGAATTAAAAGTGAAAACTGCTTTATTAATTTGATCGCTAGGAGCATATTTAGGCCGTAATTGGGTAGGCAAATCTTAGGTTTTCTTTATTTTATTTTTTATTTGAGGTGAGAGGTCATTTCTTTTAGTTTATTATCCGGGGAATGCCCCGCGAAATTTGTATATATTTTTGTCGGGGTATGCCCCAAAGTATTTGTATTTGGAGGCTGAAAGTAGAGCTCGCAGTATTTTTATTTTGTTTTAATTTTTATTTTTCTTTTATTATGTGGGAACGACCTTGAGCCTCTTATGTGTTTGTTTTTCTTTTTTGTGTTTATTTTTATCTTATTTTGAATATTTTAAAAGCTAACTAGATCGAGTATGCAGCCGTGACTTTCACGGGACTTGGAAAGTGCCTAACATCTTCTTCCCGAGTTAAATGAACCCCCTTACCTAGAACTCTGGTGCAGACTCAGTTTTGGAGTCCAAAGTACTTTAAAAGGAAAAATTATTTTTTTTAAATGGTGACTTGGCACACCGAAACCAATGTCAGGTGGCGACTCTGAAAATCCTTTTGAAACAAAATCTTTTTTGTCACTTTTCAAAGTTGAAAACCCTTTTGAGCTTTAAAATCCTTTTATTAATTTTAAGAGGGTTAAGTGAGGTGTAAAAAAATGGGTGTGACACATACTGCATTAACTGACAAAATATGTTTACAAGCCTCTACTGATGGATGTAGTGTGATCGGAAAAGGGGCCCGACCTACCCATAACATATACACATATATACATACGATGAACACAAAACTCTAAACTCGGAAACTCTGAAGGATGTAAGGATTACCGATCGGGCTGAACTCGGGCAACACCTACTGAGGAGGTCTACCCATCTATCTGTCTATACCTGCACACATGAAATACAGCGCTCCTAGAAAAGGGACGTCAGTACGAAATAATGTACCAAGTATGTATTGTAATAAAATAACTGAAAGATAAAACTGAATTGATAATATGATAACTGAAAGTAATTGGGAGTGAAAGATGATCCGGAGATATACTTACATGCTGGTACTGACTCAACTCTCTCAATATAGTAAGTAAAATAAATGTCTAACCCTATAAGGCTCGGAACGTGTAACTTCTCTGCAGTAGTAGGCTCGCTCATAGGTGCTCGACCACAATAGGCTCGATATATAAGGTTGCCCAATAAGGGCCTGCCCATCGATTATAGCTCGATGGTGGTGAAAATACTGCAATACTATATATATATATATAGACCCTCTGCTCTCTTGACTAGAAGATGACAATACTTAACTGAATATAAAGTCCCGATAAGGGGGAATACTGTAACTTATGAAACTAGGATAATATACATAAGTTCAGTAATACGAACTTCTCTTTATGCCTCACTATCAAACTCACGTAGCTACGGGATCATGCCAAAATGAAGGAAAGGTTTAGCCTTAACATACCTTATTACAATATTTCCAATTACCAAGTTGAATTGTCACGACCCGTATTTTCCACCCTCGAGAGTCGTGATGGCGCCTACTCGTGAAAGCGAGGCAAGCCGACAATTACAGTTGTTACCACCATTTTCATTAATCACACTAAATTAGATTTTAGCTAAGCAAAATAATTAAGAAATGTGGAAGTGATATAGCAAACCAATAGTCTAATACATAGCTACCCCAAAGAAAGGGTGTCACAATCCACGAACCACTAAGATTTTTACTACAAATACAAGTCTGAAAGAAGTATAACTGTTCTCGAAATAGAAAAGACAGAAGAAACTAAAACGGGGAGAAGGGGGACTTCAGGCTCTGGAACGCCAGCAGATCTACCTTGGTCTCCCTGGACTGAAGGCAGCTACCTCAAGCTACTCACAAGGTCCAGCACCGAAATCTGCAAAAAAAGTGCAGAGTGTAGCATCAGTACAACTGACCCCATGTACTGGTAAGTATCGAGCCTAACCTCAGCGAAGTAGTGACAAGGCTAGGACACGACAACTATATAAACCTATGCATGTAAATCATACACAAACAGGACAATAATGACCGAAAATAACAGATAAAGATGGGAAGGAGAACATGCTGCAAGGGAATATAGATATCTAACAGTACTTCAGTAGAGAAGCATAAAGAACACCATATTTGTATCAACAGGAATAATGAAACAATGATACGTGCACGGCATCACCCTTTGTGCTTTTACGCTCGACCTCACCATAAGAAAGAACAAAATCCGCACGGTATTACCCTTCATGCATTAACTCTCACAATATCGGCACGGCATCACCCTTCGTGCATTAACTCTCACAACACGGCACGGCATCACCCTTCGTGTATTATCACTCACTCACAATATCATGCACGACATCACCCTTCGTGCTTTACACTCTTCCTCACTCAAACAATAGAAACAGCACGTCCCGGCAAGGGAATCAGCAATAGAAATAATAATATCCCAGCAAGGGAATCAGCTATAACCAATATCATTTCAATAGTTACTTCAAAAAATAAATCTCAACTTGAGACAATACTCAACAATGGTCAATTACCAAGAAACTTTCATAAGTCTTGTTCAACATTGATAATCATCAACTTAAGCATGAACAGTACATAATTGAGTCACAACAATCATGGTATAAGACTCACGGACATGCTTGACACCAACGTATAGATACTCGTCACCACACCTATACATCGTACTCAATACTAACACATAGCAAATAAGACCACGACTCCTATTTCCTCGAGCTAAGGTTAGACCAAACACTTACCTCAATTCCACAGACAAAAATCAAACCTCAATTACCGCTTTACCTCTCGGTTCCACTTCCAATCCATTTGTATCTAGTCATAATTTACTTAATAACATTAATAAATGCTAAATAAACCAATTCTAATGCATGAATATAGATTTCCCAATGTTTTTCCAAAAAATCAAAAATCGACCCTGGACCCGCTTGTTCAAAACTCGAAGTTCGAACCAAAAACCAATTACCCATTCACCCACGAACTCAAATATACAATTAGTTTTGAAATCCAGCCTCAAATTGAGGTCCAAATCCCCAAAATTTTAAAATCTTAATTTCTACCCAAAACACCCAATTTCCCACGAAAAACCCTAGATTTTGAAGTGAAATCATGTAAAAAGATGAATTATATTGAAGAAGATGAGTTAGAAATCACTTACCTATGATTTGGAGAAGTTTGGGTCTTTGAAAAATTTCCTAGGGATGTTTAGGGTTTGGGAAAATTGCAAAATGATGAAAATCCCGTCTGAAATCCCACTTAACAGGTCGTAGTTATCGCAATTGCGAACCCTTTGAAATTCTGCTACCTTCGCATTTGCGAAGAAAACGTCACATTTGTGATAGAAAGGCCTTCGCAAATTCTGGCCCAGAGTTTGCATTTGCGATGAGGGCCTGCCCAGGCCTGGTTCGCATTTGCAACATATTTGTCGCATTTCCTAGGTTTGTTCACTTCGTAATTGCGAAGCTTGGTCTCGTAATTGCGAGATCAGAGGGCTGCGCAAAAATACCAGATGCACAGCTGAGTTTCCTAAGTCCAAATCACCTCGTGGCCTATCCAAAACTCACCCGAGCCCTCGGGGCTCCAAACCAAACATGCACGCAAGTCCAAAAACATCATAGGGACTTGCTCGTGCGATTAAATCATCAAAATAACATCAACAACTACGAGTTTAACCTTAAATTCATGAATTTCATAAGATAGTTCAAATTCTCTATTTTTCTCAACCTAGGGTCCGATTTATATCCAATCAACTCCGATTCGTACCAAATTTCACAAATTTAACTTAAATATTATTTTAAACCTGTACCAGGATCTGGAACCAAAATACGGGCCCGATACCATCAAGAACACACATAATTTCATTTCCAAAAGTCTTTATATTTTTCCGCAAACAATTTTTGTTAAAAAAAGATTCTCGGGCTAGGGACCTTGGAATTCGATTCCGGGCATACGTCCAAGTTCCATATTTTACTGCGGATGCTACGGGACCGTCAAATTATGGGTCCAGGTCCGTTTACCAAAAGTGTTGACCGAAGTCAACTTTGATCAATTTTAAAGGCTAAATTCAATATTTCTCTTAAATTTCACATAAAAGCTTTCCGGAAATGCGCCCGGACTGCACACGCAAATCAAGGTGGGACAAAAGGAGGTTATTAAGGCCTCAAAACATAGTTTTGACTTCTAAAATAAGAGATGACATTTTGGGTCATCACATTCTCCACCTCTAAAACAACTGTTCGTCCTCGAACGGACATAGAAAAGTACCTGAATCAGTGAAAAGATGGGGATATCAGCTTCGCATATTAGACTCAAACTCCCAGATCATTGCCTCAACAAGATGACCTCTCCACTGCACACGAACTGGAGGGACATTATTCGATCTCAACTGTCAAACCTGCCGGTCTAGAATAGTTACCTGCTTCTCCTCATAGGTTAAGTCCTTGTCCAACTGGACAGTGCTGAAGTCTAACATGTGGGATAGATCACTGTGATACTTTCGAAGTATGGACACATGAAACACTGGATGCACTGTTGATAAACTCGGCGGCAACGTAAGTCTATAAGCCACCTCTCCCACTCGATCAAGAATCTCAAAAGGACCGATGAACCTAGAGCTTAACTTGCCCTTCTTTCTAAATCTCATCATGCCCTTCATGGGCGACACCCGAAGCAACACTCGCTCTTCGACCATGAATGCCACATCACAAACCTTACAGTCGACATAACTCTTTTGCCTGGACTGAGCTGTACGAAGCCTATCTTGAATGATCTTAACCTTGTCCAAGACATCTTGTACTAGATCTGTACCCAACAACTGAGCCTCTCCCGGCTCAAACCACCCAACTGGTGATCGACACCATCTACCATATAATGCCTCATAGGGAGCCATATAGATGATCCACTGATAGATGTTGTTGTAGGCAGACTCCACTAACGGCAAGAATTGATCCCACGGACCTCCAAAGTCAACAACACATGCTCGGAGCATATCCTCCAAAATCTAAATAGTACGCGGGCTATCCATCTATCTGAGGATGAAATGTTGTGCTCAGCTCGACCTGTGTACAAAACTCACACTGAATTGCCCTCCAGAAATGTGAGGTAAACTGCGTACCTCGGTCAGAAATACCAGACACGGGCACACCATGAAGACGAACAATCTCACAAATATAGATCTCTGCCAACCACTCCAAAGAATAAGAAGCTACCATAGGAATGAAATTCACTGACTTAGTCAGCCAATCAACAAGAACCCATACCGCATCGAACTTCCTCTGAGTCCGTGGGAGTCCAACTACGAAGTCCATAGTGATACGCTCCCACTTCCACTCAGGAATCTCAATCTTCTAAAGCAAACCACCAGGTCTCTAATGTTCGTACTTTACTTGTTGACAATTCAAACACTAAGCTACATATGCGACAATATCCTTCTTCATCCTCCTCTACCAATAATGCTGCCGCAAGTCCTGATACATCTTAGCGGTGCCCGAATGAATAGAATACCAGGAACTATGGGCCTCCTCGAGAATCAACTCACAAAGTCCATCTACAATAGGCACACAAACCCGACCCTACATCCTCAAAACTTCATCATTTCCAATTGTAACCTGCTTGGCACCACCATGCAGTAGTGTGTCTCTAAAAACAAGCAAATGAGGATCATCATACTACCGATCTTTGATACGCTCAAATAATGAATATTGAGCGACTGTGCAAGCTAGAACACGGATGGGCTCAGAAACATCCAACCTCACGAACTGATTGGCTAAAGCCTGAACATCCAAAGCAAGCGGTCTCTCACTAACTGGAATATACGCCAAGGCCACCCATACTAGCCAACTTCCTACTCAAAGCATCGGCCACCATATTGGCCTTCCCCGGATGATTCAAGATGGTGATATCATAGTCTTTCAATAGCTCCAACCACCTCCTCTGCCTCAAATTTAGTTCCTTTTGCTTGAACAAATACTACAAACTCTTGTGATCTGTGAACACCTTACATGACACGCCATATAAATAATGCATCCAAATCTTCAGCGCGTGAACAATGGCTGCTAGCTCCAAATCATGAACTGGATAATTCTTCTCGTGAACTATTGCAAGCATATGCAATAACCTTGCCATTCTACATCAACACCGCAACAAGTCCAATATGAGATGGGTCACAATATATTGTATATGGCCCTGAACCTATGGGCAAAACCAACACCAGCGCTGTAGTCAAAGCTATCTTGAGCTTTTGAAAGCTCACCTTACACTCGTCCAATCACCTGAACTAGGCACCCTTCTGGGTCAACCTGGTCATCGGGGCTACTATAGATAAAAGCCCATCCACAAGCCGACGCTAATAACCTGCCAAACCCAAGAAACTCATGATCTTTGTAGCTAATATGGGTCTAGGCTAGTCCTTGACTGCCTTTATCTTCTTCGGATCCACCTGAATACCCTCTATTGATACAACATGATCTAAGAAGGCTACTGAACTCAACCAGAACTCATACTTTGAAAACTTAGCATACAACTGACTATCTCTCAAAGTCTGAAGAACAACTCGAAGATGCTGCTCATGCTCCTCTCGACCACGGGAGTAGATCAAAATATAATCAATGAAGACAATCACAAAGGAATCCAAATAAGGCTTGAACACCCGGTTCATCAAATCCATAAAAGTTGTTGGGGAATTTGTCAACCCAAATGACATCAATAAGAACTCATAATGCTCGTACCGAGTACGAAAAGCTGTCTTAGGGACATCAGATGCCCTAATCCTCAACTGATGGTAGCCAGACCTCAAGTCAATCTTCGAAAACACTTTGGCACATTGAAGTTGATCAAACAAGTCATCAATCCTTGGCAATGGATACTTGTTATTGATGGTGACCTTGTTCAACTGCCGATAATCTATACACATCCTCATCGACCCATACTTCTTCTTAACAAACAACACTGATGCACCCCAGGGTGAGACACTAGGTCTAATAAAGCCCTTATCAAGAAAGTCTTGTAGCTGCTCCTTCAATTCCTTCAACTCTAACGGGGCCATATGATATGGCAGAATAGAGATGGGCTGAGTGCCCGGAGCCAAATCAATGCAAAGTCGATATCTCTATCGCATGGCATCTCCAGCAGGTCTGCAAGAAAAACCTTTGGAAACTCCCAAACAACTGGCACGAAATCCATAGAAGGAACCTCAACACTAGAATCATGAACATACGCTAAGTAAGCCAAACACCTCTTCTCGACCATACGTCGAGCCTTCATATAAGAAACGACCCTACTAACAAAATGATCAGGAGTCCCTCTCCACTCCAATCGAGGCAACCCCAGCAAAGCTAAGTTCACGGTCTTGGCGTGACAGTCCAATATGGCATGATAAGGTGACAGCCAATCCATCCCCAATATGACATCAAAATCAACCATATCCAGAAGTAAGAGATCTACATGGGTCTCAGGATCCCCAATAATAACTACACATGAGCGATAAACATGATCTTCAATAATAGAATCACCAACCAATATGGACACATATATAGGAGCACTCAAAGAATCACGAGGCACAACCAAATACGTAGCAAAATAAGATGACACATAGGAGTATGTAGACCCTGGATCAAATAAAACTGAAGCATCTCTACTGCAAACTAAAACCATACCTGTGATAATGACATCGGATGCCTTGGCCTCAGGCCTGGCTGGGAAAGCATAACATCGAAGCTGGGGCCCACCACTCTAAACTACATCCCTGGGACGGCCTCCTGCTAGTTGGCCTCCACTTCTAGCAGCCTGACCTCTACCTCTAATGGCCTGACCTCCACCTTTAACACCTTGACATCCACCTCTAGCTACCTGACCCTTACTTCTAGATGGCCGAGCGAGTGGTGGAACACCTGATGCCTGAACCATGGTATGAGAACTCAGATGTTGAGAACTGCTCGATGCTCGAGGGCAAAACCTAGCAATGTGCCTCGGATCACCACAAGTATAACAAGTCCTCGGCTACTGGGACTGCTGACCTTGAAATTGACCCTGACGGCCTAAGTAACCACCCTAAAAACTCTAGAGTGGGGGTGCACTGATAGGAGTTGGTGGTGAACTATAGGGTAGCTGATCTAAATACTGTATATGAGAACCACGGCCACCTGGAGCACCGTGAGAAGCCTGTGGTGCTGAATGAAATAGCCTAGGAGGATGGCCTCTACCAAAAGAATCCCTGCCTCCAGATGAGGCACCACTAAATCGACTAGAATGATGGGGCCTCTTATCAGACCCCCTGTCCACTCCCCTGCGATATAACTATCTCAACTCGTTTGGCCACATTGGCTGCATCCTGGAAAGAAATCTCACTCCCTATCTCCTTAGCCATATACAATCTGATAGGCTGAGCTAGTCCCTCAATAAACCTCCTCACCCTCACTTTCTCGGTGGGAAGTATAAGAAGAGCATGACGGGTCAAGTCAATAAATCTGGTCTCGTACTGAGTAATAGTTATAAAATCCTGTTGGAGACGCTCAAACTGCCTCCGATAGTTCTCCCTCTGAGTGATAGGAAGAAACTTCTCCAGAAATAGCTAAGAGAACTGATCCCAAGTCAAAGCTGGTGACCCAGCTGGTCTAGCCAAGCAATAATCTCTCCACCAAGTCTTGGCGGATCCAGACAAACGAAAAGCAGCAATGTCGACCCCATTGGTCTCCACTATCCCGATGTTCCGTAGAACCTCATACAGTTATCCAAATAGTAATGGGGATCCTCTGAAGATGTACCACCATATGTGGTAGTAAAAAGCTTGGTGAACTTGTCCAGTCTCCACAAGGCATTAGCAGACATAGCTACTCCATCACCGGTCTAAGCTACAATACCCGGCTACACTACCCCAACTTGATAAGCTGCTGGAGTCTTAAACTAGGGAGCCATCTGCTCCGGAGTGCGAGTAGCAGGAGTCTGGGCTCCTCCTCCAGCCTGAGAGACAGCTGGTGCTACAGGGAATATGTTTGCCTGAGTGATACTCTCCAAAAGGCCTACTAGATGGACCAGATCATCCTGGAGTACCGGGGTGGCGATGAACCCCTCTAGAACCTGAGATGGCCCTGCTAGAACTGTTTGGGCCAGAACCTCCTCCTCAAACTCTACCTAAGGCTCCACTGCTGGTACTACTACTCGAGCTCTAGGTTGAGCCCTACCTCTGCCTCGGCCTCTAGCACGGCCTCGGCCTCTACCCCTCGTAGGAGCTGCCACTGAGGGCTCGGGCTGCTGGTCAGCTGATGAAGCGGTACATGTTCTCACCATCTGCGAAAGAACAGAGTGGAAGTTCAATTACCATTGATAAATCAAGTCGCACGACAGGAAATAATAGATGTGAAGTTTTTCCTAAACTCTATAGCCTTTGGGGATAATTACAGATGTCTCTATACCGATCCCTCAGACTCTACCTAGCTTGTTCATGAATTGTGAGACCTAGGCAACCTAGAGCTCTAATACCAACTTGTCACGACCCAGATATCCCACCCTCGGGAGTTGTGATGGCACTTACTCATGAAAGCTAGGCAAGCCGACAATTATAGTTGTTACCACTATTTTTATTAATCACGCTGAATTAGATTTTAGCTAAGCAAAATAATTAAGAAATATGGAAGTGATATAGCAAACCAACAGTCTAATACATAGCTACCCCAAAGATCAGATGTCACAATCCACGAACGACTAAGATTTTTACTACAAATACAATCCTGAAATAAGTATAACTGTTCTCGAAATAGAAGAGATAGAAGAAACTAAAATGGGGAGAAAGTGGGACTTCAGGCTCTACGAACGCCAGTAGATCTACCTTGGTCTCCCTGGACATAAGGCAACTACCTCAAGCTACTCACAAGGTCCAGCAATGAAATCTACAAAAAAGAGTGCAGAGTGTAGCATCAGTACAACCGACCTAATGTACTAGTAAGTGTCGAGCCTAACATCGGTAAAGTAGTGACGAGGCTAGGACACAAAAACCATATAAACCTGTGCAGTTATATCATATACAAACAGAACGATAACAATAGGAAATAACAAATAAAGATGGGAAGGGGAACATGCTGCGGGGGAATATCAATATCTAACAGTACTTCAGTAGAGAAGCATAAAGAACACCCTATTTGTATCAACAGGAATAATGAAACAAGGACACATGCACGGCATCACCCTTCGTGTTTTTACTCTCGTCCTCACTATAAGAAACAACAGAGTCGGCACGGTATCACCCTTCATGCATTAACTCTCATAATCATGACACGGCATCACCCTTTGTGCATTAACTCTCAAATACTGGCACGGCATCACCCTTCGTGCACTAACTCTCACAATATCAGCACGGCATCACCCTTCGTGCATTGTAACTCACTCACAATATCATGCACGGCATCACCCTTCGTTTTTTATACTCTTCCTCACTCAAACAATAGAAACAGTATGTCCCGGCAAGGGAATCAACATTAGAAATAATAACATCCCGGCAAGGGAATCAGCTATAACCAATATCGTTTCAACAGTTACTTCACAAAATAAATCTCAAATTGAGCCAATACTCAACAATGGTGAATTACCAAGAAAATTTCATAAGTCTTATTCAACATTGATAATGATCAATTTAAGCATGAACAGTACATAATTGAGTCACAACAATCATGGTATAAGACTCACGGGCATGCTTGACACCAACGTATAGATACTCGTCACCACACCTATATGTCATACTCAATACTAACACATAGCAAATAAGACCACAACTCTAATTCCCTCGAGATAAGGTTAGACCAAACACTTACCTCAATTCCATGGACAAAAATCAAACCTCAATTACCCCTTTTCCTCTCGGTTCCGCTTCCAATCCGCTTGTATCTAGTCATAATTTACTTTATAAAATTAATAAATAATAAATAAACCAATTCTAATGCATGAATATAGATTTTCAAATGTTTTTTCCAAAAAGTCAAAAAGCGACCCCAGGCCCGCTTGGTCAAAACTCGAAGTTCGAACCAAACTCGATTACCCATTCACCCATGAAATCAAATATACAATTAGTTTTTAAATCTGACCTCAAATTAAGGTGCAAATTACCAAAATTTGAAGATCCTAATTTCCACCCAAAAACACCCAATTTCCCATGAAAAATCCTAGATTTTGAAGTGAAATATGTATTAGAAATCACTTACCTATGACTTGGAGAAGTTTGGGTCTTTGAAAAATCTCCTAGGGATGTTTAGGGTTTTGGATAATTGTAAAATGATGAAAATCCCGTCTAAAATCCCACTTAACAGGTCGTAGTTATCGTAATTGCGATCAGAAGTAAATGCGAACCCTTTTAATTTCTGCTACCTTCGCATTTGCGAAGAAAATGTTGCATTTGTGACAAAGGGCCTTCGCAAATTCCGGCCCAGAGTTCGCATTTGCGATGAGGGCCTGCCCAAGCCTAGTTTGCATTTGCGATATATTTGTCACATTTCCCAGGCATGTTCACTTCGCAATTGCGAAGCCTGGTCTTGCAATTGCGAGATCAGAGGCCTATGCAAAAATACCAGTTGCACAGTTGAGTTTCCAAAGTCCAAATCAGCCCGTGGCCTATCCAAAACTCACCCGAACCCTCGGGGCTCCAAACCAAACATGCACGCACATCCAAAAATATCATACGGACTTGCTCGTGCGATTAAATCATCAAAATAACATCAACAACAACGAATTTAACCTCGAATTCATGAATTTCATAAGATAGTTTAAATTCTCTATTTTTCTCAACCTAGGGTGCGATTTATATCAAATCAACTTCGATTCGTACCAAATTTCACAGATTCAACTTAAATATTATTTTAAACCTGTACCAGGCTCCAAAACCAAAATACAGTCTCAATACCATCAAGAACACACATAATTTCATTTCCAAAAGTCTTTATATTTTCCAACAAATAATTTTCTTTAAAAAAAATTCTCGGGCTAGGGACCTTGGAATTCGATTCAAGGCATACGCCCAAATCCCATATTTTACTACGGACCCTACGGGGCCGTCAAATCATGGGTCTGGGTTCGTTTACCAAAAATGTTGATCGAAGTCAACTTGGATCAATTTAAAGGCTAAATTCAATATTTCTCTTAAATTTCACATAAAAGCTTTCCGAAAATGCGCCCAGACTGCACATGCAAATCGAGGTGGGACAAAAGGAGATTTTTAAGGCCTCGGAACACAGGTTTGACTTTTAAAACAAGAGATGACCTTTTGGGTCATCACATGAACTTGCCTCTTCGCACCTTAATCTACAACAACGATAATAATACTATCATTAAGTTACAAAAGGTACAACTATGGCACAACAAACGACAAGCTTATTTTATATAAAAATGGGCAGCATCTCCCTTATAATATTTACTTCCTCCAAATTCAAGATAACACCAACAACACAAGAACACAACAACAACAACATATATAGACATTATTTTCTAGCCTTATATACACCATAAGATACTAGAAAACATCCCAGCACACCGCAATCTCTTCATACACAAAACGACCACCGAGGTAGTGTCAAACAACCCGGAAATGTTACGAAGAACAACCAGCCCACCACCGTACATATATACGGTGTTTCTCCACACCCTTACTCCTCCAAAACTCCACAAAATGGTAGTAAAACACGCAGCCCAACAGCAACACAAAATAGTCCACAAAATAGTTTGCTACAAGTGAATAACTCGAACTCACGGCTTTTGATCACCGTCCCGTGAGTTCTTACAAGTATAGAACGACTTACCATGAATTTACAATAGAAAAAATGGATGAAAGAGATCAGTAAACATACCTTATTTTTTTGGATAACTCAGCCCTTATCTTGGTTCTTCAAACTCTAGGTTTTACCCCCCCCCCCCCCCAATTAGAACTTAAAAGGGAGAGAAAATCAATTAGGGTTTGTGGGTAATTTGTGGGAGGAAATTTGCTGGGGTTTAGGTCTGGTTATTTGTAATATATAATGAGGGTTATATTTTAGGAGATAAGCCCTTAAATTGTCTCTTTGGACGAGCCTAAATTGCCTCTTTTTGGGCTCTTATTTAACCAAGTAGGTGACACACCTACTTGTCACCTAGCAGCCTGCGCAGTCTCGCAAAAATATATATATCTCTCTACTCATATGTCATATTGATAAATGGTTTAATGCATTAGAAAATAGACTCATAGATATTCAATTTTATTGATTGAACACCCCATAACTCTAAGTATATTGGGACAAAACCGCAGTTACATTTGACCAAAATTTTCAGTAAAACTATGAATGTAACTTGTGATGACTTTCATTGACCTTTGTTCCGCAACTTGCTTGACTTCAAAACATAACACATGACTATTATACGACTAACCTAATTCATAACATAACCTCCTTATCATGTTAAGAACCCTAGTCTCACCCAAAATTACATGTTAGAACATTCACATTGTGTCGACTTTCGACGAAACATTGTTTTCTTCAATTCCTTTAGCTTCTGAACCTTCCAACCCTCTTTGTACTTGTTGTTCATGATCTTGAATGTTTGTAACTTCCAGGGTAACATGATTAACCTATTTGATATACTTTCAAATATTATCTCATTTTTAGTCCTACATTAGTTTTCTTACGATGCACTTTTACGTATGAAAATATAGGGTGTAACATCCATCTTCATCTAATGTGAACTAGGGCCCTTGACTCTTTATGATCCGATAGGAGTTTTCCATTTTTCAAATATTCGATATACTTATTCCTCCAATCCCAAGTCAAACTTGTAGAATTTATCTCGGCATGACCCTCTTCAACCATAGACCTCGATAATTGGACGACAGTCCCCCGGGACGATATCATCTTCTTTAACCGATGACCCCAAGTTAGCAAGTGCATCGGCCTCACTATTTTGTTCTCGAGGCACATGATCTATAGTCCACTCCTTGAAGCAGTGCAAAGTTACCTACAACTTGTCCAAATATCTTTGCATCCTATCCTCTCGAACTTCAAAGCTTTTGTTCACTTGGTTTACGACCAACAGGGAATCGCACTTGGCTTCAATGACTTCTGCCCCTAGGCTTTTAGCTAGTTCGAGACCTGCAATCATGGCCTCATACTCAGCCTTATTATTAGTCAACCTAGAAGTTTTGATAGATTGTCTAATAGTACTACTTGTCGGTGGCTTCAAAACAATGGCAAGCCCGGACCCTTTCACATTCGAGGCACCGTCTGTGAAAAGGGTTCATACCCCAAATGATGTACCCGATTTTAGTAGAAGTTCTTTCTCCACTTTGCATACGAGGGTCGGCATAAAATCAACCATGAAGTCAGCCAAGATTTGAGACTTGATGGACGTTCGGGGTTAATATTCAATATCAGACCCGCCAAGTTTGACTGCTCATTTGACCAATCGACCTGATAGCTCGGGCTTATTAATGCAAGTGATAATTTTTCTAAGTGTGGGTATCTAGTTTTAGCATCTCCTAAAGTCCGACTTACATAATAAATAGGGAATTACGTACTTTGCTCTTCTCGAACTAGTACCCTACTTACTATTATCTCTGGCACTACCAAATATAAGAAAGCTTTTTATCTACCTTCGGAGTGTGAAACAGAGGTGGGCTTGATAAATATCACTTCAATTCCTCTAATTCTTGTTAGCATTTCGGGGTCCATGCGAAATCCTTTTTATTTTTGAGTAAGGAAAAGAACCTGTGGCTTTGATCTGATGACCTCGAAATGAATCGACCCAAGGAGGCTATTCGTCATGTTAGCCTTTGCACAGCTTTCACACTATCCACGATTGTGATATCTTCGATGGCCTTGATCTTATCGGGGTTGATCTCGATTCCCCGATTAGATACCATGAAGCCGAGGAACTTGCCTGAGCCGACTCCAAAGGCACATTTTTCTGGGTTAAGCTTCATGTTGTACTTCCTCAAGATTTTGAATATTTCCTGCAAATGAGTTAAATGGTCCTCTGCACGCAGGGACTTCACCAACATATCCTCAATATAACCTTCCATTAATTTACCTATCTATTCCTCGAACATTTTGTTAACTAGGCATTGGTACGTGGCTCCAGCATTTGTTTTGCCCGAAGGGCATTTCATTGTAACTGTATGTTCCAAACTTAGTGATAAATGAGGTCTTCTCCTGGTCCTCCGGGGTCATCTGAATTTGATTGTACCCAGAGTAGGCGTCGAAAAAGGTAAGAATATCGTGGTCGGCCGTGGCATCGATCATGCGATCAATGTTAGGCAGTAGAAATAAGTATTTAGGGCATGCTTTGTTTAAATCCTTATAATCTATGTACATTCTAAGTTTGTTCCCCTTTTTAGGGACTGCAACTACGTTGGCTAAACATTCGGAGTATTTTACCTCGCGAATAGACCCTATTTTAAGAAGTTTAGTTACCTCATCCTTTATGAATACATGCTTCACCTCGGACTGGGGGCTCCTTTTTTGCTTTACTAGTTTGAACCTAGGATCTAGGCTTAGTCGGTGTATTGTTATTTTCAGTGGGATCCCTGTCATGTCTTAATGGGACCAAGCGAACCAATTTATGTTATCGAAAGAAATTGAATGATTTTTTTCCTGAGTTTGGTGATTAATCCTATTTCCATGCATACCTTTTTCTCGGGGATGTACTCGATTAGTATGATCTGTTCCAGCTCCTCGACCGTTGAGTTGGTTGCATCGGACTCTTCGAGAAAAAACAAAAGCTTGAGGAGTAAGGAGATCCTCTTCTTCTTCTTCGATTACCTACTTCTCCGATTCGGTCGAGGCTGGGGACGGTGATTGCTATTTGGTCGTCTACTTATCTTTGGTGCTCGACTTTTCTGAGGTTAAAGGTGCTAGTACCGATATCACCTCGTCGACTGCAAACATTTCCTTTGCAACCTGTTGTTCCCGTAAACTGTTTTCACACCATCTACTATTGGGAATATCATCATTTGATGAAGGGTTGAAGGTACTGCCCTTATGTTGTGGATCCATGGCCTCCCGAGTAGTGAGTTATATCTCATGTCGCCTTCAATGACATTGAATTTTGTATCTTGGATGGCGCCGGCCAAGTTCACTGGTAGGATTATCTCCCCCTTCATTGTTTCACTTGCCATGTTGAAGCCGTTTAAGAATCGAGATGCATGTACAATTTGGTCCTGCAAACCAAGCTGCTCTACGACCCTCGATATGATTATGTTTGCTGAACTACTTGGATCCACGAGAACACACTTACCTTGAATTTTATTTAACAAAATAGAAATTACCAGGGCATCATTGTGTGGTTGGGAAATACCTTCCGTTTCCTCATTATTGAATAATAGGATGCCCTCGGGCACATAGCTCCGAGTTCATTTTTCTCTAGTAATTAACATCTTGGTACATTTGAAAATAGTCCCCTGTGGAACATCGACACCGCCAAAAATCTAATGAATTATATGTTGCGATTATTCCTGCTCATTCTTTTTGTTAGCTCTCTTTCCCTAAAGTGGTTCTTAGCTCGATCACTGAGAAATTCTCGAAGATGACCCTCGTTGAACAATCGAGCTACCTCCTCCCTCAGCTACCTGCAGTCTTCGGTCCTATGGCCATGTCTGACATGATATTTACACATCAAGTTTGGATTTCTTTGAGAAGGATCAATTTGTATAGGGCTGAGCCACCTTGTGTCTTTGATCCTTCCAATAGCTGATACGATCCATGATGCATCAACACTAAAATTAAACTCCAATAATCGAGGTGCTTTCGCAGGATCGGTGTGTTTATCAAAACCATTTGTACTCATAAGTCCCCGAGAGTTTTGACCTCGATCATTTCTTCGATCATTCCGAGGAGAGTTATGCCCCTAACCGTTGTTTATCCGATCGATATATGGCTGATACCATTCGCTGTTTGATCTTGGTTCCCTCTCTGTATCCCTCGAGGCCTTAACTGCCAATCTATTAGGATGAACTGAACTTGAGGGTGCTCCCAATTGGTCGTCATCGACCCTTATCTTCAATTGGTAATGATTATGTATGTCTGACCAAGTCACAACTGGGTACTCAATCAGATTTTGCTTCAACTATCGTGACGCGATCGAACTCCGCTCATTCAACCCCTACATAAAAGCTTGCACTACCCAATCATCCGAGACCGGTGGTAATTCCATTCGCTCCATTTGAAATCGGGATACAAACTCCCTTAGCATCTTATCATTCCTCTGTCTTATCTTAAAAATGTCTGATTTCCTTGTCGCAACCTTTATGGCCCTGGCATGAGCTTTCACGAAGGCATATGCTAACATAGCAAATGAATCGATAGAATTCGGTGGCAAGTTGTGATACCAAATCATGGCTCCCTTTGACAAAGATTTCCCAAATTTTTTCAACAATACTAACTCGATCTCATCATTGTTTAAGTTGTTTCCTTTAATCCCGCAAGTGTACAAGGTAATGTGTTCATTAGGATTGGGTGTCCCGTTATATTTAGGTATATCAGGCATGTGGAACTTTTTAAGAATGGGCTTCGGAGCCGCACTCGGAGGGAATGGATTTTGTATGAATTTCTTGGCATCCAGACCTTTCAAGACCAGGGGTACCCCCAATATTTGAACAATACGGGAGTTATAAGTCTCCACTTTTTTTGTCATTATCCTCAATTTTTTCTCCCCGGACTCGATTCTCTTGGTAAGTTCCTCGAGCATCCTCATAATCGTGGGATCAGTCCCCGAGCCATTACTGTTTGATCTTTCTGGCACCGGCTCAGTACGTCGAGTATTTTCTGGTTCGACTATACTTGGATTTTTGTGCTGACTTTGAAGCTAAGCGATAGCAACCTGTTGAGCTTGTAGAATCTCTAATATTACTTGGAGGTTGACTCCCCCATCTCCTATACCATGTGTTCCTTGGCCACCAGATCGGGCCTCTCTGCGTACACTTCCTCTAGGGTCTGCGCCTAAATCTACATTTAAAGCAATGTGTGAACTAACATCAACTAGTTCCACATTTGGCACTTCCCCAGGGTTAATCGGTGGTACACTAACTCCTACATTGTTGTTTTCACCCATGAAATCCAAGACCATCATCGCTGTGTACGGGTGCATTTTGCGAGTTTGACATGTTCTAACCTGAGGACAAAAATTCTTGACAAGAACAAGTGTGAAAATAATGTATGTTATCAGAATCAGTAATGAAATAACCATTATTATCTTTAGCCCCACTGTGGGCACCAAAATGTTCACCTCGAAAATATGAGTAACAATTATACGTGTTTATGGTTTTAAAGATATGTGATTTAACTCAATACTAATTATTAACCAAGAAATCTAATGTATAAATGAAAGAAATAAGTTGAATCAAACCAATATTAAGCAAGTCTCGACCTCGAACTATGGTGGCCTCGAGGTTGATCAGCAAGCAGAATAAAGATAATAAATTCAAGAGACAGTTCTGATGAGTAAAGAGCAAGAAAGTAAGAGAGTATATTCTTTTGTCAATGATTGATGATGGTTAGAAATGATTGGGGTCCCCTTTATATAATAGAGGAACCCTAAATAAGGTACATTTCTATTTATAGTAAGGAATCTTATTGGGATAGTTGTCTAACCGCCTAGTACGGATTCGTACTAACTCGTACAAAATTGTTTCGGAATTTACACCATGATCTTGGGGACGTGATGGGAATCTCGCTCTTTTTATTACAAATCCATAAATGCATCATCTAGGGGTTGGTCATACTTGGCTCTGATGTTCCACGAGCACTTAGATGTTCTATCCTCGTAATCTGCCTTCGAGCTCGAGCTTGGTCTATATTGAACCTGTGCTTGATGCGACCTCTTGAGCCTACAAAATTGGGGTCATGTGATTTTGGTCGTATACACATTTTGTGTGCGAGATTCATCTAGATATCTAGGTCACGCATAGCCTGGATAAATAAAGCATACATTTGTTGAAACTATAGCCATCTCTGAAGCTTTCAATTAATGTGTGAATCACCACGTTTATTCATCGTCCATATTGCAAACTATTTCATTGATGTTAAATAATGTAATAGATGGAATGTTGTTTTATACTTCTATACAACAAAAGAGGATGTGATTTGTATGGTGTCCAATTAATTGCATGCACAAATTATAGAAGGTCCTGGTTCTTCTATGTGTTCCTTACACTACAGCTGCGGAATAATAAATGTAGAAAGTAAAGAACACAAGTATTTTTACGTGGAAAACACCCGACTCAAAAGGTGAAAAAACCACGACCTATTACCAAGTAGGATTTTTCTCAACACTTCACTAAATCACTAAGCCAAAACAGTGTTGACAAAACTCTTGTAAACCTAAGGATTACCTCTAACCCTTTGTGGATACCAGCCTCAAGATGTTGCAACAACTTCAAGTTAATTCTAACTTGAATACTACACTCAGAGTACCTAATACAATTGGTTCTAAATAAAACTGAAAGGTAAACCTCAAAAGCCCTACTACAATGAAACTAGAATAAAAGACAGATACTTGGAACTGGTTCTTCTATCTGGTGCATGTAGCTTCAGGTTCGCACACTTGAATCACACAAGAATTGCTTGTATAATGCCTTGCTATTTTGCTCTTTACTCTTGCTTAACTTCTGTGTTTGTGTGTTACCTGTAGAAGAGAACAAACTGATATTTATTGAGTTATTAGAATAGGATTAACGAAAGTTCTAATGCTATACTCTTCCTTGGTGGAAGAGTTCTAGTTGTCTTCAACTTCCAACACCTCTCTTATCTAGGATAGAGTTCTCTTTGAGTAAGGATCTTTCCCCTTATCAAATATACAACCTTTTTGTTCAAGAGACATTCAGTATAACCATTTATGTGTATCTCCTTCATGTTCATGCCTTGTGGTCAAATATGTCTGTATTTGTGTACATTTTGTATGGACCTAATTCATACGTGTGTTTCTCTGTTAATCATCAAAACAAACTTACTCAGGCCAACAAATTCCCCTTTTTGGATGATGACAAACTTCGTGCTTTCATAAGCATGATACCTGTTTCAACTCAGCTCAAAATCAACACAGTGTTAGAACACTTTCCATTTTAAAGACACAAATCATCAAGGATCAGATTCATTAGGTTATAAACATAACAGTCCAATGTAAAAATCCCAAACAACTTACCCCTTTTGGCATCATGGAAAAGCTGTATAATTATGTTAGATAACCAAATTTTAATAGATATCACTCATGGCTACTGGGGCTACTTCAAATACAAACATGGAGTCAAGCATCATTTATCAATCTAATGATATTAGCTATCTAAGAAGCATCAACAAATAGTTAGATCACAAAAACAGTTGATTATCATTGATACTAGTCATCCACAAAGCATAGAAGAAAATAAAGGTACTGCATCATGAGCAAAAAGAACAAAACAATCTCATCCGGGTAACTAGTTTTTCTAACTAGGCTAGGAAGGTTTCAAGGCTGGGGAGGCCTGGATTCTTGGTTTTTGGCCTGAAGGAGTTTCAACATTTCATGAAGGATGCCTTTATTCTTTTCCTTTTCCTTTGCAAGCCCAGTTCTGAGAGCATCTCTCTCAGTCTCCACTTCTGCTAACCACTTCTTTAGCCTTTCTATCTCAACTTCCTTAGCCCACTCTCCTACACCAAGGCTCATACTTTACTATTCATAAGCACCCACTTGGAAGAACCAGGTTCTTTAGCAGCAGCATGGACTTCATAGCCACAAGCAGTCAAGGTGTTTTCCCTAAAGTAATCTTTGTTTGTTCTAACGTCCCATTTCTTTAAGGGAACCTTGAAGTGAGCCAGAACGATAGTGAGAATGAAACCATAGGGTATGGCATGAGTTTTGGTGCCATTTAGGACCCTATCAATGCACTGGTTAATAAACTCTAGCCAATTAATGTTCCTCTCTCTATCCAGGCATTCCATAAGGACCAAGTCCATGAAAGTGCAATGTGCCTTATTTCCTGCCTGGACAACATAAACTTGTTAACGAACTCGAAGAGCATCTTGTGGGCAGGCTTCCTCTCGCTTTTGTACACAACCTTGGGCTCTAGTTCTAACTCATTGTCAGCAAACTAGGCTTGGCCATTTTAGCTTTTTGTAATCATTGTACCCTTCAGTAGGTACTCCCAGAATCTCTCCTAATTCTTTGTCGTCAGAGCTCACAGTCACCCCTTTCACCACACTGGTGACCCTACCATGCTTGATTTAACATTTTTTTATGAACTCCACAATCTTAGCTCTGGCTAGTCTACCTTCCATCTGAAGGACCATGTCCTTCCAACCCTGAAGTTTCATCTTCTCCAGTAGCAGCATCATTCCTACCTCCTCCAAGTCCTTAAGGAGTCTACCTTTCAAGATTGTTCTCTTACCAAACTTTACCTTCTTGTCCTGTTCTTCATAAGTTTCTTATACTTCTTCTTCTTCACTCTCTTCTTCCTCCACTACTTTCACTTTCCTAGATTTCATGGCAGACCTGGTTCTGTTTTCAAAGGTGGAAGGCTTTGCATCACCAGTCTTTCAAGGAGACTTTTTTTTAGAAGACTTTCTTTTCTTTGCCTTTGGAGTCACAGCCTCATCCTCCACTACCTATTCTTCACTATGAAGAACTAGGTCCATCTCCTCAATTTCAATTGCCTCAACAGGCTCCCTCACTTTCTTTTTTCCCTTTGCAGCATCTTTACTTTTACTCTCTTCTAAAGCTCTTTCAAGTTCGACCTCACTTTTCTTCTTATGACTCTTTGTAGATCTACCTCTTGTAGGAGGAATCTCTACAGGGATAGAAGAGGCATCCTTTCTCTTCTTGTTTGCCCTAGCAGTTCCAAGGATTTTAACTCCTGGACCTTTCTTCTTTTACGGATTGTAGCTGTCAGACACTCGTTTCAGTAGGTCTTCGAGGGGTTCCTACACAGATGGAACAGGTTCATGGAACCTCTCTCTCAACCTAACTAGCCCTCAGCTGCACTTGCATCACCAGACCTACTACCCCTTCTTCTCTCAACCTTTATTCCTCTCCAGCAGATTCCTTGCTCCACAATACCATAGCCATGTTTCCTCAGTCAACCCAACAAGAGTAGGTGAACATTCAACCACTCCTTCTTTTCCCTTTCCCCTCACATCACCTTGAGAACCCTTACTCTATTTTTCCTTTTTCTTTTTATTTTCACCACCAATTCTTATAGATTTAGTGGTTTCAACGCTAGTGATAGTTCCAACAAGAACAAATCTGTTCTCCAGATTCTCAGTAACTCCAAAAATTACTTTAGATGTAATCTTAGGCCCAGATGTTACCTTCTCTATTTTAGATAAAACAATTGATTCCCCCTCAGTTGCAGACTTAAAGGAATCTTCTGATTTTGGGGTTCCTCTACTTGGCTTGCTTTCAATTGTTCATTTAGTTTCTTGATTTGTTAATTATCAGTGACATTCTTGCAAGCAAGCCTCTTGATCCTTCCTTTCTTAGAGATAGGTGTGGTTGACGGTGAAGGTGTGGGTGTGGATTCCTTGGGTGGTGATGAGGGATTTTCAGAAAGGTTTGTCATTGATGTGTTTAGATGTGTGTGTAGAACAGATGAGAGAAGATAGAGAGAATTATTTGACGGCAAGAAAGTTTAGAAGTGAGAAAATGGGTAAGGCCAAATCAATTTAAAGAAGGAGAGTTTAATTGGGTAACGGCATCTTTTCAAAAGATCGGAAATCTAATCAAACCGGAAAAGTCAATTTGAAACGACGTTGGAGACTTCCCTAGAATCTAGGCAATTATGGCGCAAGGGACTCTCTTTAGGTGAAATTGGTCTGTTTGTAATAGATAAGCTGGAGGGAGATTAGGATTAAATGGGACTCACTTTTTTATCCTGATCCAAATACAATTAATTCAAAATATGCGGAGTGGAAAGTACATACCATGTAATCTTGATGAACCAAGATCTTGATAAGTGGGGATTTTAACTCCTTATTTGCACTCTTTTACTTTCGTTTTAGCTTAAAAATACTTAAAGGTATCCCCGAAAACTGATAAAATGTGCTTTCTTATAGGAGTATTGGAAAATGAGCCAACGTGATGAATTAAACTCAAGAAGGAGTATTTTTGGACAAGGACTAAAATCAAGCAAAAAGTGGCAAATTGCGGACTGCAAAATATTGTCTGTGGCCGCATATTGTTAAGGAATTTTGACAGTGCTACTTTGCAATGTGCCGATCGCACAATAATTGTGCGGCCGCAGAAGAGGAAGATCAGAGAGTTGTAACTTCAAATCCATCGAGAAGTGCGGACCGCACTATTATTGTGTGGCCACAGAAGTCCAGAGTGCGGCCACACTCAGAAATGTGTGGTCTGCAAAACCTGTAGAAGTGCAGTCGCAATTCAGAATTGGGCAGCTGCAGAAGTCCCTCCTGTCAAGCTCAGCTTCAAAGTGCGGACCGCACACATAATTATGTGGCCGCAAAATCTCCGAAAGGGCAATTTTGTTCGAAATTTTTAGTTGTGTATAAATAGTCTTTTTTTGTCAAAATTAGGTCAAGTTTGATTTTCAGAAAGTAGAGAATCGTTTTTATTTACTGTTTTAGGAAATTTACAATAGCTTGTCTAATTTACATTGGATTTTTATCTCTTTATCATGTAATATGAGTTTAATATTCTTTTCTTCATTAATTTCTTAATTTTTATCTATGAGTAGCTAAATTTCTAGTTAGGGTTGTGACCAAACCCTAGTGGGGGTACCTAATGGGTATTTGATTTAGGGCTTGTTTATGGTATCTTGCTTTAATTGTAGAATTAATGGTTGCAAATATTTATTCAAGCCTATTTTGACATAGTCTCTACTTGAGAAAGAGAGACTAAGTCTAGGAAAACTTGACTAATAAGAAATTGGGGTGAACTCAAGAAATTGATAGTACCAATTAAAGAGTTGAATCTAGAGATAGTAAAACCCGACTTGAGCATCTATCAAATGTTTTGTGAATTACCCATTTGGGATTGTGAAAGCCAAATTGGGCAAAACCACTCTATTACAAAGAGGTATTGAGTGGGTAATTTCATGTTGATTGCTATATTACGCCCCGACCAACAAAACTCGTTCAAAAGCCCACAACCCGTTAGGCAACCACCTAGGTGGAAGCCACATCCCTAGATCTTTTACAACTTGAAAAACAACACCAAAAATATCATTCTCTAGTTTTATATTTGCAAACAATAGCTTAATTTAGAAGTAGACAAAAACAACAAAGTATGTGGAAGTGCATTTTGGACACATTATACTCTTAGTCCGAGTATATACCTAATCCCATCTATGCTCACTGAGGAATCGATCCCGAATCCTAGTTGGGTAATTATAATTTCATCGACCGCTTCACGACCCCTATTTGAGGTATGAACTTGGGCGACATCAATTTTTGGCGACGTTGTCAGGGAGCTAAAAATGGATTTAGTTATATATTTGGTTTTGTATGTGATTTGTCTTCCTTTTTTTCCGGTTTACTAATATTTTTGTGAAACGATTGTAGGTGACACAATGGCTCTCAACAACAATGATCCTCTTGGAAGCGTGCCATTGGGGGATGATGGGGATGATGACCAAGTTGATGAGGTTCCTCTTGAAACTCAAGCAAATAGACGAGGCCGCCCGCCTCAAGACAACGTCCCTATTCCACCCCACCTCCTCCAAGAGCGGCGACACACCGGGTGTTAATGAAGGGTATGCAAGTGCCATAATCGCACCCCGCATTTAAGATAGGAAACATTCAAATCACAAATGTCATGCTTACACTGCAACGGTGATTCTTCATCGGGGCTTCGGATCAAAATGCATACAAGCACTTGAAAGGGTTTGTTGACACTTGCTGGGGGAGTAAACAAACAAACTTCTCCGAGGATGCTTTGTAGTTGAGGCTTTTCCCTTTCTCTCTACGGGGGAAGGCCTTGGATTGGTTGGAGAGGTTGCCAAATCATTCTATCCATACATGGGATGAATTGGCCGAGAAATTCATTTCCAAGTTCTTTTCTCCCGGGCATATGGCAACGTTTAGGGATGATATTCTAGCTTTCAAACAAGAACCCATTGAGCCTTTGCATGAGATATGGGAGAGGTACCATACTATGGTGAAAGTGTGCCGGAACAATGACATAACGGAGGCTATGATTCAACAAACTTTCTATAGGGGGATCAATACTACCAATCAATGCATGGTCAACTAACTCACCGATGGAAATTTCATGACAACTCCGTATGCGGAAGCTTGTGAGATTCTTAATGAAATGGCGGATACTTCATCGGCATGGCAAAGTAGAGCAAACGTTCCTCAAGGCGATCCAAATGTGATTCACTTGCATAAAGAATTACATGATCATGGGCAAGCAATTGCTGAGTTGACCACCACAATGAATAAACTAGCCAAATCTCAACTTCAACAAGTGCAAGGTCCCAAGAAAGTAAATGCAATGGAGGGAGTTAGTATGATGGTAAAGAATAGATGGCAAAAGGGTCCTCAAATGCAAAACCGGGTTGAAAATTATGTGCAAGATGATAGTGAGTTTGATCAAGATGAACAATATAATGAACAAGAAGAGGAGGTTCAATATGTAAACAACTTCCAAGGGAAAAGAAACAACAATGAAGGCCCAAATCAACAACAATGGTAACCACAAGGAAATTGGAATTCAAACAATCAAGGAAGTTGGAACAATCAAAACAACCAATGGAATTAGAACAATGAAAGCAATCAAAGAAATTGGAATGGTCAAAATAACCAAGGCAAATGGAGTGGAATTAATCAAGGCTATTGGGGAGAAGGGTGGAAGAACAACAACAATCGGGGGTCGGGTTTTCAAAGTCCCCCAATGTATCAACAGCCGAGCAACCCACCTCTCTTTCTATCCTAAGGTCTGAGTTCTTCCAATAAAGAGATTAGCCAAATTGAGAATGAGAAGAATGCCGACTTTGATGCTCGATTATCCTCTCACAACACTTCAATTCATACTTTGGAAGTTCAATTGGGGCAAATCTCGCAAGCTTTGAACACTTGTCCTAAGGGGGCACTACCAAGTGATACGGTGGTGAACCCAAAGGGTAGGAACAACACGGGAAATGCCATGGCCGTAACTACAAGAAGTTGAAAAGGTGGGGAAGCAACCACCTCAAGTCAAAAGAAACTTGTGGATGATGAGCAAATGATACAACTAGATGAGATCCCGGAAAATGAAGTGCAAGCAAGTGATGAGGTGAGAATTGATATTGATGACAATGTGAAGGAGACTTGTGAGGAAGTGTACACATCTAGGGAACACATTGTTGATATACCAGAATCGGTAGTGCCAAAGGCCTCGGCACCAATACCAAGGCCTCCTCCTCCATATCCTCAACGGCTTACCAAGCAAAATGGCGAGAACCAATTCAAAAAGTTTATTAACATAATGAAGAGTTTGTCTATTAACATGCCATTGGATGAGGCCTTGGAACAAATTTTGGGATATACAAAGTTAATGAAGGACTTGGTGACAAAGAAGAGGTCGATGAATTGTGAGACAATAAGATAACACATCAAGTGAGTGCAATTGTGCACTGAATGGCTCCTAAACTAGAAGATCCGGGCGCTTTCACAACCCCATGTACAATTGGAAGTGCCGACTTTTCCAAAGCTTTATGTGATCTTAGGGCGAGTATCAACTTGATTCCCTATTCGCCATTCAAAAATTTGGGAAATGGGAAACCAAGACCCACATCCATAAGGTTACAAATGGCGGATCGTACTATGAAGAGACCATTGGGTATTATTGATGATGTGTTGGTTCGTGTTGATAAGTTAATCCTCCCGGCGGACTTTTTAATTCTTGATTGCGAAGTGGACTATGAGGTTCCTATTATCGTGGGTAGACCTTTCCTTGCTACAGGGAAGGCTCTTATTGATGTGGAAGTTGGTGTGCTGACCTTCCAGGTGGGTGATGAAAAGGTGGTCTTCCATGTGTACAAATCTATGAGGCAACCGAATAGCAATGAAGTTTGTTCGTTCGTGGACTTAGGGACTAATATGATTATTGATGATGCTAGTGCCACAATGAATATTGAGGATATTTTGGAATCCATTTTGCTCAACCTTGATCAGGATGAGGAGAAATAAGGCTATGTGGAATGTGAGAATGCATTGCAAGGAATGGCATCGTACACTTATGAACCCCACAAGTTATCTTTGGATCATGAAAACAGGAAGACTCCTCCAACAAATCCCTCAATCAAGGAGCCTCCCACTTTAGAGTTAAAGCCATTGCCTCCGCATCTCAGGTATGAACTTCTTGGCCCTTATTTTACTTTATTGGTTATTCTTTCCTCTTGTTTGACTAACCTGCAGGTAGAGTCCACATTGGAGGTGCTACAAAGGAGGAAGAGAGATATAGGATGGACATTGGCGGATATTCAGGGTATAATCCCCACCTTTTGCACGCACAAGATTATTTTGGAAGAGGGTGCCAACCCCTTCGTTGAACATCAAAGGAGGCTAAATGAAGCAATACAAGAGGTGTTCAAGAAGGAGGCAATCAAGTGGTTGGATGCCGGTGTTGTTTACCCTATTTTCGATAGTTCGTAGACTTCTCCAGTGCAATGTGTCCAAAAAAAGGGGGCATGACTGTGGTTACCAATGACAAGAACGAGTTGATTCCTACAAGTACGGTGATCGGGTGGAGAGTGTAAATGGACTATCGCAAGCTCAATAAAATCACAAGGAAAGATCATTTCCCACTTCCCTTCCTTGATCAAATGCTTGATAGGTTGACCGACCATGCTTTATATTGTTTGCTTGATGGGTATTCTGGCTACAATCAAATTCTTATTGCTCTGGAGGGTCAGGAGAAAACTACTTTCACATGTCCTTATGGTACTTTCTCATTTTCAAGGATGCCATTTGGGTTATGCAATGCACCGGAGAATTTTCAAAGGTGTATGATGGAAATCTTTACCGACATGGTGGAGGATTTTCTTGAAGTCTTCATGGATGACTTTTCGGTAGTTGGGGATTATTTTGATGATTGGTTGAAAAATTTGGATAAGGTCTTAGCAAGATGTAAAGAGATGAACTTGGTATCGAATTGGGAGAAATGTCACTACATGGTCAAGGAAGGCATTTTCCTTGGCCACAAAATTTCAAAGAATGGTATTGAGGTCGACAAGGGCAAAACATAGGTGATTTCTAAACTTCCGCCCCTATATCTAGGAAGGGAGTGAGGAGTTTCTTGGGTCATGCGGGGTTCTATCGCCGATTCATCAAGGATTTTTCCAAAGTGGTGAACCCCTTGTGTAAGCTTTTCGAGAAGGATGCCAAATTCCATTTCAATAAGGATTGCATGAAGGCATTTGAATTGCTCAAGTTCAAATTGACAACCACTCCTATTATCACCGCACTAGATTAGAGATTCCCTTTTGAGATCATGTGTGGTGCAAGTGATGTGGCAGTTGGAGCAGTTTTGGTGCAACGAATCAACAAAATCTTCCATCCGGTCTACTATGCTAGTAAGACCATAAACGATGCCCGAGTCAATTACATGATGACCGAAAAAGAGCTCCTTGTTATTGTTTTTTCTATGGAGAAGTTCCACCCATACTTGATGGGTACTAAGGTGATTGTCCACACCGATCATGTGGCACTTCAGTACTTAATGAGCAAGAAGGATTCAAAAAGGTGAGGCTAATGCAGTGGGTGCTTTTATTGCAAAAATTCGATCTAGAGATCCAAGACCGCAAAGGTAGTAAAAATCAAGTGGCGGACCACTTGTCTCGATTGGAGGAGGAGGAGAGGCCACATGACGGTCTTGAGATCAATGAATCCTTCCCCGACGAGTAGCTTCTAGCCATTTCAGCAACCGAGATGCCATGGTTCGCCGATTTAGAAAATTATCTTTTGAATGGCATTGTACTGAATGAGTTCTCTTCAAACCAAAGGAAGAAGCTCAAACGGGATTGTCTTGACTACTATTGGGATGAACCGTACCTCTTCCAAATTTTTACCGATGGTGTGATTCGAAGATATGTGCCGGAGGAGGAACAAGTGAAAATTCTTGAGGCGTGCCACTCTTCACCATATGGAGGTCACCATGGTGGAGCTAGAACGGTGGAAAAAGTGTTGAGCTGTGGATTCTATTGACCTACTCTCTACAAGGATGTTAGTGCTCTTGTCAAGCGTTGTGATGAATGCCAAAGGGCCGGTGGAATATCAAAGAAAAATGAAATGACTCTCACCACCATTTTGGAGATAGATATTTTCTCTGTGTAGGGTATTGATTTCATGGGTCCATTTGTGAGCTCTTTTGGAAACACCTACATTCTAGTCGTGGTTGATTATGTGTCTAAATGGGTTAATGCTATTACTTTAACCAACAATTAAGCGAGGAGTGTAGTGGCATTTTGAAGAAAAAGATCTTTACAAGATTTGGTACGCCAAGGGCTATCATAAGTGATAGGGGTTCGCATTTTTGCAACAGGGCATTTGATACCTTACTCACCAAGTATGGTGTCACTCACAAAGTATCAACCCCCTATCACCCTTAAGCAAGCGGACAAGTGGAAGTCTCCAATCGGGAGATCAAGGTTATTTTGTCAAAGACAGTGAATGCCAACCGGATGGATTGGTCAAGAAAACTTGATGATGCTTTATGGTCTTATAGGCTGGCTTACAAAACACCGATTGGGATGTCTCCATATCGGTTGGTGTTTGGGAAAGCTTGCCATCTTCCAGTGGAACTTGAGCATAAGGCCATGTGGGCTTTGAAGAAATTGAACCTTGACTGGGATGTCGCCACCAACTTAAGGGTGACACAATTGAATGAGCTGGATGAATTTCAGTACCATGCATATACAAGTTCTTCCTTATACAAGGAGAAGATGAAGTACCTCTATGACAAGTACATTCGGAACAAGGAGTTTAAAGAAGGTGATTTTTTGTTAGTGTTTAATTCTCGATTAAGGATGTTTCCGGGAAAGTTGGAGTCAAAATGGAGTGGCCCATTTGAAGTTGTTGGTGTGACACCATTCGGTGCATTGGACTTAAGAAATAAGAATGATGAAGTGTTTAGAGTCAACGGGCATCGGGTGAAACACTATCTTGGAAAAGTCAATGATAGCCATGTCATGGCGATTCTCCATTTCAAGTGACTGGTAATCTGCATCGTGCCGTGATGTTAAATTAGGTGCTTCTTGGGAGGCAACCCATGTGTCTTTTTCTTTATCTTCTTCTTCTTCTTTAGGTAGGTTTTGTTTTGTGCTAACTAGTCTTGAAGTGTATGCAGAAATGTGTGTGCTTTGCAGGGACTCTGCCCAGAAATTTAGCCAAGAGTTGAAAAAGTTCGGACCGCACATTTATTGTGCGGACCACATAAAAATGTATGCCACAGCAAAAAGGAATCTGCGGCCGCACAATTCATTGTGCAGCCACACAACTGGGGCCCGAAAAATGCAACTCTCAAAAGTTTGGAATAGCATAGAAATGGCCATTCTGCGGCCGCACTTGAAATTTTGCGGTTCGCATATATTTCTGCGGCGGCACTCACTTTTGTGCGGACTGCAGAGCTTCAGCTAGGCTCAGGTAAAGAGTGCGGACCGCACTCAAAATTGTGCGGCCGCACTCAACTGCACTTTTTATCAATTTAGTCAATTTATAAATAGGTCCTCATAACACTATTTACAACTTTACACACTCTGAGCTCTTGAGACTTACGCAAGCACAGTGAACATAAATTATTTCACACTCCACACTAATTTCATCAGTCTAGATTCTTCCCTGCATCCTTCATCACTGGTATGTTCAATTCATGTTTAGATTTTTTAATTTTTCTTAGTTTTTATTCTTTAGTGGAATCGTTAATGTTAGGCCTAGAATGTCAAATGTTCTTCATGTGTGCTTAGAATTGTGTGGGAAATATCATATGCACTCATTGGGGGCTGGGTAAATCATGTATCATGTGTAATTTCCCAATACCATGTCTACATTGTGCAAAATTTTGAGGAAAAAAACCTACGTCGGTGCCGTATGATTTTAAATTGTGCGGTCGCACATGAAATTGTGCAGTCTACATATTCTGTGTTAAGGCACAATACTGAGCATGCAATGTACGGACCACACTCAAAATTGTACAGTCTGCAGAAAAATTGTGCAGTCCACATAAAAATGTCTGCGACTGCACTTTGAAACTTCAGAGTACCAGTATGAACCTATTTTTGTGCGACCGCACTCAAAATTATGTGGTCCGCACAAGGAAATATGTGGTCGCACTCAATATTGCACGGTCCTCACTTTTACTTTTATGACCTGTTTTGTTTTTCTGCAACTGTTAACTGCTTATGGACTTATTTGAATCCTATGTCTATGAATTGTAGACAATGGTGTGTTCTCGTGGTAGAGGCAATACATCAAAAGGGAGAGGTGAGCCCTACTGAGGCCGGGGCCGAGGCAAGAGCAACTAACTACTTTCTATCCATAAAGCGATAAACAAGAAGGCAACTGCCAACAGAGTCCTAGAACCTTCAAAATCCAGTGAATATCTCTCGTCTAGGGAAGCCTCATAGAGCAACTATGTACAAGCACAACCCGATGCGCAATCCTAACCATCACAATTCCCTGGGAGATACCAACTCCAAGACGAACACTCTACCACATCAAGTTCTTGAGGGTTCAGATGCTGGCAGCCAGGATTTAGAGCCCTCGTCTACACACACTCCCTTGCACTAGTTGCAGTAGATGATGATGATGATGTTCCTGATGATGGTAGATGAGGTGACACTAGAGTGGGCATCCTAGAGAGGTCGAAGAAGAAGGAGATATGGGAAGATAGATTTGTAAGCTTGACAGCCTTCACAAGGTTTAGAGAATGGTATCCCTAAAGATCGCTAACACTTGAGCGACAATTCTTAGTGAAGGATTTTGATAAATACAATCCAAATGTACTTAAGCATTTCAGGGAGTGCAAGGGGTGGATGTGGTTCACCCAGAGTGTTATGGATGCTAATGAGCACTTGGTACGTGAATTCTATACCAATGTGGCACACATCAAGAAAGGTACCAAAGTGACCAAAGTGAGGAATTTGAAGGTCAGATTTCATCAATGCACTCTGAACACTTACATAGGGTTCGAAGATGTAGAGGCAGTCCAGTACATAGAGAAGCTTTCTATGGGTGATACAGCTCGTCCTTGGCTACCAGAGATCTTGGCAGCTCCAAGACCACCACCAACGTGGATCACAGCGGGGCTTTCCATTGCATGGGCCACCCTCAATTTTGAAGCAAAAGGGTGGCAAACTTTGTATGCAAACGGATAGACCCGAGCTAAAATGAGAACAATCTTCCACTCCCCTAAGCAGTTTTGGTAGCATCTATCATGGATGGGTACCCAATCAATGTGGGTGCCATTATGTCGGCCAACATGTCAATGGTTGTCCGAAAAGATGAAAGCTCCTATCCATATCCCAACACCTTCAAGAATACCTTACGGATGCAAAGGTAGTGACGGGGAGCTTTGATAAAAAGGTGCGGGACAAAAAGCCATTCTCATAGTACTCTTTGCAAGGTTCGGGAAACCTAAAGTTCAAGGGTAAGGCAACTACCACCGGTGGCCAGTCTTATGAGCCATCGGTGGTGGTTACAAATATAGCTATTGAGCCTTATGCAGCTCCCATACCTTCTACAGCAGCCGGTCATTCCACCGAGACGGTTGATATGCCACCACCTCCATCTTCTAAACCATCTATATCAGTACCAATGCCTGCATCATCCACATATCCACTCACTGCGCTGCGAGTCTCCCAAATATTGGTGAGTCTCAAGAACTGGATGCAGACAGCTACTTCAAAGCTACCTGACATATCCAGTGCTGTTGCAGCACAGTCTTTTGCCCCAACAGCATCACAGGTACCTCCGTCAATGGAGGAAACATTGAAGAAAATTCTAAAAATCCAGGAGACCACTATGGATACTCTAGTGGAACATGGGGGAGTCATTGAGGAGTTAGACAAACAAGTGAAGAAGATGCGGAAATATTAGGCTTCGAAGAAATTCGAAAAAAGAAGTGGCCAAGATAGCATCTGTAGGGGATATACCATTTGATATCAGCACCAGTAGCACCATCAGTACCTGAGTCATCAGAGGTAGCAGTTGGCCAGTCTGAGGAGCCAGACCTCGCTACCCACACTACTGAGGAGGTGCTTTAGAGGTTCACCAACCCCATTATTCCCCGAGCAGAATATGATGAGATCCAGTTGGAGGATCCCGAGGGTGCTGATAATGCCATGCACACTGAGACCCCATAGGGAGTCCTCTTCACTCTCTACCCTTCCTTATTCTAATTTTTGTTAAGCATTGAGGACAATGCTTATTCTTATTCAGGGGGTGGTCTATTTTGGTTGTTTTGATATGACATTGGCCTATAATAACTTTAATACTCTTTTTCTTTTACATTTATTCTCTCTTTCGTTATGTATATATTCCTCTCTCTATTTTGATGTATATATTCTATTCCCCTTGGTTTGTATATTCATTTGTCTTACTTTCAGTAGTTTATTTCATAGCTTTTTTTCTTAGTAGTATAACTTCTTATTTACTTTAGTGGATTCTTTTTGATTTGGTAGCTTCTTTTTATGTTTAAATGAGCAATAAGCTTTTGGTTTCTTAATACCACGGTTCTTTCCAAATGTGGGTCTTGTGTGAACCGGGTGGATATTCCCAACGATGGATGGCTTGACAACCTTCTTAAGGGACTGAGTCCGTTTTTTATGTTTAGGTAAAAATAGTAGTATTAATGAATAAAAAGGGTCAAGCATTCTTCACTTGGTACCAACACATTTAACTATGGCTTTATGGTTAAAAACAAGTTCTTGGGAAGAAATAGCTCTAGTTAGTGACCTTTAGACTCTTGTGCTGACTTGAGCAATCGTCGAGTGGTTTAGTTAAACCATTAGTGATTTTCAATCATGAATATGGTTGTTGTGAGCCCTCGACTCTATCCTCATTAACAATCCAATTGTGTGAGAAGTGATATTTTTGTTGCAAGTTCAAGTACCTGTGCTAATGGTCTAGAACTTGCCCCAGATGTGTTTCTAGGCGAAATTCTAAGTTTTGCTTGGCTTGAGAAGTGATTGTAGGATCTCCTTGGCCCGCTTAAAATGTTCCATGTCCCACCAATATTGATATCCCTAGTCAACCCATTTGAGACTAAGAACTTTTTCATTTGTTAGCCACGTTACAAGCCTGTACCCGTTTTGTAGTGACTCTCTCTTGGCACCCTAGCTTTATTAACACTCTTGAGAAGTAATTGGAAACTAAAACATATGTTTGGGGGAGAGACAAAGAGTCCAAAAGTGGTATCAAGGCACAATAAGAGAAGAAATGAAGAAAAAGGAAAGGTAAAGAAAAAGAAAGAAGGAACAAAAGAAAAATGTAAATAGAAAGTGAGTAAAGGTGAAGATTTGAAGGTTTTCAAAGAAAAGTAATGAGGCAAAGCATGGAGAAAACAAATAAGGAGAAAGAGTGATGTTAAGCCTTTCTAGTTCCCCTAAGGAAAAAGATAATGACTTAAAGAGTCGGCAAAATGTGAGCCAAAAAGAGAAAAATGGAGTACTTAAGGAAAGATGAACTCGTTTCTATTCCAACATTCCCTACCCTTGCCCAATAAGCCTTCATTACATTCCGAAAAAGCCCTACGTGATTTCAAGCCGAATGAACTTACATTAGTGGTGATTTACATGAGGGGCAAGCATATGGCACTTCGAGTCGCACTTGTGACATTCTTTTGAGAGAGATTAGCGAACTTTTTACAAATATTTGAATTGAGTGTTTCATTCTTAAATGAGATATGCTAACGGAGAGTAGAGGAGGAGGAGTTTGGGATCCGCAATGACCTACATGAAAGAGCAAGCTTCCTTGATAAATAAATTCAACTCTTGATGCTCTGTCACATTAGAACTATTGTACTTAAAAAGTCAAATCATTGCCTTCTTGATAATTCATATTTGTGGGTAATTGTTGGTGTCAATTGATGTGTGTTTGATTCACCTTAGGCTATCTGAAATATCTTTTTTCTTATGGAGGTGGGAATTACCTTATTTGCTTGAGGACAAGCAAAATCATAAGTTTGGGGGAGTTGATAAGTGGGGATTTTAACTACTTATTTGCACCCTTATACTTTCGTTTTAGCTCAACATGCTTAAAGGTATTCCCGAAAACTGATAAAATGTGCTTTCTTGCAAGAGTATTGGAAAATCAGCCATCGTGATGAAGTTCAACTCAAGAAGGAGTATTTTTGGACAAGGACTAAAACCAAGCAAAAAGTGGCAAACTGCAGACCATAGAATATTGTCTGCGGCCGCAGAATGTTAAGGAATTTTGATAGTGCTACTTTGCAATGTGCAGACCGCACAATAATTGTGCAGGCAAAGAAGAGGAAGATCAAAGAGTTGAAACTTAAAGTCCATCGAGAAGTGCATACCGCACTATTATTGTGCGGCCGTAGAAGTCCAGAGTGCGGCCGCACTCAGAAATGTGCAGTCGGAAAAACCCAAAGAAGTGCAGACGCAATTTAGAATTGTGCGGCCGCAGAAATCCCTCCTGTCAAGTTCGGCTTCAAAGTGCGGACCGCACACAGAATTGTGCGGCCGCAGAACCTTCTAAAGGGAAATTTTTTCCGAAATTTTTAGTTGTGTATAAATAGTCTTTTTTATCAAAATTAGGTCAAGTTTGAACTTCAAAAAGTAGAGAGCCATTTTATTTACTGTTTTAGAAATTTTACAATAACTTGTCTAATTTACATTGGATTTTTATCTCTTTATCATATAATATGAGTTTAATCTTTTTTTCTTCTTTAATTTCTTCATTTTTTATCTATGAGAAGCTAAATTTCTAGCTAGGGTTGTGACCAAACCCTAGTGTGGGTACCTAATGGGTGTTTGATTTAGGGCTTGTTTATGGTTGGGTGTGTAATATTTAGCCTATTTCTTACTTTAATTGTAGAATTAATGGTTGCAATCATTGATTGAAGCCTATTTGACTTGGTCTCTACTTGAGAAAGAGAGACTAAGTCTAGAAAAACTTGACTAACAAGAAATTGGGGTGAACTCAAGAAATTGAATCCCAATCAAAGGGTTGAATTTGGAGATAGTAAAACTCGACTTGAGCATCTATCAACTGTTTTGTGAATTACCCATTTGGTCTTGAGAAAACCAAATTAGGCAAAACCACTCTATTACCGAGAAGTATTAAGTGGGTAATTGTGTGTGTATTGCTATATTACACCCCGACCAACAAAACTCTCTCTAAAGCCCACAACCGTTAGGCAATAACCTAGGTGGAAGTCACAACCTTAGATCTTTTACAACTTGAAAAACAACACCAAAAATATCATTCTCTAGTTTTATATTTGCAAATAATAGCTTAATTTAGAAGTAGACAAAAACAACAAATTATGTGGAAGTGCATTTTGGACACATTATACGCTTAGTCCGAGTATATACCTAATCCCATCTATGCTCCCTGAGGAATCGATCCCGACTCCTAGTTGGATAATTATAATTGCAGCAACCGCTTCACAACCCCAATTTAAGGTGTGAACTTGGGCTACATCAGTTCTTCACTGAGAATTCTCTTGTGTAAGAAAACCTGCATAATCAAGAAAACCTGAAGTGCTCTTTCTATCCACAAGAAAACCTGCATAATCAGCATCACCATATCCCACTAAGTTGAAATTACTACCTTTTAAATACTATGGACAAAGGTCAGTGGTACCTTTTAGGTATCTCAAGGTCCTCTTGACAGCAGTCAAGTGACACTGCTTTGGATTTGCCTAAAATCTAGCACAAAGGCATACATTGAAAAAAATGTGAGGTCTACTAGAAGTGAGATATAACAAAGAGCCAATCATTCCCCTATACATCTTCTAATCAACAGATGAACCATGTTCATCTATATCTAACTTCGTGGCTATTGCTATAGGAATGTCAATTTCTTTCGAGTCTTCCATTTAAAACCTTTTAAGCAGCTCTTTCACATACTTTTGTTGATGGATCATAGTTCCATTTGAATTTTGTTTCATTTGTAAGCCCAAGAAGAAATTAATCTCACCCATCATACTTATTGCAAATTTACTCCCTATTAGCTTAGCAAATTATTTACTTAGTTTATCTGTAGTTGCTCCAAAGATTATATCATCAACATATATCTGAAAGAGGTCTTTACCTTTTTCTTTCAAGAACAAAGTATTGTCAATTTTACCTCTCCTATAGCCATGCTCAAGCAAGAATTTAGATAATCTTTCATACTATGCTCTTGGAGCCTGCTTGAGCCCATATAATGCCTTGTCAAGCTTGTATACATGATCAGGACATTCCTTACTCTCAAAGCCAAGAAGTTGCTTAACAAACACTTCTTTTTTTAGATAGCCATTAAGGAAGGCACTCTTGACATCCATCTGATGGAGAGTGGATTCCATGTAAGCATCAACGGCTATAAGGAGTCTAATTTCTTACGATCTTACAACTGGAGAAAAGGTCTCATCATAATCTATGCCCTCCTTTTGACTATAACCTTGAACCACCAATCTTGCCTTGTTCTTGTAATTGTTCCTTCTTCGTCAAGTTTGTATCTAAAGATCCATTTTGTGCCAATTATTGATTTGTTCTTGGGTCTTGGTACCAGATGCCAAACTTTACTTTTCTCAAATTTGTTGAGTTTATCTTCCATTGCATTCACCTAGTCTGCATCCTGCAATGCCTTAGCAACATAGTTAGGTTTAATAAGAGATAAAAAGGCATCAAAAGCACAAATATTCTTCAAAGAAGATCTGTTTTTGATTCCAGAGGTTGGATCAGTAATTATGTTCTCAATGGGATGAGAACTTTGATACATGTAAGGTTTAAACACCAGCTGGTTTCCCCTAGAATGTTCCTTCAATGTTTTGTTGTTAAGGAACAGGTTCATGGACAGGTTCCTTCGAGGTGGAAAGACCTGTTCCATCACATGGTCCTTCTTCTAGTGCAGCTTCAGTCTGGGCTGTGGTTTCATTTGAGTTTCTTACCAGCCCAATTGCTTCAACATCATGTTCCTGCCTCTCAAAAAGAATGTTAGTTTCATCAAAAACTATATGTACACTTTCTTCTACACACATAGTTCTTTTGTCATAAATCTTATAAGATTTACTATGTAAGAATATCCCAAGAATACTCTCTCATCACTTCTGGGATCAAACTTACCTAGGGAGTCTTTTCCATTATTGTTCACAAAGCACTTGCATCCAAATGTCCTAAGGTGGGATATATTTGGCTTTTTCCCTTTAAGTAACTCATAGGGAGTCTTCTCAACAAGAGGTCTAGTCACGCACCTATTTATGATGTAGCAGGCAATGTTCACAACTTCTTCCCAGAAGCTATGAGGCAATTTACTAGCAAGTAGCATTGTCCTAGCCGGTTCCTCTAATGTCTTATCCTTTCTTTTAACCACTCCATTTTGTTGTGGAGTCCTAGGAGCAGAAAAGATATAATCTATGCCATGCTCATCACAAAGTTAAGCAAAATTAGCATTATCAAATTCAGTACCATGATCCGACCTAATTGATCCAAGTTTATTACCTAGTTATTTTTGAGTTTTTCCAACAAAGGAAGTGAACATGTCAAATGCTTCATCTTTATATGTTAAAAACATTGTCCAAGTAAACATATAGTAATCATCAACAAGCGACATAACATATCTCTTACCACCTCTTCTCAAGGTTCTCATTGGTCTACAGAGATCTATATGGATCAGTTATTTCGTTCTGGTGGTGCTTACCATTTTCTTGCTTTTAAAATAGGAACTTACCCGCTTTCCTTTGCACAAGCCTCACAGACATTATCTTCCTTGAATTTAATGTTAGGCAACCCTACACTTAGTCCTTGGAGACTAGTTTGTTGAGTTGGCTCAAATTGGCATGTCCAAGTCTCTTGTGTCAAAGGAGGGGATCATTGTCCAACACACTTAAGCAAGTGAGTTCATTATCTGAAAGTGTGTATATATCCACCACATATATGTTGTTAACTCTTTTTCCCTCCAAAATATCTTGTCAGTGATAAGATTAATCACAAAGCACTTTGTAGAGGTGAATTCTACCGTGTTACCTCTATCACACAATTGTGATACACTTATTAGACTGTACTTTAATCTATCTATCAAGTAAATATTCTCAATAGAGTGAGAATCAGTCTTACCTACCTGTCTAACCCCAATGATCTCACCTTTATTTCCATTTCTAAAGGAGACATTACCTCTTTTAAGGTCCTCAAGTGAAAGGAACCAGTTCTTGCTTCCTATCATATGCATTGAGCAGCCACTATTCATGTACCATATTCGGTTGCTCCTCTTCACTTGGACCTACAAAAGGAAATCAGGGGTTAGTCTTAGGAACCCAAACTAGTTTGGGTCCCTTTCTATAGGCAAAAGGATAAATCAATTCTTTTTTGCCCAACTTAGCAGCCTATTTTTCCCTAGAACAAAATTTGTGCTCTTTTGATTTCCCTTTTCTTTTGCAGTGCATTCACTCTTATAGTGACCAATGTTACCCACAATGAGTGCAAATATTGTTCTCAGGAAGTGTGAGGTACTTCATTTTGGGATCCCACTTAGGTGCAGTGTTTTCGAAGCCAAGTCCTCTTTTGTTTCTACTATGATGTTCTTGTAGCCATGAAAGTGCATCAGAGGACCTGTTCTATTTGCAAGTTTTGTCTAGATCATGCTTGACCTTGTTCAAATCCTCCTTTAAGATTCTTACCAATTCATCCCTCTTATACAACTTATCTTTCATTTTTTCTACATGTTTTTCTAAAGTGAGTTATGTGTGATCAGTTGTTGTTTTTTCATGTTCCTAATTTCAATTTTAGATTTTCATATCTAAGTTCTAGGACAGTTGCATCAAGTGTATTAACCTGGTTCTTCAACACAGTATTTTCACTTTCAGTTTCACAAGCCCTAAGTTGCAGTTTTGCACTTGGCTTTAAAAATCTCATATTCTTTTGATAGTTGTTCCTTTTCATTATTCACATCCTCAGATTCATTAGTTATTCCAGTAATAACTCAGATAATCTTTCTTTAGACAAAAATTTAATCTTGTCTTTGAGATAAAAGACACTTACCTCAGTGTCTTTATCAGACTCTCCAATGGCCATTAGTGTTCGTTCATCATCATCATAATCATCTGAGCTTTCTCCCCAGGCAGCGACCATAGCCGTGGTTGATCATTTGTTTTTTCCTTTCTTGGTTTGAACATGTTCCTTCTTCTTGTTCCTTCGTTCAGCTCTATCTTTCTTCCATTCAATCTCCCACAAGGACAGTTTTTTATCATGTGATTAGTCTTTTCACACTTGTAGCAGCCATCATTGGGTTGATTCTTCGGAGCTCTTACTTTGTTGTAGCTTCTACTTCTTGAAGAACCCTTTCCTCTCCTTAGGTACTTCTTGAAGTCTTTGGAGATCATTGCCATTTCATCATCTTCCAGATCAGAACCTTCAGTGATTCTAAGTGCCAAGCTCCTTTCCTTCTTAGGTACATCCATTGTCATGGTTTGTCTCCTAAGGTCATAAGTAGTGAGATTCCCAATCAATTCATCTAGTGGGAGAGTGAAAATATTCTTTGATTCCTGGATGGCAGTGATTTTGCTCTCCCAAGAGATTGGCAAGACCCTAGTACCTATCTTCTCGATTCTTTCTTCTTCAGGGATAATCCTTCCAAGAGATTTAGTTCATTTGCTAATGTGGTGAACATTGTGCATCCCCTGAATCGTTTCTCCATCCTTCATAAACAAGTTCTCATATGAAGAGTACAGTAGAGTTCCTCTAGATCTCTTTACCTGAGTTGTTCCTTCATGGGCCACTTGCAGTGTGTCCCAAATTTTCTTAGCAACGGAACATCCTTATATTTTGATGTACTCATCTGGACCAAGCCCACAAACAAGTCATTTCTTGGCTTTAGCATTCTCCTCCCACTTCTTCAAGTCCTCAGCATTGCAATCCGCTCTTGTCTTTGGCATATGTACTCCTTCAGCATTTTTCTTCAAGGTTGCTAGTGGACCATCAGTGACAATGTCCAACAGCTCATAGTCCTCTTCTTGAATGTGATCTTTCATTATGTTCTTCCCCATAGAGTAGTACTGGCCATTAAAGAGTGGTGGCCTAGCAGTGGATTGCCCTTCCCAATTTTCAGGTGGTGTACTCATCTTGATCTTTTCATAAGGTGTTAGCCTCTTCAAGGATAACCCGCTCTGATATCAATTGTTATTTTATACTTCAATACCACAGAGGAGAGGGGATGATTTTTCGCGTGCACCGATTATAGAAGGACATGGTTCTTCTATGTGTTCCTTACACTACATTTGCGGAATAATAAATGCTGAAAGTAAAGAACACAAGTATTTTTACGTGAAAATCACCCGGCTCAAAAGGTAAAAAAACTACGACCTACTACCCAATAGGTTTTTCCAACACTTCACTAAATTACTAAGCCAAAACAACGTTTACAAAACTCTTGTAAACCTAAGGATTACCTCTAACCCTTTGTGGCAACCAGCCTCAAGTTGTTGCGACAACTTCAAGTTAACTCTAACTTGAATATTATACTCAGAGTACCTAGTACAATTGCTTCTAGATAAAGCTGAAAGGTACAACTCAAAAGCCCTACTACAATGAAACTAGAATAAAAGACAGACACTTAGAACTGGTTCTTCTATCTGGTTCATGTAGCTTCAGGTTCACACACTTGAATCACACAGGAATTGCTTGCAAAATGCCTTGCTATTTTGCTCTCAACTCTTGCTTAACTTTTGCTTTTGTGTGTTACCTGTAGAAGAGAACAAACTGATATTCATTGGGTTAGGCAAATAGGATTAACTAGAGTTCTAATGTTATACTCTTCCTTGGTGGAAGAGTTCTAGCTATCTTTAACTTCTAACTCCTCCCTTATCTAGGATAGAGTTCTCTTCGAGTAAGGAGTCCTACTACTTATTAAATATGCAACCTTTTCATTCCGGAGACATTCAGTATAACCATTTATGCTTATCTCCTTCATGTGCATGCCTTGTGGTCGAATCTGCCCGTGTCTGTGTACACTGTGTATGGACCTGGTTTATGTGTGTGTTTCTTTGTCCATCATCAAAACAAACTTACTCAGGCCAACATGGAAGCTGAAAACCAATATAGCAGTTTTGATCAAGGAAGCAAAGGACCTTCTATAAAGATGTAAGGTCTTGGTGATGCACATCATGCATACGAAGGAAATGAACTTACAGATCACTTAGCTAACTCCGCACTTGAAGAGCATGAAGTGATAATCAATTCATTTGCAGAATTAGATGTACAAAGAAAAAGGACCTGAATTCGGATAAGTTGCAATGTCCTTGTTTGTGAGTGAAGGCTACCAAAGGATGAAGTCACACACCTATAACATGCCTTGTTTCAGAATAATAATATAACTAGCTAGAGTCTAGAAGTTGATTCTTACTCAACAAGATGGACTTACAAATATGCATATTTGCGGTCTAGTTTTGAAGCTATACCCAGTCGACTTTGAAACATATTTGATTCATGTTAGTCTTTCATTTTGTATGAGCAACTTATTAGGTAAATCTATAAGGCCTAAGTTGTTAATAAAGTCTTTTGTTTCCTCCGGTTCTTATTTTATTCGTAATATGAAGATTAAGTTTGGTTTTGAGATATATTACAAAAATTAGCCCTAGGCAAACTGCCTAGCAAATTTACTAAAAAAAAGATTTCAAATTTGATATTGGGAGAAAAACCTAGCTTTCTTCTTAGATTAGTGTTCTTGAGAATATCTTAAATTTTAATTTTTGTATACGGTCAAAATCGAGCTTGCCTTTTTTGTGCAGTTGATCGAGGGAGGAGCATGATAAGTCAAGAATCGGCTTCGATTTATATCAAACTGTAGTGCAGGGTTAGGTTGTCAAGCTCGAGACCACGAAACCGACTGAGATCGAGACCGACCAAAACCGATACAGAATGAGATCAAGATCGATCAAGATCGGGACCGAACAAGATAGAGATCGAGGGAAGCTTACTGGGTCGAATAACGGAAAGACGAAATGCGCAATTGGGCAAAGATCACGGCGCAAATCTCGGCACGTATCAAGAAGAGGCCGATTAATTAGCCAATCATGGGATTTCTTACTATATTTAGAATTGTACCAAGAATAGGACTCCCTACTATATAAAGGGGGTCTGACCATTTGTAAAGATCATCATATTCACGTCACATAAAGTAATATATTCTCTTTCTTTTAAGCTCTTAATATTTTTGTTACTATGTTCATACTTTCCGGTGAAATATTTACTTGATTCGAGGGCAACCTAGATCAAGGATCAAAGCTATACATTTCATTGGGTTTTCTTTATTTATATTTGCAACTAATTTCAGTGTCAATTTAAGTTTTATCTCAGTTTGTGCTAAGTAAATCACTTGTCCTTAAAACTACAGTATAAATTCAATTGTTATCCGTTTTTAGGGTAAACAATTTTCATGGAATTTGTGTGTTAGGAATTGTTAATTGTCACTTGAATCAACCCAAATAAGCTTTAAAAGCTCACCTTTAATAAGTGTTGTAAGCCTAGGCTTGTATGCGTGAGTTTCTCCCAAAAGTCAACTTGAAAAGTCATATATTTTTCTTCCTTCCCGTTGTTGTATTTATACAATTTTTGGCTTCAGGCATCAGAGGCTGCCGTGGATGCTTCATATCAACCATGGCCTCTGAATATGGGCGAAAGTTTTCTTTGGAAGCAGTCTTAGATGCTATGGCGGGACTTCATTGCCAGCCTTCGATGAAAAGGCCATAACTTTTGATAAAAATATCCAAATAACAATCGGTTTGAATTGTTGGAAATTAGACTCAAAGGACAGATAATTCACGTTGAAATGTATCATATATCATGAGATATATATTTGAAGTTATGCTTATTAATTTCACGTTGGATATATTGTTTTATTAACATTTCCAACTAATTTCATACCACTTCTCTCAACTTTTAAATATTCCTAGTATTTTCCAAACTACTTCAGTTTTCTTTTTATGTCCGAATACATTTAGCACAAATTAGCATTCTTTAAGGACTTAATAGTTTGCGGGAAAAATCGGGGTTGCTACAGGAAGTCCAATGAATTGTTTGTAATTTTTTTTACGTTGATAATATTTTGTTAACCAGAATTAAGTTAGAATATTGAAAAATCTCAAATCATAGTTTTTAAAGTCATTTAACCTAACGGGTGAAGCAAACTATAAGTTGGAGTTTAGGTCCAAAGAAACCGTTTCAAGAGGTTTTTGAGTCTATCTCAAATGTATATAGAAAAAAATTATAATGCTTATAAATGAATATTTGCAAATTCATAATACTCCTGTAGCGAGAGTGAAATTTTAAGCCTTGAAATGTGTCCAAAGACTCAAAAAGAAAAGAAAAATATATCTCAAATTTCACATTCAAGTGTTGTTGGGAACTTGAGGTACGCTTTGAGGTGTACTCGTCCGGACAGTTGTTAGTCCATAGGTCTAGTAATCTATCAATCCAATCTTGGACGAGATCATTGAAAAATAGTATAGAAAATTTTTCGATACCTGAAGGGAATTGTAGATTATTCACGATGCTATAGTGTAAATGATTTTCTCTTGAATGTATATTGGGATGGTGACGAAAATAATTAAAAAGTCGACCTCCAACTATGCTTTCTTACTTAATGATGGTACTATTTCATGAAAAGGTCAAAAAACAAACTTGCACGACTCTTTCGACTATGGTACCTAGGTTCTAGCTCGTGCATCTATGGTACAAGAAGTTGTTTGGCTAAGAAGATTCTTTGAGTATTTAGATATTACAAAGAATTCTCAGGGTTCCGTAATTTTATATTGTTATAATCAAGCGGCTATCGTATATACAAAAGGTCCTAAGTATCACAGCAAGTCCAAACACATTAATATCAAGTATAATTTCATGAGAAACAATATAGCAAGTTGTAGAATTACTTTACAATAGATACTTATGCAAAAATTGATAATGGATCCTCTACAAAGCCGATACTTGGAGACTGGTTTGAGAAACATGTTATTGCTACTTTCTTTTTTCAATGGATATGGCCATAATTTAAGTAATGTGAAATGTCTTGATTGTTATAACGTCCTCATTAATAAATTGTTGTTGAATTTATGTTAATATTTGCATGTGATGATATTTTTTGTGATAAATCTGTCGAATAATTTGAGATTGGCTTTCTCACATAAGCAATTACATTTTACGTTGAGGAACGTGGAGGGATGAGACCTAATACAAGTTTGATAGTATGAGGCCACGTTTATTTGTGAAGGTCGATCTTGACAAATGTTCTAGTATAGCTTATTTTGTAAGTTAGATGCGAGTTTTTCCGAGAATTTTGATTTAAGGATCATCAAAGTAAGAAACTCGAGTTAGAAATCTAGTGGTGTCTAGATCAAGATTTGTATGGTTTTGTATATTTATAAAAGGCCAAAATCTGTAACGACCCGACTTGTCATTTTAAGAATTAGCGCCTCGTTCAGCGGCTTAAGACCTCAAGAAGCTTCATAATGTGTATTATGACTTTTGTGTGTGGTCGATTTTGGTTTCATAAGATTCGGAGTTAAATTTAAAGAAAAACAAAATCTTATTTTTGAAGTCAAATGGAAAGAGTTGACCGTAGAGTTAACTTTTGAGTAAACGACCCCAAAATTGAATTTTAATGATGTCAATAGCTTCATATGGTGATTTCGGACTTAAACGTGTGTCCGAATTTGGATTCGGAAGTCCATAAGACAATTCGACGCATTTTGGCGAAGTAAGAAAGTTGACGTGTTGTAATTATATTATTTTATATGTGAAAGAGGTCTATTACCATGATGGATACCAATTGGATATGATAGCAAGTGTACGAGGCGTACTATAAGATATATGGGGTCTAAGGAAAGTCCTAAGTCTATTGCCAAGTTGGAAAATTTCATAATAGACTAAAGTTGCAAATGAGTACGCACAAGACCTAACTTTGGGCAATCATATATACATATATATATATAAGGAGTTATGTGATGGATAACCTATCAAATGAATGATCTTTGAGTCTAGTTTCTAATGCTTTAAACCGTTTATCATTTGGACACTCCTACAAGAGGTTATGGCCAAATTACCAAACACTAGCAGAAGTTGTTCTACCGCGCCGCCCGGCGCGCCGCGTCTGTAGGAAATTCCAGAATGTTCTGAAATGTCATTTCTAAACACTTTTTACACAACCGCCCCGCACCTGTACAAATACTCAGTTTTACGACCCGAGCCCCATTTCATTTAACTCGTTTAGGGCTCATATTTTTGGGTATTTTCTGGTGTCCTAGAGAGAGGGGAGAGCGATTCTAGAGAGAGGAAAGGAAGGGCTAAGGATTTGCACCACTCTACCTTGAATCAAACCTTGAAATCGCATCAAAGGGGTTGCTAGGACATCAAGAGGTAAGAATTTCTTTCCCCAATTCTTCAATTTCAAAATCTAACTAGAAATGGGTAATTTTCACACCTCCTTTTTCCGCACCCGGGGGGGCGCAGGGGGAGTTTTTTCCAATTAAAGGACAATCGAAACGGGATTCGTTTATTTATTTCAGAGTCGCCACTTGGGAGATTTAGGGTGTCCCAAGTCACTAATTTTAATCCCGAATCGAGGAAAATAATGACTCTATATTACAGTCCGCGTACCAGAAATCTAGATAAGGAATTCTGTTAACCCGGGAGAAGGTGTTAGGCATTCCCGGGTTCCGTGGTTCTAGCACGGTCGCTCAACTGTTATATTTGGCTTATTTATCTGATTTTTAATACAATTATGAACCATGTGCAAATTTTGTCTTTTAACCGCTTTGTTAATTATTATTATTAAGAAAAGTGAACATCGCTTAAAACATATCTTTGGACTGTGTCACATGAAATGCACCCACAATCCGAAACATATTTTATTTGATGTTTTAGGATTTGGATTTAGGTCACATGAAATGCACACCCAAGTTTAAGAAAAATAGATTATTAAACACGCGCCTAAAGAGACTATCGTGTTATTATTTTGGGAAGGCCGTGAAATTCGCTAAACGGCCCTCCTGACTTCTAAGTAATTTAAAACAAGTATTTACTGAGGGCCCCACAATTTGTATTTTTATTCGGCGAGGCTCATCTCATTCTTATTTTTTGAAGGAATTTGCAACGACGTGGAAATGCGTCTCGGGCCACGTCACAATCAATGTGCCCGTGACTAGAGACATATTTCGACTCCGTTGAGATTTGGATTTGGGTCACATAAATGTGCACCCGAGCTTAGGGAGATAACATTATTAAAGGCGCGTCTAAAGCAACTAGCGCATTATTATTTTGGGTAGGGCCGTGAAATTTGCTAAACGGTCCGTCCCGGAATCTGAGTATTTAATACATATATTCTGTGAGGGCTTCGCAATCTGTACATTTTTTATTTGACGAAGCTCGTATCGTTTTTTTTTTAATTTTCTTTTATTTATTTTTTCTTACAAAAAAAAGGAAAAGGATAAGGCTAAAAATAACTACATTTTTTTTTGCTACTTCGCTAGGTCATGGGTTGTAAATTGAACTCATTTGATGAAGCGAATATTTTTCCGTGGGATTAAAATTATTCCTATGATTTTAATCATTACTACTATACGTACAAACAACTCTTAAGACAAGCATGTAGATAACAATAATCTTAACATGAATAAACAGAATGCGAAATAGCTACTTAAAATAATGAAACAAGGGAAGAGACATTCAACAAATCCGATACACAAACAGTGCATAGGAAATCCATATCATTTCATTCCAGTTAAGCAAATATAACAAGTTTGGAAATGTATATGCACCTGTTTGAAGCAAGAACAACAACCAAACTGTCCCGACAATTATCGAAAACCTCTCCAATGACGGAACGACGGAACTTCGACGTCAAGCTCAACGTACCGGACTTCGACGAACCAAAGACGACCTCGATGGAAATAGAAAGCTTGGACCAAAACTGTTACTACTGCTGGATTTTTGCGACGCAGCAAACGCAGCCACAACTGCTGCTCGAAAGGAGACGATGAAGCTACTGTTTTTTTCGGGCAACGGCAGTCGAAGGGCAGCGATGACGGGGCTGCTGCGTTGGGGGGTGGTTTGCGACTGGTTTCTTGGGTTTAACTGGCTTGGAGGAGAAGAACGAAACGCAGCAGCAGCATCAGCAGCTGCTGCTCGACGGGGTTTAATGGAGGATCGAGAAGTGGGTTTAATGGAGGATCAACAGAGTATGGGCGTGAGGAAGTCGGACGCAGGTGGTTAGTTGGTGGTTTTGGAACGTGAGGCTGGTGGGTTCAAGCGTTGGGGGGTCGGGGTGCAGGTAGTTTCATGGTTTTTGCTAGGGTTTTTCCTAGGTTTTCTTGAGGAGGAAGGAGATGGGGTGGTTTGAGTGATGGTGTTTGGTCGACGGTGATGGGGGAGGTGGTTATGGCGTCGGGGTGGTGTTTGGGAGGAGGAGGGTGGTCCGTTGATGGAGGGTCGACGATGGTCTTTGGACGGTGGTGAGCCAGAGGGTTTGGACTGGTTTTTCCGTCGGGTTTTCGCTGGGTATTTGCTTCTTCTTCTTCTTGAAGAAGAAGCCTCTACAGTGGTCGTCCAGTAGCCCTCCTTTCTTCTTCTCTTTTGAGAAGAAGATATACAGTACCCCCCTCAAAAATCCCCAAAAGTCCTCTTTTAAAAATGTGTTTTGTCCGTATTTTTGTAATGCTTTGCCCATGAAAATGAGCCCCACGCGTGGTGGGGTTCGAGGCATATGTCCCCCACGCGTGGTGGGGTTCCCCACGTGTCCTGGACACGGTTAATTATGGGCTCGGTCCGAAAATTAGGCCTAAAACCGGGTAGTTTAAACCCGAATATTATTCTTTTGTCAGGACCCGAGAAATAGGAACACGTTGCTTAACTAGTCCTATGTAAGCAAAATAACTACCAAAAATAAGACTAGTATTTAAACAAAACTATATATTTTTAAATATTTTTCAAGATTTTAAAATAGCTACAAAAATATTAATAAAACTATTTTTTTGTAATTTTCGTAAATATTAAGATAAAATATGAAGTACTATTTTTGTATTTTTTCAAAGTTAAAACGTTTATAAAATATTAATAAAACTATTTTTTGTAATTTTTGTTTTTTTTAATAAAGACAAAAATATGAAATAATATTTTTTGTATTAAAATGACTTCAAAACATTAATAGAATTATATATATATTTTTTGTTAATTTTCGAATTTATATAAAGTACCAAAATAAAGTGCAATTTTTTATTTTTTTCAAATTTATGAGGGATACATAAACTAAAATTTATATATATACCTTTTTTGTAATTTTTCTTTTTGCAATGAAATAAAGTAAAAATAGTTAAAATAGCTATACTAGACCCAATTTCACATATTCACACTAAAAATGTAAAAATTCTCGGGGAGGGTCAAAAATCACGTGCTTACATCTGCCCCTCTTTGACTGGAAACACGAAGAGTTTTCCGACAAAGAACGACTAGCCGTGTTTTTGACCCGACCATTACTTGGACGGACTACACTTAAGGAAAGCGAGGGAATGTGACCGAGCCCTGGTATCTGAGCTGCCTACATATCCTTGGTTATACAGGAATCAGGCCACGTGTAGTTCGGGAATGGGAGAGGTAGTGAAATGTACCGAGGTGGAGAGCCGATCGAGGTGCCGTTCCGTCGAGGTTCCGGTCCGTGGTCCTGTCATTACAACAAAATGAAAACTGAAAAAGACTAACTAAGCCTATCAGCTACTAGTTACAAGGATTCCTATCTCTTAAGTCTTCTGAAACTTGGTCTTGAGTCTTGAATGGTGCTTCATGCAGACTTTGGATCTGAACCTTGATACTTGCTAGTTGTAGGTGCTAGTTCTTGAGCAGACCACATTTGTTTTCCACTTCCGTAATTTGGGTTCTTTTTCTTTTTTTCTTTTTCTTCTTGTGACCAGCTTCTGTTGATCATCCCAGACTGTGGACTTGCATTCTTGGAGCGAGCTTCTTGTTGCTTCTATCTTGGATTGAGTGCTAGGGATTTTTGTTGTAACCTTCTGCTTTCCGGTGGGCCACTGCTTGATCTTGAAACATGTTTCTCCGTTCTACAGGCGGACCCCTGACTTCTTCTATCTTCGACACGCAACAAACTCCGTTCTACAGGCGGGTCCCTGACAATCAAAACAAACAAAACAAACAAAATTTTCTAACCCAGTTTGTACTGGGAAGATTTGTGAGTTGTTAGCAAAATTTGTAACTCACTTACACTATTGATGCAATGATGAGAGTAAACTAAAGACTAGGCTAGGATGTGCATCTCCTCTGAGTAAAACCAAAACTCTTGCTAGAAAATGTGTCTGCTGAAATAAAAACCTCAATGACTCAAACCAGAAAGTGTGTCTTCTATGGTTGAATCGGAATGAGCTAAACTAGGAAGTGCGTCTCCTAAGGGTGAAAACTTCAGTGATTAGAACTAGGAAGTGTGTCTCCTATGAATAAAATCTTGATTAGGAAGTGCGTCTCCTACGGGTAAACTTCAAAAAACTGGACTAGGAATTGTGTCTCCTATGGTCGAACTTAAAATGAATCAAACTAGGAAGTGCATCTCCTAGGGGTGAAATCTTTTTAGGAAGTGCGTCTCCTATCGGTGAAACTGAACTTAGGAAGTGCGTCTCCTATTGGTGAACCTATTCTTAGGAAGTGCGTCTCCTATGGTGAAACTGAACTTTAGGAAGTGCGTCTCCTATGGGTGAAATGAACTTAGGAAGTGCGTCTCCTATGGTGAAACTGAACTTTAGGAAGTGCGTCTCCTATGGTGAAACTGACTTAGGAAGTGCGTCTCCTATGGTGAAACTGACTTAGGAAGTGCGTCTCCTATGGGTGAAATGAACTTAGGAAGTGCGTCTCCTATGGTGAAACTGAACTTTAGGAAGTGCGTCTCCTATGGTGAAACTGACTTAGGAAGTGCGTCTCCTAATGATAAAACTTGCTTAGGAAGTGCGTCTCCTACTGGTGAAACTTGCTTAGGAAGTGCGTCTCCTACGGTGAAACTTATCTTAGGAAGTGCGTCTCCTACTGATAAAACTTGCTTAGGAAGTGCGTCTCCTACTGGTGAAACTTATCTTAGGAAGTGCGTCTCCTACTGATAAAACTTGCTTAGGAAGTGCGTCTCCTACTGGTGAAACTTGCTTAGGAAGTGCGTCTCCTACTGGTGAAACTTGCTTAGGAAGTGCGTCTCCTACTGGTGAAACTTATCTTAGGAAGTGCGTCTCCTACTGATAAAACTTGCTTAGGAAGTGCGTCTCCTACTGGTGAAACTTGCTTAGGAAGTGCGTCTCCTACTGGTGAAACTTGCTTAGGAAGTGCGTCTCCTACTGGTGAAACTTGCTTAGGAAGTGCGTCTCCTATTGGTGAACCTATTCTTAGGAAGTGCGTCTCCTAATGGTAAAACTGAACTTAGGAAGTGCATCTCCTATTGGTAGAACTAAACTTAGGAAGTGCGTCTCCTATGGGTGAAATGAACTTAGGAAGTGCGTCTCCTATGGTGAAACTGAACTTAGGAAGTGCGTCTCCTATGGTGAAACTGAACTTTAGGAAGTGCGTCTCCTATGGTGAAACTTGCTTAGGAAGTGCGTCTCCTATTGGTGAAACTGAAACTTAGGAAGTGCGTCTCCTATGGTGAAACTGATCTTAGGAAGTGCGTCTCCTAATGATAAAACTGAACTTTGGAGGAAATGCATCTCCTATGGGTAAAACTGAACAAACCTAGGAGGAAATGCATCTCCTATGGGTAAAGACGTGGAATGTATGCCTCTATTATCTGGGCGGGCTCCCAATTTCAACATTTGAAATAAAAGACTGAATGTATGCCTCTGTTATCTGGGCGGGCTCCCAATTTCAACACTAAAAAATTAAAAAGACTGAATGTATGCCTCTGTTATCTGGGCGGGCTCCCAATTTCAACACTTGAAAGTAAAGACTGAATGTATGCCTCTATTATCTGGGCGGGCTCCCAATTTCAACACTTGAAAAGTAAAGACTGAATTTATGCCTCTCATTATACAGGTGGGCGCCTAGCTTCAACACTTAAAAGTAAAGACTGAATGTATTCCTCTCATTATACAGGTGGGCGCCTGGCTGTAAAGATATGAAAAATGATATGCCCGCATTATACTGGTGGGTGACCTAGAATATGAAATGAAAAGACAGAAATGTATTCCCGCATTATACTGGTGGGTGACCCAGAACAAAAAATGAAAAGACAGAAAAGTATTCCCGCATTATACTGGTGGGTGACCTAGAACAAAAAATAAAAAGACAGAAATGTATTCCTCTCGTTATTCAGGTGGGCGCCTGTCTAAACTAAGACATAAAAGTATTCCTCTCGTTATACAGGTGGGCGCCTGGTTTTAAAACTTGAAATAAAAAGACTGAAACCAACATATCCTATTTGAGGGCGGATGAACCCAACAGATCCTATTTGAGGGCGGATGAACCCGACATATCCTATTTGAGGGCGGATGAACCCGACAGATCCTATTTGAGGGCGGATGAACCCGACAGATCCTATTTGAGGGCGGATGAACCCGACATATCCTATTTGAGGGCGGATGAACCCGACATATCCTATTTGAGGGCGGATGAACCCAACAGATCCTATTTGAGGGCGGATGAACCCGACAGATCCTATTTGAGGGCGGATGAACCCGACATATCCTATTTGAGGGCGGATGAACCCGACAGATCCTATTTGAGGGCGGATTAACCCAACAGATCCTATTTGAGGGCGGATGAACCCAACATATCCTATTTGAGGGCGGATGAACCCGACAGATCCTATTTGAGGGCGGATTAACCCAAAATATCTTTAAGACTTGAAAATGTCTTACCTCGAATACTTGCTGGGGGTTGGGATGAATTTTCCTTTTCTACCTTCCCCATTTTTATTATTATTCTTTTTTTTTCATATTATTCATAGCTTCTTCCTTCGAAGACTACCTCCCTTGAGAGTCGTTTCGCCTTTCCCCGAAAGGACTATCTCCCTTGATTTACTTACCTGTTGGGGGTAAAATGTTATCAGCTGGGGGTACCTGACTTCCAGAAAATTTTCTAAATGGAAGGAAAATTTTCTGCCCCAGTTTGATAGTATCCCTTGTGGCACGCAGTTCTGGCATCAATGCCCTTCCTTTACCTATTTCAAATCAAACAAAATTGTTAGTTTAAAACATGGTGGTTGGTTGTGATACTCCTACTGGGATGGCTTTTCCCTTTCTCCTTCCTTGCTCTGCGTTCAACAACTTGTTGGGGGTGATCTTATGTGCTGGGGATAATCCCTTCCTGCTGGGGGATATCCCTCTTCTTTTGTGGCATAGCTTGGAAACTGGCATTTCCCCGACCTTTTAGTCTAGTATGGATCTCGCTAAACCACGCTCACCGCTTTCCTTGCTTTGTTCATGGGCCTTCTCCTTGAGGTTTATAACTTTTGTTTTGGCAAGGATATCTCTCTTGACGCTTGTCAATCCTTTTGTCAATTCCCTTTGCTGGGGATATCTTTGTGACACTGGCCTCGCGCTTGTTCCTCGCTGACTATACCATTTGGATATACTAGTCAGATCTCATATTGGAAAGCTGATGGCATATTCTGAAATCATTTCATACTTGTTCTGACCGGACAGACTCTATTGGGGAAATTTTTTTTTTTTTTTTTTTAATGAAAGGAGAAAGATAAAAGATACAAAACAAAAGACAAAGGAAACGATGACTCTTTTACAAAAGAAACTATAAATAAAAACCTACCAAACGCAGATACCGACTCTAATGGCCATGACACGCATATGAGGCCTATCCTTTACCGTCAATCATCTTTCAAGATCTTCAATTGGCGATTCCCCCTCTGATTCTCAATCTTATTCGACTTGTAGTGCCCGAAGGGTTTTCACTATCAAGTCTCTCTCATTTTTGGGTTCTTCTCTCAGCTTTTATCGCCTTATGGTGCTTGTGAAGGTTTTCACCGATAAGACTCTCTCGTTTTATATCTCTCTCCAGCTGGGGATTTGAAGTGTTGCTGGTATAACTCTTTCTGTTGGAGATTAGAGTCCTTTCTGCTGTGGAACAGAATGTTATGTTCGCCGGTAAGACTCTTCATTTGTCTGACTTGGCATCTTTTGAAGACTGGTCAGAAGGTCTTTCTTTGGACCGTAATGTGGGTTTTGGATAGGGCTAGAAAGAAAGGGTATTAAAGGCTCAAAAATGAATCGATTTGGGTTATTAATTACAACCTTCGAAATTAGATTTATTTACAACAAACGCAACTTTTGCCCCAGTTTCTTGCTTGGGGATATCTTAATTGTTTTTTTTTCATTTTTCAAAACTATGACCGAGCCGTGAAGCGCCTACGTATCCTCTTTGAGGAATCAGGTCAAACGTAGTTCCCAATTCCTCTTTTTCATTTGACTTTCCTTTTTTTGCTTTTTGTTATCATTTTTCTTTTCTCTTTTTCTTTTCTCATTTTCTTTTGTCGTTTTTTTCTTTCTCTCTTTTTCTTTTATTCTTCTTTTTCCATTTTGTTGTTTTCTTTTCTTTCTTTTCTCTTACCCGCCATGCTCGCGTATTTTATTCGTTGCTACTAATTCCGAACGAGGGGTATGAAAGAAAATAAATAAGGCTCAAAGGGGTAACGAAGGATAAAAGTGTTTGGGTAGCAGAACAAAATGCCTTCGTCATTCCAGTCCTCAAAACATGCCAAGTGCAAACAACACAATTAAACAATAGATTTATAGTCTCTTCCGATGGTGCCGGACTTGACAATTATATTCAACATCTGTTTGTTCATTTGTCACTTCTAAAACACCGTTGGGCGACACTCTAACTCTCATTATCTTGAACAACCCTCATGCCAGTTTGGCGAATCTTGCTTTTAACGGTTTTCTTTGTGCTTAACTTGCCCCAGTTCCACATGACTCGAGCTCTGAATAATCTCAAACCGTCCTTATTTTCTTTAAATGGATTGATCGCCTTTCTGGGGTTTTATGATTAACTTTAAAGACTAGGCCCAAATTGGGTGCGCATGTCATGTCCCTAGAATCGGCATTGAATAAAAAATGATAAAAGGACTAAACCAAACTTGAAATAAAAAGGACCGGATTTTGCATTAGATTACCGGTGAAATGGTTTGAATGACCAGACAAACAAAACAACCAGAATAAAATTCTAACCCAGCCTCGCCAAAACTTAAACAAACTTATATGTCAAGATGGAAAGATAGGAAGGTTTGACACAAGACAAAATCCATATTGCAACCTTAATAATCCGGACAACAGAAATGACAACAAAATAAGCCACCACAAGCTTCTCTCTTGCTGACCAAGGAACGGAGCGTCCTCCCACTTTATCAAATTGGCATCTTAGCCACTGAGCTTTGCATTAGTATTGTCAAGACCATTGCCAACTTCAATATCATTACCCTTAGTCAACAAGTTCCCAATAGGACTGGAATGCTTCTATCATCAGGCCTGATCCCCGCAGAGTGTGCATCATGAGGTGCAAGTAAAGGATTCCGGGTGTCATTGTCCGGCTTACCACAAACCAACCACCTTAACTTATTCGCAAAACAAACAGGTTAGAATGGACTCAGTAAAGTCGGTCCTCATTATTGACAACATCTTTTTCTTTTCTTTTTTGATGTTTTTCTTTTCATTCTTTTTTTTTTGCTTTTTCTTTTTCATTCTTTTTTTCATTTCTTTTTTTTTCATTTCTTTCTCTTTTCTTTTTTTTTCATTTTGCTCTTTTTCATTTTTCTTTTTTTTTTTGTTGTGGTCGAATCTTATGGAGATTGCCTACGTATCATGACCCCGCATGAATCAGACCTTGCGTAGTTCGGGACCAATAAAAGATAAACAACACTAAACACACACATTTTTTTTTTAATTTAAAACAAACTGGGTTTCAAGGATTTAAAGATTACTCACCAGCTTGAAAATTAAACAACCCGCATATTCTAATCAAAAGATTGGTAGACTTAAAAACAAAATTCCAGCTCCCTTTCTCTGTTCGACAAATGCAACCAAATGGTTATTTTTTGGCAAATGTGGCCCCTTCCAATTTTCACATGAATTTTGAGGCCGGGGAGGATTATTTTGACACTTTAAAACTTGTCCATTCTTTTACGAAAATAACCTTTCGACAACTGAAAGATACTCTAAGGCTATTTTGGCAAGAACGGTTTAAGACGCGGCCTAAGCTGGCTCCGCTTATTATGACAAAATTCAAACGGTATTCACCTAACCGCTGACTCTTTGTTTTTTCTCTTTTCAAAATTACAAAAAAAACCTGGTGTTGCAAACACGGCCCTTCAGCGCCTCGGGGACGAAGATATTTAAGGCTGTGTGGGTCAACTGGACCAAAATCCTAAACATGACCCAAAGGTGGCTGTTTATGCAAAGTCAGCCTTCCGGCGTCCCTTTCGGGAACATTCGGCTATTTATGACAAAACAGCATCACCTGACTTATTTATAACTCTTTTTACCGTTTTTCAAAATTAGAAAAGTCAATATTGCGAACACGGCCTTTCAACGTCTCGGGGACGAAGATTTTTAGGCCGTGGGGGTCAACTGGACCAAGCCTTAAAAGTGACCCAAAAGTGGCTGTTTATGCAAAGTCAGCCTTCCGGCGTCCCTTTCGGGAACATTCGGCTACGTCTTGATAAAACAGCGTCACCCGACTTCTTTATGACAAAATTAAAATTTGACATGTATTTTTTTTGTTTTTCATTATTATTTGTTTTTGGCTTTTTAGCAAAAAAGGGGGGTTGGACCCGATGAGGGTTGCCTACGTATCTCACATCCGGTGAGAATCAAACCCGCGTAGTTCGGGCAAATAAACTATTATTGAGAAGACCCTTTTCCATTTTCTATATATATATATTTTTATTATTATTATTTTCACAACAATCAAATAGACTATTATTCTATTATTTTTCATTTATAACAAATAAACGAATTAACGAAAAACATAAAACATTCCTTCTTTTTTGAGAAGGTGGGGTTGGACCCGATGAGGGTTGCCTACGTATCTCACACCCGGTGAGAATCAAACCCGCGTAGTTCGGTCAAATAAGAATAAGTAGGCAAATAATAATAAGCAGATGAACTAACTTTTTTTTGAATTTTCGTTTAAAAGAACTACTTTAAAAGAAGCGAGGAAATATTATTTTTTGATTGATTTTCTTTTTAAAAGAAAGACTAATATTTTTGAATTTTCGTTTTTTTTTTTTTTATTCTAAAGAAAAGAAGAAAATATTTTTTCGGAATTTTACCTTTAATATAAGAAATGCTCCTAAAAATGTTTTTTTTTTTTTGAATTTTGAATTTTCTTTTCAATTTCTGAAAGAAGAATCAAAATATTTTCGGATTTGTTTTTTTTTATATTATATATATTTTTTTTTTATTCTTTTTTTTTTAAAGAAACAACTAGAAAGACTTTCTAAAGAAGTCAATAATGGAAAATATTTTGGATTATTTGTTTTGGAAATTGGGAGCCTAAAAACTTTTCTAGACTTTTTGCAACAAATAAAGATATATATACATTTTTTGAAAATAAAGAAAAACTTTTTGGATTTATATATATATATATATATATATATATATATATATATTTGCAACAAATAATAAAACTACTTTCAACGCCCAACTCTTTTTATTTTATTATTTTTATTTTGACATTTTCATAAACAAATAAATAAATAAAAACCCATTTTAAAACAAAACCCTTTTTTTTTTTTCATTTTTATGGCAAAACAAACATTTTCTTTTCTATATTTTTTTTTTAAAAACAAGACAGAACAATGATGATTTTTTTTCCTTTTCATTAAATATAACAAACTAACAAGACATTTTTTCATTTTCAAAATTTCGGCAGAGTTTCGACTCTACTCGGACTTCTATGCTGTTATTTTCTCCTTTTTCACGATTTTCTTATATGCGGAAAATGATGACAACATACAAAATCTTTTTGAATTTTCATGCTTTGTTTTTTATTTGTATTTTTATTTTTTATATTTATTATTTCTTTCAAAAATGTGGCATGGGAGACATAATGATTTCCAAGATTTCTTGGACTCCGCAAATGCTCCCCATGCGCTTTTTCTAACATATGAAGCGTGGGGGACATATGGGAATTCCAAGACTTCTTGGATTCCACAAATGTTCCCCATGCTTTGATTAAAATAACATCATGCTGGAAATGACCAAATGACCCATACGCCCTTGACTAAATACAACATGTAGCACATAGGATGCCGAAGACGGTCTATTATTTTCAGGTTGTTTGTCCTAGACGGACCCAACCCCTGTGTTGAGTCCCCTAAGTCAAATGCACATAATGCAAATAAACGCTCCTACTAGGGATCCGGCATGTGGCTTTGTTATACTAGGTTCAAAAACCTGGGTCGGTGTTCTAGACAGTGTACCCGAGCGGACAACTCGAGCTGAGGAAGGAGCTCCTTTCCGGGAACCAAAAGGCCAGCCGGCTTAGAAACTTTCCGAGCCTCCTTTATTCAGGGTATGACACTAACAGAATAGGGAGTCTCAACCAGTAAGCACATCCCCGGAGGTAAGAAGAGAAGGGTTTCGGCACAGTTTATATACAGTTCAAATAATATCAAAGCGGTAAAAGCAGCATTTAGCACATTAGGCTCAAAACATGTAATAATCAGATAATAAATAAAGCCAAATAATAACAATTATTCTAAGCTCGAATTCTTAACCCTGAACCAGTGGTTCTGGGTTTTTTTATCCCCAGCAGAGTCGCTATACTGTCACACCTCCTTTTTCCGCACCCGGGGGGCGCAGGGGGAGTTTTTTCCAATTAAAGGACAATCGAAACGGGATTCGTTTATTTATTTCAGAGTCGCCACTTGGGAGATTTAGGGTGTCCCAAGTCACCAATTTTAATCCCGAATCGAGGAAAATAATGACTCTATATTACAGTCCGCGTACCAGAAATCTAGATAAGGAATTCTGTTAACCCGGGAGAAGGTGTTAGGCATTCCCGGGTTCCGTGGTTCTAGCACGGTCGCTCAACTGTTATATTTGGCTTATTTATCTGATTTTTAATACAATTATGAACCATGTGCAAATTTTGTCTTTTAACCGCTTTGTTAATTATTATTATTAAGAAAAGTGAACATCGCTTAAAACATATCTTTGGACTGTGTCACATGAAATGCACCCACAATCCGAAACATATTTTATTTGATGTTTTAGGATTTGGATTTAGGTCACATGAAATGCACACCCAAGTTTAAGAAAAATAGATTATTAAACACGCGCCTAAAGAGACTATCGTGTTATTATTTTGGGAAGGCCGTGAAATTCGCTAAACGACCCTCCTGACTTCTAAGTAATTTAAAACAAGTATTTACTGAGGGCCCCACAATTTGTATTTTTATTCGGCGAGGCTCATCTCATTCTTATTTTTTGAAGGAATTTCCAACGACGTGGAAATGCGTCTCGGGCCACGTCACAATCAATGTGCCCGTGACTAGAGACATATTTCGACTCCGTTGAGATTTGGATTTGGGTCACATAAATGTGCACCCGAGCTTAGGGAGATAACATTATTAAAGGCGCGTCTAAAGCAACTAGCGCATTATTATTTTGGGTAGGGCCGTGAAATTTGCTAAACGGTCCGTCCCGGAATCTGAGTATTTAATACATATATTCTGTGAGGGCTTCGCAATCTGTACATTTTTTATTTGACGAAGCTCGTATCGTTTTTTTTTTAATTTTCTTTTATTTATTTTTTCTTACAAAAAAAAGGAAAAGGATAAGGCTAAAAATAACTACATTTTTTTTTGCTACTTCGCTAGGTCATGGGTTGTAAATTGAACTCATTTGATGAAGCGAATATTTTTCCGTGGGATTAAAATTATTCCTATGATTTTAATCATTACTACTATACGTACAAACAACTCTTAAGACAAGCATGTAGATAACAATAATCTTAACATGAATAAACAGAATGCGGAATAGCTACTTAAAATAATGAAACAAGGGAAGAGACATTCAACAAATCCGATACACAAACAGTGCATAGGAAATCCATATCATTTCATTCCAGTTAAGCAAATATAACAAGTTTGGAAATGTATATGCACCTGTTTGAAGCAAGAACAACAACCAAACTGTCCCGACAATTATCGGAAACCTCTCCAATGACGGAACGACGGAACTTCGACGTCAAGCTCAACGTACCGGACTTCGACGAACCAAAGACGACCTCGATGGAAATAGAAAGCTTGGACCAAAACTGTTACTACTGCTGGATTTTTGCGACGCAGCAAACGCAGCCACAACTGCTGCTCGAAAGGAGACGATGAAGCTACTGTTTTTTTCGGGCAACGGCAGTCGAAGGGCAGCGATGACGGGGCTGCTGCGTTGGGGGGTGGTTTGCGACTGGTTTCTTGGGTTTAACTGGCTTGGAGGAGAAGAACGAAACGCAGCAGCAGCATCAGCAGCTGCTGCTCGACGGGGTTTAATGGAGGATCGAGAAGTGGGTTTAATGGAGGATCAACAGAGTATGGGCGTGAGGAAGTCGGACGCAGGTGGTTAGTTGGTGGTTTTGGAACGTGAGGCTGGTGGGTTCAAGCGTTGGGGGGTCGGGGTGCAGGTAGTTTCATGGTTTTTGCTAGGGTTTTTCCTAGGTTTTCTTGAGGAGGAAGGAGATGGGGTGGTTTGAGTGATGGTGTTTGGTCGACGGTGATGGGGGAGGTGGTTATGGCGTCGGGGTGGTGTTTGGGAGGAGGAGGGTGGTCCGTTGATGGAGGGTCGACGATGGTCTTTGGACGGTGGTGAGCCAGAGGGTTTGGACTGGTTTTTCCGTCGGGTTTTCGCTGGGTATTTGCTTCTTCTTCTTCTTGAAGAAGAAGCCTCTACAGTGGTCGTCCAGTAGCCCTCCTTTCTTCTTCTCTTTTGAGAAGAAGATATACAGTACCCCCCTCAAAAATCCCCAAAAGTCCTCTTTTAAAAATGTGTTTTGTCCGTATTTTTGTAATACAATGCCCATGAAAATGAACCCCACGCGTGGTGGGGTTCGAGGCATATGTCCCCCACGCGTGGTGGGGTTCCCCACGTGTCCTGGACACGGTTAATTATGGGCTCGGTCCGAAAATTAGGCCTAAAACCGGGTAGTTTAAACCCGAATATTATTCTTTTGTCAGGACCCGAGAAATAGGAACACGTTGCTTAACTAGTCCTATGTAAGTAAAATAACTACCAAAAATAAGACTAGTATTTAAACAAAACTATATATTTTTAAATATTTTTCAAGATTTTAAAATAGCTACAAAAATATTAATAAAACTATTTTTTTGTAATTTTCGTAAATATTAAGATAAAATATGAAGTACTATTTTTGTATTTTTTCAAAGTTAAAACGTTTATAAAATATTAATAAAACTATTTTTTGTAATTTTCGTTTTTTTTTAATAAAGACAAAAATATGAAATAATATTTTTTGTATTAAAATGACTTCAAAACATTAATAGAATTATATATATATTTTTTGTTAATTTTCGAATTTATATAAAGTACCAAAATAAAGTGCAATTTTTGATTTTTTTCAAATTTATGAGGGATACATAAACTAAAATTTATATATATACCTTTTTTGTAATTTTTCTTTTTGCAATGAAATAAAGTAAAAATAGTTAAAATAGCTATACTAGACCCAATTTCACATATTCACACTAAAAATGTGAAAATTCTCGGGGAGGGTCAAAAATCACGTGCTTACAGTGATGTGTATGTATTCTGGGTTGGATCTTCCTTATTCATGCTTGTAACAATAAGTTTGTGGGAAGATTGTTGAGTTCAAATAGGTAAAGATTGGGTTGAAAATGGTAGAAATCTTCAAAACTTTAATTGAAGATTTGAAAGACAATCCGATGTCGAAATTCGATAATTTTTGTATAGTTGAACTCGTATCGGAATGCGTGTTCGGATTTTGTTAGTTTTTCTTGGATTCGGAACATGGGTCCCGTTGTTGAATTTTAAAATAAATTTCGAATTTTAATCCGGAATATTAGTAATTTCATATGAAATTAATTTGTACGATTTATATTGAGTATATTGAATTATTATGACTAGATTTGAAGCTTCGGACGAATTTGCGAGGCAAAGGCTTGTTGGAATTTTGAATTGGTTGCAAAGCGAGGTAAGTGTTTGGTCTAACCTTAGTTTGAGGGATTAGGAGTTGTGTCCCATTTGTTATGTGTTATTTATTGAGTACGACATATAGGCATGGTGACGAGTATATATACGTTGGTATCAAGCATGCCCGTGAGTCTTATACTTTGATTAATGTGACTCTGTTTCATATTGTATATGCTATATATGATAATTTCTATTGAGGAATATGACTTGTGGAAGTATTATTGTTAATTGAACATGGTAGAGCATTGGCTCAAGTTGAGAATTGAATTATTGAACATTGTAGAGCATTGGCTCTAGTTAAGAATAGAATTGTTGAACATTATAGAGCATTGGCTCAAGTTGAGAATTGAATTGTTGAACATTGTAGAGCATTGTCTCAAGTTGTGAATTGAGTTGTGGAGTAAACGTGAAAGAAGAAAGGAGAGAGAGAATCATGATATTGTCTCCCTTGCCGGGATGTTATTATTTTGATGTTGTTTCCCTTGCCGAGATTTGACTGCTTAAGATATTGTTTCCCTTGCCGGGATTCTTTCGTGATTGGTGTTGATTTGTATATGATTTGGATCGGGTTGCACGCCGCAACAATATTATATGAATCGGGTTGCACGCCGCAATAATATTTTATGGATCGGGTTGCACGCCGCAACAATATTATATGGATCGGGTTGCACGCCGCAACAATATTTATGGATCGGGTTGCATGCCGCAACAATATTATATGGATCGGGTTACACACCGCAACAATATTATATTGATCGGGTTGCACGCCGCAACAATATTATATGGATTGGGTTGCACGCCACAACAATATAGAATAAAAGTGAATATTGATTCTTATGGTGAGAACGAGAGTAAAAGCACGAAGGGTGATGCCATGCACTTTCTGCTGCTATGTTTATTTGTTGTTATCAATTCAAATGTTTAAATTGTTTTAGAATTTTCTTACTGCTGTGATCCTTTGTGTTGGAACCCGTATTATTTTCAATACCTCGTCGCATTTATATAAAGCTTTCAATACTTAAATTTTCAACAATTGTTATACCTCTAAAATTGGCTTCTCAATTAAATCTCCTTAGAACATCTGAGGTAGTATTTTTACTTAAAAATGGAATTTCTACTAAGATAATTTGTTAAATTCCTCGTTAATGGTAATATTTCATTTGATGTTGTACCTTAATTGAAAATGGTACTTTCTCTATTTAAATGATTTCTAAAAATAACTTCATCTTTTCTTGTTGATTTCCTAAATGGGTTGGAAGTTGTACTCTACTTTATATTAAGTAAATGAGGCACCTTGAACATTCTTAATTGTATTGGGTTATGGAATCTATGAACTGAGTAACATGAGAACGTTGTTGCGCAATGTGAGAGGAAACATGTGGGCACCAGGTGCCGGGAAAAAAAAAATGATGATTTTATTTAATGGCACATTAGTTGCCCGTGCGATTGTGATAGAAATATGGGCACGAGATGCCGTGAAAATATGAAAGTGGGCTGAGACCTATATTATTTATGATTATGAAATGAGGCGTCACAAGGTGGCCTTTACTCGAAAGAATTATATTTAAAAGATGCTTATTTGAAAGATATTTATTTGAAGGAAATATATTTATTGAAAAACATATTATCTTAGAGATTATTACTTGAAGAATTTATAGGCGAAAGATTTATATTTGAAGGACTTCATTAATTGATTGCACTTGTATTTATTATTTGTTGAGAAACAATTATGGTCTTCTTGTTGCTTGCTTGTTATATCACTGGTTGATCATTGTTGCCATCATTGTTATCTGCTTCCTATTATTTTTGTACACTATATTGCACAGGTTTATTTGGTAGTCTGGTCCTAGCCTCGTCACTACTTCATCGAAGTTACGCTAGTCATTTACCAGCACATGGGGTCGGTTGTACTGATACTACACTCTGCACTCTTTTGTGCATCCCAGTGCTGTAGACTTCGGACCGCAGTGAAATTGATGTTTCTTGTTCATCAGGTGACCCGAGGTAGTCCTGCAGGCGCCCGCAGGCCTTGGCGTCTCCTTCTATCTACTATTCCTGTTTCTTTCATGTATTTCCAGAGACAGTGTTTTATTTATTCTTTCAGACTTTTATTTGTAGTACTCCCAGACAGTTTGTGAAGTTGTGACACCAGTCTTGGGTAGATTTTTTATGGATTGGTATTAGCAGTATTATTAAAACTTTACAATGCAGCCTTTCGCTTATTCAATTTTGTTGTTATCTAATTGTTGGCTCTTAACTGTAAGCGGATTAAAAACGGAAATAAGGTAGATAGTTCAGTTGGTTGGCTTTCCTAGCTTTTACTAGTAGGTGCAATCACGACTCCCGAGGGCGGAAAATCCGGGTCGTGACAAAATCATATGCGGACCACTAAACTTGTCTCGATTTTCCACTAAAATACTTTATCTTAGGTTTGTTCCAATTGAACACTTCACCAACTCAAAAAGTATACCAATTATACATTTCTCGCTGACATGGCATGATATGTGAAATGCACGTTCAACTAGCGCGTGAGAGGCATTATTTAGTCAAATTTTTATTTTATCTATTCTTTCTTCCTTCTATCTTCTTGCTGCCACTTCCTCCCATCCACCACCTTACAACCACCGTCGACTTCACCACTATCCATCTTTCTTCTTCTACTTCTTTTTTCCAGCCATCTCATCTCCTTTACTGCCCTCGTTTTCCTTCAGATTTACTAGTACAGCGCCGTTGCCGCCTTATTTCTTCCTCGGCTTTTCAGATCTGCCACCACCTTCTTCAACTTCACCCATTTTTCTACAATAAAACCAGTCAAGAATACATATGGACATCCCTGGTCCAAATCTCCATTTTAGTCAGCTATGAACTTCACCAAAATCACATGATACACTGTCCATCTACCACCATAAAACCAGCAAAAAAGAAAATAAAACGAAAAAAATGAAGCTGAGGCCAAAAGAGAAGTTGACGGTCCTGTTTGAGTTGACGGGAATCATGGTTGTTCCACCGGTAAAAAAACCCATTCTAGGACTTTATTTTTTAAAATTCAAAGTATTCTCTCTAATAGAGATTAGAGAGGGCTTGAAGAACAGAGAAAAAGGAAGGCACACCAAGAACCACTACTGGCAGAGAGAGAATCGTTACATTTTGACCGGAATAGTGGGGGATGACGGCATGGAAAGAAGGTGACAGCAGCAGCAAATTTAGGATTATGTTTGAATATAGTTTTTTTACTCAATAATTTATCTTTTTAAAATTTGTTTTAGTCCCAATGCCACATGTCTTGTTTTAATTAGTCAAAAAGCCATGTCATCCGCGAGTGCATTGAACACATTCTTTATTTTTGCTGGGTGTCAAAAAAGTATCTAATAGATACTTTTTTGAGTAGGTGAAGTGTTCAATTGAAATATACCTAAGATAAGGTATAAGGTGTCTCGGAGGAAAATCGGGACAAATTTAGGGGGCCGCATATGATTTTGGCATTTATAAAATAAAACACACGTACTAATATAAGGTGAGAACACTATAGCACATGTTTCTTACCAGGTGCGTTATTGACCAAAGGAGGTAATGGATATGTTTCGTCATTGGAAGACCCTAAGAAGTCACATTAACTTCTTATTGAAATAATATTTGACCTTTTAATGTCTGTTAAAGTACCCATCAGTGTAGTAGATTTTAATATTTTAGTGTAAGATACTTTGGGCACTACTAAAGTCAGCATTGTAATTCTTCATGTCTTCTTCGTAAAATAAAAATCTATTGCTAATTAGAGAGATCAATTAGGTGATCACCTTGAATTGCATCTAAAACGTTTCTCCCAGTCCCACTAGCGCTATTACACAACTAGTATCCCTACATAATTTGGACAAACCTGAAATCTAAATTGAAATTAGAGCTTCTTAGATTTTTGGTTTGGAGTTTCGAATTATGGATTGAATATTGGATTTAATTTTTATAAACTTTGGATTTTGGATTGGATTTCTAATATGGGACTTCAGATATCCGAAAATTTAAAATTTTTATACTTCATATTTAACCCTATCCATTAAATGCCCATTTTTCTTGTGCCGAATACTAATAAGTTCAATACCTCAGTCCTCGACCATTAAACATTAGCTCATATATCCAATACTAATTCCTAAGTTCTATATTGATACACTACTAATTCGAATATAGGGTTCTTTTCATTCTTACCCATGCCAGTTTCTATTTTTGCATTTGTGAACACTGAAAGTTGAAGTTGCATTGCAATCTAATTTGGCATGTCTTACAAGGCCTAATTACTGTGTCAACTATATTTCTTTAATAATGGTTTTATTGCTTGCATCAATACTTTATTTGGATGAGTGTGGTAAGAATGAGGAATTATTAAGACAATTTGACATGAATATTTTACTTGGATGTTCCTTTTCCATGCGAAGAACGAAGAATCTCAACTTAGGGGTGTACAAACCGAACCGGAAAATCGCACCAACTCGAAATGTCAAATCAAACCGATTAAAAAACTCGACTATGTTTGGTTTGATATGGTTTGGTATTGAGTAAAAAAACCCGAACCAAACCGACATATAAATATATAATTTTTATATATACTTTTAAGACTTTTTATAGAATTTTCTTTAAAAAAATATCTAGAAATTTTGCGATTCTCTTATGGGATGTAATATTTAGTTAAATATAAAGTGCTCTATTTTTTTAACTTTAAATAATGGGTTGTATGATCACTTTCTTATCAATTGTTAGTAAAATGAGTCAATCCCTTTGTTCTTCCATATTCATATGTCAAGATCTATTAAATTCTTATATATTTTTCGAATTTGAAGTGGTATTTCGATAATCTAAAATTAAATAGAATATATCATTATATAGGTAACATATTGATTTTTATGTTTAATTATTAAATATGGTGAACCTTGAGTGTACATCGACGAAAAAGTATTGTCAAACAACTAAAAAAATAACTATCATGTGTTACTAAGAAAATTCTCCCATTAGTAGATCATATGTTTGTCAAATTTTTTAATTTTTACTAAATATATATTTACTTATACAAAATTTAACAAAGTAAGATTGAAATATATTCATGCAATAAAAAATTCGAGAAACCCAAAAACCTCGATAAAACCGAACCAATCCAAATCGATATAGTTGGTTTGGTTCGGTTTTGATAAAAACCGAACCAACCCGGTTCATGTACACCCCCTATGACTCAACTTATCGGCTTAAAATCAAAAATTCAAATTATCCAATCCAATTAATCTGAAACCGAACTTAAAAAATCTAATTCAATCCTATCTTATTTGGATCGAATTTGGATTGTAATTTTTTCAATCCAGAAATCAAAAAATCTAACAGAAATTTTCATATATCCCATCTGAACGGCCTGAACGCCCATCCCTAGTGCTAAGTTTTTTTTTTCCTTTTTGGGAGGGGTTGGTGGGAGGAGGAGCGGGGCAGAGCTGTAGTGGTAAACTCCAGTAGTACACCATGCAGACTAACAGAAAATTGTAAAAGATTATTTGCTTTAATTTTCTGGTTACTAATTCCATTTGTTATGGTTAATTACCTTTCAACTTTCAAGTAACCTAATAGTATAAAAAGATTTTACAGTAATAGATAAGTTAAACTCGAACTGAGTTTACAAAATCAAAATATGAAAAGGTTGAGGAAAAATATGAAAAGAAGTACTTATTAAATTTCATTAACAATATATAATGAAACTCAACTTTATTTTTTCTTGCATACAGATTTGAAGTTTTAATAACTAATCGAAAGCTCTTGAGGAGACAAATTTGGCAGCTAGTTTACTACAGCAACCATGTATGTAATAATCTACCACACGAACTTCATTAACCTCTGCTAATTACAAAAATTATTTTGCCCAGCAGTAAGGCAAATCCTAGCTGTCCTGCCCTGGTCCTCCTCCTTTCTTGCCATCATAATTCACTATCCACAGCTGAAACACTAGAAATTCCAGGATAAGCATCAAATGGCGCTTTACCAAAATCCAAGTGCACAACACATCTTCCAAGATCCAGAGTAGGATAATAATAATAGCAATAATAATAATACTTGTACACATTTACACTCAAGCCTCCAGATTAAGGTCTTTGTGAGTGTAGACAATTGCTTTATCACCATCGACGACTTGTCCAGATCCCCTTGCAAGCCTACAAACAAAATTTTACGTCAGTGTTCCAAATAACATTTCAGTTATGAAGTGCAAAATGGAAGTTACATTATCTTGTGCTCAAGGGAACTATATTAATGAGCTTAGCAGGATTTTCAAGCATGGGAACCAGAAAACAAACTCCTCAGTAAAATACAGCTATCTATTAACTCAAATCAGGCCTCCTTTCCTGGTATCAATAACTATATACTATGTAATCAGGCCTATTGATTGCTTTGGACCTGACACCTCAAAAGTCATGCTCAATAACATTAAAATGTCTTGTTAAACAAATTCCTTGTTCAACTAAGAATAAGTGACATGTCGCCGTTGTTACTTTACTCTCTCTTCTATAGATAGACACATGAAATGCAAAGAGACATAATAGGCACACAATTTTTTCTCCTCAAGGCAATGTCTCAAGAGGAGTTTCCCAGATAATACTTGTATCTAATGGCATAATTGCCAGAAAGATATAGAAGTCATTTGACTCAAATTCAGAGAGTTATTAGCATGATACCATCTAGTTGTCAGCAATCCCTCTACTCCAACTGGACCACGAGCATGAATGCGACTTGTACTAATCCCCACCTATTCAGCCAAAAAACAATCAAGTTATGTTGTACTGCCAAACAATGATAGCAACATACAATCTGGATCTACTGATCAATTAAATACCTCAGCACCAAGTCCAAAACGAAAGCCGTCACTAAATCTTGTGCTTGCATTATGAAGTACAGCAGCACTGAAAAGTAAACATTCCATATAGAATATCAATACCGTATAAGAAGGTAGTATTAGTGTTACTCACATTAACAGCTGAGGTAAGTAGCAACAATGTGTATCGTCTTGGTAACTTGTGAAATCCTTTGAGGTCTTAGTTGATCATGTTTGAAGAAACTACTCGTGCAAGAGGATGAATGGAAAACATACAGAGCAATGTCGAAATAGAGTAGGCAGTGACGAGTATACCTGTCAACTTGACGTAAAAAGAGTTCAGCAACTTCTTTGTCTTCAGTAATGATGCTATCAGTGTGAGCACTGTCAAAAAGTGAGGTACCACATAAGCATTTTGCAATTGGAATTTTAAAAAAAAAAAATCGATTAAGTACATGGAAAATGGCAAAGAGAACAACCATAAAAATTGAATAGTTAAGAAAATGTAACTTGCCTTCCGTGACGATGTATATGATCTATTGCAGCATTCACATCTTCAACAACTTCGACAGTGCAAGCCAGTGCACCATATTCATGATGGAAGGAATTTGCTTCGGGAATACTAAGTAGGGAGCTTGCTTTAGGTCCACCAAATAAAGAAACACCTGCAAATCATTTCAGGCCAAACAATTGGACAAAATGCCAGCAGCATTTGCTAGTATTGGAATGAAATTTACCTATATAGAGTGGAATAGATACAGAGGATTCAAATAGCAGACACTTCATGAATGAATGTCACCAACTAATTTGGGATGGGACGAGTTGAATTTTTGGACTGTGGGACAACAGAGGAGGTCAAAACATCCTAAACTATAAAAGCAAAGATGACATAAAACTACATAGAGAATTACAAACAGTGAGAAACACTTTGAAACATAAAATGGATGGAGAAAGATGTGCCTTGAACTCAGACTACAAATAAGTAAAGTTACAAGTAGAGTAACAATGGGTGAAAATGTTGGTTAATGTTAAGTCAACAATGGCATGCCAATTGGAAGAGTTGGTGGAAAGAGTTGGTGTGGATGCTAGGAGGAAGCTTCCTCCTTTGATGTCACCCATAACATCAAGAGGAGGTAGTTTGATGTCACCAATGATATCAAGAGGAGGTCTTTACCTCTATAAATAGATGCACTCCTTCATTTGTAGAAACCATCCCAAAAATAATACAATACATTGTAGTAAGTAGAGAGTTAAGAGAGAAATTCTCTTAAGTGTAATTGGGAAATCTCCCCTTCCTTTGTTAATAATAAAAAGGCAACTGTTCTCTGGTGGACGTAGGATTATTTTGATCCGAACCACGTTAAATCTTGTGTTCTTTCTTTTACGTATCCGCTAACAATTGGTATCAGAGCGACATGATTCTTTAACGATCCAAGGAGGAAGAACAAGCAAAGATGAGTTCCATGAAGTTTGAAATTGATAGATTTACTGGACGCAACAACTTCAATATCTGGAAGATCCAGATGATGGCGTTACTGCGGAGGGAAGGTTCAATCCATGCTATTGACGGAAAGTATCCTAAGGATATATCAGCTCCCGACAAGGAGAAGATTGAAGGGGATGCATTGAGTGCAATCCAACTATCCCTTGCACCTAACGTGCTTTGTGAAGTGAGTACGGGTACCGAAGAGACGGCCAAACAGTTGTGGGAAAAGCTAGAAGGGCTATACCAAGACCGATCAGTGACAACAAGAATGTTGTTACAACGGCGTCTTCACACATTTAAGATGGGGTCAGGTACTTCGTTACAAGATCATTTAGATGCGTTTAATAAACTTGTCATGGACTTACAGATTGCAGGAATTAAAAGGGAGGAGGAGACGTTTGCATGTGCTTTGCTATTTTCATTGACTTCAGGATATCGTGATATTGAGAATTCAATGATGTATAGCAAGGAGCCTATCAAGCTTGAACAAGTGCGGCAGGCACTTAACTCTAGTAATGTGTGGAGGCACATTGAAGGAGATAGAGATGACCAGACAAGTGGGCTCTTTGTGAGAGGCCGGACTAGCCAACAGGGAAAGAGCAAATCAAAGCACAGATCAAAGTCTCGTGTAAACAAGAAGAATACGGAGTGTTGGGGTTGTGGCAAGAAGGGGCACTTTGAACGAGATTGCCCAATGTCAAAGTCCAAGGAAAAGGCGAGTGCATCTACAGTTGAACAGGTACATGATTTTGATAATGACTATGTACTAACAACATCGTGTAATAATAGTAGTTATGGAAATAAATGGGTGTTAGACTCTGCTTGTACTCTACATATGACGTTCCGAAAAGACTGGTTTAGCAGCTATGAGAAAAGTGGAGGAACCATAGTAATGGGCAATAATGCAACTTGTGCAATAGTTGGCATTGGCTCAGTTTGGGTCCGCTGCCATGATGGAGTAGTGAGGACTATTACACAAGTCCGTCATGTTCCTGATCTGAAAAAGAATTTGATCTCCTTGGGTACTCTGGATGAACAAGGCTACAGGTACATGAGCGAAGCAGGAACTATAAAGGTGACTAAAGGTTCTTTAGTCATGCTGAAAGGCAAGCTGGAGAACAGCCTTTACACATTGGCCGGAAGCACCATTGTTGGCTCTGCAAATACATCTACAGTGCAGTTATCTAATGATGACAAGGCAAGACTATGGCACATGAGACTGGGTCATATGAGCGCACGTGGACTGGAGATGTTGAGATATCGTAACCTTTTGGAAGGTGAGAAGATCAGCATACTTGACTTCTATGAGCACTGCGTTCTAGGGAAGCAGAAGAAGGTCAGCTTCAGCACTGGCAAACACAAGACAAGAGGAGTGCTAGACTACATCCATTCAGATTTATGGGGTCCCTCTAAACTTCCATCGAAGGGCAGAAAGAGGTATGTTCTCACTTTGATGATTTCTCACGAAAGGTTTGGGTGCATTTTTTGAAGGCAAAAAGTGATGCTTTTGAAGCATTTAAAGAGTGGAAGATTTTGGCTGAAAATCAAATGGAGCGGAAAATCAAGTATCTTCGCACAGACAATGGCTTGGAGTTTTGCAATGAAGAGTTTAATGAATTCTGCAAGGTTCATGGGATCTCAAGACATAGGACTGTTAGGGATACCCCACAGCAGAATGGAGTTGCCGAGAGAATGAACAAAACTCTTCTTGAAAAGGCTCGTTGTATGCTCCTACAAGCCAAAATGTCCAAAGTATTTTGAGCTGAAGCAGTTCACACTGCGCTCATATTGTCAATCGATCTCCAGCATCGGTAATTGACTTTAAGACTTCGAATGAGGTATGATCAGGTGAACCCTCTAACTATTCATACTTACGAGTATTTGGGTGTCCAGCTTATTATCACGTTAATGAAGGAATGTTTGAACCAAGGGCTAAGAAGGCCATATTCGTAAGGTATGTGGATAGAGTAAAAGTGTACAAACTTTGGTGTTTGTCTTTACTCAAATTTATAGTTAGTAGAGATGTCACCTTCGATGAATCCTCTATACTTGATCCCCGTAAAGTTTCCGTGGAGTTTGCAGGAAACAAGAACGACGAGCAGGTGGAGCTTCCGGTGGAGCTTGCCAAGGAAAAGGATCAAGAGACTCAGGTTAAAGATGAGTCAGAAGATGTAGACCTTGAAGAACTTGTTGTCAATGAACCATACACAACTGCGAAGGGGAGGAAGAGGAGGCAGACACGAGAACCGGAACGCCTTATAGATCAAGCAAACTTGATTGCATATGCATTCGTAGCTGCACAAGAAGAGATTAAGGATCTGGAGCCCTCCTCGTATATTGAAGCAACTTCTTGCAAGGATGTTGTACAATGGCGGTTAGCCATGACTGAAGAGATGGAGTCTCTTCACAAGAATCAGACATGGGTCTTAGTAAAAAGACAAAAGGGGAAGAGAACAGTTGGATGCAAGTGGGTCTACCGAAAGAAAGAGGGAATTCCTGAAGTGGAAGATGCTAGGTTCAAGGCGAGATTCGTTGCAAAAGGTTTCAGTCAGAAGGAGGGAATTGACTACAATGAGATTTTCTCTCCAGTCGTGAAGCATAGCTCAATTCGCGTGCTACTAGCATTGGTTGCACAATTTGACTTGGAACTTCAACAGCTTGATGTCAAAACTGCTTTCTTACACGGTGATCTAGAAGAGACAATCTATATGGATCAGCCTGAAGGTTTCCTAGCTGAGGGAAAAGAAGATCACGTATGCCAACTAAAGAAGTCTTTGTATGGTTTGAAGCAATCCTAGACAGTGGTACAAGAGGTTTGATGCATTCATGACTACACATGAATTCTCAAGGAGTGCATTTGATAGCTATGCATATCACAAGAAGATGTCTGGTAACTCAATGATTTATTTACTGATGTATATTGATGATATGCTTATTGTTGCTAACAACATTACAGAGATAAATGCTTTGAAGAAACTGTTGAGTAAGGAATTTGACGTGAAGGATTTAGGAGCTGCAAAGAAAATTCTTGGTATGGAGATTTCAAGAGAAGACGGTGTTGTACATCTTTCTCAGAAGAGGTATATTGAAAGGGTTCTCGAGAGATTCAATATGCATACGTGCAAGCCTGTAAGTACACCATTAGCTCCTCATTTTAAACTTTCAGAGCTACAAATGCCACAATCCGAGGATGAAGTGAAGCATATGTCAAAGATTCCTTATGCCATTGCAGTGAAAGAGGCATTGGGAAGTTGTCAAGTGGATATTGAGATATCTCAAAGGAGCTTCTGGTGTTGGTTTGACTTTTCGAAAAAGTGGTGGAGGTATTTCAATTCTCGGTTATGTGGATTTTGACTATGCAGGAGATCTTGACAAAAGAAGGTTCACAACTGGATACATCTTTACCCTCGTTGGCAGTGCCGTTAGTTGGAAGTCGACTCTGCAGTCGATTGTCGCTTTGTCTACGACAGAAGCATAATACATGGCAGCAGCGGAGGCAGTGAAGGAAGCTATCTGGTTGAAAGGTTTAGTAGCGGAATTGAGTTTGGTTCAGCTGGAATCAACTCTTAGATGTGATAGTCAGAGTGCTATTCATCTAATAAAAAATCAGAGATTTCATGAGCGCACTAAACACATTGATGTCAGATTTCATTTTATTCGAGATGTTGTTGAAGAGGGAACTAACAAGGTCGTGAAGGTTATCACAGACGATAATGATGCAGACATGTTGACCAAGATAGTCCCGCTCGCTAAGTTTGCACACTGCAAGGACTTGGCGGGGTGTGCATCAACTGATGCAACTCCAAAGACAACAGTTGTTAGGTGGAGGTGGTATGTTCAACAATGGTTTGATTCTTCCTGTTTCTTACAACAGGGTTGCCCGGTAAGCTTAGAAGTTTTGGCCAGAGTTGTTCACACGCACGCTCGAAACGCAAACCAAGGTGGAGATTGAAAATGTTGGTTTATGTTTAGTCAATAATGGCATGCCAATTGGAAGAGTTGGTGGAAAGAGTTGGTGTGGATGCTAGGAGGAAGCTTCCTCCTTTGATTTCACCCATGACATCAAGATGAGGTAGTTTGATGTCACCAATGACATCAAGAGGAGGTCTTTACCTCTATAAATAGATGCACTCCTTCATTTGTAGAAACCATCCCAAAAATAATACTCCCTCCGTTTCAATTTATGTGAACTCATTTGATTGGGCACGGAGTTTAAGAAAAGATTTGACTTTTGAACTTGTGGTGTAAAATGAGGCACATATATTTTGTGTGGCTATAAATCATTGCATAAAGGTAAATTGTTTCCAAATAGGGAAAGGGGTCATTCTTTTTGGCACGGACTAAAAAGGAAATAGGTTCACATAAATTGAAACAGAGGGAGTACAATACATTGTAGTGAGTAGAGAGTTAAGAGAGAAATTCTCTTAAGTGTAATTGGGAAATCTCCCCTTCCTTTGTTAATAATAAAAAGGCAACTGTTCTTTGGTGGACGTAGGATTATTTTGATCCGAACCACGTTAAATCTTGTGTTATTTCTTTTACGTTTCCGCTAACAATGGGCTTTGAGAAGACCGACATGACAAAGGAAGGATTTGTTTTGCATCCATATAATAGCAAGTTAAACAAGGAAATTAGAAGAATTCTTAAATCATACTGAACAACAAATGAGATGAGACAATGCATGTTCTGCAGACTGCTCTATTTAGATGAGAATTTTTAATAATAAGAGCCACTTAAAGCAAAAAAAGAAAAACTAAGAAGTAATTTATTATAGAATAACCATCAAGAAAAATGTTATTGCCAAACTTGGCATCAGATTCTTATTACTTGCTTAAAGCTAAGTGGTCTAACGGCGTTCATTTAGGAGCTTAATTGTACAAAGAGTTTACCAAAGAAGCCTCACCTTTTTCTTGAAGTTCCAGAATCAGGTCATTAAGACCTCCGGTTTGCACCAAATCCTTATGAACGAGAAGAGTTTCCTGTAAAGAAAAGTAATTAAAAGATGTTAAACATGGATGCCTTACAAGTCTGATACTGTGCATTGTATTAGGACAAAGAATTACAAGTTACCATTGCATTGCAGGCTGCTGGATAATCTGTTTTCGCATCCGAAACAATACGTTTGGCCATATCCAAGTCAGCAGACTTGTCAATGAAAATATGGCAAATACCATCTGGAAGAAAATAGAGCATCTTCACCATTTTTGCAGTCTTGCTACCAAAGAAGCAAATTGCGCACATAGCATACATAGAAGTTATCAATAGTTGAGACAAGATATAGTTACCAGCATGACCAAGAACAGGAATTTTTGTTGCGGCCTTAATTTGAGAAACAAGTTTATTGCTACCTCTTGGTATAACAAGATCAATCACATCATCAAGCTGGAGCAGGGAAGGAAAAAACTCAGAACCAAACTCATATCTAATGTACACTTGCATTCAATTTATAAAAAGGTACCTTAAGCAACTCAGGGATCTCTTCTCTAGAAGTAACTAACCCAATAAGTTTTTCACCAACGCTTGGAGGAACGGCTGAGGTAATCACCTGGAATAAAAGGAGGAAACCAAAAAAAGGAAAGAAGAACAGGTGAAAAGCTGTACATTACCAAGTGGAAGTTGAAACACCATGGAAAAATGGTCTGAGAGGACAAATTCTCAATTAAACCTTGTGTAAAATTGCATTTGATCTTTTGGCCTCCTTTCCTCCTTTCAACAAGAGGCCATTCCCACTTCGGACTGCTAGAGAAGCTATCTGCTCCACAAAGCAAAAAAGTGTAAAAAGGGTTTGTGAGCTTTTGAAATAATAATCCAAGAATAGGCAATTCAAGTATGCATCGACTCCAACATATTTTTAGTGGACCACCCTCACCTCCTGGGGTGCCAAATTAAGAAAAGACAAGCTGCTGCACAAGTACCATGAAAACCCAACCACTCTGTTCTTTTTTTCCTTTCTGATAGGTTTTCGTAATTTTAAAAAATACTCTTAAGCGAACAAGTAACTGGAATGAAGTAGAACTTCTGGAAAATAAAAAGAATTTAAAATATTTTCCATCCCTGCTTACCTGTACAAGTGCATCAGGTCGTGACTCAAAAATAATCAGGAGAACGCCCAATGGAGATGACGTCTTCTCCAATATGATTCCATCAGCAAGCTGGATAAGGCGATAACATTCCAGAAATCAAGATTACATCCCAAAATGAATTCAAAGACAAATCAGTGATCAAGTTCTCTAGTCATAAATGGTTGTTCTTTATCAGTATTCCCAAAAACTTCAACGAGTTGGCCCAGCTTTTTCTTGGTTAAAGACACAACAGAGTAAAAGATAGGTTTGTCTATACCATTCGATTGCCATAAAGCAACATTGTTAGCATTTTCAGGTATGCAACTAGTGACGAAGACCCAGAGGACCAATGAAACTTTAGTTTTTCACTAATAATATTTGTAGCTTCTTCTAGGCTGCCTTTAAGCAACCAAAAGAGAGCTTCAACTAGCAGGAAAGCCACTGCCTGGATTCGATTCAAGAAGTGTTCAATAAGGACAATGCGATAGATGAAAGTAATGGGACAAATACTATTTGCTATGAATATGCTGCTAGTCTCTGTTGGATGTGGAATTTCTGCTCTTAGGGGAAGATACACTCTTTTAACCCTCTCTTTGACACATGTATTAGCACCATTCACTATAGTTGTCTGATCCACTACACTGCCCAGGACTGCAGAAAGATATTTCATCAGAAGCTATTTCACAAGATTACTCTCCAAACTGATCTTTGTTCCGCATCTCAATAAAAGCATTTACTGTACAAATATTGGCATCTAGTTTATTCACCTCATCTTTTTACAAGTCAAATCATAATGTTCAAAGGCACGAGGTAGTGCCCGAAAAACAAGATTTACTTACCTCCGTCCTCTTTAAAATGCGGCCAATAGGCTCATCCATGTTAGCAAGCACACGGACAGAGTTTGCAAGACTTGAAATCTATAATTAAATTCAGCAAAAACACTAAAATAAGTAAATGAACATTTAGTGTAATTTACACAAGACTAGATCTACCATAAGTGAGCAATGTCTTACTTTTCCTGGCTTCAAAGCCAACCGAGATATCAAAGCCTTCTCGTATCCAGCTTGTTGAGCAGCAGCCACATCAGCTTCATTTTCAGCCAGGATTTCCTCTTCATTTGCTTCCAGTGCATCAGCTACATCTAGCAAAATTTTACTCCTTTCTTGAGAAGAGAGTGCCTGAAGTAAAAGGAAGAAATAGTCAGCAGCCGCATCCATGCAGCTCTACTACAATTTATATTTATGTGTGCCTCTATGTACAATACCTGAAGCCGCCTGGCACATTCTCTAGCAGAAACTGCCATCTCGCGAGCATCGATATCCCCTGTTGACGCCCATTTAATGGCTTCACGATGAAACAGAGTGCCAACACGTTCTCCGTCTAGTGCTTTAATAATATTGTTGTTGGCGAAGCCACTTGTTCCACAGAGAGAGAGTGAGACACACACAATCAGCAGGAGTTCAAATATTGGGAGCAACAAGTAGTGAGCTACCAAAACATTACATCTAATAGGCTCAAGAACAATGCTTTGCTAATTGCAATATGCTTCCACCAGTTACTGAATTGTTCTACTTATCACCTGAATGACTCATGTGATTACAAGCATCTGTTCTAATCTCACCTTTAAAGATTCATTAGGCCTCTTAATGTAACAAGATAAAGCTCTTCACAACATGGTTAACTTTACTAGCTAAGCTTTGTCATGTTTGATGCGTGTGGGTTCATCTGAGCTCATCATGTTTGGAATAGACAACAGAAATATATGTGAAAAATCCAGAAAACCAGCAGTATGAATATTCAGTTTTTAACCTAAGTTTTCAATAAACTCAAAAATTTGAACCCAAAAAATTTAAATCCTGGATCCATCTCTATTTTGATGGAAGCATCACCTTTTCCATGGTAAAAATGCAAGGATGGATGAGCCACCTTATTATGAAATTAATGCAACACTTTTTCTTTTTCTTTTTGTGTGTGTGGAATAGATGTCAATGCATCAAGCAGAAGCTTCCAATGCTCTAGAACTTCTTAAACATCTCTGCTTGATCAGAAGAGAAATCTTAAAGCTTTTAGACCATCAAACTACAACTTTAGGAACATGAATATTGGGGTCTATCCTATGTTGCTCGGACTCTTCGAAAATATTGCCGGGTGCGTGTTGGATTCTCCAAAAGCAGTGTATTTTTGGAGAATCCGACACGGGTGCGGCAGTATTTTGAAGAGTCCGCGCAACATAGGTTCTATCAATGCATATCTGGAAAACATCATAACAGCTTTCACTCAAATCCTCAAGCTTCTCTACCTTGATTGAAAGCTAAAAGTTCAACTTTGACACAAACTGTTTTTGCTGCATTTTCTACTCTCTTAAATATCTTAATAGGACACGCAAACAATTTATGAACACAAAGTTCAAAAATGTCAGAATTCTGTTAGTATTAACATCATACCTGGTTATCACAACAGGAATGCCAGCATAAGCTGCATACACAGCAGCTTTTACCTTGGCAGTCATGCCCCCTCTTCCCACTCTAGACTTGTCTCCAAAAGTAATCAACCCCTCGTGCTTCTCTTTAACATAAGTATGAATTAGCTCTGATTGCGGATCACTTGGAGGGCCAGTGTAAAGACCGTCTACGTCGCTCAACAAAACAAGAAGATCAGCTTTTAGCTCCAGAGCCAGTAGAGCTGCCAAACTGTCATTATCCCAAAAGATTCCAGAGGAGTCCTGCAAAGAGAGCTAAAAACTGTCACTATTAAGACAAAAACATGAACCTAGAACAAAAATGAAAAAATTGAAACTTGTTATCTAATGGATACTAGCTAAAAATTGAAAACCATATCATGTCAAAGGCTGAAGACCAAACAAAATCAAGATGATATTTTGGACCAAAATTTAAGAGAACCCAATTTAATAAAAGGGTTCATGTGATGTGACAATAAAGTAAAAAACAACAGAGATAAAGAAAATGCATGTAACTCAGGGTCTCAGACATATCAACAATCAAGCAGGTTCCAAAGGATCAAAACTTGAAACAGCTGAACAAACATTTCAAAAATTTTAAGAGTTGCACTCTTGGTTGGTCTTGACTCTCGACACAAGTTAGAGTCATCAGTTTTATTCTCATAAAACATCATTAGCGAAGGGACTGTAACAGAAGCACCAGATACAGCAAGTACAGTAGTAAAACAAGAGAAATGGTACCTCGTAAGGAGCTTTCCGCGTGCTGATAGCATCATTCTCGTTAAATATAGGTACAACTTTCAGACAGAGCAATGAGTTTACAGTTTCATTGAGTTGTCTCCTAAAGTCCGGATCTCTAAAGTCATTATCAGTCACCATAAGCTGAGCTGAGGTTACATCCAACTGTATGAAGGTAAGGCACAAAGCGGGAAGGTCACTATACAATCCTTTGAGCAAAGAAGGAATGGTTCCGCCAAACAAAATAAGGTATTACACCATACAAATATACACAGAAGTTCCAAAAAACAAGCTTTTACCTGACTGAATAACGTATCATACAGAGCCATCAGGCCATTCTGACCCACAGCAGCACAAGCCTTGCCATCAAGATCACCTTGAGGCTTTTGAAGGTCCGCAAAGCTGCAAATATGGAGACTTTCCAAGGATTAGTAAATATACTTTTGAGCCAACCTAGACCTCAATAGACTAGACTTTTCAAATTAGCAGGCTTCCAGTTTATTAGATATACTTAACCTAATAAGAGTAAGGCATGTCACGGCCTTGGCAGCTATATCATCTGCTTTGGCCTGACTTCCTCAAGGCTTTTGGGCCTCATGGTTTTGTCTCCTTCGGCTTTATCCCAAAAGGTGCCTCAACAGTTGAATCCTAAACTCGCCTTTTTATGGCCGGCTCCTAACTATACCCTCCCATTCCCATGTCGAATTTACCCAAGGCAAGTTTCACAATGATCTCTTTCGAGTTCAACCGCTAAAGGTCTCTAGGCTGTTACAGGGCCCAATTAGCTATTTAGTACATTGAAAACTGCATTTGAAATGTGAATAATGAAACACACATACTTGAAATTTTAAAGTATCTTGTTAATGCTGAAATGTAAAATATTATCTTTTGCTTCTCGTCGACGAGGATAATAGATTGAGTGTATTCTAATATCTAATAATACACGAAATCAGATGTAAAGGTTACAGGTGTCTGCACTTGTAACGTTGTATCAATAATTCAGGCAGCTAGCAGCAGTGTTATCAAAGGCGTAAAGCGCAAAAAAGCCCTAAGGCCCGTTGGGGCTTTAAGCGCAAAGTGCAAATAAAGCGTGGGCTTTAATGAAAAAAAGCGCAACAGGAAAAAAGTAAAAATATGTATATGTAGTCCAAGACCAATAATAATAAGCATGAATAACAAATCTACATTAAAAAAAAAAATTATGACACTGAAGCGCCCCCAAAGCGAGGCGAAGCGCTCAACATGTTTTGAGCCTCGCTTCAGGGCTTAAGCGCGCCTTTGACAACATTGGCTAGCAGAATACAATTCAAAAAATTATACAATAGGCAAAGATGTCATCCATGAGATAAACTACTCTATACATGTTACTGACATTTTAGTAAGAGGTTCTCATTCACCTGTATCACTTAACATAAGCCACACACTTACTTTTCAATGATACCAAAAGTTGCATTTAACTCAAACGGGTTATTAAGCTATTTGAATTGCAATTTTAGAATACAAAGAGAACATCGTTTATACAGAAAGAGCAAAGCAGAAACCTGCTATTAATGAGCTTCCTATATCGAAGCCGCTGACGGCCAACACCAACAGCACCTGAGGTCACCAAAATAACTTCAAAGCCTTGGGTGGTAAGTTCCCGTATCTGTAAGTAGTTTGTAAGCAAACATAATAATATACAATTAAAAGAAACTATCTAATCAATATAGTGGAAATTGAGTAAGCATAAGATTCACCTGCTCACACAGTGAGCCCATTCTTCCAAGTGCTAATCTTCCATCACCTCGAGTCACGACTGCAGTTCCAACCTTTGGAAAAGACATAACAATTTGTTAAAAGGAAAACCAAATGTACTAGAACTAGAGATTAAGAAAAAGATAACTACAAAAGATGGTACACCAAACTAGGGGCGGCTCAATGAAACCGGAGGCCTAAAGCCAAAATTTAGATGTGAGGAAATAGCATTACTAATGTGACAACGTTTAGATAAATAGACACGATTAATTTAGATAACAAAGAAAAAAATCGTGGTCTTAACAAACTTTTAAGTTTTCTTTTAAATATTTCACAGTATAACATTGTCAAATATTTTAAAATTTTGACTTAAATTATTCAAATATTCATATCTACTAATAAAATATCTAATAACTAGAACCACTATAATGTATTGAAATTGTTTCCGATACACCCTGGCTAAAGAAGGAAATGTTAATGTTTTGTTAACTTGAAAAAACTTTACTAATATAAATAATTATAATCATTAGAAAAAGTTTTGGGAGGCCTTTGACTCTTAGGCGCCTAAAGCAGAAGCTTTAGCGGCTTTATGCTAGAGCCACCCACACACCAGACGTGTAATCAGAGGCGGAGCTAAAAGCTTGGATGTGGGTTCGCTCGAACCCACTAGTCTATGCTCCAAGAGTGTATTTGTTTTCATAAATTCATTAAATATGTACGACTTTTACATCTAGAACCCCAGTTATTTGCAAGTTGGTCGTTCTCTAACGGGAAAAAATCGTGGAAAACCAGGGTTCAAAAAAAAAATTACAAAAATACTGCCTAAGACTTTACTCGATACCTTTGATGATGGAAAGTAGTAATTACGATGCAAGTTGGACCAGAAACCACGATTATTCAACCAAAACAAAAAAGATAACATGCAACATAGCTGAAAAAAGAGTAAAACTAATTAGGACCTTTTCCAATCTAGCAAAAAAAAACATCAACAAAAACGAAGCAGAATGGCCACTATTACTGAAATCTAACATTCAAATTCAACCCAAAAAAAAAAAAATGAATCAGATACTTCATGCCGAACTACCTTATTGCATAACTCAAACACCACCGCTATACCAAATCAAAAGAAAAAGAAATTACTTATAGAGGCATTTGGACATCAACCAACAAAAGGAGGACAACAGGAAGAAGAAAAAAAAAAGGAAAATCAACCATCAAACTAGACATGCAAATATAAGGTATACACTAAAGAAAGTGAAACAAAAAAGAAACTGAAAAAAATAAAGAATATACCTTGATAATAATTCGTTTGACGTCCTTAACAAATGCCCGAGCAGGATCAGCCGAATCCATAGTCACACGATATAACCAAACAAAGGAGAAACGGCTCCTCTCCTAGCCCTGGGTATCCCTTAATGCGGAGAGTCCTCAACTCCCGCAACTCCACCAAAGCAACAACAAAAAGATACAACTTCAAATCCTCCTTAGTCCTATCTATTTTTTTTGCTTCTTTTTTTCTTGTATGCAGAGTTACTTGTGCTTTGTTTTGTTGTAGATTAGATTAGAGATGGATGATAGCTTCCACACTTATATATAACACGAATTGACCCTTGAGGTAGATTGAGGGGTTGGAGAAACCGTAGGAGTGTTGTCGTCTACTTTTTTTTTTCTTTCTTTATTTATATCACTTCTTTTTTGTGTGGCATTGTCAATAGAGCAATTGCGGTATGCCACGTCTGAGGGTAATTCTGTAAATTTGAAGGGAACAACTCAGCAGAGATACATGGACTCTCGCACGTTGAGGCCTTATTTACCGCTGCTTCAATCAGAACCAAGTCAGGACAAAATAGGTCAGTAACTTGTCTCTTCCTCACGAGTTTTCGCGAATTTGTTTTATTTTTTTTAATTCTTATTTCATGCCAAGGACAACAATATATACAAAATTACAAAGTGCATGTGAAAAGGAAAGGAAAACAAACAAAAAACACTTCATGTGGTTCGAGATTGGGAGTTGCTAACTACTCTATTAACAGAAATTTTCATAAAGCACTATTTTTTAGTGGTAATTAGCTATCTATAAATATCATTTGCTATATTACGAATTGTAGATACGTTTTCTGTTGTTATAAGATGTATTAGATGTATTTAAGCTACTGTATGCATGAATACAATAGCAAAAATAGGCGTGAATCAGGAAAGTCCAGCTAATCAGATGTTGTATTCGAATGTATTCGACTATATTCATAGCGTGAAACATGATATTACAACTGGATAGATTATTGTATTCGACTGTATTCACGACATGAAACAGGGGATTACACTGTTTTTAAACGGAAAGTGAATCAATTAACATAATAGACTCCTAATATAACTCAACAAACTCAATTACAACACACAAATTTTGTATTTCCAGTTATAAAAAAGATTCCCAACCGAAAAATACCCCAGAAACATAGTCATCTTCAGAGAAATTATATAATACATTTGAATACATAAATTATATTAATTAAAAAATATATGAATACAGTTATGGCATATAGCGAGACAGTAAATACAATGAAATACATAGAATATAGCGGGATACATTGAAATGCAATGAAAAAAATAGTGAATACAATAAAATACATGGAATACATTGAATTATAATGAAAAAATAGACAATGAATACAATGAAATACATAAAAATACAGTGTGATACATTAAAAATATATTGAAATATATTAATAGAAAATCAAGCTGCTCAGCCCCAATGGGTCCCTGAATCGGATCCAATAAATTACCAATTGTCGCCTCAGAACCAATCCGATCAAATCAGAAACAATTTGGTCAAGGTATATTTGAAATTAAGAGGCATTATCTAATCATGCTGTTGTGAGGCTTGGTGAAGCCGATATTAAGGTATTGGGTAATATTCTACCTCATCCAATGTTTGGTGGCCAAAAGAGGACCGAATCCGAGAAGAGATTGGATGGTAAATACTTTGTAACAGTTCAAGATAGGGATTGGTACTGGAGAGCTTATCTACCAGAAGGGGAAGATAGGGATCATCCTGCTTGTAATATATTTGGCCCGAGGGGTAGAAGCCTCGAAAGACTTAACTTTACAAAGAGTTTAGTCGTTGAATCATCAGCGTTGTTTGTTCTTCTGATTTTAGAAGCAGAAGATGGTGGTGTGGCGGTAAGCATAATTGCGCCGGCGGGGAGGAGAAGAGAATAAAGAGAGAGGAGAGAGCGTGGGGAGGAGAATGACATGTATTAAAGTAGAGAGGGAAAGGAAATAGTGTAACTGAATAGCTTATTTAATGGTTTAGGTGTAGGAGGTAACCAAAATTAGATATTTTGCTATAAACATTAAAAGGTATCTATAGAATATAATTTTTTAAAATGGTATTTATTTAAAATAAATAAGGTGTTAACTTTTGCTGTAGGAGGTAAAAATCTCCTCTATTAATCGAATATTTGTTGGTTCGTCACTTAAATATCTGGTAAAAATTTCTCCAATATTTTAATTGGATAGTTGATACTTTAGATTTTTAGCACTAAATTCATTATACTTTTGAATTATGGACTCAAATTAAAATATTTGTTGAAATATTTGTAATTTTTCATATATATCTCTATATTTCATATTAAAAATATTGTGTTTGCTTAAACTCATAGTTTAGATATTCAATCCAATACTATTTAAATCTCGCCATCATTTTTGTCTGTCCTCTTTATTCAATTAGTCAACTATTCCTTACTATTAAACAACTAATAGGGTCGTTTGGTGGGATGCATTAGAGAAAATAGCCATGCATTAGTTTTTGACATTATTAATTCAATGGCATTTTTTTTCAACCTATGTATTGCTAATGCAAATATTAGTTATACAACGTATTTGATATTATCTTATGTATAACTAGTACATAGCAAACCATGGTACTAGCAATATCAATGTTATTAATGCATGCATTAGCATAGTTAAAGAAAAAAATATCCTTGAAATTCCTTAAAGCTAAAGAATATGAAGGATATTTTTGTAAATAGCTAATTTTCTTAAAATTTATGCAATGTATTTTAATTTTTAATACACCACGCCAAGCAGTGGATAAGAAATAATTTATACATAATACTTGCATTACTAATTCATGCATTACTAATTTTTGTATTATTAATATACTTTATTCAGCATTATTCTTATACACCGTACCAAACAACCCCTTAAAAGTACTGGTGAGGTTTGTTTTAAAAATAAGTGACTTTTTAATGTCGGATTCTGCAAGAGTTAAAATGTTGTAAAAGATACTTTCAAATTTTTTTCCCAACCAATCAATTCTCAGAGTCAAATGGTGTTTGGTTAAAACAATTTCGCAAAATTAACAAAGTTTATTGGAATTTTTTTTTACACATGTCGGAAATCAACAAATGCACCACCGAATTTCGGTATTTCTCCTTTCTTTTCCCTTTTCATTTCCTGCAGCCAAATTTCTGCAAAATGTGATTTGGTTTTTATCAGATTATAATAACTATGCTCAAACATTACATGTGATTCCTTTTCTAGATTTTGTGCAAGTTTTTGTCCCAACGTAACTTCTTTCCAAAAGATGAAACTTGTTATAACTCCGTTGCCCGACATGTTATCTTTTTCTAGATTATGTATATATATTATTTTCATTCTTTCTTGAATATTTTGGTGAATGTATTTAGTAGCTTTACAATTTTCCTTAAAATTTGCAAGGCCTCATGCTATAAATATGTTATTTTTCAATTTTTTGCACAAAGACATGATGTAGTCTTCATGGGTTTTGTCAGGGGCGTATCCCGTGTATAAACTATGGGTTCATCTGAACCCATAGTTTTCGCTCATATCCTATATTTTTGTTCCAAAAAATAATTAAATATATGTAAATAGTAAATTTTAAATTCATTGAATTATATGAAATGTGATAAAATTGTGAATCTGAATATATAAAGTACAGTACAAATTATGAATCTGTCTCTTGTTGTGGTCTAAGAATATACATAAATATTTATTACTTACTACTTAGTATACCATTAAGAGGTTAAAATGTCAGATACAACTTGTGGCGTATCAAGTTTCAAGAACTAGATAGTAGATATATATGGATGGGACCGACAAAAACTAATGTTCTGGCTTTTTTCTTGAGTGTTACCTGGACAGTTACTAAGTGATTCTAAGAATTTTCCAATTTTTGTGGAAACCATATTGTTAGTTGATTGATATTCTTCTCGAAAAAATATAAGGTTGCAGGAAAATGCCAAGCTCGAGTGCTTAATTTCAAAACAAACCAAAAAAAAAAAGAAAGAATCAAAGCAATTAAATTAATAATTCACTGCGTATGTTTTTCTCAGACTTATAAGAAGTAAAATCAGTGAGTTAGCAAAGATTAAAGAAAATTCAAATTCTTATTCTACTATTTTTGTGGTTGATTTGGGCCGGTAAAAATTGATGTCGTCAAAGTTGTCCCTCTATCAGTTTGAACATGAGTTTTACAAGTACTAAAAGTCTATTTATAACGAAAAGTTAGAATTTTTATCAATAACATTCATTATATTATCGCAAACCATAATCCTGAACATAAATAAATTTGGTATAAAATTATCATTTTTATAATGAATTACATAATACACTATCAGGTGATCGAGAAGACGAACCAGCATTGTTACAAAATAATAAATAGTGGTTTTTTTTTATAAAATACAAAGTTTGAATCAATTTTGATAAAACGTAATAGTGATATTTTGGGCCAAAGCTGATTTTGGTATTTGGATTTTGTGTTTTGGGAATTTGCCAAAAATATAAATAAAATCTATGGCCAAACATATATTTGCCAAAAAAATAAATATATTTTGACAAAATCTATGACCATAACGGGTCCTTATGAAACTTCGTGTGTGAATCAAATCCATGGTTTATACGAATTCTTGAGTCACTTTCAATTCAAGTGTCGATATATGGAGCAATCTTATGCACAATTATTAACAAACATTCGAAAAGGACCACTAACATGTATAATACGATAAATGAGATCTCATCCACTCTTTAAGAGTGAGGTTTTAAATTCGAATCTTAAAAATGAAAAAACTTCTGGTAAGAAATGTTTTATCTTTAATCGGTCAATATGCAACGGAGGCGACACGAATTCAGATTAATATAGCAATGGATTACAAATATCACATGATTTATGCTTAAATAATAAAATATGCAAAAAGGTATCCAATGATGAGCTATCTATCGCAATATGCACCAGTTAATGGATAATTGCTCAGTTATTTGGTTTTGGACTAGCGGTATTAAATATTAATATAGGGAGCAACACTGCCACTTAATTTTTCATCTCTAATTTTTTAATTTCAGCTTTGGCGGAAACGTAAAGCATGTAAATGGTCTTTCTTTAAAATCATTAATAATTTACAGCTTGTTTGGATGGTCGTTATATATCATTTCATAATAGTATTATACTATATTATATTATTTGATAAATATAATGTTTGGATAGATTATATAATTTGACGTCGTTTCGGGATATCACGCACCAGCAATATAAAAAATAAACTTGTAATATTATAAACAAAAATCATGACACGGGATAAAATGATATTATAAAAATATAGGATAAATGATAAAATAAAACAATTTAATTATAATGAAGAGTGAGATTGAGAGAAAAAGGCAAGGTAACGATACGACCACACCAAATTAGTTGTTAAATAAAGTAATACATTTTGTCGTTACGTAAACAAATTTAACGATGCGATACAATAAAATTTAAGTAACAATCAAAACAAATATAATATTTAAAGTAACAATACGATACGATGGAACATGTAACAACCATTCACACAAGCTTGCAGGAAAAAAAAAAGAATCAGAAATGATACCTTTGTCTATCTTTTGAAGACCCAGAAAGACTTCCGAACCAAAGGACAGGAATATCTTGGGGAAATATTCGGTTTACGTAGTCAACACTAATCAATCATATAGTCTTACGTCTTATAACTAGTACGTGGCGAATATGCAAAACATAATTATCAGATTCAAGAATACTATCTCTTTCACTTTCATTTAATAAGACAGTGAACCTCTTTCGTCTTAATTCAACAGCCAAAAATAAGTAGGTCCATTTCATATATTTTTAAAATGATAAAATGACCTTCGATTACAATTTTTTCTCAAATAAACAACAACTCCCCTAAGCCGAAATGAGGTTTTGCAAATCAAAAGAAAACTAAAGGAGAAAAAAAGAGAGCTGTAGAATTCTAATTTCTATACTGCGATTCTATTGTTTAAATTATTGATTATTGGAAGAAAAAAAATTATTTGTTGCAATTCATACTAACCAAGGGTCATTTTTTGAACTTAAGAAGATTTAAAACCTGATTTGGCTTCTGACGTTTATCGATCTCATTCGAATTGGTGAATAAGATAGGAGTATTATTGTTCTAACATAACTCAAAAGGTTAAGATAATAGATTCTGAACACCACAATAAATATAGTTTTACAATTGGATCACTAAAACTTACCGTCTAGTTATACACGTCATACATGTTAATGTTCCTAACATAGTATATGTGGTCAATTTTTATTTTCTCCTTTTCGTCTCTTTCCCTAATTTCTGATGTAACAGAACTTTACAACAAAAAAAGACAAAGCTCCTCAATGAATACGTGGACATCATCTAATGGTCCCTGTGTGCACCATCTACATCATGGATGAGGAAAGGATAATGATGCCGACGACTTCACGTTTGAACTTATAACATTAGTGCACAAATTAGCCTTCAAGACTGGCGAACGTACTTCTCTCATCCACTTTAATTTATTTTTTGGCCCTTTTTTTGTGATTCATAATATCTGATTTTTCAAATATTAAAAATGAATTAATTTTTTTTAAAGTTGTCTTTGGAATAAAAATCCTAAAAATATAAATATTTTTTAATGAACAAACTAAAGTTAATATGATCAATTTTATTGTTAATTAATATTAAAAGATAAATTTCTTAATATATGTGAAAATAACTAAAAATTTAATTAAAGTGGATCGCAGAAAATACAAAGTTAACTTTGAGGGAGGATTATAGATTGAGAGGAAGAAATGAAGTGGTACATGAGTCGCTTCGTTATTTGAACCTTAGATCATTCGCTTTTATCCTTTTGAGAGAAAACTTAATTACATGCACTTAATTCCTGTATTAAATCAAGTACTTTCAATTTAAGAATCAATTTAATTGAGATATGTTAATTAACTTCCTACATTATGTAGATAATAAATTTGGTTTGAGAAAATAAAATCAAGACCGAAAAATATCGCAACAATCGTAATATTTGATTTCAAATAATATGAGTGTACAATCTCTATGAATCCTCTGATTCTACTTTTCAATAGTAAATAAATTCAAGGGTCTTTGAGCTTGATCTTGAATATGTATTTGTTGCCTCGAACGATGATCTTGTTCTTGAGTTTGATTGCTTGAACTTGACCTTGATTTGTTCTTCGTTCTTGAACTTGCACTTGATTTCTTGAACTTGAAGCCTGAAACTTGTGGGGAAATTTGCAGCGTTTGATCCACGAGCTCTTTCTTGCTTCTTGATATAACTTCTGGTCTCCTTTCTGAGTTATGAAGACCCTTATTTATAGTTGTGGAAGGGAAGAGTTGTGATAAGAACAAACTCTTTCCGACCAATCAAATTAAAGTATGACATGACCGCATTTGATTGGCCAGAACATGTCACTTGCACACGTGGCGCGATTTTATTGGCCTTTTAGTGTGACTGAGCATGCCTTGTCATTTTGACACATGGCACGATCCTATTTGCTCTTTCATTTGACTTGGTGCGCCACATCATTTGACACGTGGTACCAAACTGGGCCTCTAAAAAGATGACATCTTGGGCTTAATTAAGTGGGCTCATCACTTTAGCCCAATTAAATGGATTATCCCAATAATATTGGTCTTATATAATTAATCCAATTATATTAGCCCAAAATATTTATTTGGACTAATATATTTAAAATATAATCCAAATTATTTATTGAATTTGAATTCAATAAATTTTATATGCCTACAAATGCCTCCTGCTTCAAGTCTTGTCGGATATATTTGTCAAATATTGAAAGACAAGGATTGAAGTATTACAACTAACACTCCTTTGTTTTCTTTTTCCAAGGAAAGTCATATTTTTGTTTACATCTCAATATGCAGCTTTCAAGATTAAGTAAACAAATCTTGAATCCAAATACCAGATGGATTCCCTTAGGCAAAATATACGTAAACATAACTTTTTGCTTATCATGGACTTGAGTCCAAGACCAAGTCACGTTGGTCTTGAATTGTTTCTCAAAAATAGTGCAATCTCCATTTAGAATCCAACTTCATTCAAATGCTTAGTTAGACCCCTACTTGAATTATGAAATACGCATATTACTATTCGAGCAGTAGTCAAATTAATACATTCCAGTTCAAGTTGGAAACTACTTCTTGGAGCCGCCTCAACAAGTGATCCCACATCGAAAGTTATTCTTTTAAGTCGTCTCTGCCATTCCTATATAAACTCATATGCTCGTATTTGTTAGCATCAATTCGCAGTATTTGCAAGCCACTTGAGTCTATTTTTTGTGGACTCGGAAGCATTAACGCGAATGTAATTTCTTCTTCTTTTCTTGTACTTTCTTCTTTGTTGTCTTTTTTTGTAGGTCAAGCGAGAAAGATATGTTCTTCTTCAATAAGATGATCCACACATGAAGAAGATAATCGTGGGGTGTGAGGGGATAAGTATTCATCCTTGCCCGAATATCGGAGAGATTACTCTCATGGCCCGACTACCGGAGAGATTACTCTCAAAATGACCCGATTCTTGGAGAGATTACTCTCAATGTGGCCTAATTCTTGGAGAGATTACTCTTAAAATGGCCCGATTCTTGGAGAGATTACTCTCAATGTGGCCCAATTCTTGGAGAGATGACTCTCAATGTGGCCCGATTCTTGGAGAGATTACTCTCAATGTGGCCCGATTCTTGGAGAGATTACTCTCAAAGTGGCTCGACTACTGGAGAGACCAACTTAAGGTGCAAAGGGACTCATATGTCCACCTTAAGATTGGAAAGTTATAGTTCCTTTTAAGGACAAACCCGCGAAAAGGCCAACTTAGGGTGCAAAGGGACTTATATGTCCACCTTAAGATTGGAAAGTTATAGTTCCTTTTAAGGGCAAACCCGCGAAGAGGCCAACTTAAGGTGCAAAGGGACTTATATGTCCACCTTAAGATTGGAAAATTATAAAGCTTCAACTCGAAGACGACATCAACTTGAATACTTGGAAAACCTTGAAGATTTGGCGGACTTTGCAGACTTCAACTCGAAGATTCGGAGGGCTTAAACAATTCAACTTTAAGATCGGCGAATTTGAAGACTGAAACTTGAAGACCGAAAGACTTGAAGACTTCATCTTGGGGGCTTAAATATTTCAACTTTAAGACCGACGAACTCGAAGACTTCAACTTTGAGACTTGGAGGGCCTAAATATTTCAACTTGAAGATCAGCGGATTTGAAGACTTCAACTTGAAGACCGACGTCGTTGAAGACTTCAACTTTGAGACTTGGAGGGCCTAAATATTTCAACTTGAAGATCAGCGGATTTGAAGACTTCAACTTGAAGACCGACGTGGTTGAAGGTTTCAACTTGGGGACTTCAACTTGAATACACTTGAAAACTTCAACTTGGAGACTTCGAGGGCTTAAATATTTCAGTTTCTCTTTTGCTTTACATTGTTCGACTTTTATCTTAGTCGCATAATTTTCAGCTTTACGTGTTTGTAACAAATGATTCATGTCTTGCCGTGGGAGAGTCCAGATAATGAACTATTTGATGACTTTAATATCTAAAATATATCCAATACTCAGAATCAAAAACCTTCAGAATCACGCCGGATAATATCTTGAAACCAACTTTAGATTTCACCATGTTAAAAATTTCAGATTTGCGTAGTCTCACCAAAAAATTCATATCTCGGTGTAGAAATATCGAAATTGCAAACCGTTTGATTTCAAGAAAACTAGACTTCAAGATTTAGCATATCCAAAATTCTCAATCAAACAACTTCAGAATCGTCCCAGATAATATTTTGAAATCAACTTTATATTGCACCACGCTATCAATTCCAGATTTGCGCAGTCTCACCAAAAAATTCATATCTCGGTGTAGAAATATCGAAATTGCAAACCATTTGCTTTAGAGAAAACTAGACTTCAAGACCTAGAATATATCCAAAATTCTCAATCAAACAACTTATGAATCGTCCCAGATAATATTTCGAAGTCAACTTTACATTGCACCACGCTATCAATTCTAGATTTGCGCAGTCTCACCAAAAAAAATTAATATTTTGGTGTAGGAACATCGAAATTAGAAGATGTCTTACTTGCCATCAATCAAAATTTAAGAGACATTATATGTCCACCTTAAGATTGGAAAGTTATAAAGCTTCAACTCGAAGACGATATCGACTTGAATACTTGGAAAACCTTGAAGATTTGGTGGACTTGAAGACATAGAGAATCCCTGGACTTCAATGCAAATACTTGGCATCCTCCTAAAATCGGCCCATCGAAGATATCAATTTACCATGGAGGGTTTCCCCCTTTAAATCAAATGAGGTCAAAGTTCAGTAGGAGGATGGCATTTCAGCTTGATCTTACATTCCTTTATACTTCATTCGAACAACAATTGGGCAATATGTATCTTTTGAACTTATGCGACTGAACTTAGAATGAAACTCTAAGATGCCTACGTACCTCGGTAAAGAGGATCAAGTCATATCGTAGTTCAGACTGGGTAGATTTTTTTTTTACGTCTTAACTTTTGACTAGGCCGCCTCTTTCGAGGTTTTCAACCTAGCGGATTTTTTTAGGGGAGCATACACAGTTTAGACTCATGCGGGCCAGGAGTGTAGCAACATGCAGTTTAGGCTCGTGCATCAAGGAGCATCATGACTTGCAGTTTAGGCTCATACGTTGAGGAGCGTCATGACTTGCAGATTAGGCTCGTACGTCGAGGAGCCTCATGACATGCAGTTTAGGTTCGTGCATCAAGGAGCGTTATGACTTGCAGTTTAGGCTCGTACGTCGAGGAGCATTATGACTTGCAGTTTAGGCTCGTACGTCGAGGAGCATCATGACTTGCAGTTTAGGCTCGTACGTCGAGGAGCATCATGACTTGCAGTTTAGGCTCGTACGTCGAGGAGCATCATGACTTGAAGTTTAGGCTCGTACGTCGAGGAGCATCATGATTTGCAATTTAGGCTCGTACGTCGAGGAGCATCATGACTTGCAGTTTAGGCTCGTACATCGAGGAGCATTATGACTTGCAACTTCATGGATAATACTTCTTCAAAAGCATGACTTGAAGTTTAGGCTCGTACGTCGAGGAGCATCATGATTTGCAATTTAGGCTCGTACGTCGAGGAGCATCATGACTTGCAGTTTAGGCTCGTACATCGAGGAGCATTATGACTTGCAACTTCATGGATAATACTTCTTCAAAAGCTTGTCATTGATAGGGCCGATTCTCATACCATCTGCATCAACCAGCTTGTAAGCCCCACTTGAATAAGCTTCGTGTACGACATATGACCCATCCCATTTTGAAGTGAACTTCCCTACAGGTTTATGGGAAGTAATTATGGGTCTTCGTATGGCAAGGACATAATCTCCTACTTGAAAGGATCTCGGACGAACTCTTTTATTGAAGGCGCGAGACTATCGAGCTTGATAACATTCAAGACTCTATTGAGCTTCCAATCTCTTTTCATCAAGAGCTTCCAACTCTGCTAATCGAAGTCGAGCATTTTCTTCATCAGTGATCCCTTCTTGAATAGCCAGTCGTAACGAAGGTATTTGACGCTCAAGTGGCAAGACGACTTCGACTCCATAAATGAGTGAATAAGGAGTCGTCTGTGTTGGCGTGCGATGAGTCGTTCTATATGCCCATAGAGCTTCTTCCATACGGTCATTCCAATCTCGTTTGGATTTGGAGACAACTTTCTTTAACAAGTTGCATAGAGTCTTGTTGAATGCCTCAGCTAGACCATTGGCAGCATCATTGTACATCGAAGAGTTACGTTGCTTGAAGCCAAAGAGATCACAAATCCTGTTCATCAACCTATTATCGAATGGCTTTCCATTATCCGTTATTATGTAACGAGGAATGCCAAAGCGATAAATAATGTTTACTCGGATGAAACTTGCAACATTTTCCTTTTTTACTTCCTTAGGAGCAATAGTTTCAGCCCATTTTGAGAAGTAGTCAGTTGCAGCCAAGATGTATAGGTGCCCACAAGAGGACTTTGGCAGTGGTCCAACAACATCCAATCCCCAAGCGTCAAATGACCAGGATACAGTCGGGTGCAACACTTCAGGAGGTTGATGAATAAAATTTGCATGGAATTGACAAGCCTTGCATCTTCGAGCATAGTCCAAGCAATCTTTTACCATCGTTGGCCAATAATATCCCATCCTTTTTATATGGAAGTGGAGCTTTGGTCCGGACTGGTGTGACCCACATACCCCAGAATGTCCCTCTTGCAAAGCTTGGAGAGCTTCTTCTTCTTCTAGGCATCGCAAGAGTACTCCCTCGAACGACCTTCTGGATACTTATAGTAAAGGAAGCGAGGTGCACGACGACGGATTTCAGTCCTTCGCCTCGGATTTTCTAGAAGTATACCATAGCATAAGTAGTCGATAATGGGTTCGCCATTCTTCTTTCTCAACTTCAGAAACAGCAACAAAATGCTTAAGTTCGTTATCTTCACCATCGACCTCATTTGGCGGCGGTACTACCCATTTTTGGCAGACGGTAACTTGCACTTGGTTAGGCACGACTAATGATGAAGCTAGAGAAGCTAAAGCATTAGTCTTCTTATTTTCTTTCCTTGGTACATACTAAATAGTCACATCGCTGAGCCACCCCATCAACTTTTTTGCGTAATCATGACATGGGCGTAGTTCAGGCTTCTTGACCTCGTAACTACCCAAAAGCTGATTGACCACTAACTGAGAGTCACCAAAGACTTGCAATTGCGATTGTTTCATATCAACGGCTATTTCAAGCCCAAGTATTAATGCTTGATATTCAACAACATTGTTGGAATAGAGTTGTGTCAAGGTGAAGGAGTAGGGCAAGACTTCACCTTGAGGAGTGACAAATACTACGCCAGCCCCGGCTCCCCCACGATGCGCAGCACCATCAAAGTACATCTTTCATGGAGGTTGAACTTCAACGACCATTGCGTCCTCATCAGGTAGTTCATCAGTTAGCTCTCAGTCATCAGGTATCGGATGATCTGCCAAGAAGTCTGCCAATGCTTGTCCTTTTACAGCCTTTTGAGGGATGTACAAAATCTCAAATTGTTGAAATTGGAGGTACCATCTCGCTAGTCGATCACTAAGAACAGGTTTTGACATCACGAACTTGATGGGATTTGCTTTAAAAACAAGACGGACAACATGAACTTGAAAGTAGTGCTTCAACTTTTGAATTGAGAAGACTAGCGCCAAGCACAACTTTTCAATTGGCGAATAGTTCAACTCATTAGGTGTCATCATCCTGCTCAAGTAGTAAAGAGAGTTTTCTTTCCCCTCACTATTTTCTTGGGCCAACAGTGCTCCAACAGACCTTTCCTGCGCCGCAATGTATAGTATCAATGGCTTTCCTGGTATAGGAGCTGCTAAAACTGGAGGCTTCATCAAGTAGGTTTTGATACTTTCGAAGGCATTGCTACAAGCTTGATTCCACTTGAAAGGAACGCCTTTCTTCATGAGGTGACTAAATGGTTGGTACCTTCCAGCCGGGTTTGATATGAATCTTCTAAGGTATGCTAGCTTTCCTTGTAGACTTTTCAATTCATGGATATCTTGAGGCTCAGGCATTTTCAAAATGGCATCCACTTTGGCTTGATCAATTTCGATCCCTCGATGTCGGACAATGAAACCAAGGAACTTTACAGAAGTAACTTCAAAGGCACATTTCAACGGATTCATCCTAAGTTGGTACCTCCGGAGCAATTCAAATATCATCCTCAAGTTTTTCATGTGGTTGCCCTTCTCTCTTGATTTCACCACCAAGTCATCAACACAGCATTCGACATTCTTGTGGAGAAGATCGTCGAAAATATTCTGCATAGCCCTTTGGTAAGTAGCACCAGCATTCTTCAAGCCAAAAGGCATTACCTTGTAGCAATAAATACCCTTGGGGTGCGAAACACAGTAAGCTCTTCATCTTTTGGTGTCATGCAAATTTGGTTATAGCCCGACGAACCATCCATGAAAGATATTGCCTCGTAACCAGTAGTAGCATCGATCATCAGCTCTGGAATAGGAAGCGGGAATTTGTCTTTGGGACATGCATTATTGAGGTCCGTGAAGTCAACGCATACTCGAATTTGGCCATTCTTCTTCCTTACAGGGACAATACTTGAAACCCATGTTGGGTATTTAACTTCCCGAATAAATCCAGCTTTAATGAGTTTGTTAACTTCAGTTTCAATTAGGGGAACCAAGTCCGGCCTAAAACGCCTTTGAGCTTGTTTAACAGGGCGAGCACCATTTTTGACTACAAGGTGATGGACTGCTACTTTTGGGTCCAAGCCAGGCATCTCTTTGTAACTCCAAGCAAAGACATCCCTGAATTCTTTGAGTAACTCAATATAAGTGCTCTCTTTATCAGCTTCTAGTAAAACACTTAGATAGGTGGGTCTTGGTTCCTCATCGGTGCCAAGGTTAACTTCTTTTAAGGCATCAACTGTCGTCTTCACTCCTTCTTCAAGTTCAGGTGGAGCATCTTTCACATATTCATCTTCTTGAGGGTCCCCGTCATTGAAGGATATGTGATAACACGACGAAACATCCTCCAATTCCGCATTATCTCCCATCGAAGACGAAACACCATTCTCGCCTTGTACAATGACATGATACGAAGAACCTACACTTTCTTCATCTTCGTCACATTCCTTAGTGTAGACCACAGTGTATGGCTTTACCTTCAATACTTCTTTACATGAAACCACCAATTTTGTTTGTCACCTCATTCTGGAAGGAACCAAACTTTGGAAATCCTTAGAGATCTCCTGAATTTCGGGTGAAGCGGGTGTTCTTGTATTTCGATGATTTATCTGGAACTTATTCCCCTTATTTAATGGACCCAATCTCTCAAATACAGAAGTTCTCACAGTTGATTTTCCAAGCTGATCAAAGACAGAAGGCCTGTTAGAAGCGGCAAATTCCTCTTCTACACTGATATAATTGCTACTCGCCCTTCTTATTGAGATGTGCACTGGTGACAGTTGCTTGTATCCCAGACCTTCATGTGGTTGCCTCGTTGCAGCTTCTGATGGGAGCTTCCCTAACTTTGACGGCTCATTGGGATTGTATCCAGCTTTTGCAAATAGCTTGTAAGCGTTAGGATCAAAACCTTCACCTGTTCGCTTTGTAGGGAGTGCCACATTCTGCAAACGATTTTGGGCTATAAACCCTGCAAGCGGCTTTGAGGACAACTTTACTGCCTCAATTTGTTTTACCGGAAGAGTTAACTCCCTTAGCGTCTTGGTTTGGAGATTATGTGATCCGCCCTCGTCTTTTTACCTTTTAGGGACATATTGGAGCGCGGGACTTACTTTCTTTCCATAAGATGCAATACCCCCTTTATGAGATTTATTCACGTTGGCGGGTACCTCCTCAGTAACAGTTTTGGCTTTACCAATAGTCACATCAACTCTTTTAGTTATGGGTTCGTCATTCTTGCTTTTCTTACCATCATCAACTTTCAGCTCCTTCACAATGCGGTTCTTAAAGTAGAACTTTGGATCGGCAAAGTGTGACTCAGCCTCGGTGAATGGCTCATCATCAGCAACTACCGTCTTCTCGACTTTACCCTCATAGTATTTTAAACATTGATGGTAGGTAGATGAAACTACTTTATTTTCATGTATCCAAGGCCTCCCAAGCAAAACATTGTATGAAGTCTTCGCGTCGATCACATGCAGCCATGCACTTGATTGCATATCTTCATTAGTGATTCCCAGCCTGATCGCGCCTATGGCTCTTTGCCCCCCTTGGTTGAATCCTTGGATTATCACACGACTTTTTGAGAGTTCCTTCATGGGAATACCAAGTTCTTTCATAGCGTGGATTGGCAAAATGTTCACTGAGGATCCTCCATCAACCAAAATCCGATTTATCCTTTCATCGCGCATATAGCCAACCATGTACAATGGGCGGTTATGAGGAGTGTCACCTAGCAAAAGATCGTCATTTGTGAACGTGACCTTTTCCTCACAAGCATTAACTTCTTGAGGAGTGGACTCGATGGGCTTTTCCGAAGATGGTGCCAATGGTAGGTCATCACTCTTTTCTTCCCCTTTGTCAGCATGGCAACAAGAGGCATCAATGCCCTCATGGGAAATCTTCGTGCGGAACCAACTTGGTAAAAACTCCTCCAAGGTCATTGGATTTCGTGGATTTTAAGAATGGTGCATCTCCACTTTTGCTTTCTTTAAATGCCTAACTGAATTCTTTTTCGTTGGTTTTTTTACCATCATCTTCCTTGTTGGTTGTTCTATTGATTCTTTTCGTGGGATCCTTTTGTGGTGCCTACGACGAGTCACCAATGTCCAACCTTCATCGTCATCAGGTTGATTGACTTCAGCTTTGTCGCTCTCCAGTAATTCTTCATCTTTACTTTCTTTAAAACCACATAAGTCATCCGGACTGAATGAGCCAAAGGTGATAGAGACTTGGTTTGCGCTTGCTTTCTCATCTTCAAGCACGATCTTCTTTTCGCGAGCCAAATCCATGACTTTATCCTTGAAGACAAAGCACTTCTCCAGAGGGTGGCTTACAAGTCGGTGATATTTGCAGTAGTTCAGGTTATTTGTTTTCCCAGCTTCATTTGGTCGCTTCATCTCCGGAAGCTCAATGAGATTTTACTCGAGGAGTTCTTCGAAAATGGCTGGCACATTAGAATCCAGGAATGGGTACTCTTTTTCCTGCATTTCTTTTAGAGTCAACTTTCCACTTGGCTTGTCTTGAAAAGAAGTGGATTTCATACTCTGCTTCTTGCTCACCTTCGTCGTGAACTTCATAGGTGACGTATTGACATTCATAGCTTCTTTGCTTTCAGACTTGGGTATGAACTTTCCCCACTTCCTAACTTCTTGCTTGTCATTCACTTTGCGAGGTTCATAGATGGGTAGCCTTTCATTTCCAGTGGAGGCCATGCTCAATTCCATGTCATGTGCACGAGTTGCAAGTTCTTCAAATGTGCTAGGCTTGATACTTTGCAAGATGTAGCGCAATACCCAATGCATGCCTTGGATGCACATCTCTATGCCTGAAGCTTCACTAAGCCTGTCTTTGCAGTTGAGGCTTGCATTCCTCTAACGATTGATAAAGTTGATAACTGGTTCCCCTTTTCGTTGACGAGTATTTGTAAGCTCTATCATACTCACCGTGCGTCTTGTGCTATAAAAGCGATTGAGGAACTCTTGCTCTAGTTGATCCCAGTTGTCAATAGATCCAGCCTCGAGGTCCGTGTACCAGTCAAAAGCATTTCCTTTTAGCGAGCGGACAAACTGCTTGATGAGGTAATCTCCATAAGTTCCAGCATTATTGCACGTCACCACGAAGTGCGCAATATGTTGCTTTAGGTTACCTTTACCATCAAACTATTGAAACTTCGGAGGTTGATAGCCAGCAGGCATCTTCAACATATCGACCATTGCAGTGTACGACTTTGCATATGTAAGGGAGAATTTGGCAGCAACTTCATATTTGTTCTTAATGGTTCCTTCGATGAACTCCTTCAGTTGATCGATTGGAATCATCCCTTCAGATGAGACAGGGATAGCCTTAGTGGACGATGCTTGTCTTGGGGAAAGTCACTCTCTAGAACTTCTGGGAGCTTGCTGGGTGTATGGGTAGATTCTTCTTTCATCAAGATTCCCACCCTATCTGTTAGCTTGTCAATTCTAGCCTCTCGATTTTGCGTGCATTTGGTCAAGCCAACGATTGCTTCCGTCAAGTTTGCCAACTGCTCCTCCATAGATGAAGTGTTTGTCACCATGGCTTGCATGATTGTCGTGGATGACGGAGAGTAGCATGGATTTTCACACAGATTGATCCTTGACTAGCTCACGCTATATGGTGTAAGTGGGGAGGATCCATCACTTGAAGCATCATCATCTTCCTTCACAGTAGAGTGCTTGGAGCCGGAGAGGTCAAGCAGAGCAAGAGTTTTCTAGATCTTTTCAGCAACATCGCTTCCTCCTTCAGATGCGTTTGTGGAAGATCTTGCTCCTTGTGGGGATGAAGATCCGAAAACAGGGGTTGATACGGACGACACTTGGGGTGCTTGTTGTCCTAAAGAGATTGCTTTGCTCCTCGTAACTGGTCCGAAGCTTCCAAAGGTGACATCGAGAATGCTTTCCACATCAGCATAGAACCTGGAGTTAGCAGCCTTGGTGGATGTTGATCTGGAGTTGATTTTCTTCGAAGCCATTTCAATGTTCTTGAACTTTGGTGATTGAAAAGTTGAGATGAGAGGTAGAGATTGTCCCACTGGGCGTGCCAGAATTTGTAGACAATAAATTTGGTTTGAGAAAATAAAATCAAGACCGAAAAATATCGCAACAATCGTAGTATTTGATTTCAAATAATATGAGTGTACAATCTCTATGAATCCTCTGATTCTACTTTTCAATAGTAAATAAATTCAAGGGCCTTTGAGCTTGATCTTGAATATGTATTTGTAACCTCGAATGATGATCTTGTTCTTGAGCTTGAGCTTGAGCTTGATTGCTTGAAATTGACCTTGATTTGTTCTTCGTTCTTGAACTTGCACTTGATTTCTTGAACTTGAACTTAAAGCCTGAAACTTGTGGGGGAATTTGCAGCGTTTGATCCACGAGCTCTTTCTTGCTTCTTGTTATAACTTCTGGTCTCCTTTCTGAGTTATGAAGACCCCTATTTATAGTTGTGGAAGGGAAGAGTTGTGATAAGAACAAACTCTTTCCGACCAATCAAATTGAAGTGTGACATGACCGCATTTGATTGGCCAGAACATGTCAACTTGCACACGTGGCGCGATTTCGTTGGCCTTTTAGTGTGACTGGGCATGCCTTGTCATTTTGACACATGGCACGATCCTATTGGCTCTTTCGTTTGACTTGGCGCGCCACATCATTTGACACGTGGCACCAAACTGGGCCTCTAAGAAGATGACATCTTGGGCTTAATTAAGTGGGCTCATCACTTTAGCCCAATTAAATGGGCTAGCCCAATAATATTGGTCTTATATAATTAATCCAATTATATTAGCTCAAAATATTTATTTGGACTAATATATTTAAAATATAATCTAAATTATTTATTGAATTTGAATTCAATAAATTTTATATGCCTACACATTAATTTTTCTTTTATGTGTAGTTGACTTCCATATTTATTAGAGTTGGAAATAGAGGTGATACACTTATTTCAAATTGGCATACTCTGCGGTGTGGTTGATTTGGATCGCCAAAAGGCCATACCCACTCATTTATATATTGAATCAGGTCAGATATTGGATATTCTTTAGTGCCTACTGCCTACTATATATAACTTCCTATGACATATACAAGGTGACATTTGTCAAACAATGATAGGATTAAATTGTATTGCGGAAAAACAATGTCCTAAAATGAGTTAAAACAACTCACAAATGAAAACTTGCACTAATTTGTCTAACAAGGATAGGATTAAATTGTCTATGGTTGGCATTTCGAGAGATTTGGTTGAGAATTGGAAAAAAAAAAATTATTGACGTTGAAGTTAGAAAAAGGTATTTGGAAGTTGAAGTTATATTTGTACATGAAAATAAAGTTAAAATTTTGTTAGTGAAAACTTCAAAAAGCTTGAAAACTCCCTAAAATCAATTTTTCAAACTTCAAATTCTATATTTCAAATTTGAAGTTGAATAATGGATGAATTTAATAAACAGCCAGTTATTTGATACAATCTCCAAATATTATTTCAAATTTTAAAACTAAAATCTATAGCCAAACGGGTTTGCATGCTCAGTGAAATTGTAATTGTATATAGCATTTGGAAATACAATTACTTTTTTTTATTATCTCAATTTAATGTAGCCCTATGTTTAATACAATTAATGTTGTCCACAACTATGTTATCGATCAAAGTAGCGTGAACAAAAATGAAATCTTTCCACGCAATTGGTAGATGCCAAGTAGCAAACAAACTTGTGGACTGTAAAATTCTGTACTAGACTGTTAGTTTTGAATCTCGTGGTACTGTTTCAATCAGTTACTAGTAAGTAACATCTGAACATTAGCAAATTATCACACGTGTCTCACATGATTTGTAGTAACTATTCTGTTGAAATGTACAAATAGGGTGTTGTTACAAATATATTATATTATGGATATTCATTTAGTACTCCGTTGTAAATAAGCTTCTTGAAGAAGCTTATCCATATGAGACTCCACCGTAAATATGTTTATCTATTTAGTACTCTATTGGAAATAAGCTTTCTGAAGAAACTTATCACTTTGGTACCCAGTTATGGATAAATATTACCCTCGGTAGAAGATTATCCATACCGGGTATAATAAGCTTATCCTTTCAGTACCTAGTTATGGATAAATATTACCTTCGGTAGAAGATTATTCATACCGGCTATAATAAGCTTATCCTTTCAGTACCCAGTTATGGATAAGCATTACCCCCGGTAGAAGATTATCCATACCGGGTATAATAAGCTTATCCTTTCAGTACCCAGTTATGGATAAACATTACCCCCGGTAGAAGATTATTCATATCGGGTATAATAAGCTTATCCTTTCAGTACTCCGTTATGAATAAACATTGCTCTCAGTAGAAGATTATCCATATATGATATAGTAGCAGCTTACACAGCAACTTCCTTTCTTCTATAAATAGAAGAGATTTCAGTTCATTATGTATATCAGTTTGAATTCGAATAATATAACAGTTTCTCTCTATACTTGTCTTTACTTTACAGTCTTTATTTTATAACACGTTATCAGCACGAGACTCTGACATCTCGAGCAAATACTTTGAAAGTATTAGAGGTAAGAACTTTCTTTTCCTAAATAATGTCAAATCTTTCTAAACTTGAATTTGTAGCCCTGGATATATCGGGCAAAAGCTACATGTCTTGGGTGCTTGATGCTGAAATTCATCTTGATGCGATGGGTCTGGCAGACACCATCAAGAATAAAAATCAGGCATCAAACCAAGACCGTGCCAAATTAATGATATTCCTACGCCATCACCTTGATGAGGGCCTAAAAATGGAATATCTCACTATTAAAGATCCAGTCATATTGTGGAATAATTTGAAAGATAGATATGACCACCTGAAGATGGTCGTTCCTCCACAGGCACGTTATGATTGGACTCATCTAAGGCTACAAGATTTTAAATCTATTAGTGAGTATAATTCTGCTATGTTCAGAATTATTTCTCAATTGAAATTATGTGGTGATAATATTACTGATCATGATATGTTGGAGATAACTTTCACCACTTTTCATGCCTCGAATATGCTCCTGCAGCAGCAATATCGAGAGATGAGATTTAAAAAGTATTCTGAACTTATCTCACATCTTCTTATAGCAGAGCAACATAATGGGCTATTAATGAAAAATCATGAAAGCCGACCTATTGGTTCTTGTCCATTCCCTGAAGTGAATGAGACGAACTTCCACCAAGCTAAACGTGGAAGAGGTCGTGGCCCCAGTCGTGGTCATGGTCGTGATCGGGGAAGAAACCCCAATCATGGTAATAATAATGCACCAAAGAAGCCTCCTCACCACCAGCAGTGGAAAAGGAAGGAACAAAAGCATAAAGCGGTGCAAGCGCCAAATGCAGAAAATGCATGCTATAAATGTGGAGGAAAAGGGCACTGGTCACGTACCTGTCGTATGCCAAGGCACCTGGTTGAGCTTTATCAAGCCTCCCTGAAGAAGACAGAGAAAAATGCTGAAGCAAATTTTATTTCTGAAGATAATTTAGACTTCATGCATTTGGATGTAGCTGATTACTTTGCACTCCCAGAAGGAGAAACAAGTCATGTAATCGGTAGTGAATCTATAGAAATGTAAATATTTTAATTTTTGTTGTTTGTAATAGATAGTATGGTTATGTAATTGTTGTACATAAATAAAAGTTATGCTTTGATAATGATGTTTACTATAATATATTTTATTTATGTTATTTTGAAGAATATGGATAACCCTCAAATTATGTTTGGATCAAAGACAAATCATGAAGATATTTGTGTTATTGATAGTGGAACAACTCATGCCATATTCAACGATCAGAAATACTTTTCTTATTTGCATAAGGAAAAAGTAAATGTTTCAATAATTTCTGGTAATATAAGTTTGATTGAAGGCTCTGGAAGAGCCATAATATTTTTGTCTAAGGGAACAAAACTTATTATAGACAATGCATTGTTCTCCTCCAAGTCCCGAAGAAACTTGTTGAGTTTTATAGATATCCGCCGAAATTGGTATCATATTGAGACAATAGATGAAATGAACAGGGAATATCTTTGTATTACAAAGAATATTTCTGGCCAGAAATGCATTGTAGAAAAGTTACCAACTTTATCTTCTGGCTTATACTATTCAAAAATTAGTACAATTGAAGCACACTCTATAGTAAACCAGAAGTTTACAGATTCAAATACTTTTGTGCTTTGGCATGGCCGTTTGGGCCATCCCGGATCAATAATAATGAGACGAATTACTGAAAATTCGAGTGGGCATCTATTAAAGAACTTGAAGATTCTTACAAATGACGAATTTTCTTGTGATGCTTGTTATCAAGGAAAAATGATCACTAGACCATCACCAATGAAGGTTGGTATTGAATCCCCTGCCTTTTTAGAGCGTATACATGGGGATATATGTGGACCTATTCACCCACCAAGTGGATTGATTAGATATTTTATGGTCCTAATAGATGCATCTTCAAGATGGTCTCATGTGTGCCTACTATCATCTCGCAACCTGGCGTTTGCAAAGCTATTAACCCAAATAATTCGATTAAGGGCACAATTCCCAGATTATCCTATAAAGGCTATTCGCCTTGATAATGCTGGAGAATTCTCATCTCAAGTTTTTGATGATTATTGTCTATCCGTTGGGATAAAAGTTGAACATCCTGTAGCTTATGTTCATACTCAAAATGGTCTTGCAGAGTCATTTATTAAACGCCTGCAATTGATAGCAAGACCACTACTTATGAAAACAAAATTGTCCACTACTGCTTGGGGCCATGCTATCTTGCATGCAGCATCACTTATCCGTCTCAGACCGACACATTATAATAAATATTCTCCGTCACAATTAGTTTTTGGTCATGAACCAAATATTGCCCATCTACGAATTTTCGGATGTCCTGTATATGTGTCAGTAGCACCACCACAACGTAGTAATATGGGACCACAAAGAAGGATAGGAATATATGTTGGGTTTGAATCACCCTCTATTATTCGCTATCTTGAACCATTGATAGGAGATTTATTTACTGCTCGATTTGCAGATTGTCGGTTTGATGAAACAAATTTTCCACAATTAGAGGGAAAGAAAAAGGAAATCAAAAGAGAAATTGTGTGGACAATTTCATCATTATCTCACTTTGATCCCCGTACTCCTATATGTAATCAAGAGGTCCAGAAGATCATCCATTTACAGAATATAGCAAATCAAATGCCAAACGCATTTACTGATTTGAAAAGGATAACTAAGTCACATATTCCAGCAGAGAATGTGCCTATCCGAATTGATGTCCCAGTAGGACCATCTACTAGCATGAGAGCTAGTGAACCTAAAGCACGCCTGAAGCGTGGTAGGCCTTTGGGTTCTAAGGATCGAAATCCTCGAAAAAGAAAATCGACAAATGATCAAAACGATACTATGAAGGGATCTCCTGAAGAGACCCAAAATCTGATTAGTTCTGAGATTCCTGAAGAAATCAATAAACCCGAAGCTCATGTGAGTGAAGAACTTTTAATAAGTTTGATCTGTGATGAGATTAATTTAAATCGATATGAAATAGTGGTGGATAATATTTTTGCATATAATGTTGCACTTAATATTATGCAAGATAGTGAGGATCTTGAACCTCGATCTGTCGAAGAATGTCGACAAAGATCTGATTGGCCAAAATGGCAAGAGGCAATTCAATCGGAATTGAAGTCACTTGCTAAAAGAGAGGTCTTTGGACCAGTAGTCCAAACACCTGCTGGTATAAAACCAGTTGGTCATAAATGGGTTTTTGTGCGAAAAAGGAATGATAAAAATGAAGTTGAAAGATACAAAGCTTGCCTTGTTGCACAAGGATTCTCACAACGACCTGGAGTCGATTTTGATGAAACATATTCACCTGTTATGGATGCCATAACATTTCGATATCTCATCAGTTTAGTACTACATGAAAAGCTTGAAATACATCTAATGGATGTAGTTACAACTTATCTATACGGTTCACTTGATAATGAAATTTATATAAAAATCCCTGAAGGATTTAAAATTCCTGAAGCAAAATCTCAGGAAATGTATTCAATCAGATTACAAAGATCTTTGTACGGTTTAAAGCAATCTGGGCGCGTGTGGTATAATCGCCTTAGTGAATATTTGCTGAAAGAAGGTTACATAAATGATGTTATTTGTCCATGTATTTTTATAAAGAAAATGGCATCAGAATTTGTTATATTTGCTGTTTATGTTGATGACATAAATCTTGTTGGAACTCCAGAAGAGCTCCAAAAGGCAATTGAATATCTTAAGAAAGAATTTGAGATGAAAGATCTTGGAAAGACAAAACTTTGTCTTGGTCTGCAAATTGAACATTTAGTAGACGGGATCTTTATCCATCAATCTGCCTATACAGAAAGGGTCTTAAAACGCTTTTATATGGACAAAGCGCACCCATTGAGTACACCAATGGTTGTTCGATCACTTGAAGTAAATAAGGATTTGTTCCGACCTCCAGAAGAGGACGAGGAACTCCTTGGTCCCGAAATACCCTATCTCAGTGCAATTGGTGCACTAGTATCTTGCTAATGCTACAAGGTTTGACATAGCATTTTCTGTTAATTTACTAGCAAGATATAGTTATTCTCCTACACGGAGACATTGGAACGGGATTAAGCATATATTGCGATATTTAAAGGGAACTCTTGATATGGGTTTGTTTTATGCTAATAAAGATAGTGCAGACCTTGTTGGTTATGCAGATGCATGTTATTTATCTGATCCCCATAAAGCTCGATCTCAAACCGGCTACGTATTTACATATGGAGGTACTGTCATATCTTAGCGCTCCACAAAGCAATCTATTGTTGCTACTTCTTCAAATCACGCCGAGATAATAGCTATTCATGAAGCAAGTAGGGAATGCGTATGGTTGAGATCAATAATTCATTTTATTCGAGAAAAATATGGTTTGGAATGTGAGAAAAGACCCACAATTTTATACGAAGACAATGTTGCATGCATAGCCCAATTGAAGGGAGGATTTATAAAAGGAGATAGAACGAAGCACATTTCACCAAAATTATTCTACACACACGATCTTCAGAAAAGTGATGACATTGATGTGCAACAAATCCGTTCAAGTGATAATCCAGCAGATTTATTCACTAAATCTTTGCCAACTTCAACTTTTGAGAAGATGGTATACAAGATTGGAATGCGGAGACTCAAATATTTGAAACAAGGTTTTCATCAGGGGAGTAAAATACGCGATGCACTCTTTTTCCCTTACTAAGGTTTTTTCCCATGGGGTTTTCCTTATAAGGTTTTTAATGAGGCACCTAGCAATGCGTCTTACTAAATATGTGTACTCTTTTTCCTTCACTGAGATTTTTTCCCACGTGGTTTTTCCTAGTAAGGTTTTAATGAGGCACATTATCTTTTAATGAACATCTAAGGGGGAGTGTTATAAATATATTATATTATGGATGTTCATTTAGTACTCCGTTGTCAATAAGCTTCTTGAAGAAGCTTATCCATATGGGACTCTACCGTAAATATGTTTATCTATTTAGTACTCTATTGGAAATAAGCTTCCTAAAGAAGTTTATCACTTCGGTACCCGGTTATGGATAAATATTACCCCCGGTTGAAGATTATCCATACCGGGTATAATAAGCTTATCCTTTCAGTACCCAGTTATGGATAAACATTACCTCCGCTAGAAGATTATCCATACCGGGTATAATAAGCTTATCCTTTCAGTACCCAGTTATGGATAAACATTACCCCCGATAGAAGATTATCCATATCGGGTATAATAAGCTTATCCTTTCAGTACCCAGTTATGGATAAACATTACCCCCGGTAGAAGATTATCCATATCGGGTATAATAAGCTTATCCTTTCAGTACTCCGTTATGGATAAACACACCCCCAATTGCTTAGGGGTCGCACTCTGTCCCGCTTGGTGGACGAAATCTTCTCTCCTTTTAGAATTCTTTCTCCCACACACCTTTTTTGCCCTCTTTCACCGAGGAGGAAAGAATAATCTTCCAAGCGGACAGAGACAAAAATTTTGCTCTCAGTAGAAGATTATCTATATCTGGTATAGTAGCAGCTTACACAACAACTTCGTTTCTTCTATAAATAGAAGAGATTTCAGTTCATTATGTACATCAGTTTGAATTCGAATAATATAACAGTTTCTCTCTATACTTGTCTTTACTTTACAATCATTATTTTATAACAGGTGCCAGAAACATGATATATAATGGAGACGTAAGTCATATTAACTCTTCAAAAAGCAATTACGTGGCATAGTAGGGCTTCATTATAATAATAATAATAATAAATAAATAAATAAATAAATAAATAAATATGCTTGGCATGCGATTTCCAAATAAGATTATATTTCCCCTGTAACTCCAAAATTTCAAGTTAAGCAGATGAAAGCATACAGTGCTGGATCTAAAATTTGTAAGTCAATAAAATTTGAGTTGAAAGAACAATTTTTAAAATATGAATTTGATTATTGATATGAAATAAAAGCAATTTAGTAAAACATGAACAAGAAATAAAAGCAATTTAGTAAAACATGAACAAGAAATAGAGATAGAGAGAAGGAAGAGATTTTCTTCTTCAATTGTGTGTATTTTCCTATCTATTACAAGGCCTTTATATAGGCATGAAAAGTGAAGAAAATATGTCATGGAATATGTCATTGAACATAGAAAATATGTCATTGAATATGTCATTAAGCATTTGACATGAAGATCATGGAGGAAGAGTAGACATCCACCATAATATGATATTTATCATAACACTCCCCCTTGGATGTCTATAAATAATGTGCCTCGTTAAAACCTTATTAGGAAAAAACCCTATGGGAAAAAAAAATTTAATGAAGGAAAAAGAGTACACATATATACCTTTTGGCTGCCTCGTTAAAAACCTTGCAAGGAAAACCCGGTGGGACAAAATCTTATAAGGAAAAAAGAGTACACTGCGTATTAACTCCCCCTGATGAGAGCATCAGTTCACATCCTTCAGCCTTCGCATCCCAATCTTGTACACCAGTTTCTTGAAGGTTGACGTCAATAGAGATTTGGTGAACAAATCAACCATATTATCACTTGAACGAATCTGTTGCACATTGATATCACCATTCTTTTGAAGATCATGTGTGAAAAATAACTTTGGTAAAATATGCTTTGTCTTATCTCCTTTTATGAATTATCCCTTCAATTGGACTATGCATGTTGCATTGTCTTCATACAAAATTATGGGTAGTTTGTCACACTTCAAACCATATTTGTCTCGGATAAGATATATTATAGACCTCAACCAAATACATTCTCGACTTGCTTCATGAATAGAAATTATCTCAGCATGATTAGAAGAAGTAGCCACGATTGATTACTTAGTCGATCGCCAAGATATGACAGTGCCTCCACATGTAAACACATAGCATGTTTCAGATCAAGCCTTGTGTGTGTCAGATAAATACTCTATATTGGCATAACCAACAAGATCGGGATTGCAATCATTGCCATAAATAAGCCCACATTGATAGTCCCTTTTAGATAACACAATATGTGTTTGATTTCACTCCAATGTCTCCTTGTAGGAGCAGAGATATATCTTGTTAAGACATTAACTGAAAATATTATGTCACGCCTTTTAGTGTTAGCAAGATACATTAGTGCATCAATTGCACTCAAATATGGTACTTCAGGACCAACAAGTTCTTCATTATTTTTATGAGATCGGAATGGATCTTTATTTATATCGAGTGATCTCACAACCATCAGGGTACTAAATGGATGTGTTTTATCCATATAAAATCGGTTTTAAAATTTTTTCAGTGTATGCTGATTGATTGATAAAAATTTCATCTTTCATATACTCAATTTGTAGACCAAGACAAAATTTTGTCTTTCCAAGATCTTTCATTTCAAATTCTTTCTTTAAACAGTTTACTGCTTTAGGAAGCTGCCTGGGAGTTGTAATGATATTTGAATCAACATACACAAAGATTATAACAAATTCAAATCCAGATCTTTTTTATAAAGATACAAGGACAAATTGAATCATTCTTGTACCCTTCATTCAATAGGTACTCACATAGGCGATTATACCACATGCGCCTTGATTGTTTCAATCCGTATAAGGATTTTTGAAGCTTTATTTAATAGATTTCTTGGAAACATTAATATGCTTCAGAACAATTTTAATCCTTCAATGATTTCCATTATACGCATATCAAGTTTTCATGTATTGCCAGATTAAAACTTGAAATAATTATATCCACCATAAGAGAACATGTCTCCATATAATCAATGTGAGGATATTTACTAATTTTCTTGTATCACAAGTCGTCTTTATGTCTATCGACATGAACTTTTTGCACAAGAACACATTTATACCTCCATTGGCTTTATACTTTCAGGTGTTGGGACTATCCGCCCAACTTCACATTTTTCAAGTGAAGTCAATTTTCATTGCATATTTTTCATTTGGCCAATCGTTTATCTATCCAAATTTCATGACAGATTTGAGCTCAAGATCCTCGTCAATATTAATAATATTGAGCGCTACATTATGTTAACAATATCGTCGACGATCATTTTATATCGGTTCAATTATTACACAATAAAGACATAACTTATTGAGATCTCTTTATCTCATTATTTTCAGGTACCTGAGCCTCTCACATGAGGTCTTACGAAGTGTTATGTCGTGGTGCTCTTCTAGAGCACTTGCCTCCTTATTATGACCATTTTACCCCTCTCCTTCTTCAAGGAGTTTTATCTTTGGAACTGATTGGTCTGTTACTCTTCATGCGTGCCATAGACTCTATCCCTCATGGACTTTATTCTATTTGGAGCATTAACAACTGAAATATGACATTTAGCTTTGGGTCAGCAAATGCGTCTGGCAATAATTTATAAATTAATTATCATTTGAACTTCAAGTTCATATTTTCTTGTACGAGGATCTATATGTATTCATAATAATTCATTTAACGTATCACTTTCTTAGCTATCCATTTTCTCCCCCTAATGTTGGGATCACCAACACATTTCCCAACCTTCTTTGGGAACCCATCTTTGTGCATTGTGGTGGCATAATTAAATCATATAGCACATTTATATTTCTATATAGAAATTATTTGGTTCCTGACCCTGAACCGATTGTGATAAGGAGAAATTTTCATAACTTGGCTAGATGCGTACAAGTGTTGGTGTATATTAAATAATATATCTCATACCACATTTTATTTTTGGGAGTTTTGTTCTCATAACCAATGATTTAGCTATAATTGGAGGCATACAATTTCCGCTAAACCAACTTGGATTTAAACCAGTATTATCAAGATAAATCATCATAATTTATATTCTGGAATTGTGCTCTAATAATTTGAGCAAGCAATCTTGCAAAAACCAAGCTGCAAGTTGATAACAAATGCTCATGTGACCATCAAATAGATGCATCTATTAAAATCATATAATAGTAAACGGTCCACATGGCAGGTGACTGGGCCAATATATATATCACCTTTTATTCCTTCCAGAAATCAAGGGATTCAATCCCAACCTTTAACTGGTATATCATGAGAATAAGCAACACAAAAGAATTCTTGAAGAATCTTCTATTCTTCAATATATGTCAATGTAATTCTTAATTAATTTTTCGCATCATAATTGAACCGAGATGGTCAACCGGTCATGCCAATTAATATTTGTTTTAGTAAACCTCTAGTTTACTTGTGGCATATGATTCCAGCATCATACTTATATTTGTGTAGTACAAATTGAAAGAAGATCGGGTAACCTTTCATATTTACCCGGTATGATTATAGAAATATGAAGATATTCAATCTTCCTTTCATTTATAGTCTCAATATGCCAATCACTTTGACTTATATATTTGAAACTCAAAAAGTTTCTTTTGAGACTTTACAATATCAATGTCATGAATAAGTTTATTCATTCGGGTAGTAACAAAGTAGTTTTTCCGGAGTTCTTAACAACTTTTGTACTACAAGATCTTTTATTATACCATTCATATGGTAAATGTCTCCTTCACGGATAAAACTATATCATAATAAATTGTCATGGTCAAAATCATCATAAGCAAAATGATTTCTTGCTTTAACTTTGCCTTTAATAACTTTTATAAGGCATGACAAAATAATATTTGGTGTATCACATGTACGCGATCAATGACATATTCATGTAACCACACAATAATATTTATTCTCTTTATTTTACTCAAACCTCCCTTAGAGGTGAGTTGTGTGGTATTCATATAATCATGAATTGCATGTCTTTATTCATTGCTTTTATCACATATTGCCACATTCAACTTTAGGAATGGGTTTGCATTAGCAATGCTTATCACAAGTCACATTCTCTTCAAGGAATGGATCATAATCAGCGACGTGCTTTATTATTTTTATACCAATTTGATGCTAAGCATTGCCTTCACATTTTGAAGGACTATTTTGAGAACTCTTATTGTTCTCCTTTTATAATCATAGTGATGATTATTATTATTTTGATATTTGGAACGCCCACGTTCATTGTTCAACCACTTGTCTTCATTGAAACTTATTATGCACTGCTATCACATTCACTTCAAGAATGGAGCAAATCAAGTGGGACAATTTTCATGCCTTTTCATGAAAAATATATTATTTTTCTTTAGTCATCATTATATCATCAATATGGTACATTGGGACTCAAACCCAATGTCTTACCAATATAAAGGCATGTTAGGCCATAATAAATTGGGACTCAAACCCAACTCTTATCATTATGGAGCATCAGGACTTGATCCCGATGTCTTACCCTCAATCAATGGCATAATAGGCTAAACAATATTGAGATTCATTCTCAAGCCTTAATTTCAATCACATGCCAAGAAAGTTATACACAACTAATTTGCAATTTGCTTTCTTAAATAAGTGTACAAATCTCAAATCAGCGTAAAGCTTTATTAATTATTTGTAGCATCTATATGAAATACAACCGTTTGTAGTCAGAATATTTCTTCTAAATTCTATTAGAGTTTAAAAGGATCATAAAATCATTGTCATAATATTTATTGAGCCTCTCTCAAAAATATTGTTATTTTCGGGGTATACCCTACCTATTGGATTTGATTTAACGCCATGACTTTCCTTCACTCAATTCAACCAAGTAATTAGTGAATAAATTTATCAAAAGTACCTAACACATATATAGTACTAATACATAAATTCAACATTTATATTACCTGAAAAGTGACATTATAGGTAACAATTTACCAGTTGTAGCTTGTGCATCATTCATATAAAATACTTAAAAATGGTAAGTCAGTAGCAAGCATCAAGTAGGTCATGGATACTCAAAAATACCTCTTCTAGTAGTCATACTAATCATTGTTTGCTTTCAAATGATACGACCATAAATTATGAAGTATACTTTCTCAATAGCTGGTTTGTTTTCCAAACTTCAAAGAAGTAATTAATCAACCTAGATAAAGATGTGAAGTATTTCTTGTTTTCTTCAAGATGATTTATGCTTTTAATCAGTATGACCAATTTTATTTTATTTTTTATTCCTTTTTTTGGTACTATATGCAAGTGTAAAAATCCAAAAGGAAAAAAAATATTCATCCAAGTAAAAGAAAATGTTTAAAGCGGCAGGACAGATTGAAGATAGTTAACACATAAATATGCATAAGACAATTTATATAAAATATCCTTGGTTACCATGACATGCATCATATCAACAATTAACTGCTACTATGATTTTCACATATAGAACTTCGAAAATTTTATTCCATTCATGTGATATAAAAGATGTAATATTAATATGTGCTTATGCAATACAGGTGTAGTACGAAGTTGTGTGCATATGAGATTTTAAAGGAATGACAAGTATAAGATAATCATACCTTCTTACATTTCATTACTTACTATATGTAGTTTCTCTTTACATTTAACCATGTGATGATATGTATGGCTTCTAATTGTAATCTTTCCGGATGTAGGAAATTTTTTGTAGATATATATATTCTAATTGTAATCTTTCCGGATGTAGGAAAATTTTTGTAGATATATATATACAATTGGTTAGAGACTCGTGCTGATAACGTGTTATGAAATAAAAGCAATTTAGTAAAACATGAACAAGAAATAAAAGCAATTTAGTAAAACATGAACAAGAAATAGAGATAGAGAGAAGGAAGAGATTTTCTTCTTCAATTGTGTGTATTTTCCTATCTATTACAAGGCCTTTATATAGGCATGAAAAGTGAAGAAAATATGTCATGGAATATGTCATTGAACATAGAAAATATGTCATTGAATATGTCATTAAGCATTTGACATGAAGATCATGGAGGAAGAGTAGACATCCACCATAATATGATATTTATCATAACAATTATTTATATTTATTTCTTGTATATATACATATCGAGTGAAATATTGAATTCTATCATGCATGTCATCCATTGTTTTAATTTCACTTTTCACCACAAAACATAATTAGTACTCCTATTCGGTATTAAAGCAACTCATGACTGGAAGATTAAATAAATGGAACTCAATTATGTTTGGCTCAAAAGATATCGGAACCTTTTTTGAATGAATCAATCAAAGAAAATGAAGGGATAAATCTTAGTCAGACATAATAAATTTCAGATCAAAGAGCTAATAGTATAGATAATATATAAGATGAAAGAGATAAAGTCGATCTTATTGAAATTCAACATTATGGCTCTCATCGATCGATGGGGGAGATAGCTTTGTATGTTCTTCTACAGATTACTTCTCTCCTATAAAGATTACAAAAAGAGAGCTTGGGAAAGATAAAGGGAAGGAAACCACCCTCTTATCGAGGGTTTTTCCCTACTATATATAGTCAAGGCATCCTTGCCATTTACTTGGTCTGATACTCTCTCGCACCAAATGTGCCTTGGTCGTTCTTTTAGACATTGCTCCTTCCGACTCGACAGGTGTCGAGAAGGGGATGTAGGGTGGGCTATGTTATCTCTACTACTCGGTCACTTGGGCGGAACGTTGGTCAGCTCGGCCGTGATGGTTAGATTTTGACCAATACAGTTAGTCCCTCCATCTGTCAGGGTTGTCCCCTGTCGGGCCCGGCAGACGGATCATGATTGCTATGAATTCAAGCAAAATCTAACTTCTCGTTCCTTAGTTACGTTACTTGGGTTTTAGTGAGATGGCGGCGTTCTTTCGATACCCGTGGATTGTTGCGGCTGTTTCGGAACCAAAACGTCGTTTGGCATCAAAGCGTTATTTCGTGGTTACCGCCTATCACACCTCCTTTTTACACACCCGAAGGTAGTACAAGGGAGTTTTTCCAATTTAAATGACATTATTCAAAAGGGGATTATTTATTTGATTCAGAGTCGCCACTTGGGATAATTTATGGTGTCCCAAGTCACCGGTTCAAATCCCGAATCGAGGAAAAGATTGACTCTATATTACAGTCCGCGAACCAACAATTCTGAATAAGGAATTCTGTTAACCCGAGGGAAGGTGTTAGGCACCCACGGATTCTGTGGTTCTAGCACGGTCGCTTAAATCATTATAATTGACCTATTATCTGATTTTAATACATGTTCAAATCTATGGTGCCATTTTAAACCTTTAACCGCTTTTATTCACTTTTAGAGAAAATTGCAATGTTATTAAAACACGTCTTGAACCACGTCACATAAATGCACCCGTGATATTCGACATATTTTAACATTGTTGAGATTTGGATTTGAGTCACATAAACGCGCACCCGAACTTAGGAAGGTAAATTATTAAAATAACGCGCCTAAAGCAACTACGCGTCTTTAACTTTACGAGGGCCATGGAAATTTGCTAAATGGCACGCCTCGAGTCCTAAGAATTTTAACAGATATAATTAAATGAGGGCCATGCATTTGAGATTTTATTTGGCGCGGCGCACCTCAATTCCAATTCTAAAGGAAAGTTCGAGCTAAATGTTTGAGGGCCATAAACTATTTATGTTGTTCAATATGGCGCACCTCAACTAATCTATTCTTAAAAAAACCAAATTAATCAAATGAAGGAAATTTGCAAGATTCGCTTACTTAGACAAAATCACAGTACTACTAACCAGCAATCAACAAATTAGAGTGCCATAAATATTCGTTCAGCCGGCATGGCAAGGAAACTAAACACAGTCGATGTGAGCATTGGGGAATTGGGCCAGTATTAAAACAAAATTATTCTGGCCCAACCATCAACGAAGAAACTTGTTCTGGAGCAAAGAAAGCATATTCAATAGGGCCTACCCCTTTTCATTTTCCATTGATGTTAAAACTCTGAGCCCAAGTTGAGCCCAAGCAGAAAGCTTCATAACCAACACCCATCAGACTCAACATCGAGTCTGTATAGCGCTCCAGTAATGGCTAAGGAGTGAACTTTCAAGATAAATCCAAATAGCTAGTTACAAAATTACTATATGAATAACATACAAACCATACCAAGATTTTGAAGGGGGAACAATTAAAGATCCATTTCTTGAAGAATTATATGGCATACGACTTTAAAACTCCTAAATCCTTAAGTTAACTTGAAACATTGAAGTTTAAACTCTAATTGAACCCCTCCTAACAGACTTGCAGGATTTAAAACATACTCATACCAAACACACTATAAATAAATACTAAATCATTTTGAACATAATCATGCTAAATTAAATTTGCTTTACAATGACAATTCCCGGTAGGCTAAATTCTAACTTTCTCACAAGTTTCAAAGAATCATATCAAGGAATATCCAAAGTGCATTTAGGAGAAAATACCAAAGCAGAACATGCCTGGAAAACTAATATTACCTAATGTCAAGCATACATACCCCACTACTCCTACTTATGACTACTGAATATACACAACCTTAATTGTATAGAGGAATAACTTAAACAACAGGTACGACTGCATATCTACTACGAAACAACTGAAATAACAGGAGGATCAAAAGAAATCAGCTCAAAGCAGCCTGTATTCAATCTCTTAGTTCACATGTTTCAACAATCCCTTGTTATTCAGGGTTAATAAAGTACCTGGAAATTAAAAAAAAAGCAAAGGAAGTAAGAAGTGAGGCAACAATAAGCAACAACAGCAGATTCCAGTACTAGGAGTAAACCATCCAACGAATCTTAAACCCAGAAAATGAAGTTCAGCAAACCAGAATCCAGTTTTAAACACACAACCAAACCAGCAAACATCAAAACCCGACCTCAATGACTAGACCTCAAACCATTTGAAAGTCCAAACAATCAGAAAATTGATTCAGGAAGTGAAGATTTCAATTTGCAAAGCAAAAACTCAATGGAACAGTATTTTGTCAAAGATTTCCAGCCGTTTTTGTTATTTTTAGAATTTGTTTTTCTTCTTCCCAAAAAAGAATCTCTCCTGAGCTTCAAGTAGCAATGCCTTTATAGGCAAGCTACTAGGGCAGCATAAATAATTCAGTTTTTGCCTTGCAAACCTTCCACAATTTTTATTTTTGCAGCCTAGTCCCTCATTTTCTGACTTGCAGGCCAAGTAAGGCTATTTTCAGCTTTCTAGGAAGTTTCCTAAGGTGGTTATTCAAAGATTCCCTAAGTAATCTACCCAATTTACCCCTAGTTACCCCTGAATCCCAAATGAGTTATGGGTCAAAATGACCCAAGGTCCAGCCTTAAACCTGGGCTTTCCAACTAGAATGACCCCATTTTCCTCTGGTCTTTTGATTCAACAGCAACCAAATTCAATCCATCATAAACCCAAACAAAATTCAAACCAAAATGGGATTACAAACTAAACGGATTCAAAATGAAACTAGAACAAGGGAAAAAAAGAGATTTAAAATTAAACATGAGAACTAGAACGAAAATCCGAATCTTAACACGACTTAAATAAAACCAAACATTGCAAATGAGCAAACCAAACACAATCAAAAGAGAACACTGGAAAGCAACGGAACAACATGAATATCAAACAACCAATGAAAGAAAAAAGAAAACCTAGATTCAGAAATTAAAAATCCCTAAATTCATCAGAAGAAGCTAATTTAAGAAAAGTAGAAGAAAGAGAAGGGGAACAGATGGTGAAACAACGAAAATAGACAGAAAAGATGAAGAAAACTTACCGATTCAAACTCGAACTTGACTGACTTTCCAATTTAAACTGCGAGATAATGTCAATCATCTGTTCTTTGTCAACAACAGGAAAATAACATTATTTCGCGATATAATTGGCCCTAAAACTCATGAGATTAGACCATTGACCTTGCATGTGTAGTTTCGATTTTAGGCATTTAGGGCTTGACTCTTTGATTCAATATTTGAGCAGTTCAGGGGGGATATGAGGGTAAATGGCTATAGATTTGGAAAGAGGGAAGTGAGTAGGTCATATGGTGTAAATTTGGTGATGGTTGGTGGTGGCACCGCCACTGAAGAATGTTAGGGCGGCGTTAGGGTTTCTCCTTTGAACTGAAATTCGAGAGATTCTGGGTAAATTTGAGGGAAAATGAACGGAGATCCGGAATGGGGAAGTGGAGAGGAGTTCATGGTGTAATTTTGGTAGGGAAAGGGGGTGGCGCCGCCGGTGAAGGCGGTGGGATTTTTGGGCGGCGGCTAGGGTTCTTGTTGGGTGTTCTCTGAAGGGTGTGAGAGAGATGAGAGATGAGAGATGAGAGATGGGTACAGGGTCTTGTTCGGACATATATATGTCAAATGACCCCAGCTTCCCAGCCGTTGGATGAACAAACCTCGACGGTTCAAATTTGGTTTAAATTAAAATGGGGTCGTTTATGTAATGGGGAAAGACGGACTGGGTCAGGGTTGTTTTGGGCCGGGTATGGGGCAATTTGGACGGGTATTTTGTGGATTTGACCCAAAGTTGGGTCTTTTATTAAAAACTCCATTTTTCTTTTCATTTTTAGTTTTTTGTTAAATACAAATTAAAATAAAAAACCTGATTTAATTCTAAAACTAAACTAATTATTTTCTCAAAAATTAATTAAGTTCTAAATTAAAAAGAAACTATAATAAATTCGAAATTAAAAAGTCAAAAATGCAAAATGAACTATTTTTGTTATTTTCTTTCATTTTTGTAACATTAATTAACTAATTAACCTAAGAATATAAAATAGGGCCCTAAATGCAAATACAACATATTTTCATATTTTTTTATGCATTAAATAAATTAAACATGCACACAAAAATGCAAACAAACACAAAATCATGCAATAATTCCTAAAAAATCAAATAATTAAAAGAAAAATCCTAATTTTGGGAATTCTGTAAGAGTAATTCACGCGAAGCAAAAATCACGTGCTCACAGCTGCCCCTATTTGCTCGGAGACACGAAGGATTTTCGGGCAAAGATAAAATGAGCAACTATGAGGATTTTTGCCTGCTTGATACTCCATGTGAAGCATTTTTTGAAAAGTGTCTGACTGAACCTTGCTTCAAAGGTTACCTACATATCCTTGGCTATAAAGGAATCAGGTCAGTGTAGTTCTGGAAGTTTTAGTAGCTGGGGCTACTGGGAGCTGTGATTTCACTGTTGCCGCTGCTGCTACTGCTTGCTAGCCTCCTTATTACACAAAAAAGGAGAATCAAAAGCTAAGCTAGCTAGGCCTATCAACTACGAGTTACAAGGTTCCTATCTATAAATCTCTTGAAGCTTGATCTCGAGTCTAAGCTGATTTTGCTGTGGACTCCGATCTGAATCTTGATGCTCGTCAGCTGCATGTGCTGGTTCCTTCTTCAGCTTTTGGATCAAAGCGGGTCCTGCGAAGCCTGTGACTTCAATCATATCATGAGCAGTTCGCATCTTTGTTCGCTTCAATATTTTGAATTCACTTCTTTTGTTCTTTTTCTCCTTTTCTTCATTCTGGATTAAGGCTCATTCTTTTGTCTACCTTGGATCCTGTACCTCGAGGTCAAACCTGCTTGGACACCACAAACAAACGAACGAAATTTTCTGCCCTAATTTTCACTAGGAAAATTTTGTGAGTTATTTGCAACACCAAACTAAGCTATCTCTTTATTGAAAGAAATAAAAATTGGGATTGTGTTTCCTTGGGACTAGGGAGTAAAGCCCTAAATTAACAAGTTATGCTGGAAAGCTGACCGGGTTATGCCAGAAAAAGTAAACGAGTCCTTGGGTTATGCCAGGGAGGTCCGCGGGTTATGCCGGGATAAAAGAAAAAAAGGTCCTTGGGTCATGCCAGGGAGATCCACGGGTTATACCGAGATAAAAGAAAAAAGGTCATTGGGTTATGCTAGGGAGAATAAAAGAAAAAAAGTTCTTAGGTTATGCCAGGGAGGTCCACGGGTTATGCCGTGATACAAGAAAAAGGTCCTTGAGTTATGTTAGGGAGATCCACGGGTTATGCCGGGATAAAAGGTCCTTAGGTTATGCCAAGGAGATCTGCGGGTTTTGCCGGGATAAAAGAAAAAAGGTTCTTGTATTATGCGAGGGAGATCCACGGGTTATGCCGGGATAAAAGAAAAAAGGTCCTTGGGTTATGCCAGGAAGATCCACGGGTTATGCCGGGATAAAAGGAAAAGGTCCTTGGGTTATGCCAGGAAGATCCACGGGTTATGCCGGGATAAAAGGAAAAGGTCCTTGGGTTATGCCAGGGAGATTCATGGGTTATGCCGGGATAAAAGAAAAAAGGTCCTTGGGTTATGCCAGGGAGGTCCACGGGTTATGCCATGATACAAGAAAAAGTTCCTTGGGTTATGCCAGGGAGATCCACGGGTTATGCCGGGATAAAAAGTCCTTGGGTTATGCCAAGGAGATCCACGGGTTATGCCGGGATAAAAGAAAAAAAAGGTCCTTGGGTTATGCCAGGGAGATCTAGGGAATGAGGCCCTATGCTACCATGATTTTGAATTTTTCTTCCTCTTTTTTTAAATGCAGGAAAGAATTTGAAGGAGACTTCCCTTTTGGGTTGATTATCACTGCAGACCTATTTCTAACCCTTGCGCATTTCCTTTTAGTTGCACCTGCTTTGCATGGTTGCTTTGGATTGCACCTGTTTTAATTTTTCAAACAAAGAACAATTTTTAGTTTGAAACGGTGGTCATTTTGTGGCCTTCATTATTTTTGATCACTTGATCTCGGCCCAACTCTTTTGGTGAGAACCTCTGCTACTTGTTGGCTTGCTGAAGACTAATCTCTCTCCTAAGACCGAGGAACTCAACTTTTCAAACTTTCCAGACGACGGTTCAACTATGCGGGGCTTTGGCCCTTTTCACTTTATCCCACCTCTAGGGCTTTTGACTTCGGATTTCTTTCATTTCCAATAACTTTGATTTCAGAGCATCAACCATCATGGCCAGTTGGGCTCGACTTGATGCATCTGCTGAAGATGGGTACTTTTCTTTAGCTTTTGTTAGGCAGAACCTTGTAAAGCCAATCTTGCCACCTTTTCTTTGTATTAGTTTCGGAAACAGAGTTAGACCGAAAGGTATGCAAGGAAAAGTAAACCAAAAGGCAAGAAAATGAATCTAAAGAGAAGTGACCCTTTCGGGAGGGAAGGAAGGACTTATCTGGGGTGCATGCGGGCTTCAATAGATATGGCATGCTTCTTGTACTGGATGCCCGACCCACACAAACTTCCCCAATTCCTCATAAACTCATTGTGAACCACATTTCCAAATCGAGAAACCTAGCCAGGACTCCAATGGTGGCGAAGGGTGTCTTCTTTTCGATCAACGGTGCCCATTGCGGGTTTTTGCCAATCGACCTCTCTCATTTCTCTTCTCACCGTTGCCTGATAGTGCTCTTTACGAGTTTTCACTAACCAAGCTCTCTCATTTTCAATTTCTCTGCTCACTGTTGCCTTATGGTTCCCGTAGGTTTTCACCGATAAGACTCTCTCATTTTAATTCTCTTATTTTGATTGTATCAGATCCAAGCAACTGTGTTTTCTAATTCTGATGCCTTTGCCGATTGATCAGAAGGATCTGGACAGGGTTCGGGTAAAAAGAGAATTAGATCGCGTTACAACTTTGGAACCATTCGGCGGGATCATCACCGAACCATTATATCATCTGCCCCAGTTTCACTTTTTTGGGGGGGAAAATTGGCTTTTTGTTTTGGTGTGACTGAACCCCAGGGAGAGGCTGCCTACGTATCCTTTTGGAATCAAGTCGAACGTAGTTCAGGGAAACATTTTGTTTTGTTGTTTTTGTTTATTTTCGTTTTTTTTATTCTTTTTATTTTCTTCTTTTTTTTATTTCATTTTTCAATAACACTTTCAGGTTCCAAAGAGGGTAATCAAAGAAGAGTAACTGACTCAAATGGGTTTGCAAAGGGTAGATAGTGTTTGGGTAGCGAGAATGAAAGCCTTCGTCATCCTAATCGGACAATGTTGTCACTGCAGAAAGATTAAACATAGTACCTTTTGACTGCATCTGCATTTACAACTGCTTCGGGATCATTTCCTTCGATATCGCCCAGATACAATGCTCCTCTCGGCAATATCTTTCTGATGATGTATGGGCCCTTCCAATTATGAGAAAATTTTCCTTTTGCTTCCTGGTGATGGGGAAGAATACGCCTTAAAACGAGTTGCCCCACTTTAAAATTTCTAGGCCGTATTTTCTTGTTGTAGGCACGGGCCATTCTTTGTTGGTACAACTGTCCGTGGCAGACCACGGCCATTCTCTTTTCATCGATCAAGGTTAATTGTTCCAGATGGGTTTTACCCCACTCACTGTCTTCAATTTCAGCTTCAATAATGATCCGAAGAGAGGGGATTTCAACCTCTGCGGGTATTACGACTTCAGTGCCATAAACCAAAAGATACGGGGTGGCTCCAATTGATGTGCGCACAGTAGTGCGATATCCCAATAATGCAAATGATAACTTTTCATGCCACTGCCTGGAACTTTGAATCATCTTTCTCAAAATCTTTTTGATGTTTTTGTTTGCTCCTTCAACGGCACCATTGGCTTTGGGCCGATAAGGAGTAGAGTTCCGGTGCGTTATCTTGAATTGCTCACTTATCTCCCCCATCAAATGACTATTCAAGTTTGCAGCATTGTCTGTGATAATAGTTGCAGGAATGCCAAAACGGCAGATAAGATTGGAGTGCACGAAATCTACCACAACCTTCTTGGTGACAGAGTTGAGAGTGATTGCTTTAACCCATTTCGTAAGGTAGTCAATGGCAACCAGTATGAATCTGTGTCCATTTGAGGCTTTCGGCTCGATTGGCCTAATGATGTCCATGCCCCAGGCAACAAATGGCCAAGGTGCTGACATGGGATGCAGTTCTGTGGGAGGTGCATGAATCAAATCACCGTGCACCTGACACTGATGACACTTTCAAATAAAACTAAAACAGTCCTTTTCCATGGTCATCCAGTAATAACCCGCTCGAAGGATTTTCTTTGCTAAAACATACCCGTTCATGTGGGTTCCGCATACTCCCACGTGTACCTCATGCATGATTCTTCCAACCTCTTCTGCGTCAACACATCTTAACAAATTGAGGTCCGGAGTTCTCTTGTACAAGACATCCCCACTCAAAAAGAAACCAATCGTGTGCCGTCTAACGGTTCTCTTTTGGTCTCCACTGGCTTGCTCGGGGTATTCTTGTATTTTTAGAAACCTTTTGATGTCATGGTACCATGGTTGGGTATTTGGTGCTGGTTCAATTGAGTAACAATATCTATGACTTTCCCGGATTTGAATTTCCAAGGGATCTATCTGAGCATTGCCTGGGTACGGCAGCATTGAGGCCAAAGTAGCAAGTGCATCGGCTAATTCGTTGTGACAGCAAGGAATGTACCTGAACTCTATTGACTTGAATCGCTTGCTGAGGTCTTCCACATGCTGCTTGTAAGTGATAATCTTAACATTTCGGGTTTCCCATTCTCCCTGGGCTTGCCGGATAATTAGATCTGAATCCCCCATGATTAACAATTCTTCGACATCTTGGTCGATTGCCATGTTCATACCCATAATGCAAGCTTCATACTCAACAGTGTTGTTTGTGTAGAAAAACCGAAGCCTGGCTATGGCCGAATAATGCCGACCAGTAGGCGAGATCAAGATTGCCCCAATCCCAACACCTTTTGCGTTTACCGCTCCATCGAAGAACATTTTCCAAGCATTGGTATCTTCGGATATTGCCTCAACTGAATTTACTTCTTCATCCGAGAAGTAAGTGTTCAAAGGTTGGTATTCATCATCGACTAGATTTTCAGCCAAATGATCTGCTAATGCGTGGGCTTTCATCGTCGTACGAGTGACATAGACTATGTCAAATTCCGTGAGCAGGATCTGCCACTTCGCTAATCTCCCCGTGGGCATCGGCTTTTGGAATATGTATTTTAAAGGATCCAACCTGGTTATGAGGTAAGTGGTGTAAGCTTGCAGATAATGTCTCAGCTTCCGAGAGACCCAAGTTAGCGCGCAGCAAGTTCTCTCCAACAAAGTGTACTTGGCCTCATAACTGGTAAACTTCTTGCTCAGATAGTAAATGGCTTGCTCTCTCTTTCCGGTCACATCGTGCTGCCCGAGGACACATCCGAAAGAATTTTCCAAGACTGTCAGGTACAAGAACAAAGTCCTCCCTGGCTCAGGTGGGACCAAGACTGGCAGATTTGAAAGATAGTCCTTGATTTTATCAAAACCTTCTTGACATTCATCTATCCACTTGATTGCCGCATCTTTCTTTAGCAATTTGAATATGGGTTCACACGTGGATGTCAACTGAGCAATGAAATGACTGATTGACTATGAATCCCAAGAGTTTACCGGATGGTACCCCAAATGCATATTTGGCTGGGTTCAGCTTCAAATCATATTTGCACAACCGCTCAAAGAATTTTCTCAAGTCCTGAACATGGTCGTCTTGGGTTTTTGATTTGATGATTACATCGTCCACATACACCTCTATCTCTTGGTGCATCATATCATGGAAAATGGCAGTCATGGCTCTCATGTAGGTCACCCCGGCGTTCTTCAGACCAAATGGCATGACTCTGTAACAGTAAACGCCCCAGGGTATGGTAAAAACTGTCTTTTCTGCATCTTCTCCATCCATCAACACCTGGTGATACCCTGCGTAATAATCCACGAAGGACTGTATCTCATGTTTGACACAGTTATCAACCAGGATGTGGATGTTCGGCAAAGGGAAGTTATCTTTGGGACTTGCCTTGTTTAAGTCTCTGTAATACACATACACCCGGGTCTTCCCGTCTTTCTTTGGCACTGGGACTACATTAGCTAGCCATGTGGTGTATTGAACCACTCGGATCACCCCTGCTTTCAAATATTTCGTGACCTCTTCTTTGATCTTGTTACTAATATCTGTTTTAAACTTGCTTTGCTTTTGCTGGACCGGAGGGCAATCGGGGTAAGTTGGCAACTTATGAACCATCAAATCAACACTTAGCCCTGGCATGTCGTCAAACACATCTTTGAACTCAAACAGGAGTTGGGCTAACGCGTCTAGGGTTTTTTCGTCTGTGTGAATACTTATCTTGGTTTCCCTGATTTCTTCAGAACTACCCAAATTAACTGGCTCAGTATCATTTAAGTTCGGCTTAGGTTTATTCTAAAATTGTTCTAATTCCCAATTTATTTCCCTGAAAGCCTCTTCTTCATCGTATTCCGGTTCTTGGGTCATTATTTCACAATTAGACAGCGTATTTGGATCTGGGCATGAAGTCCACGAGCATGTCATGTTATTTAAAGCCGCATTATTAGAGTTGAAAGAAGAAATAGAAGAGAAAAATAACAAAATGAGAAAGAATAAAGAAAGATGGACGATGAAATATTGATTTCATTTCTTTGAATTTGAAGATAAATGGGTTTACATTGGAAATTAAAAGACAAGAAACTAAAGAAAAACATCCGAGTTACGCCCTGAAATAACCGCAATGCAGAAAAAGTGGCAGGACAGGTCTACCGGGACTCCCACCTGATTGGGAATGGCGTAGCCTTCCAATTCTACAACTTGGCACTGGGTCCCATATACAGCACCTCAGTGTCACACCTCCTTTTTCCGCACCCGAGGGGTGCAAGGGAGTTTTCCAATTAAAGGACAATCGAAACGGGATTGGTTTAATTATTTCAGAGTCGCCACTTGGGAGATTTAAGGTGTCCCAAGTCACCAATTTTAATCCCGAATCGAGGAAAAGAATGACTCCATATTACAGTCTGCGTACCAGAAATCCGGATAAGGAATTCTGTTAACCCGGGAGAAGGTGTTAGGCATTCCCGAGTTCCATGGTTCTAGCACGGTCGCTCAACTGTTATATTCGGCTTGATTATCTGATTTTATACAAGTGTGAACTTATGTGCAAAATTTAACTTTTAACCGCTTTTACCATTTACTGTTTTTACAAGAATGTGAACGTCGCTTAAAACATATGTCTTTGGACTGCGTCACATGAAATACGCCCCCAATCCGGAACATATTTTATTTGACGTTTTGGGATTTGGATTTGGGTCGCATGAAATGCGCACCCAAGTTTAAGAAAGTAGATTATTAAACACGCACCTAAAGAGACTATCGTGTTATTATTTTGGGGAAGGCCGTAAAATTTGCTAAGCGGCCTGTCCCGGATTCTAAGTATTTTGATATATGCATTTAGAGGGCCCCATAGCTTCTACATTTTTGTTTGTCGAGGCTCGTCTCATTCGTTATTTTTTAAAGAATTTGCAACGTCATGGAAATGCATCTCGGGCCACGCCACAATCAATGCGCCCGTGACTAGAGACACATTTCAACTCCGCTGAGACTTGGATTTGGGTCACATAAATGTGCACCCGAGTTAAGAAGGTAACATTATTAAAGGCGCGCCTAAAGCAACTAGCGCATTATTATTTTTGGGTAGGGCCGTGAAATTTGCTAAACGACCCATCCCGGAATCTAAGTATTTAATACATATATTTTGTGAGGGCCCCGCAATTTGTCCCTTTTATTTGGCGAGGCTCGTCTCATTTTATTTTTTATTATTATTATTTATTATTTATTTATTTTTTATATTTTTAAAGGGATGCCATTTTTACGCCTTTAACCATACTAAACCTTACAGCTTCTTTACAACTAAAATCCCATAACTTGTTAGAAGTTTAATAAAAAGAGTTTTAGCGAATGAGTATTTAGGGAGTAGTAATAACATGTACTAATAATAATTTTTTTGAATGAACTAAGCGAAGGAAAGGACGAACAAATTAACGTCAAACTTGTGTCATAAAACAACTAGTCCAACTTAATTGGATGACATCGAATAAACAAGAATCACATAACGCAAAATGAGCAAAAATGCATACGATGAAAACATAAGCAGAAAATTATCATATCAATTTATATATTGCATCTTCGAACATTTAACGTAAAGTTTCTTTATCTAATACCTCGAGGTTTACTAACCTTTGAACCTCGACAACCTCAGAACGACAAACACGACCCCGACGGAACTCAAGCCGGACCTCACTAAATGAGGAACAATGACGAAACCTCGGAACAAACTCGACGAACCGGACCTCAACGAGCAACGATGACCTCAATGGAAACTGAAAGCTCGGGCCAAACTGCCAACGCACGAGATGTTGCCTGCTGCTGGATTTTCTCGACGCAGCAGGTTGGTGCGAGAAAATGCAACAAAGGGGTCGTTTGGATGTGAGGAAGGAGGCTATGGAGGGTCGTTTGGGCAGTGGCCGTTGACGATGGGCAATCACGACGAGGGGGGGACTGTTTGATCGACCAGGACTGGACGACGAGGGAACAGCGAGGGAAACTGGTTGTGGTCACCGGACGTGAGGGAGTGTACGATGGACGTGAAGGGGCTAGTAGCGACAGTAGGGTCGAGGAGGGGGCAGTGACGACGCAGCGAGCAGCAGCTCGACGGGGCTGGTGCGTGGGGGCTACCGGTGGTTTTGGACGTGAGGGAGTGGATGATGGACGTGAAGGGGCTGGTAGCGACTGGTTTTTTTTCGTCGAGGGGTGGTGGTTATGGCGTCGGGGTCGTTAACGGTGGTGGAAGGGTCGTGGTGCAGGTGGTTGCATGGGGTAGCTGATGGTGGTTTTGGGGTGGTGTTCGTTAGGGTTTTTGTTTGGAAGAAGATGGGGGAGTTGGGCTGGTTGCGACGAGGGGGGGTGGTGTTTTTTAGGGTTTTTCTTCCACACCCAAGGAAGAAGATGAAGGAACAGTGTCTTCCTTCAAAAAATTTCAAAAGTCCCCCTTTTCCAAGTCCTTTGTCCGTGTTTTGTAATGGGTTTGCCCAGAAAAATGAGCCTCACGCGTGGTGGGGTTCGAGACTTATGTCCCCCACGCGTGGTGGGGTTCCCCATGTGTCCTGGACTCGGTTTATTATGGGCTAGGTCCGAAAATTAGGCCTAAAACCGGGTAGTTTGAACCCGAATATTATTCTTTTGCCCGGACCCGAGAAATAGGAACACGTTGCTTAACTAGTCCTATGTAAGCAAAATAACTACAAAAAATAAGACTAGTATTTAAACAAAACTATATCTTTTTAAATATTTTTTCAAGATTTAAAATAGCTACAAAATATTAATAAAACTATTTTTTGTAATTTTCGTTTTTTTTAAATATTAAGATAAAATATTAGGTAATATTTTTGTATTTTTCAAAGTTAAAATGACTATAAAACCTTAATAGAACTATATTTTTTTTTTGTAATTTCGAAATTATATAAAGTACAAAAATAAAGTGCAATTTTTGTATTTTTCAAGTTTATGAGAGATACATAAACTAAAATTTATATATATATTTTTTTGAAATTTTTCTTTTTGCAACGAAATAAAGTAAAAATAGTTAAAATAGCTATACTAGACCCAATTTCACATATTCACGCTAAAAATGTGAAAATTCTCGGGGAGGGTCAAAAATCACGTGCTTACACTCAGCGGTGCTTGAGCCCTCCCGTGGCTGGACCATATGGGTTTCATATAGTATCTTCCTCATTGCCCCACTGATCTCTTCAATCTTTTCGGCTGTAAAGGCCTCATCTTCTTCTTCCTCCTGGTATTTCGGCTTGACAAATGTTCTGTACATATGTGGCACCGGCTGAGGCAAGACCTAACCATCATTCTTTCTATCATCTGCCCATCTTATATCAGCTGGAGTGGGTCAGAAGCCTACCCCGAAGAACTTTTCACTAGCGGGCAGGGTGATAGGTTCAGCTATCCTTTGCAATGATTTCCCAAGTCCCTTCCCCAGTTGGAAACCATGTCGGATCATTTCTTTGGCCACCATGATTAATGCATTAGAAAGGAAGGGTTGGGGGCAAGGGTTTCCTTCTTCGTATTGGTCTGCAACCACAATTTCAAAGGCCTGATAAACTATGTGCTCAGTCCCCTCTCTTGCTTCAAGACATGGGACTGATGGGTCCCGATAAATTGATTGCTCGTCTTCCCCGTGGACCACGATCTCTTGATCCTCATGCTCAAACTTTACCATCTGATGAAGAGTAGAGGGTACAACCCCCTTTGCATGAATCCATGGACTCCCCAAAAGAAAGTTGTAGGACGTGTCCATGGCTTCCCCAAAAGAAAGTTGTAGGACGTGTCCATGTCCAGAACCTAGAAGGTTACTTCAAAGTCTACAGGGCCGATGGTCAGACTTAGATCGATCTCTCCAATTGTGTCCCTTTTGATGTTGTCGAAGGCACGCACGCAGACATTGTTGGGTCGGATTCTTTCGGTCCCGATTTCCATGCGTTGTAGAGTTGAAAGTGGGCAGATGTCTACCCCAGAGCCTCCGTCCAACATAACCCTTTTCACATAGTACCCTTCGCATTTGATCGTTAGGTACATGGCTTTGTTATGTGCGGCCCCTTTTGGGGGCAAATCATTTTTGCTGAAGGTGATCTGGTTGATTGCGAAAAACCTTTCTGCCATCCTCTCCAACTGCTCTACAGAAGTCTCAATAGGCACATATGCTTCATTAAGGATCTTGATCAGTATCTTCTGATGTTCGGCGGAGTTCATCAACAAAGCCAACAAGGAGACTTGTACGGGAAATTTTCGAAGCTGGTCTATCACCTCATAATCCACCATTTTCATCTTTTGAAAGAAGGCCTCCGCTTCTTCGGCACTCACGGGCTTCTTAGATGGGAAGCGCTTTCTAGTGGCATTGTTCACCTTATCCAAATTAGAATACTTTTCAACAGGGTTATTTTCTTGAACTTCTCCTGAGATTTTTTTGCCCTTATAGGTCACCACCATTTTGTTGTAGTTCTAGGGCACAGTGGTAGGATCTGTCATAGGCTTTTGTGGCGCGCCTCCAATAACCACGGGTTCATTCATCCTCGATGGCTTAATTGGCCCCCACATCACATAATCCCCCTTGGGCACTTAGGTTGTTTTGTTCAGCTTGAATCTCCTGGGAGGACTCAATGTCATCTGCTTTTCTTGGCGGCCTCGAGGGACAAAGAGAACAACATCTTTGGAAGGCGTTGCCCCAGTCTCAACTTCAATTTTCTTCTCTGACTTTGGAGGGGTGGTTTTGTTCTTTTCCTCCCCTTTGTCTTGCTTCGGGGCGGCTTTTGGTTTTTTTCTACATCAGCGATGGAAATTATGGCCTTCAATGTTAGGTCAAATTCCTTATCCTCACAAATCATTCCGATTACTGGCCCGTTGTTGTGGGCCAACAGTGGGTTGTTAGTCACATTGGGAATATCTTCATCCCTTAGCACTATCTTCCTCTGTTCTATCAAATCTTCCACAGCTCTTTTCAAAGTCCAACAATTTTCTGCATCATGCCCCTCAGCCCCTGAGTGATAAGCGCATCGGGTGCCACGTTGGTAAGAGGGTGATTCTGGGTTTTGCCTATTTGGGGGTACGGGCTGCAACAAACCCATTTGGACCAATTTTGGGAATAGGCTAGAATAGAACTGGCCAATTGGAGTGAAGTTCGATTTCCTTGGCGGCTCCCCGGCACGGAAGTTGTTTTGTGGAGGTCGGGGATTGTAGTAGGCTTGGTAAGGAGGCTGGTTTCTGGGAAATGGAGCTTGGTTACAGTTGGCTTGTTGTTGTGGCCGGACATAAGGTTGAGCATTCATGACTGGGTATAGCTGAGGAGAATAGGCCACGTCTTGGTGGGGGTAATAGTGTTGCGGGGTCCTTTCTGAGAAAAGGTATCTGGGAGTACGGTGTTTTCTTGCACCCGACGCTGCCATGGATGTTTCTTCCTTTTTCTTTCCCTTCGCTACTCCTCCAGACCCACCCTGAATGGCTTGGGAGGTAGCTCTAATAGCGGATTGGCTTAGAATTCAACCCATTTCGCCAATCTTGATGGCTTCAGTGAACGGTTTACCCATTGCGGACATCATATTTTGGAAGTAGTCAGCTTCCTAAGCTTGGAGGAAAATTGTGACCATTTCAACCTCATCCATCGGAGGCTTCACCTTGGAGGCCTGCTCACGCCATTTAACTGTGTACTCTCGGAAGCTTTCCGAGGATTTCTTCTTCAGGTTTGTCAATGAGTTCCTATCTGGAGCAATATCAATGTTGTACTGGAACTACCTGCCGAAATCCCTAGCAAGATCATCCCAGATGTTCCAGCGGGATATATCCTGGTCCATGTACCACTCAAATGCGATGCCAACCAGACTTTCTCCGAAATAGGCCATGCGTAGTTCTTCCTTTCCACCGGCTCCTCACAACTGGTTGCAATATCTCTTGAGATGAGCAATAGGATCACCGTGTCCATCGTACTTCTCAAATTTTAGGGTCTTGAATCCCAATGGTAGGTGCACATGAGGGAACATACATAAGTCAACATAGGATACACTTTTCTGTCCACTCAAGCCTTGTATGCTTTTGAGACTTTGTTCCATACTCCTCATCTTCCTCACAATCTCTTCTTGCTCAGGAGTTTTGGTGGTCTTTTCTTGCCCCGCAGTGAACTCAAATTGGGGTGGCTGAGGGTAAGTATAAATGGGAAACTAAGGAGGTTCCATTTGGAAGGTGGGTGTTTGGAAGGTGAAAGCTGAGGGGTCAATACTGGGCCTAGGCAGTGTAGGTTGTGCCGTAGCCGAGCATGAGGGAGCGGTGAAGATATTTGAAGCTGCACCGGACATTAACACCTGGGGGCGAACCTCATAAGGTGTTCCCACAAAATGAGCTGAGATAGTTGGGTGTCCTAGTGGTGTATTTGGGTGACTGATCGTGACAGTGGAGGTACCGCTTACTCTAGGAAAGAGTTCGGGGAATACCGGGATTGCGCTTGGTGGCTCTCTTCCATTTGCCCAAGCGTCCCACATTTCCATAACCCGAAGATGCATGATTCTGTTTTCTTCGGCAGCTGCCAATTCTGAGGTCGGGATGCTTGAGATTGGACTATCATCCATGATGGGAATTGTTGGCAGAGTCATTTCTGAATACATTTCGACGCTCCCCTTTGATCTCGTAAAGTATGGGTGCGAAGCCAAATTACCACAAAAAGAACCACCGTTCTATAAAAACTTGAACTGGAAGAACAACAGCAAACGGTTAGTTTGAAACAAATAATAGATAGGTAATCACACGTTGGGGGTGTGATGCACCTATATAGTTAAATGTGTTTCTACATGTTTTGCAACGGTTGCATGCTTCATCCCGACTTTACTTATTCTTCCTATTTTTCTTCTTTCCATTTCCACTCTCCGTTTTTTACTCTTTTGGGTTACGATCGAATCCTATATAGATTGCCTACATATCATGACCCCGCATGAATCAGACCAAGCGTAGTTCTGGGGGTAATAAATGTAAAATAAAGACAAATAACAAAATATTTTGGGATTTTCAATTTTTTCCATAAAAAGAAGATGCTTTGATTACAACGACTCAAGACTAACAGACTCGAAAAGAAACCAACAGACTCCAACATCAAGATGACAATACAGACTCAAGAACTAACTAAAAGACTCTGACAAAAAGAAAATACAGAATCGGAAATAAACTTGACAGACTCCAACAGAGAGAAAAACAACAGACTCAATTGAAGATCAAGAATACATTAATGCTCCTAGGGCCCGCGGGATATCATTCGGTCTCGCCGTGGGCCTATATGCAAGATCCCCTTGCAGTCGCTCCAAGTCACTCATTATTTGGCGCACGAAAGTCATCACTGCAGCGAAGAAAGTAGTGCGAGTCATGTCCTCGCATGCTTGGCATTTCACGGTAATGTAGTCAGCAATGACTCTGATCCTTTCTCGGATTCTGCCCTTTTCCTGAAGCAATCGCCCTATCTGCTGATTCCGGGCTTCTAACACTTGAGAGTCGTGAAGGTGTTGATTTTGCAACTGTTGTATTCCTTCCTCCATCTGAGCCATTAAATCATAAAAGTGTTCCCTATCAGCTTTGAAATCTTTACCCTATCTGATCATTTTGTTTTCAACGGTGATGACCCTTTTCTTTAACCCCGCAACCTCATTCTCGTACTTTTCTTTTAATTGTTTGACCAGGCGCGCTCGTTCCTCCGCATTTCTAGACAATTGCTTTCGAGCGTTGGCTAGTTCACTCTCTGCATTGTTTAGATCAAAATTTTGTTCACCCACTTTTTGCCTAAGGTTATCTATGAGTTTTTCATCTCTGGCACTTCTAGCGGGATTTTCTGCCGCTATTTTCATTTTTCGAATATGGGCTCGAAGGGCCTCATTCTCTTTGGCTAGCGTTCTCTTTTCACCATCATCTGCCGTAGCTTGCAAGCCATTTTCGAATTGAAGATATTTGATTTGCTTTTCTAGCCTGCTTATGGTGGCCCTGTACTCATTCTCCTTGGCCAACCAAGCCTACTGTTCTTGCGACGCCTCGACAAATTCCTGAAGATGAGGTCTTTTGGCCGGCTTCCCAAGCTCAACTTTCCTTCTATATTAAGCAAGGTATCCTGGCGAAACTTCTCCTTTGGATCGATCACGTACACAGGTATTTGCCGTCAAGTATTGACACTCGCTCCAAATTTGACAGACTGCTGCTTCATGAAACTGGCCATTAGGACCAATCTCGACCGCTTGAGCACTAAGATCTTGATCTTTCGAAACTATTTGGCATCTCCCCAGCTGTCTTAAAACCTGATATGGGGCATAAGGCTGGATACTCCTGAGACCTATCAAGAGGAAATGAGGTCCGGTAGCTGGCATGTATATGATTTCGTCCACAGGCAGCCAACAAAAAGTCCACTCTATTTGGTTTGCAGTGATGGAACGGAGGTGTGCTACGCACTCTGTGACCCCTTCTGGCAAGCTGATCCCATCAATCCTCGTATAGAATTCCTCTATGCAGGTTTTCTCTGTAGACCCATAACTCATAAATTGAGGGCGATGGTATAGGTGTTCAATCATCCACATCTGCAGCAACAGGTTGCACCCCTCAAAAAAATCTCCTCCGGCTTTACAAGCTGTGAGAGTGCGGAAGATTTCAGCTACTATCATGGGTGCGAGGGTGCTTTTGTCCTGAGTGAGCAAACTGCTGACAACCCCAGCTATTCGTATGTCGATATTTCCATCTTTTCTAGGAAACACCAAAAGTCCCAAGAAGACCACCATGAAAGCAAAACACCTGTGTTCTTCCCATTTGAGACGGTTCCCTTTGCTAAAAAATTTGGTTTTCGGAATGTTAAACCCTCCTATGTGCCCGTATCTCTGATATATAAATTGCGGAGTGGAAAAACCAGCTTCCAAATCTGGGTTGTGGACCCCCTACTTATCTTTAAAGAGTCTAGGAATCTATGCACAGCGACAACTCTTGGAGAAACTAGATACTTGTGTCTCAAAGGAACCTCAGCGCTCCCAATATACCCTGCTATTTCTTCCAAAGTTGGGGTGAGTTCAAAATCTGAGAAATGAAATACGTTGTGGGCCGGGTCCCAGAATGTAACCAACGCCTTTATGATGTCTCCCCTAGGATTAATCTTCAACAACCCAGTGAGGCCTCCCAAGTATAGATTGACCGTATTTCGCCCTGATTTACCCAGATCATCCCACCACATATGCAACTCCAAAGGGATCTTGTTCATGACTGTTATTGGCAAATTTTGACTCGTGCTCATTCTGGACATTTATTAGGGTGATTAAGCAAAAATCATGATTCATTTTGACTCAAAAACAAAGCTGATACCTTTTTTTTTAAAAAAAAAAATTCATTTCAAAAGTAAAAACCCGGCTTCACAAATACGGTCTTTCAGCACTTCCGGGGGAAGATTTTAAGGCTGTGCTTGCTAACCAGCCAAAAAATTTGAAGAAGAGACCAAAGGTGGCTGTTCTTGCAAAAACAGCCTTCCGACGTCCTTTTTGGGGACATTCAGCTATTTTTGACAAGAATGACATCACCTTACTTGTTTACAAGAAAGCGATAAATTTTTTGGTTTTTTGGGCTATTTTTGCAAAAGGAAAGTTGGACCCGATGGGGTTGCCTACGTATCCCATATCCGGTGAGAATCGAACTGGCGCAGTTCGGGCAATTTTGACAAAACAAAAACCAATTTTCCTCTTTTTTTTCTAAAAAAACAAAATTTCTTTTCTTCTTTTTTTTCAATATTTCGGCAAAGTTTCGGTATATTTTGGACATTGGTTTTTCAAAAACAAACAATTATCTCTCTCAATCCTCACATTGCCTTTCCTTTTCAACTTCTCCTCTATAAGCCGGTCAACATGCAAATATGAAGCAATTGAATGCACAAGTAGCGAGTAAGATGCATCAGGATAGTCTTTTCATTTCGGGTACACGTGTCCTAGACAGACCCAACCCCTGTGTTGAGTCTCCACAATCAAATGCACATGACGCAAACAAACGTTCCTACTAGGGATCCGGCATGAGGCTGAGTTATTCTAGGTTTAAAACTTGGGTATGTGTTCTAGACTGTGTATCCGAGCGGACAACTCGAGTCGAGGAGGGGGCTACGTACCGGGAACCAAAAGGCCATCTGGCTTAGTAACTTGTCCGAGCCTCTTTCTTATTTCAAGACATGACACTAACAGAATAGGGAGTCTCGACCAGCGAGCACATCCTTAAAGATTAGAAGAGAAGGGTTTCATAGCAGTGTATATACAATTTATATAATATCAAAGCGGTAAGAACATCATTTAGCACATTAGGCCCAACATGTAATAAAATCAGATAATAGATAAAGCCAAATATAACAATTCATGTAAGCTCAATTCTAAACCCTGAACCAGAGATTCTGGGTTTGGATCCCCAGCAGAGTCGCCAGAGTTGTCACACCTCCTTTTTACACACCCGAAGGTAGTACACGAGAGTTTTTCCAATTTAAGTGACATTATTCGAAAGGGGATTATTTATTTGATTCAGAGTCACCACTTGGGATAATTTATAGTGTCCCAAGTCACCGGTTCAAATCCCGAATCGAGGAAAATATTGACTCTGTATTACAGTCCGCGAACCAGAAATTCTGAATAAGGAATTCTGTTAACCCGAGGAAAGGTGTTAAGCTCCCACGGATTCCGTGGTTCTAGCACGGTCGCTTAAATCATTATAATTGGCCTATTATCTGATTTTAATATATGTTCAAATCTATGGTGTCATTTTAAACCTTTAACCGCTTTTATTCACTTTTAGAGAAAATTGCAACATTATTAAAACACGTCTTGAATCATGTCACATAAATGCACTCGCGATCTTCGACATATTTTAACATTGTCGAGATTTGGATTTTAGTCACATGAATGCGCACCCGAACTTAGGAAGGTAAATTATTAAAATAACGCGCCTAAAGCAACTACGCGTCTTTAACTTTGCGAGGGCCATGGAAATTTGCTAAATGGCACGCCTCGAGTCCTAAGAATTTTAACAGATATAATTAAATGAGGGCCATGCATTTGAGATTTTATTTGGCGCAGCGCACCTCAATTCCAATTCTAAAGGAAAGTTCGAGCTAAATGTTTGAGGGCCATAAACTATTTATGTTGTTCAATATGGCGCACCTCAACTAATCTATTCTTAAAAAAACCAAATTAATCAAATGAAGGAAATTTGCAAGATTCGCTTACTTAGACAAAATCACAGTACTACTAACCAGCAATTAACAAATTAGAGTGCCATAAATATTCGTTCGGCCGGCATGGCAAGGAAACTAAACACAGTCGATGTGAGCATTGGGGAATTGGGCCAGTATTAAAACAAAATTATTCTGGCCCAACCATCAACGAAGAAACTTGTTCTGGAGCAAAGAAAGCCTATGCAATAGGGCCTACCCTTTTTTATTTTCCATTGATGTTAAAACTCTGAGCCCAAGTTGAGCCCAAGCAGAAAGCTTCAGATTCAACACCCATCAGACTCGACATCGAGTCTGTATAGCGCTCCAGTGATGGCTAAGCAGTGAACTTTCAAGATGAATCCAAATAGCTAGTTACAAAATTACCATATGAATAACATACAAACCATACCAAGATTTTGAAGGGGGAACAATTAAAGATCCATTTCTTGAAGAATTATATGGCATACGACTTTAAAACTCCTAAATCCTTAAGTTAACTTGAAACATTGAAGTTTAAACTCTAATTGAACCCCTCCTAACAGACTTGCAGGATTTAAAACATACTCATACCAAACACGCTATAAATAAATACTGAATCATTTTTAACATAATCATGCTAAATTAAATTTGCTTTACAATGACAATTCCCGGTAGGCTAAATTCTAAACTTTCTCACAAGTTTCAAAGAATCATATCAAGGAATATCCAAAGTGCATTTAGGAGCAAATACCAAAGCAGAACATGCCTGGAGAACTAATATTACCTACTGTCAAGCATACATACCCCACTTCTCCTACTTATGACTACTGAATATACACAGCCTTAATTGTATAGAGGAATAACTTAAACAACAGGTAAGACTGCATATCTACTACAAAACAACTGAAATAAGAGGAGGATCAAAAGAAATCAGCTCAAAGCAGCCTGTATTCAATCTCTCAGTTCACATGTTTCAACAATCCCTTGCTATTCAGGGTTAATAAAGTACCTGGAAATTAAAAAAAAGCAAAGGAAGAGAGAAGCGAGGCAGCAATAAGCAACAACAGCAGATTCCAATACTAGGCGTAAACCAGCCAATGAATCTTAAACCCAGAAAATGAAGTTCAGCAAACCAGAATCCAGTTTTAAACACACAGCCAAACCAGCAAACATCAAAACCCAACATCAATGACTAGACCTCAAACCATTTCAAAGTCCAAACAATCAGAAAATTGATACAGGAAGTGAAGATTTCAATTTGCAAAGCAAAAATTCAACGGAACAGTAATTTGTCAAAGATTTTCAACCGTTTTTGTTATTTTCCGAATTTTTTTTCTTCTTCCCCAAAAATGAATCTCTCCTGAGCTTCAAGTAGCAATGCCTGTATAGGCAAGCTACTAGGGAAGTAGAAATAATTCAGTTTTTGCCCTCGAGACCTTCCACAATTTTCTTTTTTGCAGCCTAGTCCCTCATTTTCTGACTTGCTGGCCAAGTAAGGCTATTTTCAGCTTTCTAGGAAGTTTCCTAAGGTGGTTATTCAAAGATTCCCTAAGTAATCTACCCAATTTACCCCTAGTTACCCCTGAATTTATCCCTGAATCCCAAATGAGTTATAGGTCAAAATGACCCAAGGTCCAGCCTTAAACCTGGGCTTTCCAACTAGAATGACCCCATTTTCCTCTGGTCTTTTGATTCAACAGCAACCAAATTCAATCCATCATAAACCCAAACAAAATTCAAACCAAAATGGGATTACAAACTAAACGGATTCAAAATGAAACCAGAACAAGGAAAAAAGAGATTTAAAATTAAACTTGAGAACTAGAACGAAAATCCGAATCTTAACACGACTTAAATAAAACCAAACATTGCAAATGAGCAAACCAAACATAATCAAAAGAGAACACTGGAAAGCAACGGAACAACATGAATATCAAACAACCAATGAAAGAAAAAAGAAAACCTAGATTCAGAAATTAAAAATCCCTAAATTCATCAGAATAAGCTAATTGAAGAAAAGTAGAAGAAAGAGAAGGGGAACAGATGGTGAAACAACGAAAACAGACAGAAAAGATGAAGAAAACTTACCGATTCAAACTCAAACTTGACTGACCTTCCAATTTAAACCGCGAGATAATGTCAATCATCTGTTCTTTGTCAAGAACAGGCAAATAACATTATTTCGCCATAAAATTGGCCCTAAAGCTCATGAGACTGGACCATTGACCTTGCATGTGTAGTTTTGATTTTAGGCTTTTAGGGCTCGACTCTTTGATTCAATATTTGAGCAATTCAGGGGGGATTTGAGGGTAAAGGGCTATATATTTGGAAAGAGGGAAGTGAGGAGGTCATATGGTGTAAATTTGGTAGTGGTTGGTGGTGGCGCCGCCACCAGAGAATGTTAGGGCGGCGTTAGGGTTTCTACTTTGAACTTAAATTCGAGAGATTCTGGGTAAGTTTGAGGGAAAATGAACGGAGATCCAGGATGGGGAAGTGGAGAGGAGTTCATGGTGTAATTTTGGTGGGGAAAGGGGGTGGCGCCGCTGGTAAAGGCGGTGGGAATTTCTGGGCGGCGGCTAGGGTTCTTGTTGGGTGTTCTTTGAAGGGTGTGAAAGAGATGAGAGATGGGGGGTACTGGGTCTTGTTCGGACATATATATGTCAAATGACCCCAGCTTCCCAGCCGTTGGATGAACAAATCTCGACGGTTCAGATTTGGTTTAAATTAAAACGGGGTCGTTTGTGTAATGGGGAAAGACGAACTGGGTCAGGGTGGTTTTGGGCCGGGTATGGGGCAATTTGGACGGGTATTTTGTGGATTTGACCCAAAGTTGGGTCTTTTATTAAAAACTCCATTTTTCTTTTCATTTTCAGATTTTTGTTAAATACAAATTAAAATAAAAAGACCTGATTTAATTCCAAAACTAAACTAATTATTTTCTCAAAAATTAATTAAGTCCTAAATTAAAAGGAAACTATAATAAATTCGAAAATTAAAAAGTTAAAAATGCAAAATGAACTATTTTTGTTATTTTCTTTCATTTTTGTAACATTAATTAACTAATTAACCTAAGAATATAAAATAGGGCCCTAAATGCAAATGCAACATATTTTTATATTTTTTTATGCATTAAATAAATTAAACATGCACACAAAAATGCAAACAAACACAAAATCATGCAATAATTCCTAAAAAAATCAAATAATTAAAAGAAAAAAATCCTAATTTTGGGAATTCTGTAAGAGTAATTCACACGAGGCAAAAATCACGTGCTCACACCGCCATTATGACACACGTTCCTGGGGAACTGAAACGTTTCGTGCCCTATCAGGTTCGATTAGCGACTCTTGGGTTTCGTGCTTAGGGAATTTATGTCCCTTATAAATAGAAGGAACTTATCATTCGATTGACACACTTCTTTGCCTTTTACTTGAAAGAATTCTGCAGATATACTTCCTTCCTAACACTTCAAGTTTTCATTTGCCCTTAGTTAACTGAAAATTTTCATCCTTTCTTTTCGTTGTCCTTTTGCCGCCTCATCTGGACAAAATGGCTGGTGATTCCTCTCGCACCGATCTCCCTGTCAAAATTCTGGCACCGGAAAATGCTGCTCAGGCCACTGGAGGGGTGGATGCGGTGGAAGACGAGGAGGTCCCGTCGATAGTTGACCGACTTCAGCAATCGCGCCGGGGCAGATCCGGAGCCTGTCCCTTCTGTTATGAGGGAAGAATACATTGCAGAGTTGAAAACCAGGTGGGGGATCCCCGGCTACGTCGACATGCGACCGGCGGTAGGAAACGACATAGTTCACTTTGACCGTCCTGGGTACTGCGTATTTTACGCCTACCCCTTCCTTATTAGATACACACTTCATCTCCCACTCCTGGTGGTAGACTTCTGTTGTTTTTATGAGGTATGTCCCACCCAACTTTCGTCGTACCTATACAAGTTGTTCCTTATGTTGCTTAAGTTTGCGGAACTCGCCGGTCGTGAGGTCACCTTGGATTACATGCTCAGTATCTTCACCCCTCAGATCATCCACGGCACGATACTTCACATGTGTCCTCAGGGGTCGAAGAGTCTGGTGGTAAAAATGGACGACAAGACTAACTATCATTTTTATAAGAATTATTTCTATGTGCGGACTGAGCACATTGTGGCGGATTCGACGGGGTTCCTTGAGAAATGGAACTTTGCACGTAAGTCTCATGCTTTTAGTTGGAGATATATCCGACCATTTTCCGTTACAGTACTAAACCCTGTTATGTCTTTGCAGTTGAGAAATTGCCTCCTCCACCTGTCGAAAATTTTTGTGAGTGGGTGAGCACTATTCTCCCTCATACGACGGGGGTCCGCGTGTGGGCGGCCTTTTATAACAAGTATGTGCAATGGCCTCTTTCTTGTAAGATGTCATTTCTGTTCGCCGTTTTTCTCATTTCCCTCTATGTATTTAATTACTCACGTGCTGCTCGTCGGTGTCAGGGAGGGTGTGGAGAGTGAGGGCTCCTTCGTTAGCTTTTCGGCATCCAACCTCATCTACTCGCCCTATCGTGGTATGCATCGCCCGACCTTCATCGAGGGCTGCTTAAGTTGAGTCTGCGACCATGGTTACTCCTGCAAGGGCTGCTTCTCACGCCGAAGTTTTGACCCGTGTCGTTCGCCCGATGGGTGAATCTCCGCCTACTGGGGAAGAAGAGGGGCCACCAAAAAGACTGCAACTGGAGTTCGAGACAACGCCCCCAATAGTGATTCATCCAAATGACCTTTCTTCGATGGGATCTGGAGAGGGGATTGTCGCAGCTCCCTCCATGGGGACGGAACCAGTCGGTTCCTCGGTTAAATCAGAGATTCCCACCATTATCGGTGGTCAGCAACTTATCGTGGCAGAAGGTCAGGTTTCTGGAGCCGCCGTCATAGTTTCGGACGTACACTCGTCCTTCGCAGTTGGTTGTGCTTCCTCTTTAGCTACTGAAAGAGGAAAATGCGTGGTAGTCGACGATTATGAATCCGAATTGGCCTCGACCCTGATGATGTCAGGATGTTTGAGGAGGGCATTACTCACTCGGTGGTTCGTGCAGTAGGCTCGGCCTGTATTCTTGAGATCTATTCGGATGTAAATCTCTTGGGGGACACGGAAGATTTGGTGTCATAGTTCAGCATGCTATGCTCCGCAGCCAAGAATGCGTCCCTACGGACCGTTCTCGATGCTGACTTGATGGATGAGGTGGCCGTTATGGGCTTACGGGTATGTTACACTTTCTTTCGCTTTTCCCTCGTTTTTCTTGATGATAGGATTCTAACCCGTCTTTTCATTTTTCAGACTTATATGGTAGAGGTGGAGAGCATTCGCAGGGCCAACATTCGGGCCAAGATTTTCTTAAAGAAGCTGGAGAAATATCGTCGCTACCGCAAAAAGTGTCGCGAGATGCATGAGCGGCTGAAGGCAAACCCCGGTAATCGTGCTCTTGGTGAGGAGTTGGAGAAGAGGGACTGGGAATTAATGCAGGCTATCCGCAACAAGAGTGTGCTTGAGGAGAAACTTCGAATAAAGGATGAGGAGCTCGAGTTGGAAAAGGGGGTCACCGCATAGTGCGAGCATCTGCCGGAGAAATTGAGGTCAATGCAGTCGGAGATGGATTAGAACTTGATCAAAGTCGAGGCGCTGAGCGCGGAGTGGATGGGGAAATTGGCTGGGCTGGAAGATAAGGTTGTTGGGTTGGAGAGCATCAAGAGTGCTTGGTCTACGGCTTTGGCGAGGGCGGCGGCCCTGGAGAACACCATCCGCATCCTCCAGTCCGGGCAGGAGTCGTAGAGAGAGACAACACCCTTATGGAGGCAAGGCTTGAGGAGCGCATTAGCGAGATTGACCGAGAGGCATCAGTTCTGGGAGATCAGGTTGCAGCACTGGAGGCAGAAAATGAGCGATTGTTGGCTCATATTGAATCGTCCTCCGCCGTTCCCCGCCACCTGCACGAGCTTTGGGCTTACACCGAAGACCATCGGGATATATACAAGAGTTTGTAGGAGGAGGGTAATGTGATTGAGGCTGCATATGAAGAGGCACTGGTAAAGGAGCGCGGGACAATTGTGGATATGACGCGGCGACGCCAGAAGCCAATAGGGGCGCGAACGTCGAAGGAGAACTTCCCGGAGATGACAGTGAAGAGGGTGGAAATGATGATGTGGAGTAGAGGGATAGAGATATTTATATGTTTTCCGTTTGTTGTTTTCTTCCCCATTTTTTTTTGTCGATTGTCGTTGTTCCTTTTTTTTTTGTTTTTTGTTTTTTTATATTGCTGACTTGGGCCTTATGTAATCCGCGACCATTTGCACGGAGACTTTATATAAAGAAGAATTTTTCGCTGTTATTTGTCTTGTATTCTATCCTTGTTTTTGTTTCGCGTGATTTCAGTGCGAGATAGATTCCCGCATGGCGAGTCCTGGTCTTTTTGCACTTTTTGATGGTCCTTGGCCTTAGGAGCATTTCACATTGTCTCTTTAGCGATGGCTTATGGCCTTAAAGGATGTTATTTCAAACTTATCAAAATAGTAACCCGTTGTCGTTTGATCGAGGTCAAACTCTTTTCTTTGGCGAAGTCCCTTGGTCTTAAAGGGTGTTATTTAGAACTTATCGAAATAGTAACCCGTCATCGTTCGATCGAGGTCGAACTCTTTTCTTTGGCAAAGGCCCTTGGCCTTAAAGGGTGTTATTTCGAACTTATCGAAATAGTAACCCATCATCGTTCGATAAAGGTCGAACTCTTTTCTTTGGCGAAGGCCCTTGGCCTTGAAGGGTGTTATTTCGAACTTATCGAAATAGTAACCCGTCGTCGTTCGATCGAGGTCAAACTCTTTTCTTTGGCGAAGAACCTTGGCCTTAAAGGGTGTTATTTCGAACTTATCGAAATAGTAACCCGTCGTCGTTCGATCGAGGTCGAACTCTTCTCTTTGGCGAAGGCCCTTGGCCTTAAAGGGTATTATTTCGAACTTATTGAAATAGTTACCCATCGTCGTTCGATCTAGGTCAAACTCTTTTCTTTGGCGAAGGCCCTTGGCCTTAAAGGGTGTTATTTCGAACTTATCAAAATAGTAACCCGTCGTCGTTCGATCGAGGTCAAACTCTTTTCTTTGGTGAAGGCCCTTGGCCTTAAAGGGTGTTATTTCGAACTTAACGAAATAGTAACCTGTCGTCGTTCGATAAAGGTTGAACTCTTTTCTTGGGCGAAGGCCATTGGCCTTGAAGGGTGTTATTTCAAATTATCAAAATAGTAACCCGTCGTCGTTCGATCGAGGTCGAACTCTTCTTTTTGGCGAAGTCCCTTGGCCTTAAAGGGTGTATTTCGAACTTATCGAAATAGTAACCCGCGTCGTTCGATAAAGGTCGAACTCTTTTCTTTGGCGAAGGCCCTTGGCCTTAAAGGGTGTTATTACGAACTTATTGAAATAGTAACCCGTCGTCATTCGATCGAGGTCGAACTCTTTTCTTTGGCGAAGTACCTTGGCCTTAAAGGGTGTTATTTCGAACTTATCGAAATAGTAACCCGTTGTCATTCGATCAAGGTCGAACTCTTTTCTTTGGCGAAGGCCCTTGGCCTTAAAGGGTATTATTTCGAACTTATCGAAATAGTAACCCGTCGTCATTTGATCGAGGTCGAACTCTTTTTTTTGGTGAAGTCCCTTGGCCTTAAAAAGTGTTGTTTCGAACTTATCAAAATAGTAACCCGTCGCTGTTCGATAAAGGTCGAACTCTCTTTTTGGCGAAGGTCCTTGGCCTTGAAGGGTGTTATTTCGAATTTATCGAAATAGTAACTCGTCGTCGTTCGATCGAGGTCGAACTCTTTTCTTTGGCGAAGGCCCTTGGCCTTAAAGGGTGTTATTTCGAATTTATCGAAATAGTAACCTGTTGTTATTCGATAAAGGTCGAACTCTTCTCTTTGGCGAAGGCCCTTGGCCTTAAAGGGTGTTATTTCGAACTTATCAAAATAGTAACCCGTCGTCGCTTGATAAAGGTTGAACTCTTCTTTTTGGCGAAGGCCCATGGCCATAAAGGTTGTTATTTCAAACTTATCGAAATAGTAACCCGTCGTCGTTCGATCGAGGTCGAACTCTTTTCTTTGGCGAAGGCCCTTGGCCTTAAAGGGTGTTATTTTGAACTTATCGAAATAGTAACCCATCGTCGTTCGATCGAGGTCAAACTCTTTTCTTTGGCAAAAGCCCTTGGCCTTAAAGGGTGTTATTTCGAATTTAACTAAATAGCAACCCGTCGTCGTTCGATCGAGGTCAAAATCTTTTCTTTGGCGAAGGCCATTGGCCTTAAAGGGTGTTATTTCAAACTTATCGAAATAGTAACCTGTCGTCGTTCAATCGAGGTCGTACTCTTTTATTTGGCAAAGGCCCTTGGCCTTAAAGGGTGTTATTTCGAACTTATCGAAATAGTAACCCGTCGTTGTTCGATCGAGGTCAAACTCTTTTCTTTGGCGAAGACCCTTGGCCTTAAAGGGTGTTATTTCGAACTTTTCGAAATAGTAACCCGTCATCATTTGATCGAGGTCGAACTCTTTTCTTTGGCGAAGGCCCTTGGCCTTAAAGGGTGTTATTTCGAAGTTATCGAAATAGTAACCCCCCGTCGCTCGATAAAGGTCGAACTCTTATCTTTGGAAAAGGCCCTTGGCCTTAAAGGGTGTTATTTTGAACTTACCGATATAGTAACACCGTCGTTGTTCGACCGAGGTCAAACTCTTTTCTTTGGCTAAGACCCTTGGCCTTAAAGAGTGTTATTTCGAACTTATCGAAATAGTAATCTGTCGTCGCTCGATAAAGGTCGAATTCTTCTCTTTGGTGAAGGCCCTTGGCCTTAAAGGGTGTTATTTCGAACTTATCGAAACAGTAACCCATCGTTGTTCGATCAAGGTCGAACTTTTTTCTTTGGCGAAGGCCCTTGGCTTTAAAGGGTGTTATTTCGAACTTATCGAAATAGTAACCCATCGTCAGTACCAGTTTTTGGAGAATCAGACATTTTCTGGGGGAGTCCCAGTTCGTTTGACTTTGCTTGCATCATAGGGTGCAACGTCGGAGAATACGAAACGTTGCTATTTCGCTTAGGCTCGTTCTGTGCACACATTATAGTTTCCTTGTCTGACGCCTGCCTTCCGACTTGGAGGTGTCACAGACGGGCGGTATTTCGGTTGTTTTGTAGTAGTTTTTTGTTCTTTAATTGAGATATTTCTTTACTCGCTCGTCCGCGCGGCCTTTGTGTTCCTTCTTGAACAAAGAGCAGAAGGTGAGTTAAAACGATACTTTCCTTACCCCCACCCGGTGTTCTGATGGAGGAGAACATGTTGGTAATGGTTTTCATCTTGTTTGGAATTTTGATGGTTGATGGGGCGAAGATTTCTAGATTTTGTGATTCTACTTGGCTCTCCTCCCCCTACCGTGCTTTGCCTTTGTCCCGCGTGGGTTGGGTTTTTCCTTAGTGCTCTTTTCGGTGGGTGATCGTATTTCTTGTCTTTGATCTGGGAGAGACTAGGAAATTTCACTAAGAAATCCTCACAGACGGCGCCAAATTGTTTGACTCAAAAGATATCGGAACCTTTTTGAATAAATCAATCAAAGAAAATGAAGGGATAAATCTTAGTCAGACATAATAAATTCCAAATCAAAGAGCTAATAGTATAGATAATACATAAGATGAAAGAGATAAAGTCGATCTTATTGAAATTCGACATTGTGGCTCCCATCTGATAATACATAAGATTAACATCATTATTGGCTTCCATGACCTCATTCCTAGTATTGCATAACCTAAAGAAGTTTTAATTTCCACCCCTCTTTCATGTATAAATACTGTTAACGCACTTGTACAATATTATGATTTGATTCCCAGGGATGAACCAAACTGCTATTGGATGAAAGGGAGACATACTGGACTGAATTTAGGGGTCCACTCTTAGGCATACACATGGAATATAGAAGAGTTGTGTTCTCACTTTAACTTACGACTAAGGAGGTAATTAGCTAGCAACCACTAATGTTTGAGATTGGATGAATAGTGTCCCTCCGCCGTTAAGTAGAAGTTTCAAAATTAAATCTTAAAAATAAAGAAAATTAATAATAAAAAGGTGTTCGCAACAGTCGGTCGAATGATCATTAAAGTAAATTTCGGACACATATAGTTATGAAAAAAAAAAAAAAAAAGTTAGCTAGGAGACAGCAACTTAAAGAAATGAAAATAGAGCAAGACAATTTTTAGATTACATTAGTTTTTTAGCTCTTTTGAATTCGTATAAAGAATACCCTCTTTTCATGAGTCTACTTTAGTTTTCACGGAGGTCTTGGTCCAGACACCCCTCTTATTTTGTTTTATTTTATTACTGTAAAATAAAATCAGCCGCGTACTTAGTTTGAAAAAAAAAAAAAAAAAAAAACTGACGCTTCCTTATAACTAGCATATAGGAGAATCCAACTTTATCTTTAAACGGCTGATTAGGAATTTGACTTTATTCAGTTTGTCATTTTTGAAAGGGCACCCACCCCGTCTATCGTATCATATTTCTTCACGTGGAAGGAACTAGGATTACAAGTCATATCCTTTACGCAAGCTATAGCCAGCAGCTACCAATGAACATGGGTGACAAATTAAGCGGATAATTTTGAACATAGGCTGCGTTTATATTAGTACATCTACAAGTTTATAGATCAATTTGGACTGCATATGTGATCCCAATTGACCCATTAGAAATTTATCAAATATAAACATATTCTTTATTTGCTTTGTTTGTTATAGTCATGATAAAAAAAAAAAGTTTATTAGTTTGATTGATAATTAAGAATTATAAAAGAACATATAAATAAAGGATTTTTTTTTGAATTGAGGTGAATAAGCTATGGCCAATTATATTTAAACGGATCCATATAGGGGTGTCAATGGTTCGGTTCGATCAATTATTTTGTAAAATTTATACCATATTAATTCTTAGATTATTCTAATTTGTATAACCAAAATTAGACTTTTCAAGACCGTCACAGTCATCTTGATTTCTCTTTGATATCGATACGATTCGGTTACTTTTCGGGTATTTTATAAATGTCTAAGAGTCGCTAGTAGAAGTTCGGATGCGATAACATACGCACTTACATAGGACTTTACCAAAACTCTATAGACATTTATACTATTTAAAAGGCGATGAATCAAAGGAATATGAAAGATGAGCAGAATATAGATCAATCCTACAATTCTACAACAACATAAAAGAATTAAGCAAAAATAAGAGAAATATAAGTCACACGAATGAGTATTGTATATGCCGAGCATTGTTCCTCAAGTTAAAGACTTCTTGTACTTTTCTTCGTTGATAGATTCTGGAGTTTAGGAGCACTGTTTTCTTTCCGTAGCTTGTGACTTATGACATTCCGGATTTTGGGAGAGTTTATGTACTGTTCTGAAGTGATTATTGTATATGCCGAGCGACATCTAAATTCCTTGGTTTAATTTACTTATTATCGATAACTTTTATATTTTTGTTCCTTTTTCTGCAAATGTTAGGCTTACCTAGTCGTAAAGACTAGGCGCCGTCACGACGGTTCACGGAGGGAGAACTAGGGTCATGACAATACCAAAATTACTCAAATCCGATGCCAAAACCTTAATTAAAACCCCAAAATTCAGTTTAACACCTTTTCAATTTCTTCCCCAAATTTCTCAACCCAAATCCTTAATTAAACAATGAAATTAACTATGGATTAGTGGATATTAATCAAAAACAAGTCAAGAATCCTTACTCAAATGTTTCCTATGAAAATCCCTCAAATATTTGTCTCAATACAAGCTCTCAAAGTCTTAAAATGAAAATGAGATCAAACCTTCGATTTAGCCTTTTTTCTGCCCAGTCAATCTGCATCTGTGAGGGCTTGGCCACATCTAGGCTCCGCACCTGCGAAAATTCCATCACAGGTTCGATTCCAACTTAAGCTCAGAAGGCTCGCAACTGCGGGCCTCTTAACGCTTCTGCGGTCCAAGGCTTGGCTAGCCTTTCTGCTTCTGCTCTCCCTCCATCGCCCCTGTGAGTCCAGCTTCTGCAAGACTCTGACCGGATCTGCGGTCCCAGCTGGGCAGGCCCAATTTCGCTTATGCGGCTCGATGGCCACCTCTATGGTGCCGCACCTGCGGCCCAAAGTGCACATGTGGGATTGCACCAGGTACAACAATGCTTCAGTAATTTAATACAACTCCAAATGATCCGTTAACTACTCGAAATCAACTCGAGGCCCCCGGAACCTCAACCAAACATACCGACAAGTCCTAAAACATGTTACGAATTTAGTCGAGCCTTTAAATCACATCAAACAACATCAAAAACACGAATCGCACCCCGATTCAAGCTTAATGAACTTTAAAACTTCACACTTCTACAAGAGATGTCGAAACCTATTAAATCACGTCCGATTGACCCCAAATTTTGCACACAAGTCATAATTGATATTATAGATCTATTCCAACTTTCGAAATCGGAATCCGACGCCGATATCAAAAAGTCCACTCCCGGTCAAAATTCTCAAAAATTCAACTTTCGTCATTTCAAGCCTATTCAGCTACAAACTTCCAAATCTCAATCTGGACACGCCCCTAGGTCCAAAATACCCAACAGAGCTAACATAATTGATCAAAATCCATTCCGGAGTTGTCTTCACTTAATTCCAACTATGGTCAATGTCACAACCCGGGATTTCCACCCTCAAAAGTCGTGATGGCGCCTACTAATGTGAGCTAGGCAAGCCAATCATTTAACTACTTATTTCATTACTTAATTATTTCTTTAAAACAAATATAAGACGATAACACGAAAACAACAGAACTTTAAATAATTAAGTGAACGATAACAATTAAATATCTAAAATCTACATCTATTACAACTCTTAAACCTAAAGCACCCAAAACCTGGTGTCACAGTGTCACAGACGGTATACGATTTACTACATATAAAGTCTGAAGAAAATGACAATACACTATTTTTGAATAAAAGGAAAATGAAACAGGAAATAGGAATAGAGGAGACGCCAGGTCCTGCGGACGCCTGCAGATCTACCTTGGATCTCCGCGTGGACTGAAGGTAGCCTCCACACTACGGTCCAAAACCTGCTCCAGGATCTACACATAGCACAGAGTGTAGTATCAGCACAATCAACCCCATGTGCTGGTAAGTGTCTAGCCTAACCTTGGCGACGTAGTGACGAGGCTAGGACCAGACTACCAAATAACCTATGCAGTTCAAATACATATACAGCGGAAAGAAATACAGAAATAATCAGTCAATATGGGAGGGGAGCATGCTCTGAGGGAGATAACAATTTCGAATAGAAAGACATCAAGTAATGAAAGAAACAATATAACTCAGATATCAACAAAGAATCAAAAATCAATAAATATACAACATCACCCTTCGTGCTTTTACTCTCGTCCTCACCAAAGCAATCATATAATAAAAATGTACACGGCATCACCCTTCATGCTTTTACTCTCTTTCCTTACCATATAATCAATATAATCAGCACGGAATGGTACATCGTGCGGCACGACATCACCCTTCGTGCTTTACACTCTTTCCTCACCATGAAATCAATATAATAGGCACGAAATGGTAAATCATGCGGCACGACATCACCCTTCGTGCTTTAACTCTCTTCCTCACCCAAACAACAATCACAAACAATAGGGCAAGGGAATAAATGAAATTTGAAATAAGAATCCCGGCAAGGGAACAACATCAATAACATCAACATCCCGGCAAAGGAGATAACAAATAAATCAACAATAGCTCGGCAAGGGTGACAACATAATGATCTCTTCTCTTTCTCACGTTTACTTCACAATTCACTTCACAACTCGAGCCAATGCTCTAGAGGTTCAATTATCGCTTATACTTTCACAATTCGTTATACAACTTGAGCCAGTGCTCCTCAATGTTCATAGGTCACAAATCCTTTCACAAACTTTATACAACAATTAGAAACCACCACTAAGGCATGAAAGAAACAACGAAGCATGATGATTACAATAAAAAGACTCACAGACATGCTAGACACCAACGTATAGATACCTGTCACCATACCTATACGTCGTACTCAATAGTTACCACATAGCAAATAGGATTCAACACCTAATCCCTCAAGGCTAAGGTTAGACCAAACACTTACCTCGATGCCACGAACACAATTCACGATGTGACTATAGCTTTACCCCTTGATTCCACCACCAATTCGATCGTATCTAGTCACAAATTACTTAATTACATCAATAAATGCTAAATGAATCAACTCCAATGCATGAAAATGAGTTTTCTAAAGTTTTACCTAAAAAGTTAAAAATCGCCCTTAGGTCTACATGGTCAAAACCCGAGGTTCGAACCAAAACTCGATTACCCATTCCCCTACGAACCCAAATATCTAATTTGTTTTGAAATCGGACCTCAAATCGAGGTCCAAATCCCCAATTTTTTAAAACCTGGGTTCTACCCAAAACACCCAATTTCCCACATAAAAATCATTGATTTGAGTTGAAATCATGTTAAAAGATGTTAAGGAGTGAAGAAAATGAGTTAGAAAGCACTTACCAACGTTTTGGAGAAGAAAGGTTGTTTGAAAAATCTCCTCTTATGTTTTTGGGATTTTGAAAAATGAAAAATAATTGAAAATCCCGTCTAAATATACTACTATTAGATGCCATGTGCGGACCGCACAAAATCAACTGCGGCCGCACAGCCCCCGTGTGGACTGCAGTGACATGCGTTAGTGTTTTGGCCCTAACTTTCTCTACAGATGTCCAAATTGTGATTTAATTAACTTTCTGGAAACTAGACACGAAGGGTTACAACTTTGGTTTTTGAATCATCTCACAATTCCTTGTATATCAAAAGATATAGGATTCCGAAGTCGGACTAGTGAACCTGTGCGGACCGCACAAATTCAACTGCGGCCGCACAGTCACCAGTGCGGACCGCACTAGCAGGTTCAGAGATTTGCACTTCTCTGAACCTCCAGTAGCCATGTTTTAAGCCTAAGACACCCCGGAACCTACCCAAAACTCACCTGAGCCCTCGAGACTCCAAACCAAATGTGCATACTAACTCAAAAATATCATATGGACCTACTCGTGCGATCACATCATCAAAATAACATGTAAAATCATGAATTAAACCTCAAAACTCAACATTTTCATCAAGAACTCTCAAAGTTTATAACTCTTCAATCGGAAGTCTAACTTACGTCAAATAAACTCCGCTTTTTACCAAATTTCACAGTTATCTTTCAAATACTATAACAAGTTTGTACCAGACTCCGGAACCAAAATACGGGCCCGATAACAATGGTTTCAAACATTAATTTTTTTATTTATTTCTTACATAATTCAGTAAAATAATTTCTTTCAAAAATTGATTTCTATGGCTTGGGACCTCGGAATTCAATTTCGGGCATATGCCCAAGTCCCATATTTTACTACGGACCTCCCGGGATCGTCGGAACACGGATCCGGGTTCGTTTGCTCAAAATGTTGACCAAAGCCAATCATAATCAATTTTGTTTAACTCTAAAATTTCTAATTCTCATATTTTCACATAGAAGGCTTTCCGGATGTAGGTCCGGACCACACACGTAAATTAGGGTAGGGTAAAAAGGAAGTTTTTAGGTCTCGGAACACTGAATTCACTTGCAACACAAGTGATGACCTTTTGGGTCATCACATTCTCCACTTCTAAAACAACCGTTCGTTCTCGAACGGACATAAGAAGGAAGTACCTGAGTAGGGAAAAAGATGGGGATAACGGCTCCGCATATCAGACTCGGACTCCCAGGCCGATGCCTTAGTGGGCTGACCTCTCCACTGAACACGAATAGAAGGAAAACTCTTTGATCTCAACTGACGAACCTGCCGGTATAGAATAGCTACCGGCTCCTTATAAGATAAGTCCTTGTCCAACTGGACAGTGCTGAAATCTAACACGCGGGATGGATCGCCGTGATACTTTTGAAGCATGGACACATAAAACACTGGATGCATGGCTGATAAGCTCGGCGGCAACGCAAGTCTATAAGCCACCTCTCTCACTCGATCAAGAATCTCAAACGGGCCAATGAACCTAGGGCTAAGCTTGCCCTTCTTCCCAAATCTCATCACGCTCTTCATAGGCAACACTTAAAGCAATACCCGCTCACCGACCATGAATGCCAAATCACGGACCTTGCGGTCGCCATAACTCTTTTGCCTGGACTGAGCTGTACGAAGCCTATCCTGAATAATCCTGACCTTATCCAAGGCATCCTGAACCAGATCCGTACCTAACAACCGAGACTCTACCGGCTCAAACCATCCAACCGGAGACCGACACTGCCTACCATATAAAGCCTCATACGGAGCCATCTGATTACTCGACTGGTAGCTATTGTTGTAGGCAAACTCTGCTAAAGTCAAAAACAAATCCCACGAGCCTCTAAAGTCAATGACATAAGCACGGAGCATATCCTCCAAAATCTGAATAGTCTACTCGGACTGCCCGTCCGTCTGAGGATGAAATATTGTGGTCAACTCAACCCGTGTGCCCAACTCTCGCTGAACTGCTCTCTAGAAATGGGAGGTAAATTACGTACCTCGATCCAAAATGATAGACTTGGGCACACCATGAAGGCGAATAATCTCTCGGATATAGATCTCAGCTAACCTCTCGGAAGAATAAGAGACTGTCACAGGAATGAAATGCGCTGACTTGGTCAGCTTATCAACAATAACCCACACTGCATCGAACTTCCTCTGAGTCCGTGGGAGACCAACAACAAAGTCCATAGTGATACGCTCCCACTTTCACTCAGGAATCTCAATCTTCTGAAACGAACCACCGGGCCTCTAATGCTTGTACTTAACCTGCTGACAATTCAAACACCGAGCCACATATGCAATGATATCTTCTTCATTCTTCGCCACCAATAATGCTGCCGCAAATCCTGATACATCTTTGCGGCGCCCGGATGAATAGAGTACCGGGAACTATGGACCTCCTCTAAAATCAACTCTCGAAGCCCATCCACATTAGGCACACAAACTCGACCCTGCAATCTCAAAACTCCATCATCACCTAAGGTAACCTGCTTGGCACCTCTGTGCTGCACCATGTCTCTAAGGACACACAAATGGGGATCATCATACTGCCGCTCATGGATATGCTCCAATAATGAAGAACGAGCGACTATGCAAGCTAACACATGGCTGGGCTCAGAAACATCCAACCTCATGAACTGATTGGCCAAAGCCTGAACATCCAAAGCAAGCGGTCTCTCACGGATCGGAATATAAGCAAGACTGCCCATACTGGCTGACTTCTTACTCAAAGCATCGGCCACCACATTGGCCTTTCCCGGGTGATATAAGATAGTGATATCATAATTTTTCAACAAATCCAACCACCTCCTACACCTCAAATTCAACTCCTTTTGCTTAAACAAATACCGAAGACTCTTGTGATCTGTGAACACCTCACATGCCACGCCATATAGATAATGCCTCCAAATCTTCAACGCGTGAATAATGGCTGTCAACTCCAAATCATGAACCGGATAGTTCTTCTCATAAATCTTCAACTGCCGCGAAGCATAAGCAATGACCTTGCCATCCTGCATCAACACTACACCAAGTCCAATACGAGATGCATCACAATAGACTGTATAAGGCCCTAAACATGTGGGCAAAACCAACACTGGTGCCGTAGCCAGAGCTGTCTTAAGCTTCTAAAAGCTCACCTTACACTCATCCGACCATCTGAACTGGGCACCCTCCTAGGTCAACCTGGATGCCCTCTACTGATACAACATGACCCAGGAATGCAACTAAACTCAACCAGAACTCACACTTCAAGAACTTAGCATATAACTGACTATCCCTCAAGGTATGAAGAACCACTCTAAGATGTTGCTCGTGCTCCTTCCGGCTGCGGGAATAGATCAAAATATCATCAATGAAGACTATCATGAATGAAGCCAAATAAGTCCTGAACACTCGGTTCATCAAATTCATAAAAGTTGTTGGGGCATTTGTCAACCCGAATGACATTACCAAAAACTCATAATGCTCATACCGAGTGCGAAAAACTGTCTTAGGGACATCGGATGCCCTAATCCTTAACTGATGGTAGCTAGATCTCAAGTCAATCTTCGAGAATACCTTGTCACCCTGAAGCTGATCAAACAAATCATCAATCATCGGCAATGGATATTTATTCTTGATTGTAACCTTGTTCAACTACCGGTAATGAATACACATTCTCATCGATCCGTCCTTCTTCTTAACAAACAACACCGGCGCACCCCAAGGCGAAACACTCGGCCTAATGAAACCCTTATCAAGTAAGTCTTGCAACTTCTCCTTCAACTCCTTCAACTCAGGCCACGCCATATGATACGACGGGATAGAAATGGGCTGCGTGCCCGGAGCCAAATCAATGCAAAAGTCAATATCCTTGTCGGGTGGCATACCCGGCAGGTCTGAAGGGAATACCTCGGGAAACTCATGAACAACGGGCACAGAATCAATAGAAGGAACCTCAGCACTAGAATCACGAACATATGCCAAATAGGTCAAACACCCCTTCTCGACCATACGCCGAGCCTTCACATAAGATATAACGCTACAGGTAGAATGACCAGGAGTCCCTCTCCACTCTTAATGAGGTAAACCCGGAAAGGTTAAGGTCATAGTCTTGGCATGACAATCCAAGATAGCATGGTAAGGTAATAACCAGTCCATCTCCAATATGACATCGAAATCAACCATGTCTAGAAGTAGCAAATCTACACGAGTCTCAAGACCCCCAATCACGACTATACATGAACGATGGACTCGATCTACCATAATAGAATCACCCACCAGTTTAGACACATAAACAGGAGCACTCAAAAAATCACTAGGCATGGCCGAATATGGTGCAAAATAAGATTACACATACGAGTATGTGGACCCTAGATCAAATAACACTGAATCATCTCTATCACAAACCAGAACCATACCTGTAATAACCACATTTGAAGCCTCAGCCTCGGGACTGGCTGGAAGAGCATAACATAAGGGCTGGGCCCCACCACACTGGACTACATCTTTGGGATGGCCTACTGCTGGCTGGCCTCCACCTCTAATGGCCTAAGCTCCACCTTTAATACCTCTACCTCCACCTCTAGGACCTCTACCCCCACCTCTAGCTGGCTGGGCCAGCTGTGGGACACCTGGTGCCTAAACTATGGCACGGGAACCCTAATACTGAGAGCTACTCGGTGCTCGAGGGCAAAACCTAGCAATGTGACCCATATCACCACAAGTGTAGCAAGCCCTCGGCTGCTGAGACTGCTGGACCTGACGACCTGAATGACCACCCCGGAAACTCTGAAGTGGCGGTGCATTGATAGGAGCAGGTGGTACACTGTAGGACTGTTGATCAGAATACTGCATCTGAGGACTACATCCACCTAAAGTACCATGAGAAACCTGAAGTGCTGACGGAAAAGGCCTAGAAGGATGGCCTCTACCATATGAATCCCTACCTCCAGGCGAGGTACCACTGAATCGGACTGAATTACGGGGCCTCTTGTCCGACCCATGACCACCTCCCTGTGATATAACCATCTCCACTCTCCTGGACACATTGGCCCCTCCTGGAAAGATATCTCACTCCTTGCCTCCTTAGCTATCTGAAGACGAATCGGCTGAATAAGTCCATCAATGTACCTCATCACCCTCTCTCTCTTGGTGGGAAGTATGATAAGAGCATGACGAGCCAAGTCGATGAATCTGGTCTCATATTGGGTAACAGTCATAGAACCCTGCTAGAGGCGCTCAAACTGCCTCTGATAGGCCTCTTTCTGAGTGATAGGGAGAAACTTCTCCAGAAATAGCTGCGTAAACTGCTCCCAAGTCAAGGCTAGCAATCCGGCTGGTCTAGCTAAGCAATAATCTCTCCACCAAGTCTTGGCGGATCCAGATAAGCGAAAAGTAGCGAAATCGACCCCATTGGTCACAACTATCCCATGTTCCTAAGAACCTCATGATAGTTGTCTAGATAATCTTGGGGATCCTCAGTAGATGCACCGCTGAAAGTAGCAGTGAAGAGCTTGGTGAACCTATCCAACATTCACAAATCATTGGTAGACATAGCTGCTCCATTGCTGGTTTGAGCTACCATACCCGGCTGAACTGCACCAACTGGCTGAACCGCTGGAGTCTGAAACTGGGGAGCTACTTGCTCCGGAGTGCGAGTAGCAGGAGTCTGGGCTCCTCCTCTAGCCTGAGAGACGGCTGGTGCTACAGGAAGCAAGCCTGCTCGGGTGACACTTTTCATGAGGCCTACCAGACAGACCAGATCATCCTGATGAACTGGGGTAGCAATAAACCCCTCTGGGACCTGAGCTGGGCCCACCAGAACTGTTGGGCCCGGAACCTCATCATCAAAGTCAACCTGAGGCTCCGCCGCTGGTGCTGCTGCTTAGGGCTGAGCTCTGCCCCTACCTCGGCCTCTAGCACGGCCTTGGCCTCGCCCTCTGCCCCTCGTGGGAGCTCTTGTTAGGGGCTCGGGCTGCTGGTCAGTGGATAAGGAAGCGCGTGTTCTCGCCATCTGCGAAAGAACAGAGTAGAAATTCAATTAGCATTGAGAAACTAGACCGCACAACAGGAGAGAATAAATGTGAAATTTTTCCTAACTCTGTAGCCACTGGGGGATAAATACAGATGTCTCTGTACCTATCCCTCAAACTCTACTAAGCTTGTCTGTGAACTGTGAGACCCATGTAACCTATAACTCTGATACCAACTTGTCACGACCCAAATTTTCCACCCTCGAGAGTTGTGATGGCACTTACTAATATGAGCTAGGCAAGCCAATCATTTAACTACTTATTTCATTACTCAATTATTTCTTTAAAACAAATATAAGATGATAACATGAAAACAACGGAACTTTAAATAATTAAGTGGACGATAACAATTAAATATCTAAAATCTGCATCTATTACAACTCTTAAACCTAAAGCACCCAAAATCTGGTGTCACAGTGTCACAGACGATATAAGATTTACTACATATAAAGTTTGAAGAAAATGACAATACACTAATTTTGAATAAAAGGAAAATTAAACAGGAAATAAGAATAGAGGGGACGCCAGGGCATGCGGACGCCTGCAGGTCTACCTTGGATCTCCGCGTGGACTGAAGGTAGCCTTCACACTACGGTCCAAAAGTTGCTCCAAGATCTGCACATAGTGCAGAGTGTAGTATCAGCACAACCGACCCCACGTGCTGGTAAGTATCTAGCCTAACCTCGGCAAAGTAGTGACGAGGCTAGGACCAGACTACCAAATAACTTGTGCAGTTCAAATACATATATAGCGGAAAGAAATATAGAAATAACCAGTTAATATGGGAGGGGGAGCATGCTGTGGGGGAGATAACAATTCTGAATAGAAAGACATCAAATAATGAAAGAAAGAATATTACTCGGATATCAACAAAGAATTAGAAATCAACAAATGCACGTCATCACCCTTTGTGCTTTTACTCTCGTCCTCACCAAAGAAATCATATAATAAAAATGTACACGGCATCACCCTTCGTTCTTTTACTCTCTTTCCTCACCATATATTCAATATAATCGGCACAGAATGGTACATCGTGCGGCACGACATCACCCTTCGTGCTTTACACTCTTTCCTCACCATGAAATACATATATAATAGGCACGAAATGGTACATCATGCGGCACGGCATCACCCTTCGTGCTTTACACTCTTTCCTCACAAAACAAACAATGCACGACATCACTCTTCGTGTTTTAACTCTTTTCCTCACCCAAAAAACAATCACAAACAATAGGGCAAAGGAATAAATGAAATTTGCAATAAGAATCCCGGCAAGGGAACAACATCAATAACATCAATATCCCGGCAAGGGAGATAACAAATAAATCAACAATAGCCCGGCAAGGGTGACAACATAATGATCTCTTCTCTTTCTCACTTTTACTTCACAATTCACTTCACGACTCGAGCCAATGCTCTAGAGGTTCAATTATCACTTATACTTTTACAATTCGTTATACAACTTGAGCTAACGCTCCTCAATGTTCATAGGTCACAAATCCTTCCACAAACTTTATACAACAATTAGAAACCACCACTAAGGCATGAAAGATACAACGAATTCATGATAATCACAATATAAAAACTCACGGGCATGCTAGACACCAACGTATAGATACTCGTCACCATGCCTATACGTCGTACTCAACAATTACCACATAACAAATAGGACTCAACTCCTAATTCCTCAAGCTAAGGTTAGACCAAACACTTACCTCAATGCCACAAACACAATTCACGATTCGACTATAGCTTTACCCCTTGATTCCACCACCTATTCTATCGTATCTAGTCACAAGTTACTTAATTACATCAATAAATGCTAAATGAATCAACCTCAATGCATGAAAATGAGTTTTCTTAAGTTTTACCCAAAAAGTAAAAAATCGCCCCTGGGTCCACATGGTCAAAACCCAAGGTTCGAACCAAAATCCGATTACCCATTCCCCCACGAACCCAAATATCTAATTTATTTTTAAATCGGACCTCAAATCGAGGTCCAAATCCCCAATTTTTGAAAACCTAGGTTCTACCCAAAACACCTAATTTCCCCCATGAAAATCATTGATTTTAGTTGAAATCATGTTAAAAGATGTTAAGGAGTAAAGAAAATGAGTTAGAAATCACTTACCAACGTTTTGGAGAAGAAATATTGTTTGAAAAATCGCCTCTTATGTTTTTGGGGTTTTGAAAAATGAAAAATAATTGAAAATCCCGTCTAAATATACTACTCTCAGATGCCTTCTACGGACCGCACAAAATCAACTGCGACCGCACAGCCCCCGTGTGGACTGCAGTGACATGATTTAGTATTTTGGCCATAACTTTCTCTACAGATTTCCAAATTGTGATTTCTTTACCTATTTGGAAACTAGACACGAAGGGCTACAACTTTTGTTTTTAAATTATCTCAAAATTGCTTGTATATCAAAAGATATAGGCTTCCGAAGTTGGACTAGTGAACCTGTACGGACCGCACAAAATCAACTGCGGCCGCACAGTCACCTGTGCGGACAGCACAAAAACTTGTGCGGACCGCACTAGCAGGTTCAGAAATTTGCACTTCTCTGAACCTCCAGTAGCCATGTTTTAAGCCTAAGACACCCCGGAACATACTCGAAACTCACTCGAGCCCTCTGGACTCCAAACCAAATGTGCATACTAACTCAAAAACATCATATGGACCTTCTCGTGCGATCACATCATCAAAATAACATGTAAAATCATGAACTAAACCTCAAAACTCAACATTTTCATCAAGAACTCTCAAAGTTCATAACTTTTCAATTGGAAGTCCAATTCACATCAAATAAACTCCGTTTTCACCAAATTTCACAGTAATCTTTCAAATACTATAACAAGTTTGTACCGGGCTCCGGAACTAAAATACGAGACCGATTACAATGGTTTCAAACATTAATTATTTACTTTATTTCTTAGATAATTCAGTAAAATAATTTCTTTCAAAAATTGATTTCTAAGGCTTGGGACCTCAGAATTCAATTCTGGGCATATGCCCAAGTCCCATATTTTACTGCGGACCTCCCGGGATCGTCGAAACAGGGATCCGGGTTCGTTTGCTCAAAATGTTGACCAAAGCCAACCATAATCAATTTTTTTAACTCTAAAATTTCTATTTCTCATATTTTCACATAGAAGGCTTTCCGGATATAGGTCCGGACCACGCACGTAAATCAGGGTGGGGTAAAAAGGAGGTTTTTAGGCCTCGGAATACTGAATTCACTTGCAACACAAGTGATGACCTTTTGGGTCATCACAGTCAAATTAGTAGAACTTAAGCTTCAATTTTAGGGACTAAGTGTCCCTTTTCACTCTGAAACCAAAAATAAATCCTCCCAGCAAGTCACATAAGTATAAAATGAAACAAAGAAAATAGTAGATAGGGGATCGGGGCTAATTCTCTCAAAACAACCGGCCGGATCGTTACACTAAATAATTCATTACAATTCATTTATTAATTTGATTCATTTAAATCAACTTAAATGTAGTACAATCATTCCATTTAATACCAATGCCAATAAGAAACGATAGGATTTTGGACATTCAATGAGGTGCACAAGTACATTCCAAATAATGGGGTACCTTAGGCTTAACAGAGCTATTCAGCCATCAGTTGTGCCTAGTAACTGTAGTACAATCTGATTTATGTGGCTTCATGTACAAAAACAATATAATTGCGTCCTAAGATCTATTGTCTTAATATTTCATTTGATTTGTCGCGATCCAAAATCCTACTAAGTCATGATGACATTTAATCCAATTTGTCACACGAATCAACCAAAACAAATACAACTCAAGCCGAAGATTATCATATAAATAATAAAGTAAAAATACAAAATTTAACATAAATTATCCCAAGAATGATAATCACTAAGTAATGAAAAATCAAGAAATAAAATACATTATTTGTAAGGCCTCGGAAAATTTCACTGTGTAATTTAAGGTTTTGTGGTGCCGAGTTAGGCTAAAGTGTTCAGAAGTAGTAAAAATTTATCTTCGCAGCGAGCAAGCTCGTAGCGGTTCGGACTTTTTGAGTTGGAGAATGCACTGAGGAGTGGATGAAATTTTTTGGCAGAAGAATGCAATTCTGCGGTCCGATTTGCGGCCGTAGAATCGATATGCGGACCGCACTCCTGTTGCAAAAGTGAAGCAGAAGTCAAGCTTAGTTGAGGACCATTATGCGACGCATTGTGCGACCGTAGATCAGGTCTACGGTGCATTCTGCGACCGTAGATCAGGTTTACGATGCATTCTGCGACCGCAAAACAGGTCTGTGCACCGCAGACCTGCCGCAGACCCAACCTGAAATACCCCAGTTTTGAGCACCAATTGTGCAACCATTTTGCGGGCGGCACATCTGTTATGCAGCCATTGTCGCATACCCGAGTCGGAAGGTCCATTTTTCTATTCTTTAACTCGACCCCATTTTGATAAATAGCATTTGGGGCTTCATTTGGGACGATTTTCTGGAGAGTTTAGAGAGTGGTAGGAACATTTTAGAGAGAGAAGGAGGGAACCCAACATCTTAATCATCCAATCTTGCCCAAGTCTTTAAGAATCAAGGAAGCTAGCCACTAGATTATCATCTACCCGGGTAAGTCCTACTCTTAAGCTTTCATGCAAGAGGTTATACGTCCAAATATATTGTGGGGATGGAAATAGGTCATGCATGTGACACTAAGTTATAGTATGTGGGATTAATGAACTAATTTGGGTAGTTTCTTGTTGAAATTGGTTGAGGGAAGAAGGGATTTCTAACAATGTAGCCCATGTCACATGTTAGGTGTTTGATGAAAGAGTTACACCATAGGAATCCTTCTAATTATTAACCGATTTTTCACTATCTTCCTATAGATTATTATTGCTAGAGGTGTTGGTACGTCGTAGTAACTTAAGGAAAGCTCAACAAGGTATGTTAGATAAACTTTCTCTCTCAGAATTGAATTCCATAATGTTTTTGTAAGTTTAAGTATGATCGACTCAAAATCCCTAATTTCTACATTCTGGGTTATCCCCTATAAATTTATAAACTTGATTATTTCGAATGAGCTTTATATCAAAAGATAGATGTTTAAAGTATGGTTTTCTTATTAAAATGGTATGGCTTTGAGTCGTATTTTAAATGATAACTAGTATACCATTGGGTGAGAAAAACTCGATATGTTTAATACTCCTAATTGCTCCTACGTGTACCTAATGACTTGATTGAGTATGTCTTGCTGTTGATAATCTACAAAGATGTTTAAAAATGAAATAAGTGAATTGGGAAAATAGAGTGTGGCCAACATGCCAAGAATATAAGTTATAATTGTGGCTAGGGGTACTAGGGAAATGCATAGAGGTAATAAGGATTATGAAATGAGCCTCGACTCAACTGTTTCAAAACTACTTCGAAGATAGAATTGCCTAAAAACTTTCGGTACTTAATTCATGCCCATAAGTGGCTAATAATGCTTTGCCTTATAAATACATCCAATGTGACTCGAGTTCATACATACTCCGGTATTAAAATTGTACATTGTCGTGATTGGAAAAGAGCAATTCAAGAATAATTGATGTATTTGCTTGTCTATGACTTTGATGTGTGTTTTTATTGTTGGTTGGTATGTCCCTACATTTGGGAATAATCCTTTGTGTTTAACGTTCTATTACTAATGAATGGTATATGATTTTTGAAGCACTCTATATGCTGGTAATTGGTGATGAACCTTGAAATTAAATAAAGTGAAAGTATGGAGTATGAAATGCGGTCATCGTGCCATGAATAAAGAACCTTGTGAAAGGCCCAAAGAGTCAAGGAGATATTTTTAATATGAATGGTTGAAAATACTAATAAAGATCTATATAATGTGAAAGATTCTGAGATGAATGCATTTCTATCTATATTACCTTTATGTGCAAATCAAACTAATTGTTTTTGGGAGTCATTAGCAAAATCGAGGAAGGGTGGGTCATAAGGCCCATACCTGAAACTACATGTGCCGGTGTAGGGGTGGATTGTGATTATTCCTCTCATTTGGGATGAAATTAGAATATTAATGAAAATGTGATCATTCCTCTAAATTGGGGTGAAACTGGTACCTGTGAAATTGGAAAAGAAAAAGTTAACTCACACGGTATATGTGGGGAGGCGGCCTAGCTGATTGGGTGGAGATCAGACGCTATATTGCGCATATGGTGGTACTACTCTTGTAACAACTTTCTTTCGCATCACCATGTCGAACCACATTATCCGTGGGTAGATGGCCTAGCCGATCGAGCGTGATCAAACTCCGTGCTAACAAAGACGGTGGTATATCGGAGCTAATGATCTCCCAACCAAATATATATATATATATATATTATTTCCGTACTTTAAAAATCGTTATGTTTCAATAGGACATTTGGATATTGTTGATTGTGACTTGCTGTTTCTATGATTTGTTTTCTTATATGGTTATTCTATTTTGAAAGAGGACTTTTAGCTATACATACTAGTGCTATTCAACGACACTAACGTCCTTTTTGTCGGGGGCGTTGTATTTTTAATTGATACAGGTGGTTCCACAGCTGGCGGCATCGATCAGTGATAGCGGTATACTCTTTCCAGCTGACTTGGCGAGTCCGCCTTCATTTCAGGGTCTTGTACTTTTTTTTCCTCATGTATCTTTTGTTCATTTTCTTATCATGTTTTGAAATATAGCTGGAGCCTTGTTACCGGCATTTTCTTATTATTCTTCAGTTGTACTTAGATGCTCCGTAGACAGTTTGTGGGTGGTGCTTGATTTTGGGAGTGGAACTGAAAATGTTGGTATTTGGCAAAATATATTTTTCATTAAATCTATAAACTTGTAATGTTTTGTTAATATGAATGAAGTTGTTAATGGAAACGAAATGGAAGTCGAAATGAAATACTTTTCGAATTTGATAATGGAGTTCATCTCCTCTTTATTCATAAATTAGCTTGGGTAGAATGAAATCTAACAGGCTTGCTCAGTCGAGTTTACTCAGTTGAGCGCCGGTCGCGCTCCTCGATTTTTGGGGCGTGACAGTGCTGATACGAAGAAAATATATCATCCATTTAAAATATACAAAACAAACATTCATGGTTCTAAACTACCATGAACAAATGGCAGTTAAAAACTAGAATTTTTAATATATCTTCGATGCTCGCTCATGAACTCTGTAATAGCTCAGCTCAAATATCTGTACACATACAAAAGTGTAGTATGAGTATGCAGAAACAGAATTCAATAGGTATCCCTGACTATTTTCTAATAAAGTAGTGATGAGGGTCAACTCAAAATACTCTCCTTATAAACTTTTATATTTCTTATACCTAGTAGCAATAGAGAAAGTGTACAGAAGCAGCATAACAAGCTGACACAGCTAAAGCATATAACAATATGCACAAATAGAGCAAATAAAGTATTACACCTTATCTCGATCAAGCAAGTCTCATACTTGTATCAATGTATCAAAATAACATACCTAGTGATATGCACAGTCTAAGCATGTAATATGATGCATGCTTTCTCAACAAATAACCCAATGCATGCATGCAATGCATCGAAATGACATATATTAATCATATGTACAGCTAAGCATATAAAAATATATGAATAGGCATAAGAATTCACTTAAAATATAATAAAGCTTTCACTTTTATGCTTAAAGTCATCAACTAGTATCATAATCAAAAAAGTAACTCGTGGATTTATGTGGATTTCTGAACCTCCACGTATGAAACATGGGAGGGCGACTCCAGAGGAATGGATCCTTAGTCACACTCAACGAGAACGTAATTTTACACGCCTAAAGATACATGCAATGACATGCCCAAACAGAGACCTCAATAGGAACATGCAATAACATGCCCTAATTGATACCTCAACAAGAACATGTAATGACATGCCTATATATATATATATATATCAACAGGAACATATAATGACATGCCCAAACTGATACCTCAACGAAATGTAAATGCACACACACCCAACAACTCAAATGTTTATACAAAAATCTCAAATAAGCACTGAAGATAAAATATATGTACTAACAAGATGCATATAAGAAATAATATATGACTAAGTAGTTCATCTTATAAAACAGGTACATGAACTCTATAATGTTAAACTAATATGTAAATGATGCCTATAATGTTATACTATCATGAACAAGATACTCAAGTAGTCATACAATAATTAATCATGACATACTATTTCCTATCATGTTAAAGTAGCATATGAGAAACACCTGAAATATGATACTAGCATGTGAAGATGCATAAATAGTCATAGCACAAGTAAATTAAGTAAAGCATGTGAAGCATATCCATCTACCCAAGTGTAGAAGCACATGGTATACGTATATACGCCTGTTACCTCGCATATACGTTATCCTCAAACATGTAGCATGGAGAAAATAAGACAATTTGGGGGGAAAAAACCTCACTGAGGTTAAGTCTCAACTTACCTCGGCTTTAGCCTAGTTCTATTTTCAATAATCGTATTTTCTTGATCTAAATCCATCATACGAACTCGCTCTAACCCAAATATACTTCAAGATGCAAAATAAAGTTATATGACTCAAAAATAGACTTAGTTCAAAATAAACAAAAGTCAACACCAAGTCCACATAAATAAGATTCAAACCCTATTGGCCCAACCTTATGAGTTAAAATATATAGTTAGATTCTCAGTCCAAATTCAGTGGTATTTAGACCATCAAAAATACATTTTTTCCTTCAAGTCAAAAGCTCTTATTTTCATCTTTTAAAGATGAGCTTAAATTAGTTTTAATAATTAATATATAGTAGTCTATGAACTAGGTCCTTTGAATATATTTAATGTACTAATAAATAAGGTTAATGACTTATAAAGTAGGTATTAAAAGAACTAATAAGTCCCTTGATGCGCGTTGATCAGGAGCTACAAACTGATTCCTTATGCCAGCTGAAAGAATTTGTTTGCAAGAAGGATTCAATTTATAGAAACACTTGCATGGGAGGAATGGCATGTGAAGTAGAAGGAAAATTAAGCCCTACTAGGATTATTTTCCTAAATTAATTTCTTTTAGATTTTGGTGCAAAATTAGAGAAGTATTTCGGCCCAACTTCATTCCTATATAAAAAATCACATTGTTACTATTGAGACTGTCGCGCCCCCTTTTTCTCGCGAAATCGGGTTTCGACATTTCTGGGACAACTCCTTTTGAGAGGGTAGAAAATTGGAATTGAAAGAGTCGCCACCTAACGGATTAAGGTGTATTAGGGCACCTAGAGCAGATAACTCATGTTACTAGATTATATTACCAGAGATCGGGTAAGGGCTCGAAATTACCTTGAGGGGAAGGTGTTAGGCACCCCTCGAGGTCCACAACGGTGGGTCCCGACCGAACTTAACTAATGAATTAGTCTAATAAAGAAGTGAGAAGAATATTTAATAGGGATGGGGGTCCTAAATTTTTTAGCCTAAAGGATTAACCCGTGCAACATAAATAATACTTTGTAACTCCCTCGAGTCGGGGTGTTACTCATATTATTCAGCGGGCACAGACTATCATCTCCTGCTACCCGATTACTATCTTTAAGTTGTTACCTAAAGCTCTCTAATTGATTCTAGTTCGATCCTTATGCATGCACTACCCGTCCCTTACCTATGGCCCTGGAGGTATTAGGACCTATATTTGGGATAGTTCTAGACCCAGCCTACGTTGCTCAAAAAATTAAAAGCCCAGGAGACAAACAAAACAATTAGAACTTTCAGATAGCAAGCAAATATAGGCTCATATTGACCTCCACATATAAACAACAAAAGCACGCAATTGATACAACAAACCTTATTAACCTTAAGATCCTATAGGCAGGATGTCTATACGAGAAAACAGAGTATAGAGACAATTTTATTAAGGCAGGTGTTACAACTTTTTGTTTGCCTGCTGATTTTTATTCAGCATGATCTGGGTAGTTCAGGCAGTAATACATTGTCACACCTCCTTTTTCCTACCCATGAAAGGGATATAAGGGAGTTTTTTCCAATTTAAGTGACAATCGAAACAGAATTATTTATTTAAAATTCAAAGTTGCCACTTTAGATAATTATGGTGTCCCAAGTCACCGGTTTAAAATTCCGAATCGAGGAAGATTGACTCTTATTTATGGTCTGCGAACACAGAAATTCGGGTAAAGAATTCTGTTAACCCGGGAGAAAGTTTTAGGCATTCCCGGGTATCGTGGTTTTAGCACGGTCGCTTTGATCATACTTGGCTTATTAAATTGTCTAATTATTTATTTTAGAACCTATGTGCATTTACCTCTTTTAATTAAAAATTATCCTAAAACGAGTCACGCGTACGTGTGTCCATTTGTTTGGCGCGTCAAAAATCATGTCACGCAAACGTGTCCACAATTAATAACGCTTTGTTATTATTAAGATTATTTGGCCAAAGTCATGCAACGTGTACCTTTTTTTAACTTTGAAAATCATAATTATGTTAGGCGAACGTATACATAATCGCGATAATTTGATTAATTAAGAGCGCCTAAAACTCCTATCAAGTTCAATGTGGCTACTAAACATATAACTCCAAAGATACTTTTAAAAATCTTGTTAATTTCCTCCAATCCAAATTCATTGTTCAAACCAATACCAAAACACCTCTAAACCAACTTAAAAACTTCGTACAAATCCAGCAACAGGTATCCAAGGTAGTGTACATTCACAACATTCTTAACATTAGACTGCCACTTCTTTGCTAATTCCCTAATGTGAGTGATGGAAGTGTCATTATCATATAAGTTTATTTGCTTAGGTTATATGTAAAATCAATATTTGGATGGCAGAATAGATTTTGTGTGACACCTAGTTTCGACTGAATATCCTCATCTCATCAGTGCTTTAGCAATTCATCAACAATCCAAACATCAATAAAACAAACTATTACACTAACAATAACAATGTAAATGAACAAAATAATCAGTCGAGAAGATGCGAAGAACGGACCTTTGGTATAAATCAACCAAATTGTAATTACAAGAGGTTAAACAACTCGACGATTCTTGACCAGAGCTTTCGCCGGCGAATTCGGACATAACCGGCAACTCAAAACCTCAACGACCTCTATACCGGAACCTCTCACTATGTTTTTTGTAGTTGTTTGCAATGGTTCAGGGTAGTTCTTGGAGTCGGTGGTTCGCTGTGTTTGTGAACTGGTTTTCACGATGATTATACAACTGAAGCAGTAGCGACGACTTGTGGAGTTACAACTGTTTTGGTGTCTTTTTGGAGCTACTTTTGGGGAGTGTTTTGTGGCTGGTTTCCAGCGGTGATGTGAGGGACGGAGTTTGGGTGGAAACGGAAAGTTGAGGGTGGTTGTTTTTTCTCTCCAAAGATGGGAGATGGCTGCCGATGTATCTGCTTTTTTTTTTTAAGTAAAAGCCATGGAAATGGCTGCTTTATTTTTTTCGAAGAAGACCGATCGGGGGAGGGGGGTCTCTGTTTTGTGTAAAACGGCGGATGCTTCCGTCTCTTAAGGATCTAGGCGTTAGGGGTCTAGGTCTTGGGGTCCTCTCTCTTATTCTGTCATGTACTTTTTATCCGTAGGGTTTCTATATAATAAAAGATATGACCATATGGGCTTGGAGAGGAAAGAATATGTGAGCCCAAGGAGAAAAAACATGTTACCCTCTTATGAGACTTTCTAGAAGCTACTACCAATAATCTCTATGAATTGTTTGCCAAAAAAAATCATAAGAAAAACAAATAAAATTTGTTATGAAAAGATTTCCTTCAATCAGATGGTGGTCACGTGAATATGGGGTAAAATGGGAAGCTAGACATATCATTTTATAGCCAAATTAAGAAAATTCTAATACTACTTAATACTTATTAAAGGCCTAAAACTTTTAAAAAAAAATTACACTACCAAGTGATTTTTTTTTTGAAGTTTCTTCTTATCTTTTGTGTTTTGGAAAAACATAATATCAATATTATTTTTGTATTGTTTAATTTTATGAAAGGTAAATAAATCAAAAGTAGATAAAATAACAATTAGTTACATAATAGAAAATATTTTGTAATTTTTATTTTTTGTGATAAAACAAAGTAAAAGAGTCAAAACTATTTAAAATAGCGATATTGGACCAAAACTAAATATTTTACGCTAAAATGTGTAAAATCTTGGGGAAGGTCAAAAATCACATGTCTACAGCTGCCCCTCTTTGACTGGGAACGCGAAGAGTTTTCAGACAAAGAACGACGAGATAGGTTTTTTGACCCGACCCTTATTTAGGGAGACCAATAACTAAGAGGAAGGAGAATGTGATCGAGCCCCGGTATCTGAGCTTCGTACATTCCATGGCTATAAAGGAATCAGGTCACGTGTAGTTTAGAAGTGAACGAGGTGATGGAGTATACTGAGGTGGAGAGCCGGTCGAGGTGCCGTTCTGTCAAGGTTCCGGTTCGCGGTCCTGTTTTTACATCAAACTAAAAAAATAAAAAAGACTAACTAAGCCTGTCAACTATGAGTTACAAGATTCCTATCTATAAGTCTTTTGAAGCTTGATCTTGAGTCTTGAATGATTCTTCATTCAGACTTTAGATTTGAACCTTGACGTTTGCTAGTTGCAGGTGCTAGTTCATTCTTCTTTAGCTTTTCGGATCAAAACCGGACACACCATGCTTGTGACTTCAGTCATGTCTTGAGCAATCCACCTCTTGTCTCAGCTTCTGCATTCTGGATTCACTTCCCTTTTTCTTTCTTTTTTTCCTTTTTTTTGTTTTTCTTTTTTATTCTCGATTGAGATTACTTCTGTTGATCACCTCGGACTGTTGACTCACATTCTTGCCGCGAGCTTCTGCTACTTCTAACTTGAATTGGATTCTGAATTGACTTCCCTTGTTCTCCAGGTGGGCGCCTGATTGCTAAAACTTGAACTGTATTCCCTTGTTCTCCAGGTGGGCACTTGATTGCCAAAACTTAAAATGTATTCCCTTATTCTTCAGGTGGGCGCCTGATTGCCAAAACATGAACTGTATTCCCTTGTTCTCCAGGTGAGCGCCTGATTGCTGGAAACTTGAATTGTATTCCCTTGTTCTCTAGGTGGGCGCCTGATTGCCAAAACTTGAACTGTATTCCCTTGTTCTCCAGGTGAGTGCCTGATTGCCAAAACTTAAACTGTATTCCCTTGTTATCCAGGTGGGCGCCTGATTGTGCCAATCATGAACTGTATTCCCTTGTTCTCCAGGTGGGCGCCTGATTGCCAAAACTTGAAATGTATTCCCTTATTTTCCAAGTGGGCGCCTACCATTACAACAAAACAGACAAAACAAAAGAAACTTTTCTGCCCCAGTTTGGTACTAGGAACATCTGTGAGTGTTAATCAAATCTTGTTATCAAAAGAGCTATAAGAATTCAAAAGGTAAATCTCATTATCCTGGAGGGCCCTGAAAATTTCAAATTAAATCTCATCTTGAGAGTGAAAACTTTAAAGCTAAATTATATTTCCTATAGGTAGAACTTACGCTAAATCTTGTTATCTATGAGGGTCTTGAAATTTAACTAGGTCTCATTATCCAGGAGGGTCCTGAGAACCTTTTTTAAAATTAAATCTCATTATTCAGGAGGGCCCTGAAAATTTTAAATTAAATCCTATTATTCAGGCGGGTCCTGAAAAACCGAGAATGAACTTACCTGAGCCATGCTTTCCTCCTGGAGGATCTCTGCAGAATGAACAAAATTCCTTGCCCCTGAACCATGCTTTTCCTCATGCAGGGTTCCTACAGATCGAACAAATTTTCTTTCTCCTTCTCAAACCGCCTTTGTGCTGACAAAATTTGGGCACGACACTTGAAAAAATTCAAACTTCCAAGCTTTGATTTGGACACAATTTTCGTCCCTGTTTCAAACAAAGAAAACTTGTGAGTTTACAAATATGGTGGTTGGTTTGTGGCATTGGCCTTGAGGTCTATTGCTCCTTCACTTACCATGATAACTTTGATTTCCACTTGGAAGACCTTGTTTGTTATTGGTTAACCACTTTCTCTGTTAACCTTATCACAGAAAATATCTTTGATCCGTTCAAACCCAACACCCTCTATGTGTTGCATTGTTCATGAATTGACATATATCGAAACTTTGTATTTCACATGAATCCCAAAGCACATTGATTGTTACCAACTCAGTGCGCTTGTTGTTCTTTCCTGACGTATGCCACTTTGATGTGCTAGCCAAATTCCGTTTTGTGCAATTAGAAAGCTGGTGGCAAATTTTGAAGTCATTTCTCACCTGTTCTGACCAAAAAGACTCAGGAAGAGGAAGTAAACAAGACAAAAGGAACAGAGTAAAGGACAATGGAAAGAGATGATTCCTAACAAGAAAACTACAAAGTAGAAATTTATCAGATGTGGATACCAACTCTAATGACCATGACATGCACCTTCAGATTAAATGGCCTAATCTGTCAAGCAAGTCTAATGTTTAACTCTTGTTGTGACTCTTCACCGTGAAACCGGGCTTCAATGCTCTGATTATCCTATCCGATTCACGATCCTTATTCGACTTGTAGTGCCCGAAGGGTTTTCACCATCAAGACTCTCTCATTTTGTTCTTTCTCTCAACTTACCGTCGCCTTATGGTGCCTGTGAAGGTTTTCACCGATAAGACTCTCTCATTTTGATTTTTTTCTTTTTATTTCCTCTAATTCTGTAGATGACAAAGCATTGACCAGAGTAAAAACATCATATACTCTTGGCATGTCTAAACTCAACACTCTCAAAGATTATCTAGGAGGTCTTTTTTGGACTGTAATATGGCTTATGGATAAGGTTAGAAAGAAAGGATATCGTAAAGGCTCAAAATAACTAAGACAACGGGGTTAATTTTACAACTTTTGGAATCCATTCTAAAAACTTTGCCCCAATTTCTAAAACAAGGGAATTTGATTATTTTTTTTAGATGGAATTTCCCACTCTCGACTTTGTGGGATTATGAAATATTTTATTTTGTATGACCGAACTGTAAGGTTGCCTATGTATCTTGTGGTGACAAAAATCAGGTCAAACGTAGCTCACAAAACTACTTTTGTTACTATTTTCCTTTTCCCTTTTTTTTCCTTTTTTCCTTTTTTTTCTTTTTTTTCTTTTTTCTTTTTTTTTTCTTTCTTCTTCTTTTTTCTTTATCTCTATTTTTCTCTTCTTCTTTTTTTTTTAAATTTTTCTTTTGGAATGAACTTTGTAAAATAAACCTATGGGGACAATTTTATTCGTATGACTCTAACTTGATTCCAAAAGAGGGGAGGTCAAGAAAATTAGCACAGACTCAAAAAGGGGTACCGAATGGTATAAAGTGTTTGGGTAGCTGAAGAGGGCCTCCCAATCTCTGAAAATGCAAAGTATAACATATGCAACTTGAGAATGAAAAAGGAAAATCATGCACAATATTTCTTTTACAGCTTCGGCATTGATATCACTGATATGCCTTCCACCTTTTTAGTGCCTTGTCAAGTACAAAACTCTCATTGGGTGGTTTCTTCTTTACGATGGATAGTTTCCGTCTGTTTGGAGCAAACTTCCTTGGCTTTATCTCGTAACTTGAGATGCACTTGAACTCAAAGTCGCTCGCTTCAAATTGTTGGGACGCACTCTCTTGTAACAAATCCTGTCATCCTCTCAACTTCCCAAACCATCTGCCCCAATTTCACACAGTTCGGGCTTTAAATGATCTCAAAATATCCAATCTTTACTTATTTCCCTCAAATGTCTCTATCGTCTTCAAAGTTGTTTCATTGCTTCATGATTAAACTAACTTTTAAGACCAAGCCTAAAATTATGCGTGCATGTCATGTCACTAGAGTCAGCAGGAAAAGAACTATAAAAGGAGAAGAGAACCAAACAAAAAATGACTAGAAATAACAGAAAACAGAAAATTGCATTAGACAGACGGTGAAAGGGTTTGAACAGCAAAACAACCAAAATAAACTGGGTTACAACCCTGGAACAAACCTAGATAACACTAAATGAGTTACTATGACTAAAGGAACTAGTCAAAATAAAAGGATAGAAGAGTTTGAGGCACAAGACAATATACGGATTACAACCCTGAAATAACCCGAACAACAGAAATGACAATAAAAGGAACCATCAAGACTCCTCCCTGGCTAACAAAGAAAGGAGCGTCTTTCCAATTACCAAGCTCGGCATCTTAACCACTGAGTTCCACATCAATATTACCAAGACCATTGCCAATTTTCATATCATTAACTTCAGTCAGAAAGTTCCCAAGAGAATTCTCATGCTCCCTGTCACCACGCATCATCCCCACAAAGTGTACATCATCATGTGCAGGTAAAGGATTCTGCGCGATATGCTGGGTGTCACTGTCCTGGATCACAACTATCCCTTCTTGAATCATTCTTTCTATTTTCTTTTTCAAAGCACGATAATCTTCAATGTTATGACCTTGGACATTAGAGTGGTACATGTACCGTATAGTAGGATCAAAACCTTTTGCATATGTTTCCGGAGTATAGCCGAGGAGCGGCGTAATCAGGCCAGAGTGTTTTAACTTTTCAAATAGGCTTGTATAGGATTCTCTGATTGGCGTGAAACTACTTTCTGCCTTTGTTTCCCTCCATGCCCTAGTTTTCTAGGATTGTTGGATGCTCGAAAATGTTGTGAAGGCGCACGAAATTTTTTGGATGCTAGTGCTCCCCTAGGAAGTGACCTAGTGGTTGGAAAGATGGCCGGATGTTGTTCAGAGGATAATACTGGGTGGATTATGTGGAGTTTGGGGATGTTTTGGGGTCGGTATTGAGGCTGAAAGTATTTAGCAGGAATGCCCACTGGATTCTGTCGTTGGCGGGGCTCAGCAACATCTTTTCTATCAATGGGAGGACTGTCCCGAGCAATTTGTTCGTTCCATCTGAACCAAAATTCTCTAAAACTTTCCTTGGGTTTCTTTTTCATCTGAGATAGGGAGGAGCGGTCTGGGACAATGTCTATATTGTACTGAAAGTGTCGCACAAAACCTTGAGCTATGTCATCCCATGTATGCCACTTACTGACATCTTGACGAGTATGCCATTCCAAAGCTACCCCAGTCAGGCTCTCACTGAAATATATCATTAGGAACTCATCTTTCCCGCCAACACTTCTCATTTCACTGCCATAACCTCTCAGATGGGCTACTGGATCTCCATGCCCATCATACAAATTAAACTTTGGAATCTTAAACCCTTTCAGCTTTCTAGATATATCTCATCTTGCTCCACTGTCTTAGCAGGTTTTGCAGTCTCACCGGGGGGCTCAAAATGAGGAGCGTAAGAGTATGGACCCGAGACCTTAAAAATTGGTTCTGGAGCATAGTGTTGGGCATCGGGGATTTTGAACACAGTCTCGCTAGAGGATCGAGGAAAGGTAGCAGGTGGATGAGCTACAAAAACATGAGTGGTCAAAGGATTGGGATATGAGGTGGTTCTAGGGAGTGGAGTGTGAAAAGGTTGTGGGGAGATATCTTGGACTTGTGACAGTGGCAGAATGGTGACAAGGCTTTCAATATAGTTCGTGGGAACTAATGGTGGAGAACGCCCACTAATTCAGGCTTGGTATATTTCGGTCATTTGCCCTTTCAACCTTAAGACCTCTTCTTTCAACTCAGATTCTGATTCAACAATTCCCTTAGATGGATCAATAACCCCTGTGTCCAAGTCTTTGCTAGCCATAGCTACCTTGCTCTTTGACCTTGTGTTGTATGGGTGAGTTACTTAAAACCACAAACCAACCACCATTCTGCTCAATGAAGATAACAAAAGGAACAAAATGGGGTCACCCTGTTAGCATTAGGGCATTTAACAACTAAAAATATCACATTGCGTGCAATGCACCTAATAACAATTAACGGTTCTAGAATAACTTCTAGGGTCACAAGGTCACTTGGCATCATCCCAATTTTATTCATTTCAATCTTCTCTTTTCTTTCTTTTCTAGCACTTCTTGGCTTGCTCATTTTCCTTTTTTTTTGTCTCTCTAATTATCACTCTTTTCTTTCCTCTCATTTCTCACTTCCCATAATTTCATCTCTTTTATTCTTTTTCTTTTAATAAACAAAAAAATGATTCGATCGAACCCTATGTAGGTTGCCTACGTATCATGACGCTACATGAATCAGATCTTTGCGTAGTTCGAAAAAATCAAGAAGAAAGTAAACAAACTAACGTTCTCATTTTATTTTATTTTTTTTCTTTTTTTTTTACCTTAATGAATACTCTGATGAGAAATTATTAAGGAAAAACCTCTAGAAGAGAAAAAATATTTTTTATTCTTGTTTTTTTAGGAAGGAAATCTAAGGATGAACCAAAGAAAAATATTTTGAATTTTCGTTTGATATCCTGAAAGAAAGATTTCGAACTAAGACATGAAAAAGATAAAAAAATATTTTTGGATTTCAATTTTGATTATCTAAGGGAGAAACTCTAAAGATGAACCAAAGATAAAGTATGTTTTTTTCTTCTATATACAATGTCCTGAAGGTATAGTAAAAATAATTTTTTTTTCTATTCATTTTTCATTAATTTCCCAAAGACGAACCTCAAAAGAAAATATCTTTGGATTTTTAGAATTAATATCATAAAGAAAACTTTTAAAAAGGTACTAAAAGGAAATTCTTTTTTTTTTAATTTTTAGTCTTAATATACTAAAGGAAATGTAAAAGCAATTTTTTATTTTGAGTTCTAGATATTAATTTCCTAAAGGAAAACCACCTCAAAAGATTTTTTTTTTATTTCTAGAATTAGTATTCTAAAGAAAACTAACAGAAATATAAAATGCAAAGCCTTTTTTTTTTTGGATTTTGAGTTACAACATAATTTTTCAAATACAAAGTAGAAAATACAATAACAAAAGACTTGACATTACTGTACAAAACTAGAAAGTAAAAGATGACATAAAATGAAAAACAGACTCAAAACATAAAAAAAAAAAATCTCCTTAAGCAACTCCTGAATGAGCGACCTTGACTGTATGGTCCCGGGGTGTCTGTCATGCTCAAACTCCGGTAAGTAGACCCACACTTGTATGAGAAAATTAAGACCAAATAAAATAAAGGCCTAGAATGCTATGTGAGACAATAACCCTTCCTGTTGGGCACATGCAAGACATGATTGTGACTATTTTTCTAAAATTAACCTACGTGGCTAAAAGTGGCTGAAAATGCAAGAGTTGACTAAGACCCCGCGAAGCCAAGAACCTAAACTCACTAGGAAGACCGGACCCTATGTGGGTTGCCTACGTATCCCGCCCCGAGAGATGAGAATCAGGTTCGCGTAGTTCGGGCAGATTAGATACGGGCGAGAATTAAAAAAACAACTAATTTAGAGAAAATATGTTTTTTTTTAAAAAAAAAATGATGAAACATGTAAACTCTTTTTGGATTTTCTTTTCCCTTTTTTTGATTTTTTGATTTTCGGAAAATGATGAAAAAGTGCAAAATCTTTTTTGAATTTTTCATGCTTTTTTTCTTAACAAAAATGTGACAGAAAATATAATCGGGCCCTACTTCACACTCTTTTTTTCTTTTTTCATTTGCCCTCAGCTAGCATTGGTTCTCATTGGTCCGTCAAATGACCCTTTTACCTTTGAAGAAATACAACATGTAGCACATAAGATATATCAAGATGGTCTGTTATTTTGGGTACACCTGTCCTAGACGGATCCAACCCCTGTGTTGAGTCCCCAAAGTCAAATGCACATGATGCAAACAAATGTTCCTACTAGGGATCCGGTATGAGGTTATGTTATTATAAGTTTAAACCTAGGGTTGTATTCTTGACCTGGCTTATCCGAGCGGACAACTCGAGCTGAAGAGGGGGCAATATACCAGGAGCACTAAAGTCTACCCGGCCTTGTTGCTGGCCCAATCTCGTTCTATTTGGTATAACTTCTACAGAAAAAGCGGGCCACGCGAACGTGTGCACCATTTCTAGAAGACTCAAAGGGGTGGCGTAAGAAGACAGTTTAATACAATTCAAATAATATTAAAGTGGTAAAGAAACAACATCTAGCACATTAGGTCCACAAATACGATAATATGGACAATAAATAAAGCCAAGTAAAAATCATAAAAACAAGCTCAAATTCTTGAACCTGAACCAGAAGTTCTGGGTTCTTATCCCCAGCAAAGTCGTCAGAGCTGTCACACCTCCTTTTTCCTACCCCCGAAAAGGATATAAAGGAGTTTTTCCAAATTTAAGTGTCAATCGAAACGAGATTATTTATTTAAAATTCCGAGTCGCCATTTGGGATAATTATGGTGTCCCAAGTTACCAGTTTAAAATCCCGAATCGAGGAAGGTTGACTCTTATTTATGGTCTGTGAACACAAAAATCAAGGTAAGGAATTTTGTTAATCCGGGAGAAAGTGTTAGGCATTCCCAGGTTCTGTGGTTTTAGCACGGTCACATTGATCATACTTGGCTTATTAAATTGTCTAATTATTTATTTTAGAACCTATGTGCATTTACCTCTTTTAATTAAAAATTATCCTAAAACGAGTCACGCGTACATGTACCCATTTGTTTGGCGTGTTAGAAATCATGTCACGTGAATGTGTCCACAATTAATAATGTTTTGTTATTATTAAGATTATTTGGCCAAACTCACGCAAACGTGTAGCTTGTTTTAACTTTGAAAATTGTAATTATGTTAGGCGAACGTATACATAATCGCGATAATTTGATTAATTAAGAGCGCCTAAAGCTCCTATCACGTTCAATGTGGCTACTAAATATATAACTCCAAAGATACTTTTAAAAATCTTGTTAATTTCCTCCAATCCAAATTCATTGTTCAAACCAATACCAAAACACCTCTAAACCAACTTAAAAGCTTCGTACAAAGCCAGCAACAGGTATCCAAGGCAGTGTACATTCACAACATTCTTAACATTAGATTGCCTCTTCTTTGCTAATTCCCTAATGTGAGTGATGGAAGTGTCCTTATCATATAAGTTTATTTGCTTAGGTTACATGTAAAATCAATATTTGGATGTCAGAATAGATTTTGTGTAACACCTAGTTTCGACTGAATATCCTCATCACATCGGTGCTTTAGTAATTCATCAACAATCCAAACATCAATAAAACAAACTATTACACTAACAATAACAATGTAAATGGACAAAATAATCAGTCGAGAAGATGCGAAGAACAGACCTTTGGTATAAATCAACCAAATTGTAATTACAAGAGGTTAAACAACTCGACGATTCTTGACCAGAGCTTTCGCCGGCGAAACCGGACGGAACCGACAACTAAAAACCTCAACGACCTCTATACCGGAACCTCTTGCTACGTTTTTGTAGTTGTTTGCAATTGTTCAGGGCAGTTCTTGGAGTCGGTGGTTCGCTGTGTTTGTGAACTGGTTTTCACGATGATTATACAACTAAAGCAGTAGCAACGACTTGTGGAGTTACAACTATTTTGGTGTTTTTTTGGAGCTACTTTTGGGGAGTATTCTGTGGCTGGTTTCCAGTGGTGATGTGAGGGACAGAGTTTGGGTGAAAACGGAAAGTTGAGGGTGGTTGTTTGTTCTCTCCAAAGATGAGATATGGCTGCTGATGGATCTGCTTTTTTGGTAAGTAAAAGCCATGGAAATGACTGCTTTGTTTTTTCCGAAGAAGACCGATCGGGGGAAGGGGGTCTCTGTTTTGTGTAAAACGGTGGATGCTTTCTTCTCTTAGGCATCTAGGTGTTAGAGGTCTAGGGCTAGGGGGTCCCCTCTCTTATTCTGTCATGTCCTTTTTATCCGTAGGGTTTCTATATAATAAAAGATATGACCATATAGGCTTGGAGAAGAAAGAATATGTGAGCCCAAGGAGAAAAAACGTGTAACCCTCTTATGAGACTTTCTAGAAGCTACTACCAATAATCCCTATGAATTGTCTGCCAAAAAAAATCATAAGAAAGACAAATAAAATTTGTTATGAAAAGATTTCCTTCAATCAGATGGTGGTCATGTGAATATGGGGCAAAGTGGGAAGCTAAACATATCATTTTATAGCCAAATTAAGAAAATTCTAATACTACTTAATACTTATTAAAGGCCTACAACTTTTTTTTTTTAAAAAAAAGATCACACTACCAAGTGAAAAAAAATATTTTTTTTTGAAATTTCTTCTTATCTTTTTTTTTTTTGGAAAAACATAATATCAATATTATTTTTGTATTTTTTAATTTTATTAAAGGTAAATAAATTAAAAGTAACTAGATAAAATATTAATTAGCTAAATAAAAGAATAAATTTTTATAATTTTTATTTTTTGTGTTAAAATAAAGTAAAAGAGTCAAAACTAGTTAAAATAACGATATTAGACCAAAACTAAATATTTTACGCTAAAATGTGTAAAATCTTGGGGAGGGTCAAAAATCACATGTCTACATACATCATAGTTATAAATCCAGAATTATTAAATCCTACAAGTATATTGCCTAAGTGATTACTAAGGACGATTGTATTCATAATCAATTGATAGAATCTTATAGGCATGATTTCTACGAGTTTGATGATTACAAACCTATAGACATGATTTCTAGGTGTAGCACTAACTTTAACTTACAGAGATTGGTTATATTCCCTTTTAATCCTATAGGCATGATCTCTAACTGTTGTACTTACTTAAGTCCTATAGGCATGATTTCAAGGTTTGAAACTGGTTTTAGTCCTACAAGCATGGTATCTACTACTGAATTGATTTAAATCCTATTGACATGATTTCTAGACTGATTTTTCATCCTATAGGCATGATTTCTACGAGTTGTGTATGGGCATAAATTATGCAGATTGCTAGAAAATCGATCAAATCAAACATCGAGGTCCTATAGACATGATTGTTAATGCATATTTGTTGGATTGATAGATCCTATGAGCAGGATTTCTCGTATGCATTTTAATGTCAATCCTATAGGCAGGACTTCTAATATGCAAACATAGAGTTAACACCATCAATGAAAATCCTATAGGCATAATTTCTAAGCACGGTATAGAACTCATACAATTTTTACCAAATGAACAGAACTGATAGCATAACTAAATCCTATAGACAGGATTTCTACCCAGTTTAGCAAAAAGAAATAAGAAACCCCCCAGCTTTACTAAATATCCTCAGAATCTGTTATTACAAAGTTATTACAGACCAGAATAGCAAATGAATTACATAATAGTAATGAGACACTATAGGGAGCCTTCATTAGGCCCAAATAAACCTGGGAACCAGGCCTTCCAACCATAACAACTTTGAGGTACATCACATTGATTCATCCATAGCACATTAGAATCAGGTTTTCAGTGTGTCAAAGTTCCCAAGGGCCTCAAGGACCCAAGTCAATGCTCATACTGGAACCATAAATTCAGAAGATAACTCATAAGAGATTAGAAAACTAGTCTCCAAATTATCAGAGTTCATAGGAGTCTCATGTGGACCCTGAGCAGTGCTCACACTAGAGTGGTTGAGAACCTAAGAGACTAAGAGTGGTGGTTTTAAAATCAGTACATAAAAGAGGTAGGGGCAGGTTTTAAAAACAGTTTGAATTCAGAAGAAACCAGGTTTAAAACTCAGGATTGCATTCAGAAAGAAAACAACAAAGTTTGCAAAGTACATAGTTTCAAACAGGTTAATTTAGAAGAGAGACTTAATAACACTAGGGAGCATGCTGACATTTAAGACAACTATTGTTTAATTACAGAAGCAATTGGGCAAAACAATTAAGTTGGACAGACACATACGAAAATCTGTAGAGTTAGGATTAATGAACCAATTTCATGCTAATAGTATTATAGGGATACTAAGTTCAGAACAAGTGTAAGATTAACAAATAGTGCATGAAACAAATTTAGACATTAGGCTAACTTATAAGAGGATTCATATTATTCAAAAACAGTTTAATCCTAAGTTAACAGTGTTGCTCATAGGGCTAGATGAGATCATAGAATCACATAAAAGCGACAGAATCATACTTGGAATTAAAACAGGCTAGTCGAGCAAAGCATAAAGAATGAAATTACTAAGGATTAGGACATACCAGTTAAGTAAGAAAGTATGTAAATATGCCACAGTAGTTAAGTTCCAGAATAATTTGGCCTTGGCTTTCAGCCGGCCAAGACCAGAAACAATGAGCACAAAATCAGAGTGATCCTAAAGGGAAGAGGGGAAAAGGTTTAAATAGTATTCAATTAGGCAGACAAATAAGGGAATAAATCAGACATACATAAATAAGGAATGAGAATAATTCTAGAATCAATTTGAAGTCGAGTTCAATCAATTAGCAGGACATAACAGCGTGCAATCAGGCAAGTACTATTATATAGAATCAATTAGCAGTTAAATGCCGGATCAACTAAGGTAAGAAAATAATGAGAATAGGGTAAATCGAGCAAAATTAGGGAACATCAGTACCATACAAGAGAGAAAAGATTAAAATCTCAGTAAAAGATTTCAAAACCTTAATTTTGGGTAAACCATAAAATCAGCGAAGTAAAATAAGGTAGACAAGAGAATATTCAAACCATAAAATCAGCACAATATCACATAATGAACCTAGACATGAGTTTTAAAAGATAACAAAATCAACTAAGATCTGAAAACCCCTAATTTTAAGTAAACACAAATTGATAGAGCAATAAAGGCAAAGGATCGTTTGTTTTAATAAAAGAACATAGATAGAGAATTATTAAAGAAAACATAAGATTTGAACCAAATCTGGTTCGATTAAAGAAGGTTAAAACCCTAATTTAGGTAAGTAAAAGATTTAACGGAAAATAGGCAGATTTATGAGTAACAAATAGACGAAGAATAGCATTAAAATAAACTAAAGTTGAACCAAATTTGGTTCGAATCAAAGATTTGGAAACCCTAACTTTAGGTTAGGTACGAATCAGTGGAAGATATGAAAATATTCGTACTCACATAGGAAAGCTGACGAACATAGATGGAAACAACATTAAGTTGGAGACTTGAACCAGCCTTGGTTCGATCTCCATAGAATCTACTTGCCATTTGAGGCAAGCAATTTAATTAACACAAAAAATAAGTAGCCGATAGGGAAAGAGGACTAGATAAGGTAGGGAATCACCAAATGATTCCATTTCTGGGTAGGAATCAAGGAGGAAATAGGAGTGCGACACTAGGGTTTCAAAAGAGAAAGGGGAGGGAAACGAGAACGTTTGAGGGCGACGGGTAGGTGGAAATGGGTTAGGGTTAGGGGGGTTGGTATAACTAAAAGGGGCTGGGGCATTGGGAGCCGTTGATCTTCTGAGATCAACGAATGGAATTTTAAAGAGGAAATGGGTTAGGGTTTTAAACAGGTATGGGTCTAGGTTAATGGGTATTAGGCTGGGGTAATGGATAATGTATAGGTCCGAAAATAGGAGTAATTTGGGGCTAGTTTTTAAATACTCAATTAAGTCAGTAAATAATTTGTAAAAATAATTAATAAATAACAAAAATATCACTTGTACATGAAAATGATTTAAAATAATTATTTAACATTATAAAAATATAATAAGTCATTTTTATGTAAATAATGTAATTATACATATATATGGGCTATTATTGCAAAATATGCAATTTTAGCCTAAGGATGCAAAAAATAACTATATGAAAATATTTAAAGCTTAATATGGATATAAATAATGAAAAATTAGATAATAAATTATTATAAATTAGTTGTGATGCAATTAATAATTATTGATACAATAAAATGCAGGAATAAATTAATTAAAACCTTTAAAAATTATGAAAAATTATGGAAAAATACTTGATGATGCTCATGCACTATTTTGAAGTTATATATGCATACTTGAAATATGTGAGGGGAAAAATTGGGTATTGACAGCTGCCCCTCTTTACCCGGGAAGGATGAAAGAGTTGCTGGGTAAAAAAATGATGACCGATTTTGACCGAATGGGATGTTTTGAAAAAATATTTGTTGCACCCTGGTCTTGGAGCTGCCTACATACCCCTGGTTTTACATGAATTAAGCCGTGAGTAGTCTGGACCCAACGGTGAATGAAACGATGAAATTATTATAGGAGTAGTCGTATGTTTTGGAAAGGGTTCTTTTGGGAAAGATAGTATCGGATGGATTTATGTGGAGTTCTGTATGTGAATCTGAAACATAACAGATGTATCACATGACAGATATCTGAACAGTCATAGATTAAGGGCGAGTAATTAATGGGAGTCCTGTCACGACCCGGAATTTCCACCATCGGGAGCCGTGATGACGCCTACTAATGTGAGCTAGGCAAGCCAACCCTTAACTATCTACTACCTTTTTCATATTACTTCTTTTAAAACAAACATAGGGCGACAATATAAATAAAACGGAAGTTAGGAGATAGGCGGAAGTCAACATTTATAAAGCTTAGAGCTACGTCTATTACCACTTTTAAACTTCAATACCCCAAAATCTGGTGTCACAGTACCATAGACTGTCTAAGATTCACTACATACAAAGTCTGAAGAAAATACATAGTACTGTCCCTGAGCAAGAGATAAAGGAAACATGAAATAGAGATAGAGGGGGATGCCAGGGACCACGAATGTCTGCAGGTCTACCTTGGGTCTCCGGATGGACTGAAGGAAGCCCTCCAACTATTGTCCGAAAGCTGCTCTGGGATCTGCACGCAGTGCAGAGTGTAGTATCAACACAACCGACCCCATGTGCTGATAAGTGTCTGGCCTAACCCCGGCGAAGTAGTGACGAGACTTGGACCAGACTCCAAATAACCTATGCAGTTATACAATATATGGTGGAAAAGTAAACATATAATAAGCAATTAAAGTTGGGGAAGAGAACATGCCTCGGGGATAGCTGATAAGGCAAAATAGCAAGGAATAAATAAGGAAGCTGACAATATAACTTCTAACACAGATAAAGAAAGGTAAAGGCAACTTTCACTTTCAGTTTCCATCTTGTTGCAGGCGTGCAACCCGATCCCATTTCATAATATCTTGTGGTAGGCGTACCACCCGCTCCCATTTCATAATATCTTGTAGTAGGCGTACCGCCCGCTCCCATTTCATAATATCTTGTGGTAGGCATACCACCCGCTCCCATTTCATAATGTCTTACAATTTCAAGGAATCCCGGCAAGGGAAAATAATCAATATAATAAATTCCCGGCAAGGGAACGTAACAATATAATAATTTTCCCGGTAAGGGAATGACAATATTGAAATAGTCATCCTGGCAAGGGAGAATCAGCTATAACCAATCTCAACTTAGCTTGTACTTAGTTCAATTATTAAAAATGGTCAATCATAGAAGATCATTAAGTAAAGCACCCAAGTGTCATTTAAGAACACAACAACTTTCAATTTAAGACTCACGGTCATGCTTGACACCAACGTATAGATACTCGTCACCATGCCTATACGTCGTACTCAACAAGAAGCAAGTAGCAAATATGACTCAACTCCTAATCCCTCAAGCTAGGGTTAGACCAAACACTTACCTCGATGCCTTGAACACCACTCAAGTCTCAATTATAGCTTTACCCCTTGATTCCACCACCAATCCGCTCGAATCTAGTCACAAGTTACTTAATTACATCAATAAATGCTAAATGAATCAACCCCAATGCATGAAAAATGAGTTTTTCAAAGTTTTACCCAAAAAGTCAAAATCACCCCCGGGCCCACGTGATCGAAACCCGAGGTTCGGACCACAACCTGGTTACCCATTCCCCCACGAATCCAAATATATAATTTGTTTTGAAATCAGACCTCAAATTGAGGTCCAAACCCCCAATTTTAGAAAAACCTAGGTTCTACCCAAAACACCCAATTTCCCCCATGAAAATCTTTGATTTGAAGTTGAAATCATGTTAAAAGATGTTACGGAGTGAAGAAAATGAGTTAGAAATCACTTACCAACGTTTTGGATAAGAAAGGTTGTTTGAAAAATCGCCTCTTATGTTTTTTTGGGATTTTGAAAAGTGAAAAATAATTGAATTTCCCCTTTTATTTATACCCTTCTCAACCCCCCCCCCCCCATGTGCGGACCGCATCAAATGGATCGCGGCCGCACAGGCCTCCCTGAAGACCTGCAGTTCAGCACCCTGTGCGAACCGCAAAAAGGCGACTGCGGCCGCACAGCCTCCACCGCGCTCTGCACAAAGGCGACCGCGGTTGCGCTGGCCCCACCGCGGTCGCACGCGATTTCTCGCGGACCGCACTAGAGGGTTCAGAGACCTGCAACTTCCTGAACCTGCAACATCTGACTTTCTAAGCCTAAGGCATCCCGGAACCTACTCAAAACTCACCCGAGCCCTCGAAATTCCAGCCCAAGTATACGCACAACCTCAAAAACATCCTACAGATATATTCGTGTAATCAAATTACCAAAATAACATCACGAGCATCAAATTAAACTTCAAGATCAATGAAATTTCTCAAAAATCTTTTAAACATCAAATTTCTCAATTAAGGTCCGGATCGTGTCAAACGACGTCCGTTTTTAACCAAATTTCACGGGAATGACTCAAGTCATATATAAGACCTGTACCTGGCGCCGAAACCAAAATACGGGCCCGATACCATTGCTTTCTATTCAGTTTTCATTTCGAATTTCCTTAAACAATTTTAGAAAAGATTTCACTTAAAAAATTCATTTCACGGGCTTGGGACACTGGAATTTGATTCCGGGCATATGCCGAAGTCCTATATTTTCCTACGGACCCTCCGAGACCGTCGAATCACGGATCCGGGTCCGTTTTCCCAAAAATTTGACCAAAGTCAAATATATTCATTTTAACATCAAAACTTAGCATTTTTCACAGAGTTTCATATTTAAGCTTTCTGGCTACGCGCCCGGACTGCGCATGCAAATTGAGGCGACTCTAATGAGTTTTTCAAGGCCTCGGAGACACAGAAATCAACTGAAAGCAAGTGATGATCCTTTGGGTCGTCACAAGTCGGTTACGTTTGAAATAATTGTAAGCACGTAAATTTTGACCCGCACAATTTTTAAGTTAATTGTTGTATGTTAAATATTTATTTGAATTATTATAGATTTTTAACCCATTTTTTTACTACCACTTCATTAGTTTAATTTATTGTTTTAGTATTTAAAAATTAAAAGAAAATACAAAAAAATAAAATAAATTTAAATATTTTCAATTTTTATATTTAGTTTTATTTTAGTAGTTTATTTTATTAAGATGTGATTTTTATATTTTTATAAGTATAATACATTATTTTAGTCTTCCTACCATATTTAAGCCCAACAAGACAAAGGCCTATTCTTCCCAACCTATTAGCCCACTTAAGTGCAAGATTTAATCCTAGCCATTTATTTTTGTCTAATCCAATGATCATCATCCCTTCCCACCTCCATATAAGATACCCAATTATAGAAACCCAACCTAACATTCCAATTCCTAAAAAAGGGCTAAGAACGGCAAACCCCTTTCTGGACAAAAATTCAATCGCCGCTCACCCCAAGAACGAAGATCTGATTCTCTCGAAAATTGAGAGCACGTTTGGACACACACAAGAACACAAAGATTACTCTCTGTTTCGCCTTGAGGGATTTCTCATGGGTTAAGTCAAAATTTCAGTTTCTTTTCCCAGGACCTTGAGCATTCTTCATATAATTCCCCTTTGTTGATTGAACGGGGCACCAAACAACCCCTTTGTTGATTGAAGTTGTCATCATAAAAATCCAGTAACGTTAAATATTTTGTTCTTTACATGGAGTTTACTTGGTAACTTGATTGACTACACCATTGAATCCCTCTCGATGGTACTGCAACGATGATTATTATTCAGCTTATGAGCTTTGCGATATGATTGAGAGTTTTCGAGTTTTTCGGTTGCCAATTGAGGTTCCTTTCGTGGTCGACAGTTCCTGATCTTGATCGCTGGTGCCGGTCCTAAATTTTCGTGGGACCTTAGAAAAGTCATTAGCTTTTGACGGGTGGTCTCTGAATCAATTAAGGTCATCTCCAACATTTTCTTATTGCTCATCCATTTATTGCAGAAGTTGATTACTCTGATATAATATGAAAAGTGTTTACTATGCATTGTCAAGTAGTTAGTACTAATTAAATCCTTCTTATATTAGAGTATTTTAACTTATAACAGTAAGTTATTTATTTCATTATTTATGTTACCACATTAGATCTGCTGTAAAAAGTTAAATCTTTGCTTTAGATATCAATCTAAATTTCATAACATAATTATATACTATGGTAGTGTTAGCAATTTTCTTGGCATGTTTAAAGCGTAATTGCCAGTACTATAAAAGTTGAACCATATTGGATTTGGTGTCAATTAATAATGAGAATAAGAAGATTTGTTGTTACATATAAAGAAATATTATTCTGCACTATATTCCGTGACACCAAGTGAACGTAGATGAGATTTCCATTAATACATACTATAATATTTTGGACAAAATAGGCCCCACTACCATCAATTTAAAGATAACACAATTGATAAATATTCATAGCTTGCTTTTGGCGCGATTAAATAAATCATCGTAGTTATGGATACGATTCCCATGGCATGGTCACGATAAGTAAATCTCATTCGGGTGTGCATTTCATGTGACCCGACCATAACTTCGAACAATAATAAAAATAAACATGTTATAGACCGCTGGTGCATTTCATGTAACGTGGTTCACAATGTGTTCAAAAACAATAAGTGTGTGACATTGCGACTTATTTAAATAAACTCCATAAATAAATAAAAAGCGGTTATAAAGATAAAAATACACAATAGGTTTAAAACATGTAATTAATCAGATAATTAAGCCAATATTAGTAGCTTAAGCGACCGTGCTAGAACCACGGAATCCGAGAAAGCCTAACACCTTCTTCCGGGTTAACAAAATTCCTTATCTAGAATTTCTGGTTCGCAGACTCTTAAAATAAAGTCGAAATTTCCTCAATTTGGGATTTTAAAATAAACTAGTGACTTGGGACACCAAATAAACTATTCCAATTGGCGACTCTGAAAATTAAATAAAATAATCTCATTTCGAATAATGTCACTTAAATTGAAAAAACTCCCTTATATACCCATTTCGGGTGAAAAAGGAGGTGTGACAGCTCTGGCGACTCTGCTGGAGATAAGAACCCAGAACTTCTGATTCAGGGTTCAAGAATTCGAGCTTAGAATAACTGTTATACTTGACTTTATTATATGATCTTTACATGTTTGAGCCTAATGTGCTAAATGCCGCTTTTTACCGCTTTGATATTGTTTGGACTGTATATAAATTGTTACGAAACCCTCTTCTTCCTAAGTCTTCTAAATCATCTGGGAAGTGTGCACTTCGTGTAACTTCTTTTCTGTTAGAGTCATTTCCCAATTTTAGAACGAGGTTCGGACAAGTTGCAAAGCCGGTGAAGCTTCTGTATTCCCAGTATGCTGCCGTCCCTCGGCTCGAGCTGTCCGCTCAGGTAAGCCAAGTTTAGAACAATACACCCAGGTTTTTAAACCTAGAATAACATAGCCTCAGGCCGGATCCCTAGTAAGTACGATTGTTTACATCACGCGCATCTGACTTTGGGGACTCAACACAGGGGTTGGGTCTGTCTAGGACAGGTGTACCCAAAATAAAAAGACCATCCTGATACATCTTATGTGCTACTTGCGCATGTGTTTGTTTCGGCTTGCATGTTGACCAGCTTCTAGAATAGGGAAAGAAAAAAAAAAAAGAGTTAGGTATTTAGAAAATTCTGAAACTCTGCCGAAATTCTGAAAAAAGAAAAGAAAAGTCATTTCAAAATTAGCCCAAAATATTCAAGTGCCATGTTTCCTTGTTGCGTCAAAACTGGACGAACTACGTAGGCCTGATTCTCACCTGATGTGAGATACGTAGGCAAGTCTCATCGGTTCAGGCCCACCATTTTCAAAAATTCAAAATATTTTCCTTTACTTCCTTCTTTAGAAAGTCTTTCTTTTAGACACCATTTTTTTTAAAACAAAAAAATCCAAAAATATTTTCCTTTAGTTCCTTCTTTAGAAAGTCTTTATTTTAGACCCCAATTTAAAAAAAATACAAATACAAAAATATTTTCTTTTAATCTCTCTCAAAATCCAAAAGTATTTGTTTGAAAATTCAAAAAAAAAAAAATTCTCTTTTCTTTTGTAGTATTTCTTTCATAAAGTCAAAGCAAAAGTCCAAAAATATTTCATTTCTTCTTTAGATGTTTTTCTTTCAAAATTTCCAAAGAAAAGAAAAAAAAGAAAAAGAAGTTAAAATTCAAGAAAATATATTTTCTTTTCTCTCTTCTTTAGACGTCTTTCTTCTAAAAAAAAATAGAAATCCAAAAATATTTTCTTTCTTCTTTGTAAATATTTCTTTCGAAAAAAAATAAATTTCAATAAAGTTAGTTTATTTACTTTATTTCTAATCTTCCCGAACTACGCAAGATCTGATTCATATTCCCACATGATACATAGGCAACCCACATCAGATTCGATCAACCATGATGGACATGGAGACCTCATAGCTCACCTAAAAAGGTATTGCAATCAACTATGAGGTGCAGGAAGAAATGAAGAATTGTTAATAGCTTATTTTGGGGAAAGCCCTACGGGAGTAGCCTCCGAATGATTTATGGATCAAGACACATCTCGCTGGTATGTCTGGGATGACATGGCACAGGCCTTTGTCAAACAGTTCCAATACAACATCGACATCGCCCAGACCGCAATTCCCTTTCAAACTTGAAGAAGAAACCAACTGAAAGTTTCAGGGAATATGCCATCAAATGGAGAGAACAAGCAGCCAGAGTTAAGCCACCCATGGACGACCACGAGCTAATCACTGTCTTTCTTCAGGCTCAAGAGCCAGATTATTTTCAAAACATGATGTCCGCAGTGGGTATATCCTTCTCGGAAGCAATCAAAATGGGGGGAATGACTGAGAATGGTTTTAAGACAGGCAAAATTATAAGTCAAGCAGTTCTCAAAGCCGCAACTTAGGCTGTCCAGATCAAATCTTTTAATTTTAGTGACACGAATGAGAAGGTTGAAGAAATCATGGTGACATCAGGGTCGAGAAAGGTCCTAGGAGAACGTCTCGAAGGTATGACCAGCCTCGTCTGTTTTCTGATAAATCCCCTGAGCATTACTATCCATCTCAGAACCCACAATACTCTGTTGTTCCACCTCAATAAGTTGTCCAGCTACCAAAACACCCTAGAAGGCGAGCACGAGCACCGCAAAATCTCCACCAGGCTCCACAAAATTTTCAAGTGCCCTATAACCCACATCCAAGCCAGGGTATAAGGGGAACAAAGGTTGAAAGATAATTTTACAACAATAGGAAAGTCCTATACAAGCTTGTTTGAGAAATTAAAGCTTTATGACATGATTGCACATATTCCTCCAAATCATGTGGACCCACGTGCGAAAAGCTTTGACTTTTCTAAAAGGTGCGAGTACCATTCCAATGCCTAGGGGCACAATGTTGAAAGCTATCGGGATTTGAAAAAAGAAATAGAAAAGATGATCCAGGAAAAACTGATTGTGATCCAAGACAGTGACACCCAGAGTATCGCGCAAAGTACTTTACCTGCGCATGATGATGCACAATTTGTGGGGATGATACCCGGTGACATGGAGTATGAGAATCCTTTCGGGAACTTGCCGACTGAAATTGGAGAAGGCCATGTTGACTCTGATGAGCAAATTTGTGGTTAAATGTCAAGCTTAGCAATTGAAAAGTCATTCTCTCCTCACTAAGAAGGAATCTTGGTAGTGTGGTTTGATATTTTTCTATTATCTGGGTTATTTCAGGGTTGTGATCCAGATTCTATTTGTTTTATCGAGTCAAACTCTTCTATCCCTCCATTCTGTCTGTGTGAGTTTTGTCCGTTTGTTCTGTTGCTATTTTCATTATTCGGGTTATTTTAGGGCACGTATCTTAGGTTGTTTGTCTTGTTGTCAAACCCTTTCATCCTTTACTCAATAAAATACAGTTTATCCTTTTGTGTCATTCTGTTCCTAGTTCTTTTCTCGTTAGTTCTAATGACATGACATGCATGCAGAAATTTTGGCCAGATCTTAGAAACTGATTTAATTTGGAATTGGATAACTGAAAAAAACACTTTTGAGGATGAATAAAGAGTTGAAATACTTTGAAATTAAGGTCGAGTAAAATTCACCTTCAAATCATTGTGAAAATCAGGCTTAAGGATGTTTAATTGATTGAAGTTTGTTTGAAAGTTTGACATTAAGGGATGGAAAGTGTCTTGTGACCACGACACACCAAGAAGACAGACATGTTCGTCAATGCTGTGATCGCGAAAAGATAGTATGTTTGGCGTTCTCGAGGTTGGGAGGCCCTTTTTCTGCTACCCAAACACTTTATACCCTTTGTCACCCCTTTGAACCTGTATTATTTTCTTTGACCACCCTCCTTTGGAATCAAGTTTAGAGTCAAAATTCAAAAAAATATGAAAAAAATAAAATAACAATAAAAGTCCATGCCCCAAGAGTATAAACTGGGGCAGCTTTTAGAAAGTTCTAAGTGAAAAAAAGAAGAAGAAGAAAGAATTGTCAAAAGGCCATGCCCTCAAAAATAGAAGTTGGGGCAACTTGTTTTGAAAACAAAAAAAAAGAAAAAAAAAAGAAAAAAAGAGACAAAGGAAGAGAAGAAAGACGAAAAAATATAGCTAGGTCATATATTTGAACTACGTTTGACCCGATTCCTTTATAAAAGGATATGTAGGAATTCCCACGGTTCGGTCTAACCCAAATAAGAATTCAAAAAAAAAAAGAAAGAAAGAAAAATTCCAAAAATCCCCAATAGCTGAAACTGGGGCAAAGATTTTATTTCATTTTTGAAAGAGTCGATTCCAAGAGTTGTAAGTCTACAACCCCATCATTTTGAGTCACTACAACATTACACATCTATAGCTATGAAAAATATTGTAGCTAAATATGAAAATTTTCGTGGCAAAACACTTTAGCCACAATATTTTTTTCCATAGCATTCGTAGCAAAATGTAGCGTAGCTAAAAGTTAGCTACAGACTTTACATGGTCTGTGGCTAAGGAATAATACTTATTGCTACAGAAATTTTGTGTGTTGTAGCTATGATTGTAGAAGCTTTTTGCTACGAAAAATATACTTATAGCAAATGATTTTATTCCTTTGCCACGACAAAGAAAATTTGTAGCAATCTTCATATTGTAGCTACGAAATTTTGTATCGTAGCAAAAAGACTAAATTTATTTGCTATGCAAACTCAAATTTTGTGGCTATTTCTATAGCCTAGTCTCGTGGCAATAGTACTCATCTTTAGCTACAACTTAAAAATTCCTAGCTATGAATTGAAGCATTTGCCATAAACCTTTTCATATTGTAGCTAAAATTCCATACTTTTAGTCATGAAATATATAGAACTATAGCAAAAAAATTTATTCATTTGCTACGGAAAGTAAAAATAAATAGCCATGTTCTTGATACGTGGCAATTGTAGGAGTATATGTTTAGCTACGAATTCAAAATTCCATAGCTAAGATTCCATTTTCTTTTGCCATGAAGCATAAAATTACAGCAATAAATTTTCTTCATTTGCTATGAAAAAATGTATAGCCATGTTCTTATTATATGGAAATATATGTGTGTGTAGCTACAAATTTAAAAATTTCATTGCTACTATAAAAAAATCTCCACAACCATTATTAGCCACAATATTTCATATAAAGCCTATTTAGGAATACAATCAAATTTTGGCAATGAAATATATAGGCAAATGTAGCATAAATCTTCTTCAATTACGTAATAAATGCAATCTATTAGTAAAAAGATTTAACAAAGGTTCAACAATATCAATTCAAATATTAAAACATCGTTTGAAACACATCAATAAGCTTTGACAAGAGGAAAAACATTATTCATGTGCCTGGTGACCTTGATGCTTTTATAAGTCCTCCACAAGCTGCAATAACAATAGAAAAAAGTAAATAACTAAATGATACAATGAAGCATTTTTATATAAAACAATTAAATTTTATTTTTAATATGAATACTACCTTAAAGAATCGCATATATACTAATTTATTAATATAAAAAGATATTAATAAAAGTCTAAGTTACATACCGTTAGATTGCATCATTTTGTTGTAGACCTTGTGCTGCAAGTATCATTCGTAATTTTTCTTCCCATTGTGTACTCATCTGTGCTAGTTGTTCATTCATATCTTTCTTGATTTCTTTAATTTGTTCCTTAGCTTCCCTTTTAACTTCTTCCACACACTCATTTGCTTCTTTTCTGGTCAATTCTAGTTGCTTTATAAGCTGTACTTTTGTTGGTCTACCACCAAAATATTCACTGATATTTTTTCCGGGTCCATATGCACGAAGATATCCATTTTTTTCAGGCCCAAGAACTTTTTCGAAGATATCATCATCATTTAAAGAAATTTCTCCTTCTTTTTGCTGCTTTTTAAATTGGTCGAATTGAACCTACAATCAAATAATGCAAATAAATTACATATGTGTACCAATGTATACTTTAAAAAGGAGATAAAAAGAAAAGAGAATATATCAACATTACAATAACATCTTGTTGAAAAGCATCAACTTGTTTCCTTTTTTTCTCTTGCGAGATTCCATAAAAACTTCAACACGGGAAGGAGGTTTTCCATTTTTTTGCTCCTGCAAAAAAATAATCGGTATATAGAATAAAATATGTGAATATAATTCTTCTAAATTCGTTCTAAAAATATTATTATAGTGTTCATACCATTTCGTATCTAAGTCTTGCATAACTTTTGGTCCCAATATATGGTGGCAAGGAACGTTTCGATCTATTTATCTTGTTCTGCGTACTCTTCTTCTGAATAAAAATTAAAAAAGAATTAAAATAATTAGTTATTGAGGAAAGAGAGCTTAATATGCCCTTCAATCTGAAAAAAGAAGAAGAAGTTCTCGTATTTTCAAAATGGATATCAAAATGATATTCATCCGAAAGTGAATAAAAAAGAAAATTTGAGACGGACTGAAGAATTATATAAATTATTTGAGATCATCAAACTATGAAACTATAATAATAATAATAATAAAAGCATAAAAAATTTCATCAAACTATGAAACTATAATAATAATAATAATAATAATAATAATAATAAAAGCATAAAAAATTTAATTTACAATTTAAATACCTGAAAGTCGGCATCACTCCAAAGATTGACCAAATATTTCCATTCATCTGCGGCAACAAGTTTAGGCTTGTTGCGTAGGCGAAGTTGGTAACCTGCTTTTGAATCAAAATACTTCTTCTTCAACTTGTACCTATAGTCTCTATAGAGGTCACTCATTTTACCAAGAATTGCGCTTTTTCTTCCCTCAGACACATCAAAATTAAACTTCTCCTGTAAGAAATAAATACCATCATAGTTTATGATCATATATTCTAGTAAATGTTAATCCATAAGAAATTATAAAATATTATAGAGTTATTAGCTTGTTAGTTTTTCGTACCAAAACGATGTCCCACATATGGTTGATCTTATCTTGCTCAATCTCTTTCCAACTATTTACCTTTAAAGGGCAACAAGTTCGGTTTCTAACTGTTTGGCCCAAAAACCAAATTAATTTGCTTGCATTCTCACCAATTGCTTGATGATCCTCATCAAATTCTACTGATAGTTTTTGTCCCTCCTGTAAATTAATTATTTCTACACACCGTGTAGGACCTCTAGTTTTTCTTTTCACAGCGTTGGAACCTAGAAGATTAAATAAATAACGTCAAGTAAAAATATCGATATATGTGTCTAAGATCAATAAAAATAATGATTACCTGTTGAATTTGTTGATTCATGTTCTTCTGCTTCCATCACCTTTTCAGACTCATTACCCCTAGAACTATTTTCTCCAAGAGAAGTACTCATAAAAATATCATTTTTCAGCAGTGTATAAATCTCAATAGGCCTTTCTTTATGCATTTTATAACTGACAAGCATGTTCTTAATATCTTGATCGTCATGACATTCAACTAGCCCATCATAATCACTAATAATTTTATCACCTCTCAAATAAAAGAACTTGTCTCCCTCACAAATATTGAAATTACAATGCTCTTTTAACTCATCCAACAAATCAAAGAAAGATATGAAATCAACATCAATATTTGTTTTCTTTAAATGTCCACCTACATATTTTCTAGTAGGGGAAAATATCCATAATGATAGCTAATTTATTTCTCCCTTATCATGTCTATGCTTCCTAAAAAATTATTGAAGATACATGAGTTAGCTAGATAAGATTAAACAAAGATACAAATTTGTCTAATTAAAAAAAGATTTAATAATAAATTCAATATTGCATAATAGTCATATTGGAATTACCTGGATAAACAAGTTCTTCTGCATGTTGCGTGAGCAAGTTTTGAGTAATAGATCCTTTCTTAGAACTCATAACAGTTTCCGGTTCATGATTATCAGTTATTGTAAGCACATGATTTTTGCCCTATATGAGAATTACTCCCAAAAAATTCAAAAATAAAATAATTTTTCTTGGTGTGCAATTTTTGTGATATTTTGTGTAACTATTTGTATGTTTGTCTATGCATGTTTATTTGATTAATAAAAAATACAAAATATGTCGCATTTTTGCATGTAGGATTTAATTCTACAATTGTTAGTAATTAAATTTGTTTACAAAAATTAAAACTTACAAAAATAGGCATCTTTTGCATTTTTAGCATTTAATGTCCAAATGAACAATTTTATGCTTAATTATTACTTAATTGTGCGTTAATTGTTATTGGAAGTTAATTTGCGCTTTTATAACTTAATTTAGTTCTTAATAATAATTTAAGTACTTTTATAATTTAGTTTTAGAAAAATAAAAGAAGAAAAGAGAACAAAAATACAAAGAAAAATCGGATTGGGCCACTTCTTCAATTTCAAACCACAGGCCCAAATAATTGCCCAACTTTCCCCACGACCCGGTCCGCTCCATTAACCCAACACTCCTTCTTCATTTTTGTCCAACACAAAACAAAACCAAAAAAATAAAAAATAAAAGGTGAATTATCACTATTAATAGTTTTATTTTTTGTTTTTTTTATATATATAAAAAATCCGAAAATATTTTATTTTATTTTATTTTTATTTTTATTTTTATTTTTTTTTAAAAATATATAATAATTTCGGGAATGATTTAAAAAAAATAAGAAAAAGGGAAGTATTGAATAAAAAAAATATAAAAGTAAAAATAGGTGAAATTCTCTTCTTCTTTTTTTTTTTTAAAAAAAAGTAAAAGAATGTAGAAAATTTAAAAAAAATAAAAAGTTTTGTGGAAATTTTTAAAAAAATTTAAAAGCAAAAGAAGGTTGGAATTAAAAAATAAATATAAAGGTATCTGAAAATTTAAAAAATTTAAAGTAATTGAAAGTAGCATTTTTAAAAGAAAAAGAAAAGATAGTGGTTTGTTTTTAAAGAAAAGTTAAATAAAGTGAGATTCTCTTTTAAATAAATAAAAAGTGGGATTTTAAATAAGATAAAGTTATTAAAGTTGGAATTTTAAAAATAAAAGTAAATAAAGGTGAGATTTCTTTTTCTAAAAAAATAAAAGCAATTTGTAAGTGGGATTTCTTTTAATTAAAAATAATAATAAAATAATAAAAAACAAATCTGAAAATTTCGAAAATTTTGCTATAAATAGAAGAGAAAATTTAGGAAGAAGAAAAAAAAAGAGGAAAAACTAGATAGAGAGAAGAAAAAAAAGAGGGGGCGGAGTGAGAAGTATACACCCGATATACATTCTGGTTACACTGAATATACAAGAGCAGAATTCATTTTGGAGAGTTTTGAAGTTGAAAAAGAATAGTTACTGCTTCATTGCCTCGCTTAAGATCTGAAATAGTCAGAACCTTCCTGCCTTTTACTTCTTCTCTATACTTGGAGTCGTTTATAGTCTCCTGGGTTTTCTGCTATTCCTACTGTACTGGTTTGCGGTGTTGCGGAATCTGCTGTTGCTGTGTTATTACTGCTGCTGACTTCTCCTTCTTTTGTTCTTGTACTGCTGTTTCCAGGTACACATTTGTACAATCTCGGCTTGAAGCAAAAATGAAATATTAATCAGGCTTTGTTCCTGTTGAATTCTTCCTGTTTAGATTTGTGGTTGAATATAATTTTCTTTTCTTTGTATAAAAATGTAGTTGATTGATTAAACTAGTAACGATGTCACATATGTATAACTTCTTCATCTAATAATGTTAGTTTAAATTAATCAAAGAATAGTTAATCTGTTTTGATATTATGGTGTGTCAATCTCACGTTTTAGTATTATTGAATAATAGAATATAGAATGAAAGCAGTTTTTCTTTGTACAAACTCGGTCGCAATTGTCCATTCGCGTTAGCCGTAAACTAATAATTAATAAGTTACGTTTTTTAGCATGTAATTAATTAATAGATTTTCTTTTATTTTAGAGACGAACTTAATAGGAAAATATAGTCACTATAGGTTTATCCTTTTAAATAAAAATGAGACGAGCCTCGACAAACAAAAATGCACAAGCTGCGGGGCCCTCTAAATGTATATATTAAAATACTTAGAATTCGGGACAGGTCGTTTAGCGAATTTTACGGCCTTCCCAAAATAACAATACGTTAGTTGCTTTAGGCGCACCTTTAATAATTTAACCTTCTTAAACACGGGTGCACATTGATGTGACCCAAATCCAAATCTCAATAGAGTCAAAATGTGTCGACGACCACGGGTACATTGATTGTAACGCGGTTCGGGATATATTTTCACAACGTTGCAATTCCTTGTAGAAAATAATAATAACAATTATGAAAGCGGTAAAAAGTTAAAATTTGCACATAAGTTCATATTTGTATAAAATCAGATAATCAAGCCGAATATAACAGTTGAGCGACCGTGCTAGAACCACGGAATTCGGGAATGCCTAACACCTTCTCCCGGGTTAACAGAATTCCTTATCCGGATTTCTGGTACGCAGACTGTAATATGGAGTCATTCTTTTCCTCGATTCGGGATTAAAATTGGTGACTTGGGACACCCTAAAACTCCCAAGTGGCGACTCTGAAATAAACAAACCAATCCCGTTTCGATTGTCCTTTAATTGGAAAAAACTCCCTTGTACCCTCTCGGGTACGGAAAAAGGAGGTGTGACAGCTCTGGCGACTCTGCTGGGGACAAACACCCAGAACCACTGGTTCAGGGTTAGAAATTCGAGCTTAGATAAATTGTTATATTTGGCTTTATCTGATTTTTACATGTGTTTGAGCCTAATGTGCTAAATGATGCTTTTACCGCTTTGATATTATGTGAACTGTATATAAATTGTGCCGAAACCCATCTTCTCTCCGAGTCTTCTGAATCATGAAGAAGGGTGTACTTCGTATGACTTCTTTTCTGTATAGTGTCAAGTCCCAATTTAGAACGAGGTTTGGATAAGTTGCAAAGCCGGTGAAGCTTCTGTATTCCCGGACTGCCGCCTCCTCCTCGACTCGAGCTGTCCGCTCGGGTAAGCCAGGTCTAGAACAAACACCCAGGTTCTGAACCTAGTATAACAAAGCCACATGCCAGATCCCTAGTAGGAACGTTTGTTTGCATCACGTGCATTTGACTTTGGAGGCCCAACACAGGGGTTGGGTCTGTCTAGGACAGGTGTACCAAAAATGATAATGACCATCGTGATGCATCTTACTTGCTACTACTTGCGCATTTATTTGATTCAGACTTGTGTGCTGGCTGACTTGTGAATATCAGGAATAATATTTTGAAATTGAAAAAAAAAACGAGATAGCGGTTAGGGAATTGATTGTTTATTTTTGAAAAGAAAACAAATGCCCAAATACTGTCAAAACTCTGCCGAAATTTTAAGAAAATGAAAAAAAATGTCTTATTAGTTTGTTTTATTAAAAGCTAAGAAAAGAAAAAAAAAGTCGTTGTTCTGTTTTTGTTTTTCAAAAATAAAAAATAGAAAAAATATATAGTTTGTCTTGCCATGAAAATGAAAATAAAAAAAGAGTCTTATTTTTAAAATGGTTTTTTTATTATTATTTATTTGCTTATGAAAATGCAAAAAAAAAAAAAAGTCTTTCATTATTTGTCGCAAATATATGTCGCAAATATATATATATATATATACATATAAATCCGAAAAGTTTTTTTTTATTTCCAAAAGATATATATATCTTTATTTGTTGCAAAGAGTATTTGTCTTGCCAAGAAAATTCAAAATAAAATTCCAAAAAGATATGTCTTGCAAAAAATAATATAAATATCTTTATTTTCCATTGTTGATAAAACAAAAATAATAAAAATGTTTTCTTTTAAGAAAAAAAAAATCCGAAAATATTTTGATTCTTCTTTCAAAATTGAAAAGAAAATTCAAAATTCAAAAAATATTTTTTAGAAGCATTTCTTTTATCAAAAGTAAAATTCCAAAAATATTTTTTTTCTTTAGAATAAAAAAAAAACAAATGGAAATTCGAAAAAAAAACTTCCTTTTACTTTTGAAATTCTCAAAATTCAAATTAAAAGAAAAGGAATTTTAACAAGTTTTTCTTTCAAAAAGAAATCAATCAAAAAAAATATATATACTTCCTTTGAGTAGTTCTTTCACAGTTCCAATAAAGAAAATATATATTAGTTCATTTACTTATTCACGAGGCCCGAACTACGCGGGTTTGATCCTCACCGGATGTGAGATACGTAGGCAACCCTCATCGGGTCCAACCCCCATTTTTGCTAAAATAACCAAAAACAAATAAATAATAATAAAAATAATATGTCATAAAGAAGTCAGGTGATGTTGTTTTGTCATAAATAGCCGAATGTTCCCGAAAGGGACGCCGGAAGGCTAACTTTGCATAAACAGCCACCTTTGGGTCATTTTAGGATTTTGATCCAGTTGACCCACTCAGCCTTAAAAATCTTCGTCCCCGAGATGTTGAAAGGCCGTGTTTGCAATATTGAGTTTGCTAAATTGAAAACGATAAAAAGAGTCATGAATAAGTCAGGTGATGTTGTTTTGTCATAAATAGCCGAATGTTCCCGAAAGGGACGCCGGAAGGCTGACTTTGCATAAACAGCCACCTTTGGGTCATTTTAGGATTTTGATCCAGTTGACCCACTCAGCCTTAAAAATCTTCGTCCCCGAGACGTTGAAAGGCCGTGCTTGCAATATTGAGTTTTCTAATTTGAAAATCGATAAAAAGAGTCATAAATAAGTCAGGTGATGCTGTTTTGTCATAAATAGCCGAATGTTCCCTAAAGAGACGCCGAAAGGCTGACTTTGCATAAACAGCCACCTTTTGGGTCATGTTTAGGATTTTTTGTCCAGTGGACCCACACAGCCTTAGAAATCTTTGTCCCCGAGGCGCTGAAGGGCCGTGTTTGCAACACCAGTTTTTTTTCGTAATTTTGAAAAGAAAAAAAAAACAAAGAGTCAGTGGTCAGGTGAATATCGTTTGAATTTTGTCATAATAAGCCGAGCCAGCTTCGGCCGCATCTTAAACCGTTCTCGCCGAAATAGCCTCAGAGTATCTTTCAGTTGTCGAAAGGTTATTTTCGTAAAAGAATGGAAAAGTTTGTAAAGTGTCAAAATAATCCTCCCCAGCCTCAAAATTCATGTGAGATTTGGAAGGGGCATCATTTGCAAAAATAGCCGTTTGGTTGCATTTGACAAACGGGGAAAGGAAGCTGGCCGTTTGTTTTTGAGTTTGTAAATCTTTTGATTAGAATATGTGGGTTGTTTGATTTTCGAGTTTGTAGGTCATCTTCAAACCTTTGAAACTCAGTTTGTTTTAATATGAAAATTGAAAAAAAAATGTTCATTATTGTTTATCTATTATTGGTCCGAACTACGCAAGGTCTGATTCATGCGGGGGCATGATACGTAGGCAATCTCCATAAGATTCGACCACAACAAAAAAAAAGAAAAAAAGAAAAAGAAAGTGAATAAATAAAAAAGGCACAAAGAATAAATAAAAAAGGGTGGAATGAAGGGTTTCACGCGGGAGGATGCACGCGGTAGAAAAAAAAACATGTTAGAAATGGTTAACTGCCTAAGAAAATTGCGTTCCCCAACATGCAATTGCAATATCTGTTAAAACTTTAACGCTAACAAGTTTGTTGTTTGTCCAAATCCAAACAGTTAGTTGTTAAAGCGTACTGGCACCATACCATTATCAAACAAGATCAAAAGGGATTATACCAGAAAGCATGACTGACTCAGAAAATAGTGTTGAGTCGGAAGGGGCGGCACATCAGATGCTGAAGGAGGCGATGGCCAATATAGAAAAAATGAGATTGGAAATGCATGAAATGCAGCTAGCCATGGCTAAGGCGCAACAGGGGCCCTAACCACTCGTCACTCCTACTTCCCCACCGGGACACACACCGAAATACCCTTTACCCGACCCTTCAACGAGCTTCCCCGTTGCCCAATACTACCAAGGGGATACTTCCTATAATCCCCAAGCTCCACCACCCAAACAAAACCCTCCTCCGCCAATCGTCCCCGTCGTCGGGGCACCTCCGCCAGCCACGTTGCAAAGATCCTCCAACGAGCCATTGTTTCAGGCTCACGATACGCAATACTATCCCCCTGAGCCCACATTCCATGCCCCCGAACCACATGCCTACAATCCACACTTGGAGGTACCGGCAGAGATTGAAAAGCCGGTTAAAGTCCCAGAACAAGAGGAGGTATTGAGGAAGTTCAAAAGCCTGGAGCAGTCCTTCAGGAACCTGCACGGATTGGGCAACCAGGTCAGGGTGGCCTACAAAGATCTATGCCCTTTCCCGGACGTCCAACTCCCGGCTGGGTTCAAGATGCCTAAGTTTGATTTATATGAAGGGCACGGTGACCCCATGGCACATTTGCGGGGTTTCTTTAGCAAAATGAGAGGGGCAGGCGGTAAAGATGAACTACTGATAGCCTATTTTGGCCAAAGTCTGAGCGGATCGGCACTCGAATGGTATACCAGACAGGATTCCAGCAGATGGTACACTTGGGATGATCTGGCGCAGGCTTTCGCAGGTCATTTCCAATACAATCTCGAGATAGTCCCTGACCGTCTCACATTGTTGAGGACCGGGAAGAAGCCCGGGGAAAGTTTTCGCGAGTTCGGGTTTCGCTGGAGAGAGCAAGCAGCCAGAGTTGATCCTCCCATGAGAGAGGGAGAAATGGTGGACTACTTCTTGCAGACACTGGATCCAACTTACTTTGGTCACTTGGTGACGACGGTTGGGAAATCCTTCAATGAAATAGTAAAGATAGGGGTCATGATAGAGGAGGGTCTGAGGTCTGACAAAATCCTGAATTACTCAGCACTCAAGGCAACAACCCAGGCTATTCAGAGCGGCACGGGAGGTGCGCTGGGAAGAAAGAAGAAAGAAGAAATTGCCACGATTGAGGCAAGCAGTTGGTCCAGGTTTGGTAAACCATACTACAACCAACCCAGACCCCACAGGCCAAACTACCCATACAGCCCACCACAATACTACTATCCACCTCAAGAACCACACTTCTCCGTGCACCAAGCCCAAACATACACTCAGCCTCCGGTTCGCCCGCAATGGCGCGCGCATAACACACATACCCCATCGCAAAACACCTATCCACCGCCAAGAGCTTACAGGAACCCTCAAGGGGCAGGTTTCCGGGGAAATCAGGCTTTCAGAAATGAAAGAATACAAAGAACATTCACTGAGTTGGGAGAAACCTATACTGCCGTGTTCCACAAATTAAGGCAGTTAGGCTTGTTGAGTCCTATTGAGCCCAGATTGCCAAATCCCCTTCCCAAAAATATGGACCACTCGGTAAGCTATGAGTATTGTTCGGGGGCTCCCGGACATGATACCGAGAAGTGTTGGAAGTTGAAACATGCAGTACAAAATCTTATTGACACCAACAAGATTGAGGTTCAGACACCAGAGGCGCCCAACATCAATCAGAACCCGTTGCTGGCACACCTTGAAACCCACATGATTGAGCTAGTACACGAAGGAGGGGAGCTAAAGAAACCCTCACAAACAGTGATGATGATCCGTGTCGGTTCAAAAGAAATGTTAACTAGTGGAAAAGCGGTGGTATAGTTGGAAAAGGTGGATGACAAGCCAGTTATGGTGTTGGAAAAGGGTCCAACGAGGCAGATGTGCAGTTTGTGGGGTTGAAAGCAAAAATCAACAATTGAACGGCTACTCCTCTTCCTATACGAAGGGAGTCTTGGTAGTGGACTCTGATTTTCTTTTTTGTTGTCTGGATTATTCCAGGGTTGTAATCCAGATTTTTCTTGTGCTCGCCAAAGTGTAAAACCTTGCTATCCCGTATTTTAATAAAGTGAAAGTTTTTTTTCTCATTCCTTATTTTGTTTTAATTTTTCTTCTTATTTTTCTCTTCTGAACAGTTCTCTTTATACTGGTTCTAATGACATGGCATGCACGACGGATCTTCAACCTAGTCTAAAAAATCAATTTGATTTCGAACTTATAGTACAAGATTGTGATGATAAGTCGGAATACGATAAGGATGAAGCCTTCGAAGAAATTAACAGAGAGTTGAGCCAATTTGAAAAAAGAGCCCAACTGACACGGAAGCTGTCAATCTAGGGGATGCGGATGACATCAGGGAAGCTAAGATAAGCGTCCATATGGAACCAAACATCAGGGAAGAACTAATCAAAGCACTTACTGAATTCAAAACATTTTGCATGGTCATACGACGACATGCCGGGTTGAAGCACCAATTTAGTGGTTCAAAAATTGCCCACTGACCCAGCATTTCACCCCGTCAAGCAAAATTGAGGAAGTCCAAAACCGACGTAAGTGTGAAGATTAAGGAAGAAGTAACCAAACAGCTGAACGCTAAGGTTATTCGGGTCGATCGATATCCTGATTGGTTGGCTAATGTGGTGCCAGTGTAAAAAAAAGGAGATGGAAAATCCGGGTGTGTGTTGATTATTGCAATCTAAACAGAGCAAGCCCAATGACGCTTTGTGATCAACAAATATCTAAGGGAAATGCGTCGACATGGCTATCAATTCTGACGCAGTTAAGAGATATTATATATGATTGTAATTGTTGTTTGTTTGTATTTAGCATTTATCAGAGAATGAAATGACGGAGGCAATTCTTTCTTCTATCCAAACACTTTAACCTTTGCTTCCCCTTTTGAGCCTTATTTATTCTTTCATACCCCTCTTTTGGAATCAGTAATGAAAATGAAAGAAAAAAAAATAATGATAATAAGAACAAAAGAAAAGTCACACAAAAAAAAAACAAAAAACAAAACAAAATAAAGGAATTGGGAACTACGTTTGACCTGATTCCTCGAATAGGATACGTAGGCGCCTCACGGCTCGGTCATAGTGTGCATAAGATAACATAGTGTGACAAAATAAAAATCCCCAAGCAAGAAAAACTGGGGCAGAAGTTGGCGCTTGTAATTTTGGCAAGAAAGTTTGATTCCAAGAGTTGTACTATCTTACCCCTAAAAATTATTTTTGAACTTTGGATACCCTTTCTCCTTTCAGCCATACACAAAAACCCCTATTGATGTCCAAAAAAGACCTCCCGATCAGTAACTGAGAAGTGCTAAGTCAATGCAAATGGAAGTCGGGAATAACACTCTGATCCCCAGCAAAGAAGAATATTATAAGCTGGAAATGAATTGATAGCCGAAAGAATCCCCCAACAGAGAGAGTCATATCGGCAACACTCCAATCCCCAGCGGAAAAATAAAATAAAATGAGAGAGTCTTATCGGTGAAAACCTTCACAGGCACCATAAGGCGACGGGAGTTGAGAGAAATGAGAGAGTCTTATTAGTGAAAACCCCTCGAAGGGCACTATGAGGCGACAAGACAAGATTGGCGGGAAGGATCCACATTTGGCAAAGAGTTGAGTGCCTGTTTATCCCCAGCAACATGAGGCCGTCCGAAGGGTTGATTGATACAAATAGACTGGGTTGATTAATCTAGAATGCGTGACATGATCGTTGGGATCAGTTATATCATTCAGATAAGTTCTTTTCTTTCCTTTTCCCCAACATTTTGTTCAGAAAGACTTCTTCTTTTTCTATTTTTGAAATTCTTCACTTTTTCATTTCTTGGTTTAAAGATTTTACCTCCCCAACAGTTTGTTTTTGAAAAGGATTTTCAGAGTTTACTACCAGTTGCCAAAATGATGCAAAGCAAAAAGCGAATACAATAGGCCAAAGATAAGGCGATAAAGTGAAAAGAAGTTGGTCGCAAACACAGAGTGGGGAAGGAAAAAAAGGAAAATTCATCCCCAGCAAGTTTTGATAGCGTAATGAAGCATAGAGCGGGGAAGAGGGAAAGGGAAAAACCATCCCCAGCAGGAGTGGCACTCACTCACCATGTGTTAAAACTAACAAATTTTCTTTGATTTGAAGCAAGAAAAGGAAATCTTGTTAATGGCGAAAAAACATGCCACAAGGAAAAGCACCAACATTGGGGCAGAAAATTTTCTGCCATTTGTCGAAAATTTTCTCGAAGGAACGAGGAAATCAATTCAAGTTTTAAGAGATAGCAGGACAACACGATTCTAAGAAAGACAGTCGGAGGTAAGACAATTCCAAGTTTTTGAAGATGGGTTCATCCGCCCTCGAATAGGATATTATGGGTTCATCCGTCCAAGTTTTTGAAGATGGGTTCATCCGCCCTCGAATAGGATATTCTGGGTTCATCCGCCCTCGAATAGGATATTCTGGGTTCATCCGCCCTCGAATAGGATATTCTGGGTTCATCCGCCCTCGAATAGGATATTCTGGGTTCATCCGCCCTCGAATAGGATATTCTGGGTTCATCCGCCCTCGAATAGGATATTTTGGGTTCATCCGCCCTCGAATAGGATATTTTGGGTTCATCCGCCCTCGAATAGGATATTTTGGGTTCATCCGCCCTCGAATAGGATATTTTGGGTTCATCCGCCCTCGAATAGGATATTTTGGGTTCATCCGCCCTCGACTAGGGTATTTTGGGTTCATCCGCCCTCGACTAGGATATTTTGGGTTCATCCGCCCTCGAATAGGATATTTTGGGTTCATCCGCCCTCGAATAGGATATTTTGGGTTCATCCGCCCTCGAATAGGATATTTTGGGTTCATCCGCCCTCGAATAGGATATTTTGGGTTCATCCGCCCTCGAATAGGATATTCTGGGTTCATCCGCCCTCGAATAGGATATTCTGGGTTCATCCGCCCTCGAATAGGATATTCTGGGTTCATCCGCCCTCGAATAGGATATTCTGGGTTCATCCGCCCTCGAATAGGATATTCTGGGTTCATCCGCCCTCGACTAGGATATTCTGGGTTCATCCGCCCTCGAATAGGATATTCTGGGTTCATCCGCCCTCGAATAGGATTTTATTTTCTAAATTGTTGTTGAAGCCAGGCGCCCACCTGTATAACGAGAGGAATACTTTTTGTCTGTCCATTTCATATTTTAGGCGCCCACCTGTATAACAAGGGAATACATTCCACGCCTTTACCAATAGGAGACGCATTTCCTCCTAAGTTCATTTTACCCATAGGAGATGCATTTCCTCCTAAGTTTACTTTTACCCATAGGAGACGCATTTCCTCCTAAGTTTAGTTTTACCCATAGGAGATGCATTTCCTCCTAAGTTTACTTTTACCCATAGGAGACGCATTTCCTCCTAAGTTTAGTTTTACCCATAGGAGATGCATTTCCTCCTAAGTTTAGTTTTACCCATAGGAGACACATTTCCTCCTAAAGTTTAGTTTTACCCACAGGAGATGCATTTCCTCCTAAAGTTTATTTTATCCATAGGAGAGATATTTCCTCCTAAGTTTAGTTTTACCCATAGGAGAGGCATTTCCTCCTAAGTTAGTATTGAAGTTGGGAGCCCGCCCATATAACAGAGGCATACATTTCTGTCCTTTCATTCTGTTCTAGGTCGCCCACCAGTAAAATGCGGGAATACTTTCTGTTCTAGGTCGCCCACCAGTAAAATGCGGGAATACATTCTGTTCTAGGCCACCCACCAGTAAAATGCGGGAATACATTCATGTTCTAGGTCGCCCACCAGTATAATGCGGGAATACATTCAGTCTTTTTCATTACAAGCGTTGAAGTTGGGAGCCCGCCCATATAATAGAGGCATACATTTCAAGATCAAGTCAGAAAACAATAAAATAGAGGGTTACAACAAGAATCCCCAGCAGGAAACAATAAAAATCCCCAGCACCGGGAAACAGAAGGTTGCAACAAGATGTCCCAGCACAAATTCAGGCGCATGAGTCAAAAGGAAGAAAGGACGCGTCTTGAAAGAAGCAGCTGGTGAACATTAAATCATGCCCAGCATAACAAGTCTGATGAAGAAAGTCGTACCCACTAGAGGAACCGCCGAAAAGCTTGATGAAGAAAGCCATGTCCCCAGCGGACCGAGCAAAATGATGAAAACTGGTATTCAGAAAAGCAAAGGGCCAGTATCATTCCAAAATTCAAGGAAGAAAAGCACCGAAGGAAACACAAGCCGACAAGAAAGCAAGGCAACAAGAACAAATTTTAGTCTAGCCTAGCTTCTTGTTTTCTTTTAAGCACGGTGTAACAAGGAGATCGGTAAGCAGTGATAACAGCATGCAACAGCAGTAACATCGCAGTCCCACGGTAGTCCCAGCTACCAAAAACTTCCCGAACTACATTGACCTGATTCCTGTTTAGCCCAGGATATGTAGGAAACCTTTGAAGCAAAGGTTCGGTCAAATCTTTTTCAAAAAAAAAAAATGCTTCACACGGAGTACTCGGATGGGCAAAAATCGCTCGCTTTATCTTTGCACGAAAACCCTTCGTGTCTCCGGGCAAAGAGGGCAGCTGTAAGCACGTGATTTTTGCCCTATATGAGAATTACTCCCAAAAAATTCAAAAATAAAATAATTTTTCTTGGTGTGCAATTTTTGTGATATTTTGTGATATTTTGTGTAGCTATTTGTATGTTTGTCTATGCATGTTTATTTGATTAATAAAAAATACAAAATATGTCGCATTTTTACATGTAGGATTTAATTCTACAATTGTTAGTAATTAAATTTGTTTACAAAAATTAAAACTTACAAAAATAGGCATCTTTTGCATTTTTAGCATTTAATGTCCAAATGAACAATTTTATGCTTAATTATTACTTAATTGTGCGTTAATTGTTATTGGAAGTTAATTTGCGCTTTTATAACTTAATTTAGTTCTTAATAATAATTTAAGTACTTTTATAATTTAGTTTTAGAAAAATAAAAGAAGAAAAGAGAACAAAAATACAAAGAAAAATCGGATTGGGCCACTTCTTCAATTTCAAACCACAGGCCCAAATAATTGCCCAACTTTCCCCACGACCCGGTCCGCTCCATTAACCCAACACCCCTTCTTCATTTTTGTCCAACACAAAACAAAACCAAAAAAATAAAAAATAAAAGGTGAATTATCACTATTAATAGTTTTATTTTTTGTTTTTTTTATATATATAAAAAATCCGAAAAAAATATTTTATTTTATTTTATTTTTATTTTTATTTTTTTAAAAAAATATATAATAATTTCGGGAATGATTTAAAAAAAATAAGAAAAAGGGAAGTATTGAATAAAAAAAATATAAAAGTAAAAATAGGTGAAATTCTCTTCTTTTTTTAAAAAAAAAAAGTAAAAGAATGTAGAAAATTTAAAAAAAAAATAAAAAGTTTTGTGGAAATTTTTAAAAAAATTTAAAAGTAAAAGAAGGTTGGAATTAAAAAATAAATATAAAGGTATCTGAAAATTTAAAAAATTTAAAGTAATTGAAAGTAGCATTTTTAAAAGAAAAAGAAAAGATAGTGGTTTGTTTTTTAAAGAAAAGTTAAATAAAGTGAGATTCTCTTTTAAAAAAATAAAAAATGGGATTTTAAATAAGATAAAATAATTAAAGTTGGAATTTTAAAAATAAAAGTAAATAAAGGTGAGATTTCTTTTTCTAAAAAAATAAAAGCAATTTGTAAGTGGGATTTCTTTTAATTAAAAAAATAATAAAATAATAAAAAACAAATCTGAAAATTTCAAAAAATTTTCTATAAATAGAAGAGAAAATTTAGGAAGAAGAAAAAAAAAATAGAGGAAAAACTAGATAGAGAGAAGAAAAAAAGAGGGGGCGGAGTGAGAAGTATACACCCGATATACATTCTGGATACACTGAATATACAGGGGCAGAATTCATTTTGGAGAGTTTTGAAGTTGAAAAAGAATAATTACTGCTTCATTGCCTCGCTTAAGATCTGACATAGTCAGAACCTTCCTGCCTTTTACTTCTTCTCTATACTTGGAGTCATTTATAGTCTCCTGGGTTTTCTGCTATTCCTACTGTACTGGTTTGCGGTGTTGCGGAATCTGCTGTTGCTGTGTTATTACTGCTGCTGACTTCTCCTTCTTTTGTTCTTGTACTGTTGTTTCCAGGTACACATTTGTACAATCTCGGCTTGAAGCAAAAATGAAATATTAATCAGGCTTTGTTCCTGTTGAATTCCTCCTGTTTAGATTTGTGGTTGAATATAATTTTCTTTTCTTTGTATAAAAATGTAGTTGATTGATTAAATTAGTAACGATGTCACATATGTATAACTTCTTCATCTAATAATGTTAGTTTAAATTAATCAAAGAATAGTTAATCTGTTTTGATATTATGGTGTGTCAATCTCACGTTTTAGTATTATTGAATAATAGAATATATAATGAAAGCAGTTTTTCTTTGTACAAACTCGGTCGTAATTTTCCATTCGCGTTAGCCGTAAACTAATAATTAATAAGTTACGTTTTTTAGCATGTAATTAATTAAGAGATTTTATTTTATTTTAGAGACGAACTTAATAGGAAAATATAGTCACTGTAGGTTTATCCTTTTAAATAAAAATGAGACGAGCCTCGACAAACAAAAATGCACAAGCTGCGGGGCCCTCTAAATGTATATATTAAAATACTTAGAATTCGGGACAGGCCGTTTAGCGAATTTTACGGCCTTCCCAAAATAACAATACGCTAGTTGCTTTAGGCGCACCTTTAATAATTTAACCTTCTTAAACACGGGTGCACATTGATGTGACCCAAATCCAAATCTCAATAGAGTCAAAATGTGTCGACGACCACGGGTACATTGATTGTAACGCGGTTCGGGATATATTTTCACAACGTTGCAATTCCTTGTAGAAAATAATAATAACAATTATGAAAGCGGTAAAAAGTTAAAATTTGCACATAAGTTCATATTTGTATAAAATCAGATAATCAAGCCGAATATAACAGTTGAGCGACCGTGCTAGAACCACGGAATTCGGGAATGCCTAACACCTTCTCCCGGGTTAACAGAATTCCTTATCCGGATTTCTGGTACGCAGACTGTAATATGGAGTCATTCTTTTCCTCGATTCGGGATTAAAATTGGTGACTTGGGACACCCTAAAACTCCCAAGTGGCGACTCTGAAATAAAAATACTAATCCCGTTTCGATTGTCCTTTAATTGGAAAAAACTCTCTTGTACCCTCTCGGGTACAGAAAAAAGAGGTGTGACAGCTCTGCGATTAGTTCTTTTCCAAAGATCGTTCCTACCCATGTCTGATTACAAACAAGAATTTGTAAGACACTAAAATACATCATCATCTATCATCTTTGTTATAAGTACTAAGTACCAACTTTAACAATTGAATAAATCCTCAAAATGTAAATTTTATCAAATTAGATAAAGTTATAAAGAAAATAAATTTGAGCAAAGCAAGTCAACTACGAATGCCGATAAATCATAACACTAAAAAATCAAATAACTCAATTAAAAAATATAATATGTAGCAAAAAAGTTTAGAACTTTTAAAAATATCTGTACCCATCATATAACCACATCTTTTTCAATGAGTTTGAAAGTAACACAGAAAAAGATGTAAATTTCTTATTTTTAAGGTCTCACAAAAAGCAATCACCGGGAATTCAATTCTTAATAAAATTGAACCAAAAAGTAACAAAAGGTAATATATGCCGATAATTTAAGAACAATAAAAGTAGTCAAAATCTACAAAATCAGACAAAATAATTGAAATTTAAAGGTTGAAAGTGGGACTGAGACAGAGAAAGAAAATAGAACATTTGCTTCTAGGGATGACAAGATAAGTAATAAAAAAAATCCTAACCCTCCGTTCTTGGTTTTCTTTTGTGAGTTTAGTGCTTTAGGGTTTTTTGCTCTCTAATCTCTCTAATAGAAAAGGGACGTGATTTTAGTTTATTCTCCCTAATCTCTTTAATAGAAAAGTAGGCTTTTATTTAAGACAAAACATTTAGAGGGAAAAATGTGGAGGGAATCTTTCGTTTTTACTTTGGAGGCTATCAATTTATTTTGGTGCTAAATTTAACATGGATAAAAATGTGGAGGGAATCTTTCATTTTTACTTTGGAGGCTATCAAATTATTTTGGTGCTAAATTTAACGTGGGTTAATTCTTTTGTATGATTAGAATAATAAAATTAGAATGCATATTTAATTATTGTGTTGAAACTATTTTAATTTAGATTTAACTTAATATGTGATTGTATGTCCCATATTTCGAGTCAATAAGAAATCAATTGTAGGCACCCTATAAAATCTTTTTCATATTGATTTTATAAGTATTGTAAAACGGATTTATTTCTCAATTAGTTCAATTCACATAAGTTAAAATATTAATCAATTTCAAATATCTAAATATTTGGACTTCTTACCTAGCTAGTTTAATAAGAAAAAGATTTAATACTTCCTTCGTTCACTTTTACTCGTCCACTATACTAACAAAACTCTCTAAATATTTTTATTGTTTAAAGGATGATAAAGTAAAAAAATAAAATAAAAGATGGCTAGAGTAAACATCCATCAACTATTTTGCAACAACGTAAAAGAAACCAAGCAAAGACGAAAAAATATAAATCATACGAGTGGAAAGATATTAACCAAGCTGGGACTCAAGAATAAATTCTATAGGAGGTTAAATATTCAAAAAGATAAATCTGAATTATATGAAAGGAAACATATTGTGATGACCCAAAATGTCATCTTTAAATTAAATGATCATTTATATGTTTTAAGACCTTGAAAATCGCTATTAATCATTTCTCGACTTGCATGCGCAGTCCGTATAATTAGAGCTTAAAACTCAACTGAGTTGACTTCGGTCAATATTTTGAGTAAACGGACTCGGATAAGTATTTTGACAGTTCCGTTAGGTCCGTATCGTGATTTGGGAGTTGGGTGTATGCCCGAAATTGAATTCGGAGGTCCCTAACTCAGATTATCACTATTTAACTGAATCTAGAAATCTAAGGCTAAAGATTTCTTAATTTTGACCGGAGATTTGACTTTTGAGCAGACGACCTCGTAATGGAATTTTGATGATGCCAACAACTTCGTATGGTGATTTCAACTTAGGCGCATGTTCAGATTTGGATTTGGAAGTCCGTAGGGCAATTTAGCGAATTTTGGCGAAAGTTTGAAAATAGAAGATTTTTGAAGCAACCTGGGCAGAACTGGAGCAAGGTCGCACATACGGACAACCTTCTGCACCTGCGCAATCGCAGGTGCGATGTTTTAAAACGTAGCATCGATGTTGGCAACGCAGAAGCGAAAGAAGGCAGCTGGGCATACAGGACTCAGACAGAGTTAGGGTGTGATCGCAAGGATTCAAGGTAGAGCTGTTTGGTCGTCGAGTACCTTGGAGTCTTTCCCTTTTATTGTACTGTCAATTATTATTCGAGCAATATTGTATATTTAATTTCCTTCAGATCATTTCATGTGTTTAGTTAGAGTTCGTGACTTAGTACTACCAGTCTTGGGAAGTTGTATATTTATTTCCGTTGTTGGTTTCGATTATAAAAAAATGGCTTGAATTGTTTTATAATAGGCTTACCTAGTCTTAGAGACTAGATGCCATCACGACACTTATGGTGAGATTTTGGATCGTGACACATATTCAATATATTGTAGTTTGCTACTCATGCTAGAATACTTTGAGTATTTCTAATGAAGATACTTGAAACTTACCGGTGAAACCCTGTAAAATTGAATTGAATCGAACTATAAACACTTCTAATTACACTTGATTGATAAAGGTATTGTTCTGATAGAACAAATTTGAATCAAATAATTTTTAACAACATAAACATATAGTATAAAGTATTGGGACTAAAGTGTATACTAGGAAATCCCTCAATTTTGGTCACATTTTTGGATCTTATCAAGAAATCCCTAAACGGCCTCTTCCAAAAAATTCTCTCTCAAAGCTAAAGGTTTAACCTCATTCTCATTTCTCATCTGGCATCATTGGGCGACATCAAAAGTAAGTTTAATTTTGTCTTTGAAGTGTCTTTCTTATTGCTTTTCTTTTTAAGAATAGAATAGCAGATGGATGTACCTTTGCCATGTAAAATTGTAGTTGCAATTAGAGAATTCGAAGCCATAACGAAAAGTATCCAAACAGATGGAGAACAAAGGGATATGTACTTCGCTGGATTAAAATATTGGAATGAGTTGTTATACTTGAATCTAGTAACTACAGAAACTAAGAGACAAACAAAGCTTGCAAAATCTTGAGAATATTCGTATGTACCTAGTCATATTTGTCGGGTTCGGGTTTGGGTTTGAATTTGGTAATAATGGAGATGCCTCGTCGGCGAAACTTCTTGGATCTCCACCATTTTTATGGAATTTTATGTAGCGTTGCTGGAGAAGGAAAAGAAAAAAGAAAAGCGAAGGGAATGTCTCTTAAAATCAGAATCTTGCTTGGTTTGTGGTGAGTCTAGGTGGAAATCAGTTGAAGGTCAAAAAAACTAATGGGGAAACGCCAGGAAAGAATAAAAACAAAGTTCCTCGAAAAGTTTTACGCTATTTCCCCTTAAAACCAAGATTGCAAAGGTTATTTATGTCATCAGAAATAGCTTCAGATATGACATGGCATCATATCAGCGTTTGAAAGATGGGGTTCTTAGACATCCAGCTGACTCCGATGCGTGGAAACATTTTGATGCATCTAATCCGGGTTTTGCTAGAGATCCTCGTAATGTTAGACTTGGATTATCATCTGACGGGATAAATCCTTTTGGCAATTTAAGTGTTTCTCATAGCACTTGGCCAGTGATTATTACTGTGTATAACCTACCACCTTAGATGTGCATGAAGCAACCATATTGCTTCTTATCTTTGTTGATACCGGGTCCTAAAGCTCCTGGAAATGACATTGATGTGTACTTAGAATCTTTGATAGATGAGTTGCAAGAATTGTGGTATAATGGAGTCAATACATATGATGCTTCCAGAAAGGAGAACTTTTGTATGCGGGCAGCACTCTTATGGACTATAAACGATTTCCCAGCTTATGCCTACTTGTCTGGATGGAGCACAAAGGGAGCTTTGGCTTGCCCTTCATGCAATAAAGAGACTCCGTCTATTCGTCTAAAGTATGGTCGTAAGTTTTCTTACATGGGTGCTCGTAGATTTTTATCATCTAATCATAAGTGGCGGAGTAATAAACGTGATTTTAATGGGGAAGTAGAAAGAAGACATGCTCCAAAAATTCTTTCTGGAGATGATATTTTAAACCAGTTGGCTAGTTTGGATGGCTTTAAATTTGGTAAGACCCAGAAGAAACAAAGACACGAAAGGGATAAAGCCACTCATAACTGGAGGAAGAAAAGCATCTTTTTCAGACTTCCTTATTGGAAAAATAATTTAATACGTCACAATTTAGATGTCATGCACATTGAAAAAAATGTGTGTGACAATATTATTGGGACGTTATTAGATATGGAAGGAAAAACAAAAGATAATCTGAATGCTCGTCGTGATTTGAAGGAAATGGGTATAAGAAGAGATTTGCATCCAACTCAAAGAGATGGAAAGTGGTATTATCCAGCAGCATGCTATACTTTATCACCGGAAGAGAAGACTAAAGTATGCAAGTTTTTGAAAACTATTAAAGTTCTAGCTGGTTATTCTTCGAATTTATCACGGTGCGTAAAAGTAAAGGATCGAAAAATTTATGGACTAAAGAGTCATGATTCTCACATTCTCTTGGAACAGTTGCTTCCTTTTGCAATTCGCGGAGTTGTGCCGAACAATGTCTATGCTGCTATTACCGAGCTAGGTATTTTCTTCAGAGAGTTGTGTTCAAAAACAGTAAGAGTTGATGTGTTAGATCGGCTTGCAGCTCAAATTCCAATAACGTTAAGCAAATTAGAAAAAATATTCCTACCAGTTTTTTTTTATATTATGGTGCACTTGATCATTCATCTTCCACAAGAGGCCAAGATTGCTGGACCTGTACAGTACAGATGGATGTACCCAATAGAGCGGTATGTTTTTCTATTTCACAATTTCAGTTTAATTTGTTGTGGCTTGTTAGTTTATCATGCTAAGAGCTTAACTTAATTTATCATGCTATGAGTTTTAACTGTCTTTTATATCATGTAGATTCTTGCACAAATTGAAATGTTATGTTCGTAATAGATGTCGACCTGAAGGATCTATTGCAGAAGGGTATATTGTTGAAGAAAGTTTAATATTTTGTTCAAGGTATTTACATGGAAGTGGGAGAGGGTATAATCCAGTGGACAAAAATTATGAAGGTGATCATGCTGAGTCATGCAATGGATTATCAATATTTAAGCAAAAGGGTTGCCCGTTATTAAGCGATACATCTAGAATTCTTGAAGAGGTTGAGCGAAAACAAGCGCATCTTTATGTTTTGAGAAATTGTGAAGAAGTTCAACCATTTCTACGGTATTGTTTTTCTTTATGCTATTGTTTCTACAATAACATCCAAGCATTTATAAGAGTTTGAGTTAGAAGTGTTCGACCATAAAAGTTCTTTTTGGTATTGTCCAGTGAAGATAAGCACATGATTTGTTGTTTATGATCTTTGTTTAAATCTCATCAAGTAAATCTTTCCGATTCATATTGGTTACAACTCTTTTTGATGATTTTTTGTGGCTATAATCATCTTGGTGAAAATGCCTTAGTAAGAACTTTATCAGTCAAGGAATCTACTGTAACGTGCACATTAGATATGTAGCATGTATTTTCCAATTTCCCTGTTAAAAAGTTTCCTTTGGGTCTGTATGGTAATAATCAAATCATCACCTAAAAGAAAATGTCAAACTCTTCTCGTGCTTTTTTTTTCTCCGAACACTTTCCTAAAAATACATGTTGATACACCATTTGGCGTCTTTCGTGTTTTTTCTTTTTGGTATCCCTAGACTTCTATTACTACTTATTGTTGTCTTTTATTTTCGATTTTTTGATTGCATTACCTACTACTAGTTTTGTATTTTGCTTCGGTTGTCAGATTAGTTTGCTTGTTATTGTCCCCCCTCCCTCAGCCGAGGGTCTACCGGGAACATCCTATTTGCCTTCTTAAAGGCATGGGTAAGGTCAGCGTATACTTTACCCTCCAGACCCCACTTGTGGGACTACACTGGGCATATTGTTGTTGTTGTTATTTTTTCTTTATGGTATTATATATTGTGAATTTAATTTTGTTAGCCCTTTCTCATTATTATGATTATTTTAAACAGTGAGTACGAGCAGAACAATAGGAACATGAACTTCGATGATTGGTTTTTCCATCGAGTAAGTTTTCATTGTATTTTTAATGTTATTTATAATACTTCTTTAGCATCATTATTTTATTATTTATTTTTATGTAGATCGTGCACATGCGCAAGAAAAAAAATTCTCATGCAAGTAGCGGGTTGTATTCTTTGGCTAGAGGTCCTTTTGATGGAGTCCAAAGATTCAAAGGGTATGAAATAAATGGTTTTAGGTTTCATACTAAACAATTGGAAGGAAATAGAGTAAAACAAAATAGTGGTGTTTTAGTACGAGGAATAATGAATGGTCAAAATATAGATTATTATGGTGTTCTGACTGAAATAGTAGAACTTCAATACCTCGAAGGCAAACGAATTGTTTTATTTAAATGTGATTGGATGGATGTTGATCACATTGGGAAAGGAGTGAAGATAGATAAACATGGCGTTGTTAGTGTTAATACTAACCGAAAGCTAGCAACAAATGAACCATTTGTACTTGCATCTCAAGTAGAACAAGTTTTTTATGTCAAGGATAATCTTCATCCGAATTGGTCCATTGTCTTGAATGGTCATTCTACTTATTTTACGGGTGGTGTTGTCAGTGAAGAAACTTTTCAACAAGATGCTCAAAATTTCTCATGTACATTTGAGGAAGATGAAGACTTTATAAATTGGAGAGGAAATGATCTCGATGTTATCAGTACTGATGTTACCTTAGCTGATAATATTATTGAAGACATTGAATCAGACCCTGAAACCGATGATGAAGATTTGTTATTATAAATATTTAGAAGTTATAGATGCATATTTGGTTACACTCAATTAATGTTGATACTTTTTTTTATTTGATCAGCTGTGAATTTCAATACTTGAGCTTTAGCCGTGCTCATGGCAATGCCGTTAATGGTCTGAGCTTTGTTGCTTGTCGTCCCAATTATAGTATGTTAAATTTTATGCTTCTTTGTTTAATGAGAATCCAGGCATGGACAACTGAAATTTAGTACGAATTTTCAATTCATATTCTGCCTTATAAAGGGACTAACAAGGCAATATATGGGATGAATGTTATGAGATTGTGATGGGATTGCTTCTGTTAACTCTAGTTCCTTTTCTGGGGTGGTTTCAATCAGAATTCCAAAATCAGCAATTTAAACCCAGAGCAGACATTTTTACTTTCCAGATTTTAGAGTAGTGTATTATTAGTTTAAGATTACTAATATGTGTGTTATTATATTCCTAATGTAAACACAGTTTTTGTAGTAGGTTATTGGCATTTATCAAACTACTATAAGGACATTATTTTGTGTGGAGATTCCAGTTGTATGTTGTGAAAAAGTAAAAACTAATTTTCTGTCTTACTTGAAATAATGTTTTTCTCACACTAAGCTAAAGGGAGTACTCTTTAGGTGGTTGGCTTATGATACTCCTTTAAGGTTGAGGCCACTTAGCCTTTTCTTTTCCAGCTATTACAGGTAAGATAAGAAGAGTATCGCATCGCAAGTTTGAGCACCCAAGACATGGTTTTTTAAGATTTCTTCCAAGGAAAAGAGCAGCACGACACACCGGATTTTTTGGTAGAAACACAACTAAAAGATTACTAGTTTAAGATTAAAATCTGTATAGCACGCATGAGAAACTATATATATTGATGTTAATTCTTCAATGGTGGCATTGTTTTACTCCCACAGTAAGTCACCTTTGTAATTATGTATGAATTGTTTTCAGCATCTTTGGACCATGTAGATTCCATGTTGTATATAAATTTAGCACATCACGGTTTCAACACGAATCTGTAATACATGTAGCTACTATGACAAATAAATGTAGCTATTATGTCCCAACAATTGCTACGAGATTTGAAAATTGAAGCAAGACTATTCTTTTAGCTATAAAATATGTGCAAACAAATATATTGTGGCTAGAATATTACAATAGCTACAGTGATATCAAATGCATAGCAAAAAATTAGAATTATTGTAGCTATATAAATTCGTGGCTATATTATTTTGCCATGATATTCCATCGTAGCTATTGACCCCACTATTGCCATGCTTTTTATAACTTGAAGCAAAAATATTCAATATTTTATTTGACATAATTTGTCGTGGCTAAAAGATTATTATTGCTACAGTAGTTCAAATATATGGCAAAAACTAATAATTAGCTACAAAATTTTAGTGTAGCAATAAATTTGTAGCTATTTAGGCAGTTATTGCCACGGCATAAATTAATTATAGCAAAAATGAGGTATTAGCTTTGCCAATTTAATTTTTGTAGCTAAGAAATTTCAGCAATTTGTGAATAGCCACGAAACTCTAATTTTTATGGCTATTACTACGTAATAACCACAAATTTTATATTCGTAGCTGAGAATTCGTAGCTATAAATGCATAATGTTGAAGTGAGTCTACTTTGAGCCTTCATGCCGATCCTTCTTTACAATCCTATCCAAAAACCTTCCCAATAAGACCTCCCAATAAGCCTTCAAGAATGTCAAGATACGCATGCAATGAGCAATATTTGTCACACGACCTAGAACACTGTCAAGTTGCTCACAAAAGAAAGAGAAAAAGAAATAGGAAAAATGAGAGAGTCTTACTAGTGAAAACCCTCACAGGTACTGTAAACGACGGTAAACAGAGATGAATAAATGAGAGAGACTTGTTGGTGAAAACCTCTTGGGGCACCACTAGTCGAAAGTGAGTCATGAAGCTGATGCAAAGGATTGGCACTAACAAGCCTGACTTCAAAGGTCACAAGAATGGTAAAAGGGAAGATTAGATCAGTTTGATAGATCAGGTCGTTGATTCCAAAATGCATGTCATGATCATTAAGGCTAGTTATTGAAAAAAAAAAGAAAAAAAAAGGAAAAAAAGAAAAGAAAAAAAACTCTTCCTTCTATCCTTCCGACAGGGGCATTTCTTGTTAATACTGTTTCATTGCATCACTGTGCTCCTTCGCTCTGAGTCAGTCCTTCTAAAAACAAGCAAGAAAAGATTTCAAAATCTGCTACCAGCTTTTCAGTTGCACAAAGTAAATTTGGCCAACACGCCCAGGTGTTACAGTCGACATGACTCGAGGATTCATGCAAAGGCTTCACCCCAAAAGACTCTTGTCAGCTTACTTGGCGCAAGCAAAGATAACTGGTGATTCTCTCTGACAGACAAATTGCTCAAAAAGCAGGAAGTCATTCAAGATATCAGAAAGGTCATCTAAGAAAAGATCTCCAGTTGGGAAAAGGTTGATTAAGCCAAAATTACAAATGGTACTGTGTGTGAAACAATTAGGGTTGATGCAGAGCAAAAGTCTCTTGAAACCGACTCAAGCTGATCGAGCAAAAGCCAAGCTGCTCAAGACTCAAGGCCACAAACCGACCACTATTTTCAAAACTGACAAATTTTTCTTTGTGTGAAACATGAACAAAGCAATTCAAGGAAAGTGGTTCAAAAAAAACAAACAAAAAAAAGAGAAGAAAAAGAAAAGAAGAGAAGAGCCGACAAAGGGAAGTTTCTCAAATCTTTGCCTTTATTTGCTTTGCTAATGTGCATAAAATGTTGTCATTGCACTCACATTTTTCCTTCTAGTATAAAAAGCCCTAGTCTGATAAATTTTCTCCCAATAGAAATCTTAGTCTGATGAATCTTTCTCCTAAGATACCAAAAAAGAAAAGAGAACTAGTCTAATGAACTTTCTCCTAGGATCAAAATCTTAGTCTGATGAATCTTTCTCCTAAGATAGAAGACCTAGTCTGATGAACTTTCTCCTAGGATCAAAATCTTAGTCTGATGAATCTTTCTCCTAAGATAAGAAAACCTAGTCTGATGAACTTTCTCCTAGGATCAAATCTTAGTCTGATGAACCTTTCTCCTAAGATAACAAAAAGGACCTAGTCTGATGAATTTTCTCCTAGGATAAAAATCTTAGTCTAATGAATCTTTCTCCTGAGATAGAAGACCTAGTCTGATGAACTTTCTCCTAGGATCAAAATCTTAGTCTGATAAATCTTTCTCCTAAGATAGAAAACCTAGTCTGACGAACTTTCTCCTAGGATAGAAATCTTAGTCTGATGAATCTTTCTCCTAAGATACCAATAAAAAGAAGAAGAAGAAGAAAAGATGAACTTTCTCTTAGGATTAAAATCTTAGTAGGATGAATTTTTCTCCTAAGATAGAAGACCTAGTCTGATGAACTTTTCTCCTAGGATCAAAATCTTAGTCTGATGAATCTTTCTCCTAAGATAGAAAACCTAGTCTGATGAACTTTCTCCTAGGATAAATGTCTTAGTCTGATGAATTTTTCTCCTAAGATATAAAAACCTAGTCTGATGAATTTTCTCCTAAAAAAAAGAAAAAAGGAAAAGATGATGTCTCGATTGAAAAAAAAAGAGGTCATTTGTTCATGCCTTTGAAAAAAAAGCGTTGGGACAATTTGTTTAAAAGAATGATTTTCTAAAAAAAATGATGATTTTTCTTTAAAAAAAAGGGGAAAAAAAGAAAAAAATAATCCTTCTTGGTTATTTTTAGCATAGGTATATAATTCAGTAGTCTCACTTTCCAACATAGGATCCCACTCCCTAGTGGATGCCAGCATAACCTGGTAATCTTTTCTAGCATAGGGTCCCACTCCCTAGTTGATGCCAGCATAACCTGGTAATCTTTTCCCAACATAGGGTCCCACTCTTTAGTTGATGCCAGCATAACATGGTAATCTTTCCAACTTAGGGCCTCCAATCCCTCGTTGATTTCATTTTTGATATAGGGTCTCTACTCTCTAATCTCTTTTTCCCAAGGATACACAATCCTGACTTTTATTGCTTTCAATAAAGAAGTAGTTTAGAATTTTGTTACAATAACTCACGAAATATTCTTAGTGAAAACTGGGCCTGAAAAATTTCATTCGTTTGTTTGTTTTGGTGTCTGAGCAGGTTTTACCTTGAGGCACATGGTTCGAGACAACCAAAAGAAGAAGTCTCAATCCAGAATAATAGAAAAAAAAAGAAGAAAAGAAAAAGAAGTGAACTCGAAGTGCAGAAGCAGAGAAAAGCTGTGGAATGCTCAAGATGTGATTGAAGTCACAAGCTCTGCATGTCCGGTCTTAATATGAAGAAGCCGTGAAAGAATAAACCAGTACCTGTAGCTAACAAGAATCAAGATTCAGATCAGAGTCCGCATGAAGAACTAACCAAGACTCAAGATCAAACTTTAGAAGACTCATAGATAGGAATCTTGTAACTCGTAGCTGATAGGCTTAGTTAGACTTTTTAATTTTGATTTTTGATGTAATAACAGGACCACTGACCGGAACCTTGACGTCACCTCAATCGACTCTAAAATTCATCACTCCATCATTCTCGTTGAACTACACGTGACCTGATTCCCTTATAACCCGGGATATGTAAGCTATTCAAAATAAGGGCTCGGTCACAATCATTTACCCATATTTCTTTTCTTTTGAATAAGTGTCGGGTCAGAAATCAATTATGTCGCTTACTTGTGTCTTTGCTAAAAAATACTTCGTGTTTTCAAGCAAAGAGGGACAGCTGTAAGCACGTAATTTTTGACCCGCACAATTTTTAAGTTAGTTTTAGTATGTTAAATATTTACTTGAGTTATTATAGATTTTTAACCTATTCTTTTTACTACCACTTCATTAGTTTAATTTATTGTTTTAGTATTTAAAAATTAAAAGAAAATACAAAAAAATAAAATAAATTTAAATATTTTCAATTTTTATATTTAGTTTTATTTTAGTAGTTTATTTTATTAAGATGTGATTATTTTATTAAGATCTAATTTTTATATTTTTATAAGTATATTACATTATTTTAGTCTTCCTACCATATTTAAGACCAACAAGACAAAGACCTATTCTTCCCAACTTATTAGCCCACTTAAGTGCAAGATTTAATCCTAGCCATTTATTTTCTTCTAATCCAATGGCCATCATCCCTTCCCACCTCCATATAAGATACCCAATTATAGAAACCCTACCTAACATTCCAATTCCTAAAAAAGGGCTAAGAACGACAGACCCCTTTCTGGACAAAAATTCAATCGCCCCCACCCCAAGAACGAAGATCTGATTCTCTCAAAAACTGAGAGCACGTTTGGACACACACAAGGACACAAAGATTACTCTCTGTTTCGCCTTGAGGGATTTCTCATGGGTTAAGTCAAAATTTCAGTTTCTTTTCCCAGGACCTTGAGCATTCTTCATATAATTCCCCTTTGTTGATTGAACGGGCTACCAAACGACCCCTTTGTTGATTGAAGTTGTCATCATAAAAATCCAGTAAAGTTAAATATTTCGTTCTTTACATGGAGTTTACTTGGTAACTTGATTGACTACACCATTGAATCCCTTTCGATGGTACTACAACGGTGATTATTATTCAGCTTATGAGCTTTGCGATAGGATTGAGAGTTTTCGAGTTTTTCGGTTGCCAATTGAGGTTCCGTTCGTGGTCGTCGGTTCCTGATCTTGACCGCTGGTGCCGGTCCTGAATTTTCGTGGGACCTTAGAAAAGTCATTAGCCTTTGACGGGTGGTCTCTAAATCAATTCAGGTCATCTCCCACATTTTCTTATTGCTCATCCATTTATTGCAGAAGTTGATTACTCTGATATAATATGAAAAATGTTTACTATGCATTGTCAAGTAGTTAATACTAATTAAATCCTTCTTATATTAGAGTATTTTAACTTATAACAGTAAGTTATTTATTTCATTATTTATGTTACCACATTAGATCTGCTGTAAAAAGTTAAATCTTTGCTTTAGATATCAATCTAAATTTCATAACATAATAATATACTATGGTAGTGTTAGCAATTTTCTTGGCATGTTTAAAGCATAATTGCCAGTACTATAAAAGTTGAATCATATTGGATTTGGCATCAATTATAATGAGAATAAGAAGCTTTGTTGTTACATATAAAGAAATATTGTTCTGAACTATATTTCGTGACACCAAGTGAACGTAGATGAGATTTCCATTAATACATACTATAGTATTTTGGACAAAATAGGCCCCACTACCATCGATTTAAAGATAACACAATTGATAAATATTCGTAGCTTGCTTTAGGCGCGATTAAATAAATCATCGTGGTCATGGGTACGGTTTCCGTGGCATGGTCACGATACGTAATTCTCATTCAGTTGTGAATTTCATGTGACCCGACCATAACTTCGAACAATAATAAAAATAAACATGTTGTAGACCGCGGGTGCATTTCATGTGACGTGGTTCGCGATGTGTTCAAAAATAATAAGTGTGCGACATCGCGACTTATTTAAATAAACTCCATAAATAAATAAAAAGCGGTTATAAAGATAAAAATACACAATAGGTTTAAAACATGTAATTAATCAGATAATTAGGCCAATACTAGTAGTTTAAGTGATCGTGGTAGAACCACGGAATCCGAGAATGCCTAACACCTTCTTCCGTGTTAACAGAATTCCTTATCTAGAATTTCTGGTTCGCAGACTCTTAAAATAAAGTCGAAATTTCCTCGATTTGGGATTTTAAAATAAATCGGTGACGTGGGACACCAAATAAACTATTTCAAGCGGCGACTCTGAAAATTAAATAAAATAATCCCAATTCGAATAATGTTAATTAAATTGGAAAACTCCCTTATATATCTCTTTCGGGTGAAAAAGGAGGTGTGACAATAATGGCAGGGTGTAAATGGTATGAGCAGAAACCGGAGCGAAGGTTACGCCTGTTTGAAAAATGGTTAACTTCTGAATTATCTGCAAAACTTAAAACACGATTTGTACAAATATATATGGGTTACTGCGAGAATTTAAACATGATGCAAATTTCCTTTGGACCATGAAGGTTGTCTTTGGATAGTGAGTATGACGTCCTTAGACCATGACGTCCCGGGCTATGAATCATGACATAAGGGATTTGCAGGCCATGAGATGAAGTTCTCGGGCCATGATAATGGTGCCTCCGAACCATGACGCCTTTGAATAATAATGTCCGGTATTAAGAGATCCTCAGACCATGACATGGTGTCTTCAGGCTATGAGGATGATGCCTTCGGACTATGACGCCTTTGGACAGAGACATGGTAATGCATATGAGCAAAACAAGACAGATCTTAGTCGTGTATATGATCAGGACAGAGCTTAGCCCCGAAAAGGCAAGATGGTACTAAGTTTCAAATAGAGTAACATCCGGTCATTGGACAAAGAAGGGCAGAGCTTAACCTTATGCAATTGGGAGGCAGGGCTTAGCCTCATGCAAATAGAGGAGACAATGCTTAGTCTCATGCAAAGAGAAGGCAATGCTTAGCCTTATGCAAATAAAGAGGCAGGCTTAGCCTCATGCAAGACTTGAGACAGAGCTTAGTCTCATGTGATGAGAAGGCAATGCTTAGCCTTATGCAAATAAAGAGACATGGCTTAGTCTCATGCGGAGAGAAGGCAAGCCTTATGCAAATAGAAAGGCAGGGCTTAGCCTCATGCAAGATTTGAGACAGGGCTTAGCCTCATGCAAAAAGAAGGCAACGGTTAGCCTTATGCAATTGAGGAGACAATGCTTAGTCTCATGCAAAGAGAAGGCAATGTTTAACCTTATGCAATTGGGGAGACAATGTTTAGTCTCATGAAAGGAGAAGGCAACGCTTAGCCTTATGCAGTTGAGGGAGGCAGAGTTTAGCCTCATGCAAGATTTGAGACAGGGCTTAGTCTCATGCAAAGAGAAGGCAACACTTATCCTTATGCAAATAGGGAGGCATGGCTTAGCTTTATGCAAGATTTGAGATATGGCTTAGTCTCATGCAAAGAGAAGGCAATGCTTAGCCTTATGCAAATAGGGAGGCAGGGCTTAGCCTCATGCAAGATTTGAGACAAGGCTTAGTCTCATGCAAAGAGAAGGCAATGCTTAGCCTTATGCAAATAGGGAGGCAAGGCTTAGCCTCATGCAAGATTTGAGACAGGGCTTAGCCTCATGCAAGATTTGAGATAGAGCTTAGTCTCATGCAACGGACAAATAGTAAATAGGACCAGAATATTTCTGAGTTGGAGATATATTTGCACTTGGCGGTCCGGTTGTTATGAAGGTAATGCCTTTAAGGCGCACATACTTGTAGTTATTCCTCATTCCTACATCCAAAATAAAATCGTGAGTTTTGCAGAGGAGGTTGGTTCATGCCTTTGTTTGCTTGTTTTGCTTTGCTTTGCTCTAAAATCCTGTTTGAGTTACCTTGGGTAACACCTGGCCGCCATAGAAATAGAGTTTTCAAAAAATATGCACTTATTTGATGAAATAGTGTTATTTTAGAAAACGTAATGGTATATAATATCAAGTAAATTAGATGAACTAATGACTGCGAAACTTTAGAGACATTGCGATTTTCTTTGCGTTAGACTTTTGAGGGTCCTCCTCAAAATTCTACCCCAATTCAGTGAACGATCCTTCGACCGTTTTACATGTGACAAAGTTTGTTGGACCATGCCCCGGAATTTTGAGAATCATTCTCAAAATTCTGCCCCAGTTATTTACCGATTTTCTGACTATCTCACACATAATGACGTCGGCTGGACTTGCTCCGGAATTTTGAGGGTCTTCCTCAAAATTCTGCCCCAATTTTTGGTTATGGAAAAATGAAGATTTTATTAAGATGTGACCGAACACACAGGGATGCCTATGTATCCCCTCTTCAACGGAAATCAGGCCAAGTGTATTTCAATTACATCAGATGAAGAAATGTAAACAATCTAAACATAGTATCCCTTGACTGCGTTTGAATTGATAGGTTTTGGCCAAACTTCTCCATCCATTTCTGCAAGTATGAGTGCTCCTCCTGTTAGTACTCTGTGAACCATGTAGTGCCCTTGCCAATTGGATGAAAATTTCCTTTGGCTTCATCTTGATGTGGGAAGATTCGCTTCAGCACCAGCTGCCCCGGTGTGAATTGTCTTGGTCTTACCCTTTTGTTGAAAGATCTGGACATTCTGTTCTGATAAAGCTAACCATGACACATGGCATTCATCCTTTTTCCATCTATGAAGGCTAATTTCTCATATCGGCTCCTTATCCATTCTGCATCACTGAGTTCGGCTTCTTGTATGATCCTTAAAGAAGGAATTTCTACCTCGGCGGGAATGACAGCTTCGGTACCGTAAACTAGCAAATAGGGAGTTGTCCGGGTTGATGTGCGAACTGTGGTACGATATCCCAATAAGGCGAATGGTAACTTCTCGTGCCATTTCTTATGATTTTCTACCATATTCCTTAGTATCTTCTTGATGTTCTTGTTGGCAGCTTCCATGGCTCCGTTCATTTGGGGCCGGTATGTTGTGGAATTTTTGTGCTTGATTTTGAAAGTTTCACACATGGATTTCATCAGATCACTGTTGAGATTGGCGGCATTGTCAGTGATGATGGACGCGGGAACCCCGAATCAACAAATAATACGATCTCGGACAAAATCTGTGATGACCTTTTTGGTTACAGCTTTGTAAGACGCAATCTCTACCCATTTTGTGAAGTAATGGATGGCCACTAAAATGAACCTGTGCCCATTTGAAGCGGCAGGCTCGATCGGACCAATGGCATCTATTCCCCAGGCAGCAAAAGGCCAAGGTCCACTTGTTGCATTGAGTTCGTTTGGCAGCACTCGTATAATATCTGCATGTATCTGGCATCTGTGGCATTTCTAGACGTACCGAATGCAATCTATTTCCATAGTTATCCAAAAGCATCTGGCCCTAAGTATCTTCTTGGCTAGAACAAAATCGTTCATATGGGGCCCGCAGGTCCTGACATGTATTTCCTCGAGCAATTTGGAAGCTTCTTTGGCGTTAACACACCTTAATATTCCTATATCAGGAGTTCTCCTATACAGAATTCTCCACTTTGGAAGAAATGATTGGACAACCTGCTCTAGGTAGTTTCCTTTCGCCAAGTATTCCTTGATATCGTGGAACCATGGATTTCGGCATGTTTCTTCTTCTGCATGAGCATAATAAGCTGGCTGACTATGAATCCTAATTAGGATAGGTTCAATAAAATTCTTGTCCGGATTTTGTATCATGGAAGACAGAGTAACCAGTGCTTCTGCGAACTCGCTGGATTCTTGGTACATGTTTGAATTCTATCTTTGTTGACCTTTTTATCAATTCTTGCACATGGTACCAGTATAGTAGTATCTTAGTGTTTTTCGTAGCCCGTTCTCCTTGAACTTGATGTACCAGAAGATCCGAATCACCAATTACTAACAACTCTTATATATTCATGTCGATAGCCAAATTGAGTCCCATGATGCAAGCCTCATATTCTGCCATATTGTTGGTGCATGGAAACCTAAGCTTTGTGGATACCGGATATTGTTGACCTGTCTCTAACACCAAAACCTCTCCAATACCCACTCCTTTAAAGTTTGCAGCTCCGTCGAAAAACATTCTCCAACCATCGTAGGCTTCAGCAATGTCCTCTCCTACGAATGACACTTCTTCGTTAGGAAAATACGTTTTTAATGGTTCGTACTTTCCTCCTATAGGATTTTTAGTAAGATGATCTGCCAATGCTTGCCCTTTGACCGCCTTCTGAGTTATATAGATGATATCGAACTCACTCAGCAATATTTTCCATTTGGCTTACTTCCCGATAGGCATAGGCTTCTGAACGATATACTTCAAAGGATCCATCATTGATATGAGGTATGTGGTGTAGGCACAGAAGTAATGCCTTAATTTCTGAGCTGTCCATGTAAAAGCATAACAAGTTCGCTCTAGTAGAGAGTACCATGCTTCATAAGGTGTGAACTTCTTACTCAAGTAATATATGGTTTTCTCCTTTCTTCCTATCTCGTCATGTTGTCCCAAAACACATCCAAAAGCCCCATCTAGTACAGACAAATAGAGTAGTAAAGGTCTCTCAAGTTCCGGCAGGAATAGGACTGGCGATGTGGACAGGTATTCCTTGATTTTGTCAAAAGCCTTCTGACAATCTTTGGTCCAATTGGTTTTAGCATCTTTTTTAAACATTTTGAAGATTGGTTCATATATTACTGTAGACTGTGCTATGAAGCGGCTGATGTAATTGAGGCATCCCAGGAAACTCATCACGTCCTTCTTGCTCTTCGGTGGTGGTAACTCTTGGATAACTTTAACCTTTGATGGGTCCAACTCGATTCCTCAGTGGCTGACAATGAATCCCAACAATTTTCCTGCAAGAACCCCAAATGCACATTTTGCAGGGTTTAGTTTTAAATTGTACTTCTGTAGCCTGTTAAAGAACTTCCTCAAGTCTGCTATGTGATCTGTGGCCTCTTGGATTTGATGATGATGTCGTCAACATATACCTCTATTCCCTTGTGTATCATATCATGAAAGATGGTCATCGTGGCCCTCATGTAGGTGGCCTCAACATTCTTCAAACCGAAAGGCATCATTTTGTAGCAGTGCACCCCCCATGGTGTAATGAAAGCTGTTTTCTCTATGTCTTCTTCGTCCATCCAAATATGACGATAATCCACGAAGCAATCTACAAAGGATTAGAGTTCATGCTTGGTGCAATTTTCGATTAGAATGTGTATATTTGGAAGCAGGAAATCATCCTTGGAACTTGCTATGTTTAAATCCCGATAGTTAACACACACCCTGACTTTCCCATATTTCTTCGGAACCGGTATGATGTTGGCTAACCAAGTTGGGTACTCAACTAACCTGAGGACTTTGGCGTTAATCTGCTTAGTGACTTCTTCCTTGATTTTTAGGCTCATGTTTGGTTTGAACTTTCTGAGTTTCTGCTTCATCGGTGGACACATTGGATTGGTAGGCAACTTATGAGCCATTATGGATGTGCTCAGGCCAGTTATGTCATCATATGACAATGCAAAAATATCTTCATATTCTTTTAGGAAGCGAGTGTATTCTTTCTTTTCTGACAGTGACAGGTGAATACTTATGCAAGTCTCTTTGATGGTTTCAGAATCTCCCAAATTGATTGCCTCGGTTTCGTCCAGGTTGGATTTAGGTTTGTTCTCAAAATTCTCAACTTCTCTGATAACTTCCTCAGGTATCTCATCCTCTTCTTTCGAGTTCCTTATGTTGCATTGTCTCATTACATGTCACAGTCGTTGGTTCATCAAGGTAAGAAATAGTAATGTTGTAAAAGAATGATATGAAAGATAACGATAATAAAACATCTAATTATTTGATAAACGCTGAAATGTTAAGAAAAATATCGTCTGAATGACTTCAAAACAATGTTTTCAAAACAAAAATACTGAAAGGAAGATATTTTAAAAACTAAATGCTCAAAAGGACTTGTTTTTCAAATAACATTAGTAGTCATGCTACCCCGGGACTCATCTGGCCCTTGATGGCGTGGCGGTCCAATTCCTGAGAAATGATCCCCTCTCCCCCGTCTGAATTGTAAGGACTTCTTCCTCTTCCTCCTCAACTATCACATTGCAATCCATATCTCCATCTTCTAGAGACAGGTTCCTTTGCCCAGCCAAAGTTTCCTCCTCTTCAGATCCCCATATTGTGTCGGCCTAGTGAAAGGTCTGACTCAGATGCGGCACTGGTTGCTCGAGAGGGTAATAGGGACCATACTATGGGGTCGACCAATCATCATATTCTTCCCATGTATACTGATATTCAAGCCCAAAAGTTGTACCGTGACGTTTTAACTGTATCGGTTTGGTAATTCCCTAAAGTTTCTTCCCAAGCCCTTTGTTGGGTTCATACCCTGACCATGCCAGTATGCTTTCATATTTTGCTGCTCCACCATTTATCTTTCTCAGTTACACTGACACGCTCGATGCGGTGATAAGTTTCTCCACCCAACTTTCTTCTATTCTCGACAATTGGAACAATTTGACTGGTGTAAATATGAGTACTTTCGTCTCCATGAATGATTACCTCCTGATGGTTCCATTCGAACTTCATGGCCTGGTGTACCGTAGAAGCCACAACTCTAGCGGCATGTATCCAAGGTCGTCCCAATAAAAGATTGTACGTAGCAGATATGTCAAATATCTTAAATTCAACATCGAACCAAGTCAGGCCCATTTGTAAACAAAGGTTGATTTACCCAATTGTGGCTCTTTGAGACCTATCAAATGCTTTCACATTCGTACTTCCTGCTCGTATCTCATGGAAATCTTTACCCAACCTTTTCAAAGTAGTCAACGGACAAATGTTGAGGCTTGAACCTCCATCTATTAGGACTCTGGCGATGAATTTATCCTTAAATTGTACTGTGAATTGTAGGGCCCTGTTGTGACTTAGTCTTTCAGGTGGTAGTTCATCTTCGTGAAAGGTGATCTTGTGACTTTCCAGTACTTGCCCTACCATGTTGGCCATCTCTCTACTGGTGATGTCGTTAGGCATATAAGCTTCATTCAACACCTTCATCAGAGCATTCCTATGCGCCTTAGAATTTTGTAGCAGCGACAAGATGGATATCTGGGCGGGAGTCTTGTTCAGATGATCAACGACATAGTATTTCCTTACATGTACTTTCCTCCAAAGATCATCTGGACCAGTTTCAATGATGGGCTATTTGGCAACAACTCCCTTGCTTGTTCCTCCCAAATTTTCAGGTGTATAGATTCTCCTAGTTCTGGTCATCCCCTGTGCAGCACCAGACTCTTCCATTTTTGCTTTCCTTTTTCTTCTAGCTTCGGCAACATAATCTAAGGGTATGTCATTGGAATTGAAAGGTGGTGTGGGTGCTACTTTCACAGTGAAGGGTATGGCTACTTCTGCTTCAAATAGAGTAGGTGTAGTCGTAGGTGTTGTTACTTCAATTTCAAATGGGACTGATGCGGCTACTTCAACTTTGATCAGTGACTGTATCTATACCACAATAGGAGTGAGTGTGACTGCAGGTTTAGTGTCATCACCTTCCCGAATAAGCCCTATCGACCTTTTAGGATCCCATTTTTCATCTATTTCTATCACATTTACTCCTTCACCCCTATGATCTGGGAGGGGATTGTTGCGGACATTTGGCGTGGCTTCATTTACTTGTATGACTTTAGAATCAATCAGGGTTTGAATCTTGTCTTTTAGAGTACGACATTATGCCCCTTCATGCCAGAATGATAGGCACATGTTTTATTCGGGTTGACATATTGGGAGGAGTTTTCCATGCGACAGCAGGAATGGAGGTGACATATCCGGCAGCCTTCAGTCTTTCATATAGCTGGTTGAATAGGGGTGTATTGTCTGGGCGACCTGCGATCGAAATTGGGTCTGGGTTTTTGATAGTTTTAACGGGTTGGAGGTGAATGGTAATAGACTGGCTGGGTGTTATAAGTGTGATAGGCAGTAGCGGGTTGAGAATATATGGGAGGTGAAGGTTGGTATGTGGGTGGAGGTGTTTGGTATGTGAGTGGAGATTTTGGATATTGGGCTACCATCACTGCCCCTACTTCTTTCTTCTTTGATATACCCCCTAACTGTAATACTTTGTTCGTAGCCTACAATGCCTCAAAATTGGTTACCATCCCGCTCCTGATCCCTTCTTCAATGTTTTTCCCCGAGTTTGATGATGTCGGAGAATTTGTAATTTTTGATGACTATTAACCTTTCATAGTATTGTGGATCTTGGGCCCTGACAAAAAATTTCTTCATCTGCTCTTCCTCTAGTGCCGGATTCTGACTGATATACCAAGATAGGGCGTCTCCAGTGAGACTCCTCATGAATAGTTTCATGCGAATTCTTTCATCTTTCCCAACTCCCACGAGCTTATCACAGTATGTCCTCAAATGTACCTTCGGGTCACCCGTCCCATCAATCAACTCAAACTTGGGAGGTTTGTAACCTTCTGGCAGTTCCACGTCCGGCTAAATGCGTAGATCCTCATAATTTAGACCCTCAATTCCTTTGCCACCTTCAATACCCTGGACTCGGCTTGTGAGCTTCTTGAGCTCCTCTACCATGCTCTTGATGAGCAGGTCCTTCTCGGCGGATTCTGGAGTGTATGATATTGGTTGAGTAGTGTGGGGTAAGGTTTCCACGTATATGGGATAGTATTGGTGGGTACTGGGGCTTGGAGTGTAGTGGTGATCATTAGTTGAATTTTGTAGATCAGGGGTAGGTTTTTGGGTATTTTGAGGAGTATGGTAAGTGGTTTGTGGGTATTGAGTAGGAGGATGTTGGTGTTGAGGAGGAGTGGGTATTGGTGGAGGATTAAGATTTTGGGGAGGTGTTGTGTATTGGTGGGGTGCGGGAGGATTTTGTGGATGTTGGTTTGGTGTGTTTTGAAGAGGTGATGGGTTTTTGGCATTTTGCTGGTTAAGATCTGGGACGTTTAGGATGAGGGAGAGGTTTTCTAAGTTGCGGACCTGCTCAAGTTCTCCTTGCAATTACAGTATTTTCTGTTCCAACCGTAGGACCAAATCATTCTAGGTCGGAGTACTCCAACTGTCTGAAGTTTCAATATTCTCAGTTTGTGCAGCATTTTCTTTCTGAATACCACTCATATCATCCATCTTAGCCTTGCCTTTCATATTACTTGAAAGAGGAGGTAGTGGAGGACCTCTAGATCTGGTGTGATATGCTGACGATGCCAGTATGTGTGAACCAACCTTAGGGGATGAGAATAATCAAAATAAAGAAAAGTACAAAATGGTAAACAAGTCAGTAAGGATTCTGAAAAGCATTTGCAGTATATAAACACGTATTGCAGGAATGTAAATTCGCATCCTAATTTGGGGAACCTCGTCGTTCCTGAGGTAAGCCTAGAAACAAGTAGATTTGGAGAGATTTAATGCCGATAAATCCCTCATTTAATAAATGAGTTACTAATGGCATCTGCCTTATTACCTTCAAATTCCAAAACGACTCAAAACAGATAAACCTAATCTACTTGGTCCTAGAGGGACCTTCTCCATATTTGACCCTCTTGGCTCCGTCAATTAGATTCCTCTGGTTGTGCATGTCCAGTAGCAGGTATGCCCTTGCTAAGTGTCCTCCCTCATTGCTCTCTGCATTCTGACAGTCTATGATCCTTTTCCTCATCTTCCCTTCTAGTTTTATTAGACCCTGCTCCAAATATTCCAACCTTTCTGTCGACCTTGTAGCCATTTCCTTCCACTCATTAATTGACTCCATGTCTAACTTGTGTTGTTCCAAATGCCTGGCTTCGAACTCAAGGACTCTTTTGCGTAGCCTCTCATACTTCACTTGTGCTTCAGCAACCTCATCTATGACTCTGTTTTCTTGACCAATCCCCGGCTCGACTATTCCTGCTATGTTATCTTCTAACTATGATGGGTAGAAGTACACATGATGTGACGACCCGGTCAGTCGTCTCATGAGTTACTGCTCTATTTTCCCCATTTTTGCTTCTTTATGCTTTGTTTATCCATGTTATGGGGTATCGGGTTGGTTGGATCGAATCCGGAATGATTTTGGTAAGGTTTGAGATACTTAGTCTCTTTTGAGGAAGTTTAAGTTGGAAAAGTCAATAGGATATTGACTTATGTGTTAGAGGGCTCAGATGTGAGTTCCAATGGTTTGGATAGCTTCGGGAGGTGATTTGGGACTTAGGAGCGTGATCAGAATGAGTTTTGGAGGTCCGGAGTAGATTTAGGCTTGAATTGGCAAAAATGGATTTTTGGCGATTTCCGATTGGTAGGTGAGATTTTGATATAAGGGTCGGAATGGAATTCTAAGAGTTTTAGTAGCTCTATTGTGTCATTTGGGATGTGTGTGCAAAATTTCAAGTCATTAGGATGTGGTTTGGTTTGGTTTTTGATCAAAAGCGGAATTCGGAAGATTTTGGAAACTTGGGCTTGAATCCGATGTGTTTTGGTTGATTTGATGTTGTTTGAGGTGTTTTGAAGATTTGTACAAGTTTGAATAAGGTTTTGGGATATGTTTGTGCCTTTGGTTGAAGTCCCGAGGGCCTCGGGGGAGTTTCGGGTGGTCAATCGGATCATTTCTTGATGTTTGGAGTTGCAGATTTTGGTTTCAGCTATTGCGGGTATTTTACTCTTCGCGTTCGTGAAGAGTCAGTTGAGGAAGGTGGAATTTAAGCCTTCTCATTCGCGAGTAAGGCTACGCATTTGCGAAGGGCTAAGTGGTTGTGCATCGCGTTCGCGGGGTAGTGTCGCGTTCGTATAGAAGAAAATAGGCAGCTGAGCTTCAGTGGATTTTTATTCATTGCGTTCGCGAGAGATGGAACGTGATCGCGAAGGTTGTTCTGAGCAAAGCATCATTTTTGCGATAGGGATGTCGCGATCGCGAAAGAGGAAAATTGGTCAAAGTTAATTGGTGCTTCGCGAACGTGAGGCTTTGACCGCGTTCGCGAAGAAGGATTTCAGGCCTGGGCAGAAGGTTTAAATAGTCATCTTGTTCGCGAATTTGGGGTTTATTTCTTCCATTGTTGGTCGTTTTTGGAGCCTTTTGAAGGGGATTGAAGAGGGATTCAAGGGGAATCACTTGAAAGTAAGAATTTTGGACTTAAAACTCGATTCTATTGTGAAATCTACCTAATAAATCATGGAATCTAAGCCAAAAATTGAGGAATTAGGGCTTGAGATTAAGAGACTTTAAAATGAGAATTTGAGGGGCCATTTGGACTCCGATTTCAGTGTTCTTGGTATGTATGGACTCGTGGGGAGATAATAAACCTATTGATGTAAAAATTATCGAATTCCGAGACTTGGGCCCAGGGGTCAGGTTTTGGTAATTTCGGGATTTATGTTGTAAATTGATTATTTTTGCTTGGGCTTTGTTCCCTTAGCATATTTTGACATCTTCTTCGACACGAGTGGAGGCTGATTCGAGGGGCAAAGGCATCGCGAGCTAGAGATTTGACCAGATTGAGGTGAGTAATGATTGTAAATGATGTTCTGAGGGTATGAAACCTCGGACTTGCACATCGTTGTGCTATATTGAGGTGACACACACGCTTGATGATGAGCGTGGGGTCGTGCGCTGTTGGGGATTGTGACTTAGTCCGTCCCGAGTGACTATTTTACCGCGTATTTGACTGAACTCTATTTGTTATCATCATGATTTGGGCTGAATGCCATATTTGGGCCTTGTGTCAACTTTTTGAACCCTTCGGGGATTTTTATTGATATTTCATCACTGTTTTGACTTTATACTTGAACTCAGTAATGATATATTGCACTATTTTCGTACTCATCCCTGTTTACTATGTTTTAAATACTTAAATGATCTTTTAAATGATAATTGGGCTAAGAATCACTGTTTTATTGTTTCCCGAGGGGCTTGTGGGGATTTTGACTGAGTAAGGCCGAGGGCCTATGTTGTGAGGAAACATTTGATACTGATTATGAGGCCGAGGGCCTGAGATATGTACGCCATGAGGTGGCTTGATTAATATGAGGCCGAGGGCTTAGTGATGATTTCATGAGATGGCTTGATATTGCTCTTGGGCCGTAAGGGGCCCCTCCAAGAGTCTACATACTCCCAGTGAGTGCGGGTACCCATTGTGATGTGAGATTGAGCCCGAGGGACTCGTATTGTTCTGAGATGTTGCCCGAAGGGCGGATTTGTTGATACGGTGCTCGAGGGGCGAACCTTTATGTGTTTATCTTTTTCTTAATTTCCTATCAATTACCATGCTTAATTTCTGAAAAAGGCTTTTCATAAAGTTAAATTTGAGTTAAAGGATTTTTACCTATTTTTCACTGGTTTACTTTTTAATGGTTTTACTGCTTCATTATAGCATGCTTTGTGCCTTACGTGATTTTCTGCTTTCAGTCTTTATTTATGATTATTACTCACTGAATTGGAGTACTCACTTTACTCCCTACACCCTGTGTGCAAATTCAGGTGTATCTGGTCCCGCTCCTGAGTGCTGATCATTTCCGGCTCAGACGGATTCGAGGAGTCTCTAGGTAGCTGTTGGCATTCGCAGCCCGAAGCTCTTCCCTATCTTACTTCTTCATGTTCTTGGTTTTCTATATTAAACTCTGTAGTTTGATTTGGAGTATTCTATTTTGTTAGATGTTCATGACTAGTGACACCCCAGTATCGGGCTGTGTTGGGTTATTTTCCGCGAATTATGCTATTAACTGCTTAAACCTTGGTTTATTTGATCATGCTTAGACTATTTCTTAATGCTTAACTGTTAAATACTGAAATGGGTAGTGCCAGCTAGCCTTGTCTTCACGAGAGGCGCCATCACGACTGGGTCCGGGTTTAGGGTCGTGACATATGACCTGCGTGATATCGATCTGGCTCGATGGTATCCTTTTCCACGATAATCTTCAAATGCCACATGTGCTGGGCATCACATTTGTATGGAATGGCGTCATCCTGAAAATCTGCTCTGTAATGACTCATTTTGGAGACTCGTGGTATGACTTGTTTTCTACCATCTTGTCTCATGACCCTGATAGGAACATATGGATGTATTCCTCTTAACCCAATCAACACCAAATGCGGAACATCCTTGGATCTGATGATGAATTCATTAGTAGGGAACCACTCAAAACATCTAGTGAACCTGGTCTTCGGTCAAATTGCTAAAGAACTGTGCCCATTCTGTAGCATTCTTTGGCTGTGCAAATCTGTCTGGGATAAAGTTCATTCTTTTAGGATGGTGGAAATCTATGTTCTCCGAGGATACTCTTGGAGCTATTGGCCCCTCTGAAGATGTTCTAACAACCAAATCTGTAGTAGCAAGTTACAACCCTCAAAATGCTTGAACCCTTTCTTGCAATGGTCCAGAGCCCGGTATATGTCTGCTACAATCATCGGGACAATATTATAGGTTTCCCTCAATTCCCTCTATTAAAGCTTTGGTTACCATGGCCAACCTGGTGTGAATTTTGTCCCATTGGCTTGGAAACACTATCATTCCCAAAAAGCAAACGACGAATACAAAAACCCTGCGGTGAGTCCATCCTAAGGAAGTGATGGAGAATTCATCATGAAAGATACGATAGGATTTGCTGTGTCCATATCGTTCATAGAGGATGTCGAAGGGTATGTAGAACTTCTTCAGGAACTCCAATTCATCATTATTTCTCATTACCATCATTTTCAGAAACCCCCTAGTAATGCGATTTTCCGGTACTAGTAAACCGGGACTATCCCACGGTAATCCAGCGAATCCTCCTATTGCCTCTAAAAGAGGAGTTATTTTTATATTGCCAAAATGGAATACAGCTCTTTCTCTGTCCCAGAACATAGTAGCAGCCTCGATCAGCATGTTGTTTGGTTTGATGTTCAATAAGGAAGGTAGATTTTCAAGAACCCTTTTCACATGATTTTTGTCGCTCGGCGAAAGGTTTTCCCACCAATCTAACAATAACGGTGGTATACTTCGAACCATGCCAAACCCGGGGACTTCGTGCCTCATTTTCTGCAAAAATAAATAGAGTTAGACCCTTGCCCCTCCCGATTCGACTACTTACACATTAACGATTAGCATGTCGACATTTATCTCTCCAAATGATGCATATATCATGGTTGCGCCCGTTGGGATTATGGAAATCCCGGTGGACTTTGGACAAGATTTTTCTTAGAGGGTTATTATGCGGACAACATATTAAGCTAGGCTCGGTTTGATTATGATACATGTACAGTTATTATCAGAGTAAAGTTTCAATAGAAGTCTAGACTGGTACCCTCAAGCGGACAACTTGAGAGGGAAAGGCACAGAACCGTCGACTGCACCGCTGATCGACTAGTTTTACTGCAAATAAACCTTTTCAAATTTAAAGGGTTATTTTAGGAAGAGCGCGGACACTCATCAAGAGCCGCTATAGTATTAGTACGCAAGAGTGGAATATGATGTTGAGCATGCAATTATGCAAAAGAAAATAACATGTTGTCAAGTATTTGCACGATGAATAATGATAAAATGCGGTATTTAATAATTGTAAAGACATTTAAGAAAGGAAAACAAGGAGACAAGTCAGTTTCCATATTAAAAAGTGATAAAACAAGGAAGAGAAATCATAAATGAATGAAGATAGGCAAATAAATTCACATAGAGTGGGAAGAGGAAAGGGTGTGCAAGTATTAACGGAATAATAAAAACATGCTTAAAAGACTAATTCACAAACAAGTTCGTTATGGTAAGAGCTTAAAGATATCCCCAGTAGAGTCGTCATGCTGTCGTGCCCCCCTTTTTCTCGCGAAATCGGGTTTTGACATTTCTGGGACAACTCCTTTTGAGAGGGTAGAATTGGAATTGAAAGAGTTGCCACCTAACGGATTAAGGTGTGTTAAGGCACTTAGAGCAGATAACTCATGTTACTAGTTTACATCACCAGAGATCGGGTAAAATTACCTTGAAGGGAAGGTGTTAGGCACCCCTCGAGGTCCACAATGGTGGGTCCCGACCGAACTTAACTTATGAATTAGTCTAATAAATAAGCGAGATGAATATTTAATAGGGATGAGGGTCCTAAATTCTTTAGCCCAAAGGATCACCCCGCGCAACATAAATAATACTTCGTAACTCCCACGAATCGGGGTGTTAATCATATTATCTCCTGCTACCCCATTACTATCTTTAAGTTATTACCTAAAGCGATCTAACTGATTTTAGTTCGATCTCTATGCGTGCACTACCCGTCCCTTACCTATGGCCCTAGAGGTATTAGGACCTCTATTTGGGATAGTTCTAGACCCAGCCTACGTTGCTCAAAAAATATAAAAGTCTAGGCGACAAATAAAATAATTAGGACTTTTAGATAGAAAGCAAATGTAGGCTCATATTGACCTACACATATAAACAACAAAAACACGCAATTGATACATCAAACCTTATTAATCTTAAGATCCTATAGGCAGGATGTCTATACGAGAAAACATAGTACAAAGGCAATTTTATTAAGGCGGGTGTTAAAACCTGTTGTTTGCCTACTGATTTTTATTCAGCATGATCTGGGCAGTTCAGGATGTAATACATCACAATTATAAATCCAAAATTATTAAATCCTACAAGTATATTGCCTAAGTGATTGCCAAGGACGATTGTATTCAGAATCAATTGATAGAATCCTATAGACATGATTTCTACGAGTTTGATGATTACAAACCTATAGACATGATTTCTAGATGTAGCACTGACTTTAACTTACAGAGATTGGTTATATTCCTTTTTAATCCTATAGGCATAATCTCTAACTGTTGTACTTACTTAAGTCCTATAGGCATGATTTCTAGGTTTGAAACTAGTTTTAGTCCTATAGGCATGCTATCTACTACTGAATTGATTTAAATCATATAGGCATGATTTCTAGACTGATTTTTCATCCTATAGGCATGATTTCTACGAGCTGTGTATGGGCAAAAATTATGCAGATTGCTAGACAATCGATCAAATGAAACATCGAGGTCCTATAGACATGATTGTTAATGCGTATTTGTTGGATTGATAGATCCTATGAGCCAGATTTTTTGTATGCATTTTAATGTCAATCCTATAGGCAGGACTTCTAATATGCAAACACAGAATTAACACCATCAATGAAAATCCTATAGGCAGGATTTCTAAGCACAGTATAGAACTCATACGGGTTTTTACCAAATGAACAGAATTGACATCATAACTAAATCCTATAGACAAGATTTCTACCCAGTTTAGCAAAAAGAAATAAGAAAAAACCTAGCTTTACTAAATATCCCCAGAATCTATTATTACAAAGTTATTGCAGACCAGAATAACAAATGAATTACATAATAGTAATGAGATACTATAGGGAGCCTTTATTAGGGCCAAATAAACCTGGGAAATAGACCTTCCAACCATAACAACTTTGAGGCATAGCATAGTGATTCATCCATAGCACATTAGAACCAGGTTTTCAGTGTGTCAAAGTTCCCAAGGGCCTAGAGGACCCATGGAAATGCTCATACCAGAACCGTACATTTAGAAGATAACTCATAAGAGATTGGAAAACCAGTCTCCAATGTGTCAGAGTTCAGAGGAGACTCATGTGGACCCTGAGCAGTGCTCACACTGGAGTGGTTGAGAACCTAAAGTACTAAGAGTGGGGGTTTTAAAATCAGTACATAAAAGAGGTAGGGGCAGGTTTTAAAACAGTTTGAATTCAGAAGAAACCAGGTTTAAAACACAGGATTGCATTCAGAAAGAAAACAACAAAGTTTGCAAAGTACTAGGGAGCATGCTGACATTTAAGACAACTATTATTTAATCACAAAAGCATTTAGGCAAAATAGTTCAGTTGGCCAGACACATACAAAAATATGTAGAGTTAGGATTAATGAACCAATTTCATGCTAATAGTATTATAGGGATACTAACTTCAGAACAAGTGTAAGATTAACAAATAGTACTGTCACGACCACAAAAAATGACCTTAAAACAAGTGTAAGATTAACAAGTCCGACATCGGGGTGTCACTAGTCATGAGAAACTATAAACTCTTCTAAGAATAAGGAATGATAACATAGTCCGAAAATAAAATACTAAGACAATCTGAGTAAGTTAAGAGGGAGAAGTGCAGGGCTGCGAATGCCAAACAGCTACCTAGCCAACTCTGGAGACCTGCTGGAAGACTAATCAGCACTCACTATCACATCCCGAGACTCCTGGATTTGCACACAAGGTGTAAGAAGTAATGTGAGTACGCCAACTCAAGAAGTAATAAAAGTAAAAGTAGCTGAGCAGTAAGAAAACATGTAATTCCACGTCATAACACTACAACAAAACAGTATATGTACAGAACAATATAGTAAATCAATTAACTCGTAAAACAACTCAGTTCAGTAAAATCTTTTTAATACATCTTTCAATAGTTTCAAACGAGTGATGAAAAGAGTGAGTAAAAGGATAGAAACGTTAACAGCCCCTCGGGCCAAACATGTACCATAAACTGCCCCTCGGGCAAAATATCAGTAGAACCAGCCCCTTGGGCTACCTCACAATCACTCGTAATCAGCCCCTCGGGCAACAATATCCCGTCGGGCAATATCACATCACTCACACTGGGTACCCACGCTCACTGGGGGTGTTTAAACTCCGGAGAGGCTCCTACAACCCAAGAGCTATCACAAGCCATCTCGTGGCATAACAAATCAGGCCTCCGGCCTCTCATATCTCACAAATCAGTACAACATGTTGCGGCGTATATCCCAATCCCATAATATCCTCACAACACCAGCTCTCGGCCTAACTCAGTCAGAAACCTCTCAAGCCACTTGGGCAACAGTAAAACATGATGCTCAGCCCAAAATATCATTTAAAATATCAAAACGGAGTAAATACGACTGAGTTATGAAAACAGTAGAATACAGCATGACTGAGTATATATATTAAGTTAAAACAGTAAGGAATAGTATTAAAAAGCACCTAAGGGTCCAAAACAGTTGGCACGTGGCCCAGATATGACATTCAGCCTAAAACATGGAAATACTTTCCTAAACACAATGATATCAAACAGTTTTTAATCAAATATGCGACTTAACAGTCGTATGGGACGGACCAAGTCACAATCCCCAATGGTGCACGACCCCACACTAGTCATCTATTGTGTACGTCACCTCAAAGTAGCACAAAGATGTGAAATCTGGTGTTTCATACACTCAGGACAACATTTACAATCATTACTTACCTCAATTCGTTCCAAACTCTAGACCGTGATACCTTTGCCTCTCGAATTAGCCTCCGAATGCTCCAAATCTAACCAAAAATCAGTATCATACCATTATATGCGTTAAAGGAACTAGGCCCAAGCGAAAATAATTAAATTAATTCAAAAATCCCGAAATTGGCCAAACTCGACCCCAAGCTCCATGTCTCGAAATTCGATAAAAATCACTGCAATAGAATCTTTATCCTCCCACGAGTCCATACATACCAAGAGCGTCAAAATCGGACCTCAAATGGCCCCTCAAATCCCCAATTTACCCTCTCCAATTTCAAGCCCTAATTTCCAAATTTTAGGCTTTAAATCCCACTAATTTCATGTCTAAATAATTAGAAATCACCATAGAATCGGGTATTGAGTTCAAAAACCTTACATCCAAGTGTTTCCCTTCGATTTCCTCTTCAATCCCTCTCAAAAAGTTTCGAAGCCGTTCAAAAATGGTGAGAAATGGGTTAAAAATCGCAAAGATGGGTTTTTATACATTCTGCCCAGGTGCTCTCTTCATCGCGAGCACGACCGTCCTCTCGCATTCGCGTAGGCTAAACGAATCGACGGTAATAACCTGCCAATCCAAGAAAGCTGTAAATCTCTATGGCTGAGGATGGTCTAGGCCAACTCTAAACTGCTTCTATCTTCTTCGGATCAACCTGAATACCCTCACTGGACACCACGTGCCCCAAGAAAGCCACTGAATTGAGCCAAACCTCACATTTAGAGAACTTTGCACAAAGCTTCTCCTCCCTCAACCTCTGCAACACAACTCTCAAATGCTCAGTGTGCTCCTCCTGGCTACGCGAGTACACCAAAATATCATCAATAAAAACAATCACAAATGATTTGAGATAAGGCCGAAACACGATGTTCATCAAATGCATGAACACTGCTGGGGCATTGGTCAGCCCAAAAGACATCGCAAGGAACTCATAATGACCATATCGCGTCCTTAAAGTTGTCTTATGAATATCCGAGTCCCTGATCTTCAACTGTTGATACCCTGAACGGAGATCAATCTTGGAGAACACACTCGCTCCCTGAAGCTTGTCGAATAAATCATCAATACGAGGCAAAGGTTACTTGTTCTTGATTGTAACCTTGTTCAACTGCCTGTAATAAATGTACATCCTCATGGTGCCATCCTTCTTCTTCACAAATAGAATAGGCGCACCCCAAGGCAACACACTAGGCCGAATAACCCCTTATCAAGGAGTTCCTAAAGCTGCTCCTTCAACTCCGTTGGTGCCATACGATACGATGGAATAGAAATGGGCTGAGTGCCCGACACCAGATCAATACCAAAATCAATATCCCTGTCCGGTGGCATGCCCAACAGGTCTATAGAAAACACATCCGGATAGTCCCTCACTACCGGGATCGAATCAATGGTAGGAGTCTCTGCACTGACATCCCTCACAAAAGCTAAGTATGAAAGACAACATTTCCCAACTATCCGCTGGGCCTTCAGAAAGGAAATCACCCTACTGGCAACAAAACCAGTCGAACCTCGCCACTCAATCCATGGCACACCCGGCATAGCCAACGTCACTGTCTTAGCATGACAGTCCAAAATAGCACGACACGGATATAGCCAATCCATGCTTAATATCACATCAAAGTCAACCATACAAAGCAATAGAAGGTCCACTCGGGTCTCCAAACCCCGAATAGTCACCACACACGACCAATATACGCAGTCCAGAACAATAGTATCGCCCACCGGAGTAGATACACGAACAAATAAAATAAGAGACTCATGGGGCGTATCCAAATAACGAGCAAAATATGATGACACCTATGAAAAAATGGAACCAGGATAAAATAACATAGAGGCATCTCTGTGGCAAATTGAGACAATACCTATAATCACAACATCTGAAGCAATAGCATCGGGTCTAGCTGGCAGTGCATAGAAACGGGCCTGACCACCACATGGTCGACCTCCCCCTCTGGGGCGACCCCTAGCTGAATGTCCTCCACCCCTAGCTGGGTGGGTGGGTGGTGAAGTAACTGGTGCTGAAGTCTATGGCTGACTCCTCTACTGAGATGAACCCCCAATACAATGACACTGCCTCCACATGTGCCCCAACTCTCCACACTCATAACAACCCCCTGGTGCTGGAGATAGGGACTGAAGGGAACCCCTAGTACCGGGATGACTAGCAGAAGAACCTGGCATAGAAGAGCCCTGAACTGATAGAGCACGGGACAAACTCTGGACTAGAAGGGCACTGAGTGATGAATGGCCCTGATGAGAACTGTGAGAACCATGGACCAATGATGCCCCACGATAACCTGGGCGAGCTGTCTAAGCATGCTTGAATGGACGGTGTCACGACCCAAACCGATGGGCCGCGATGGGCACCCGGTACCTTACTCAACCAAGTACCAACATAACGTATCTTTTCATGTCATACTATCATAAATAACTGAGTCGGAGAGGCTGTTGTTAAATAGGTAGAATACAACAGGTAATTCCAACTTATACATAAGACATATGGGCCTCTAAGACCAAAATAACCACTTGAACACTAAATATAGGCCGACAAGGCCATACGATCTTTTACGTACATGGCATCTGTCTACAAGCCTCTAAGAATATATAATTTTCATAAAGGTCAGGACAAAGTGCCGCCATACCAAACAATACACATCTAACTCATACTAACCAAGCAAGCAACTCCGAAGCAAATGGAGCGCACCAACATCTTCCGCTGAGCTGATAGACTATTTTGAGGGCTCTCGACCTGTCCATCGGGACCTGCGGGCAGGAAACGCAGTGTCCCCAGGTAAAATGGAACATCAATACGAATAATGTATTGAGTATGTAAAACACATAAATAAGTACATAACAGACATGGAGGAAATATAGAGTAAATGACTCTACCTATAAGTCTGGATAACTTTGTAAATCATGAAATAATTATAGTGTCATGCATATGCGTATGAATGTCATGTCGTGCATAGGTACATGTTTCATAACATCATTATCCTCTAAGGGCGTCCCATCATATCATCTCAACCACTGTGGGCAAAATCATCAACGTATACCAGCTGATCAGGTGGTGGTGCGTATATAACACTATAACCTTTCCCATATCCCATATATATATATATATATATACATACATACATACATACATACATACATACATATATATACGTATATAATGCCATCCGGTCATGGGTCAATGTACATGAATGCAATGCATGAAAAGTACGTCAATAAAATCTCTTGGAGTGTCATAAGACCATTATGACTTTGAATAATATCATGAAGTAAACTTTTTCAACTTACGTATTTTCTGAAACCCATGAACAGATGATAAAATAATATGACACATGGGGAATCGCGAACATAAGCATCTCTAATATTTCTATGAATAAAGTCATGTATGGAAATTGTACATTTGCACGTTTCGTTTGTGCCGTATGGATCATGCCAAAAGAAAGAAGGGATAAACTTAACATGCCTGGAGTAGGGAAAGCTCCGTATAATATTCTCGTAGAACAATTTGATTTGCAAAATTCTTGTTGCTTAACGTCTTGTAGGCTTGAATGTAGCATTTCTAAATGTTATGTTGATCTTTGGTTTCAAGACAACAAAAGTGAAGTTTCTTTGAAATCTTGTAGAATGCTAAACATTCTGTTGATCTTTGGTTTCAAGACAAGAAAAGTGAAGTTTCTTTGAAAGCTTGGAGAATGCTAAACATTATGTTGATCTTTGGTTTCAAGACAAAAAAAAGTGAAGTTTCTTTAAAGGCTTGGAAAATGCTAAATGTTCCTTTTATGATAAGATACTAATTATATATACAATGTGTAAAAGGTGGGGTGTCTTTGAATGTGTTATGGCATGTTGTCACCTAAGCCAATTTGACTATTAGTCATTTTGTTTGGTTTGGTGGTGCTGCCACGTATTTTTCTTGGGGGGTTTTATTCTTATCTCCTATTTTAATAATTAACTAGGTAATGTCCCATTACCCGGTAATTAATTAATTATCCGTACAATTAAACATTATCTCAACTTACTTTAAATACTAATCTCTTTTAACATACTTTGTACACCTTATGGTTATGTAGTACCTTGTATGACACTAGTCCATAAATACCGAATATTTTAGCTCGGGCCGTATTTTACCCCAAAATGCCAAACTTTGACAAAATTAATTTTCTTTGACTTGCTTCCCCTTTCACCTTCACGAATTTACTCATCACTTGTGAAATAGCATAATCCTTATAATCTTCAAATAATATTTTACTTGGACTGATGTCAATTACCTTACGACAAATTCAACGTACAATACTACAGGGTGAAACATCGTCGTAACTTAATACTGCGAAGCGTAACATCACCATAATGTAATACTGCAGAGTGCAACATTGTCATAACTTAATACTACGAAGCATAACATCATCGTAATGTAATACTGCAAGGCGTAACATCATTGTAATATAATACTGTAGGACGAAGCATCATCGTAATATTGCGGGGTGCAACAAACGGCCTCTGCCGTGCTAAAACTAACCCCCATGAGAAGTACCACTAAATCCACCCTGACCACGAGGCCTCTTAGCCTCCCTCTCAATCCTTTCCTGACCACGAACCATCTTATATGTCGAGCTATGTCAACAACCTCATCAAAGGTAGCACTAGATACTCTCTCTGGTCATAAGCAACTGAAGCTGAAAACTGAGGCTATCTGTAAACCTCCTAATCCTTTCTCGATCGGTGGGAACTAACCAGACCGCATGACGATCCAACTCGGAGAACCGCATCTCATACTGTGTAACAGATCTGTCACCCTGACGAAGCTGCTCGAACTGCCTGTATAGCTCCTCTTGGTAAGACTCAGGTACAAACTTTTCCAGAAAGAGAACGGAGAATTGCTGCCAAGAAAGGGACGTTGCGCCAACTGGACTATGTCTCTTGTAAGCCTCCCACCAACTAAGTGCATCTCCGGAGAACTGGAAAGTAGTGAATGAGACCCCACTGGTCTCCAGAATACCTGCGGTCCGAAGCATCCTCTAACACTTATCCAAGAAACCCTGGGCATCCTCGCCCTCTGCACCACTAAAAGTCTGAGGCTAAAGTCTACCAAACATCAACAATATGCTCTGCTCGTCCTCTGGCATAACAGGAGCTACATAGTCCTGAGCAGCTGTAACCGGCTGGGCCGAAGGTGCCCCTGGTGTCTGAAGTCCCTGCACGACATGCTCAGGTGTGCGAGCGGCGGGAGTTTGAGTGCCTCCCCCGGCCTGAGAAGTAGCTGCGGCTGTATTAACTGAGATCGCCTGAGCTAGGCCAGTGCACTCTGATAGAATTTGGGCCAAGGCCTCTTGAAGGCCTGGAATCATAATAGGCACAGCTGGTGCCTGAGCTGGTGCTACTGGAGCGTCCACAACTAGGACCTGATCATGAACTGAGGTGGCTGGTGGATCTGCATGTGCTGCCCTAGCTGCTGTGCGGGCTACACCCTTGCCCCTACCACGGCCTCGACCGCGTCCTCGACCTCTAGTGGCCCCAGCTGGTGGTACTTGTGGTCATCCGTCCTGACCGGTATCACGTGTCCTCACCATCTATGAGAGAATATAATAACAAAAGTTTAATACTAGAATCAATAGATTCGCACGATAGGAATTCAAGAATATGAAGTTTTTTCCTAAAAGGTTCTGCAACCTCCTAAGGACAAGTACAAACGTCTCCGTACCGATCCGTAAGGCTCTACTAAACCTGCTCATGACTCGTGAGACCTATATAACCTAGGCTCTAATACGAACTTGTCACAGCCCTAAAACTGACTTGGTCGTGATGGCACCTATCATGAAACTAGGCCAGCCGACACAAACCCAAAACCAACCAGAAAGTCATAAGAAGTCTTTTTAATCCATTAATTAACTAAAATTCCATAATATAAGTTTAAATAAGCATTGTGGAAATATAACACAAGCACGACATCGGGGTGTCACCAGTCATGAGCAACTACAAACTCTTCTAAGAACAAGGAAGGCTAACATAGTCCGAAAAAAAAAATACTAAGATAATCTGAGTAAGATAAGAAGGAGAAGTGCAGGGCTGCGAATGCCAAGCAGCTACCTAGCCAACTCCGGAGACCTGGTGGAAGACTGATCAGCACTCACTATCACGTCCCGAGACTCCTGGATCTGCACACAAGGTGTAGAGAGTAATGTGAGTATGCCAACTCAGTAAGTAATAAAAGTAAAAGCAGCTGAGCAGTAAGAAAACAGGTAATTCCACGTCATATCACTATAGCAAAACAGTATATGTCCAAAACAATATAGTAAATCAATTAACTCGTAAAACAACTCAGTTCAGTAAAACCTTTTTAATACATCTTTCAATAGTTTCAAACGAGTGATGAAAACAGTGAGTAAAAGGATAGAAATGTAAACAGCCCCTCGGGCAAAATATCAGTAGAACCAGCCCCTCAGGCTACCTCACAATCACTCGTAATCAGCCCCTTGGGCAACAACATGAAACAACAATAGCCCCTCGGGCAATATAACATCGCTCACACTTGGTACCCACGCTTACTAGGGGTGTTCAAACTCCGGAGGGACTCCTACAACCCAAACGCTATCACAAGCCATCTCGTGGCATAACAAATCAGGCCCTCGGCCTCTCATATATATCACAAGTCAGTACAACATGTTGCGGCACGCAGCCCGATCCCATAATATCCTCACAACACCGGCCCTCGGACTCACTCAATCAAAAACCTCTCAAGCCACTCGGGCAACAATAAAACATGATGCTCAGCCCAAAATATTATTTAAAATATCAAAATGGAGTAAATACAGTTGAGTTATGAAAACAGTTGAATACAGCCTGACTGAGTATAGATATTAAGTCAAAACAGTAAGGAATAGTAGTAAAAAGCACCTAAGGGTCCAAAACAATTGGCACGTGGCCTAGATATGGCATTCAACCTAAAACATGGAAATACTTTCCTAAACACAATGATATCAAACAGTTTTTAATCAAATATGCGACTTAACAGTCGTATGGGACGGACCAAGTCACAATCCCCAATGGTGCACGACCCCACACTAGTCATCTAGTGTGTACGTCACCTCAAAGTAGCACAAAGATGTGAAATCTGGTGTTTCATACACTCAGGACAACATTTACAATCATTACTTACCTCAATTCGTTCCAAACTCTAGCCCGTGATACCTTTGCCTCTCGAATTGGCCTCCGAATGCTCCAAATCTAACCAAAAATCAGTATCATACCATTAATACGCACTAAAGAAACTAGGCCCAAGCGAAGATAGTCAAATTAATTCAAAAAATCCGAAATAGGCCAAACCCGACCCCGGCCCCACGTCTCGGAATTCAATAAAAATCACTTCAATAGAATCCTTATCCTCCCACAAATCTATACATACCAAAAGCATCAAAATCGGACCTCAAATGGCCCCTCAAATCCCCAATTTACACTCTCCAATTTCAAGCCCTAATTCCCCAATTTTAGGCTTTAAATCCCAATAATTTTATGTCTAAATAGTTAGAAATCACCATAGAATCGGGTATTGAGTTCAAAAATCTTACCTCCAAGTGTTTCCCTTCGATTCCCTCTCCAATCCCTCTCAAAAAGCTTCAAAGCCGTTCAAAAATGGTGAGAAATGGGCTAAAAATCGCGAAGATGGGTTTTTATACATTCTGCCCAGGTGCTCTCTTCATCGCGAACGCGACTGTCCTCTCGCGTTCATGTAGGCCAAACTCAGACTGCCCCCACTTAACCCTTCACGAATGTGACAACTTCTTCGCGAACGTGACACCTCGCCTCGCGAACGCATAGACCAAAGACTTGGGGTCCCCAACTGCCTCACTCCTCTTCACGAACGCAACCCCACTTACGCGTCCGCGATGTACATGTTGCCTTAACCTTCGCATTCGTGTCCCTTCCTTCGTGAACGCGAAGAACAAAATCCACCACCACAGAAGACACTGTTCGCGAACACGAGACACCCTCCGCAAACGCGATGAACAAAAATCTCTGCAATAGAAAACCGGCAAAATCTGCTAACTCCTCGAGTCCAAAAATGATCCGTTGAGCATCCGAAACACACCCGAGGCCCTCGGGACCTCAACCAAACTTGCCAACACATCTCATGACATCATTCAAACTTGTTCCAACCTTCAAAACACTCAAAACAACATCAAAACATCAAATTACCCTCGGATTCAAGCCTAAGGATTCTAGAACCTCTGAATTTCGCAATCGATCAAAAGGTCTATCAAACCTCACCCGAATGACCTGACATTTTGCACACACGTCAAAATTGACACGACGTACCTACTCCAATTTCCGAAATTCTATTCCGACCCATATATCAAAATTTCCACTACTGACCGGAAAATTCTAAATTTCTAATTTTGCCACAGACCTCCAAAATACATTCCGATCACGCTCCCAAGTACCAAATCACCTAACGAAGCTATCCGAACCATCAAAATTCATATTAGAGACCTTTTTCACATAAGTCAACATCCAGTTGACTTTTCCAATTTAAGCTTACTCAAAAGAGACTAAGTGTCTCATTCCTTTCCAAAACCACACCGAACCCGAACCAACCAACCCGATACCACATAGTACAACTGAACAAGACATAAAGAAGCAGAAATGGGAAAAATAGAGCTGTAACTCATAAAACGACCGGTCGAATCGTTACAAGTGCATGAAACAAATTTTGACATTAGGTTAACTTATAAGAGTATTCATATTATTCAAGAACATCTTAATCCTAAGTTAACAGTGTTACTCATAGGCTAGATGAGATCATAGAATCACATAAAAGTGACAGAATCATACTTGGAATTAAAACATGCTAGTCGAGCAAAGCATATAGAATGAAATTACATAGGATTAAGGCATACCTGTTAAGTAAGAAAGCAAGTAAATATGCCACAACAGTTAAGATCCAGAATAATTTGGCCTTGGCTTTTAGCCGGCCAAGACCAGAAACAATGAGCACAGAATTAGAGTGAAAGAACCAAGTTTTAGTGAGAGTATGAAAGTTCGAGTCCGTCCTAAAGGGAAGAGGGGAAAGGGTTTAAATAGTGTTCAATTAGGCAGACAAATAAGGGAATAAATCAGACATACACAAATAAGGAATGAGAATAATTCTAGAATCAATTTGAAGTCGAGTTCAATCAATTAGCAGGAAATAACAGCATGTAATCAGGCAAGTACTACTTAGACTAAGGTAGGTATTATACAGAATCAATCAGCAGTCAAATGACGGATCAACTAAGGTAAGAAACTAATGAGAATAAGGTAAATCGAGCAAAATAAGGGAACATCAACACCATACAAGAGAGGAAAGATTAAAAGCTCGGTAAAAGATTTCAAAACCCTAATTTTGGGTAAACCATAAAATCAGCGGAGTAAAATAATGTAGACAAGAGAATATTCAAACCATAAAATCAGTACAATATCACATAATGAACCTAGATAGGAGTTTTAAAAAATAACAAAATCAACTAAGATCTGAAAACCCTAATTTTAAATAAACAAAAATTGATAGAGCAATAAAGGCAAATGATCGTTTGTTTTAATAAAAGAACATAGACAGAGAGTTATTAAAGAAAACATAAGATTTGAACCAAATCTAGTTCGATTAAAGATGTTTAGAACCCTAATTTAGGTAAGTAAAAGATTTAACAAAAAATAGGCAGATTTATGAGTAACAAAGTGAATATAGACGAAGAATAATGTTAAAACAAACTAAAGTTGAACCAAATCTACTTCGAATCAAAGATCTGGAAACCCTAACTTTAGGTTAGGTACGAATCAGTGGAAGATATGAAAATATCCGTACTCACATAGGAAAGCTGACGAACATAGATGGAAATAACATTAAGTTGGAGATTGAACCAGCCTTGGTTCGATCTTCATAGAATCTACTAGCCATTTGAGGCAAGCAAGTTAAGTAACACCAAAAATGAGTAGCCGGTAAGGAAAGGGGGCCAGATAAGGTAGGGAATCGCCAAATGATTTCATTTCTAGGTAGGAATCAAGGGGGAAATAGGAGTGCGCCGCTAAGATAAAGGTGAGGGAGATGATATTTCAGGAAGACGGGTAGGTGAAAATGGGTTAGGGTTAGGGGGTCGGTATAATTTAAAGGGGATGGGGCGTTGGGAGCCGTTAATCTTCTGAGATCAACGGTTGGGATTTTAAAGAGGAAATGGGTCGGGTTTTTAAACGGGTATGGGTCTAGGTTAATGGGTATTGGTCTAATGCATTGGGATGGGGTAATGGGTAGTGTATAGGTCCGAAAATAGGAGTAATTTAGGGCTAGTTTTTTAATACCTAATTAAATCCATAAATAATTTATAAAAAATAATTAATAAATAAAAAAATATCACTTGTACATGAAAATAATTTAAAATAATTACTTAACATTATAAAAATATAATAAGTCATTTTCTATATAGATAAGGTAATTATGCATATATTTATGTAAATAATGCAATTATGCACATATATGGGCTATTATTACAAAATATGCAATTTTAGCCTAAGGATGCAAAAAATAAATATATACAAAAATATTTAAAGCTTAATATGGATATAAATGATGAAAAATTAGATAATAAATTATTATAAAAATATTTGTGATGCAAGTAATAATTACTTATATAATAAAATTTAGGAATAAATTAATTAAAACCTTTAAAAATTATGAAAAAATAAAAAAAATACTTGATGCTGCTCATGCACTATTTTGAAGGTATATGTACATATTTAAAATATGTGTGGGAAAATTGGGTATCAATAGAGACTAATTCTATTTCACATAATTCCCAAAAAACATTCATAAAATAGCATTGCAAGAAGTTGCTTTCATGAATTCAAGCTGCACAACTGAAAAACCTATATCATAAACTATTTTAATTTTCAGAAGTGCATTCGTAGGTTATCAAATTTTGGTAAATTTATTTTGCTTTCTAGGCAAAATTTTATGGTCTTGAAAGTTTTAACTACAATCGAGACAATCGTAGAGGTTAAAATACTAGAGTTAGTCCCTTTTGCTATAGAGTTCAATCTATAATTGAGTTTATTGTGGGGATTGAGGTATTAATTTTATATTATCTTTGGTTATAGAATTGTAACTTAGAATTGCTCTTGTTGTTTAGTGAAGTATTGATAAAAATCTTATACAGGTAGATCGTGATTTTTACTCTCTTGAGAAAGGAGGTTTTTTTAAAAAAAATTCTTCTATTTTTAAATTTTTGTGCTTACTTTCAATTTTATTTTGAAATATTTAGATAAAAGAACTAGGTTCTTCAACAGGCGAAAATTGGGCAAGACAAAATTTACCCTTCTCTTGTGTTTAGGTGGATTCTAAAATAATATTGATTCTAAGGAAAATTGAAGATATATTCATGATATAACCATTGATTTGAGTAAGAATCATTACTCATAGTCGTAAATGAAAAACCCTTCAAAAATATCTCAATCTAAGCTCCCTAGCTCCAAAAATAATACAAATAAGCTCAAAATACAAAATGAGGCTTTTATACAAAGCTGAAAAATTATTACTACAAGTGGAGTCTGGAGGTATTCGCGAGGCGAGCCCCCAAGATGAGCACATCTTATGCAGTTTTCCTATTTTGTGCTCAAGCTCTCCCCGAAGACGCCAAAACTCATGCGATCCCCCTGGGACACTTTCAAACCATCTCAACAAGTCCAAATATCACTTATGAACTTATCCAAAGACTTAAAACACGAAGCTAAGCATAATAACTTAAAACGTTGACAAAAGACAAACTTAAGAATCCTAAAGTTCTCATGTTCATGTAATATTACCTAAATTCCCCCAAGCCTCTCGAGTTTTACATACAAATTCTAATATATTATATAAACTTGTCCAAAGCTTTGAATCACGAATCAAGGGCGACTGCTAGAAGGGGTTTTTTCGTTCCTATATAATATTTGAAACTTATTTATCAAAATTATCCTAATTTTATATATTACCCTCCCTAAATAAGAATTGCGTACAATTATATACAATCCATTATTAGTGCCTTAAATTAAGAGATTTAGTTATACCTTCTTTTTTTCTCTCTTCTCTCCTCTTTAGATAAGAACCCTTTACCAAACCGACTCTAATATTAAAGCGCTAACATAGAAAAAAGTTGGAAAATCTCAGTTAATTATTAACAAATCATATTATATCCCTTTAATCATGGAAAATTGAAAGATCCCAGTAGATTTTCAGTAATCAAATCGCAATATTCCTTCAGCCTATATTTCCTTCCACCTTCGTTGTTTCAAGAAATTATATAAAGTCATCCACATATAAATTGTCTCAATCACATTACTCAGTGCCCATATAATTGTGTGTCAATACCGGTATTCAAATTTGTTACATCTACAATAATATATAAAACTAAAAATAAAATTTATACAATTAATTATATAGTATACAGGATATTTATAACTTATCTACAACTTTCATTCATCAATTTTACCAGTTAAAAATAACTACAATATGATAAACGTTAAATACAATTTGCATATAATTTTTATACAAATGTCTTTTGTATGTATTTCGTATATGATTTATATATATTTTGTATGCGGTGTGTTCTTATAACTCACTGAAATTCCAATCAAAACTTTCTCTCTTAATACATTCTTGATACATGTGAACAACTTTATATAAAAAGATATAAATACAAATTTGTTACAACGATCCATACATTATACAACTTTTTTTTAACTTTCATACAATATTCAAATAAAATAAATATATAACTACAATATAATACAACTTAAATACAATTTACATACAACTATAATATAATTATGTAAGTATATTATATGTCATGTGTTCTTCTTCATCGAGTTTCAATCTGAAATTCGGCCAAAATTAAGTCTAATCTTCACCAAACACCCTCAAAGTTGAGATATAAACTCAAAAGAATATTCTCAATTGTTTGCAACAATACCCAATCCAAACAAATGATAATTTTTGGACGTATACGCATGTTTGGTTGGAACCCCGATGACCCGAGCGTATTTCGGCATATTATGTGAAAGTTGGCAAAAAGTTGAGTTTTAAGTAGAAATTTAGAGTTTTAGTAATCGTTTCTTATTATTTGATGCTATTTTGATAATTTGAGGTAGAGAGCAAGTTTGTAGGATGTTATTACACTTGTGTGCATGTTCGATTTGGAGCCCAAGGGACTCGGGTGAGATTCAGATGCATTGCGGACTGATTTGGAACTGTTGGTGTTCAGCAGTTGCTGGTGCAAGGTTGAAAGTCTTGCATTTGCGAGAACCTGATCGCAATTTTGAACCTAGCATTTGCGATGTCAGGCTCGCAAAGGCAAACATGGGCTGGGGGACTGCTCTTCTCTTTTGCGAAGAATTAATTGCATTTGCGACCTAGAGATAGTCCGCATTTGCGATCTCTTTGTCGCTTTTGCGAAAACTGGGATTTTGGGGCTGCTTCGCAACTACGAAGCATGCATCGCAGTTTCTCATGCTTCGTATTTATGATGGTCAGGGACTTCGCAAATGCAAGGTTTACATCACATTTGCGACTTCTAAAGGTTTGATGCACTGATCACATTTGTGGACATTGCGAACAAGAGTTCGCAATTGCGCTATTTGCAGCTGGTAAAAGATTCGGAAAGTCGGAACTTAGCTCATTTTATATCATTTGTTTCAACCCTAAACTCTAGAGGTGATTTTTGAATAGGATTTCCTTCCCAAAATCATTGGTATGCATCTTTAACTAGTTTTCAATCAATTTTCAACTACTTTTCATGAATTTTTAACATCAAATCTATGAATTTCAAGGTAAAAATTAGGGAGTTTGGGTAGAATTTAGGAATTTTATAAAATTGAGATTTAAACCTCGAATTGAGGTCAGATTTCGAAACAAAATGCATATCGTAGCTCAAGGGTGAATGTGTAATCGGGATTTGATTTGAATCTCGAATTTCGACCAAGCAGGCCCAGCATTGACTTTTTAAAAAATGATTAAAATTAAACTTATTTCTGTTCATGGGTTGTTTGATCGATAATTTGCTAGATTCGATTGGTTTGGAGGCTTGTTCGAAAGGCAAAATCATAATTGGTTGTTGATTTGATTGCGAAAAGAGGTAAGTGTCATGGTTAACCTTGACTTGAAGGAATTAGGACTTGATTAATTTATTTGCTACTTGATTTTATATGTGGGAACGGTGTATGTGGAATATGACGAGTGTACATGCGTAGTCATGGATGTGGGCTTTTAACTGTGTATTTTAATTATAACATTCCTCCTCTTACTCCGTGTTACTATTCATGTCATGCCTTCATTGTTACTTATCTTTATTTGTTAATTACATGTCTTTCTTGCAACATTCCCTCTTTGCTACCTATTTCGCACATCCATATTTTTTACTTGTTCTATGCCTTTAATTGTTGTAATTGTCTTTGCTTCTTTTTATTTTGCTCCAGTTTGTTATATTGGTTTACTTTAGAGTATTTGCTTGCTTTGGTTCCTTTCTCTTTTGTTAAGAGCTACAACATAGTTGTTTGTAATATTGGTATTGTTATTTGGGATCGGGTTGTACACCACAACATATATTGGTATTGTTGTTTGGGATCGGATTGCACGTTGCACCATATTGGTGTTGTTTTTTGGGATCGGGTTGAACGCCGCAACAAATATTGGTATTATTATTTGGGATCGGGTTGCACTCCGCGATAGATATTGATATGTTTATTGGGATCGGGTTGCACGCCACAACAATATTTTTATATATGTAAATGTGGATCGGGTTGCGCGCCGTAACGGAGAAGATATGTAATGACAGTTCTCGGCTGTTGGTTCTATATTTGTGTTGCATTGTGAATTTGAGCATAGGCAATATCTGGAGCTCTCTGTTATGTATTTTTTATTCCGGTTTTCATGTTAATTATTGTCTCTTTATTTTGTTATTGTATTTATACTTGTACATGCTTATTGTAAGTGCATTGTTATAGCCTTGTCACTGCTTCGTCGAGGTTAGACTCGGTACTTACGGAGTACATTGTAACGATCCGGCCGGTCACTTTAAAAATTAACGCCCCAATCCCCTATTAACTGTTTTTTCCGTGTTTGTTTCTGCTATTTTGATTCGCCGGGATGTTTGGTTTTGAGTTTCAGAGTGTTTTGGGACACTTAGTCTCTAAATGAGAGTTAGCTTTAGAATTTGGACCATAGTCGGAGCAGTATGAAGACAGCCTTAGAATGGAATTCCGTCGGTTCCGTTATCTTCGTTGGGTGATTTCAGGCTTAGGGGCATGTTCAAATTGTGTTTTGGAAGTCCGTAGCTTATTAAGGCTTGAAATGTCGAAAGTTGAATTTTTGAAGTTTCCGGTTTGATAGTGAGCTTTTGATATCAGGGTCAGAATGGAATTCCAAAAGTTGAAGTAGCTCCGTAGTACTGAATGTGACATGCTTGCAAAATTTCGGGTCATTCGGACGAAGTTTGATAGACGTTTTGATCGAAAGCGTAATTTGAGAGTTTTTGGAATTCTTAGGCTTGAATTCGATGTTAAATTGGTATTTTGATGTTGTTTTGAGCGTTACGAAGATTGTAATAAGTTTGAATGATGCTTTAGGATTGGTTAGCATGTTTGGTTAAGGTCCCGGGGGTCTCAGGTGTGTTTCGGATGCTCAACGGGTCATTTTTGGAACTTAGAGTATTGCAGAAAAATTGCAGCAGGTTAGTTCTGGTTTCCTTCTTCGCGTTTGCGAGTGGGGTCTCGCGTTCTCAAAGAGGAGCTGGGACTGGTGGAGGTTAATGCTTCGCGTTCGCGAAGGTATTCCCGCGTTCGCGAGGCTGTGGGGTCTTATACCTACGCGTTCGCGACGATGGTCTCGTGTTCGCGTAAGAGGAGGGAAGATGGTCATTACGTTCACGACTTGGGCAATGTGTTCGCAAAAGAGGAAGGCTGGCCAGTGGAATTTTGTGTATCGCGTTCGCGACGTAGTCTCGCGTTCGCGAGGAAGAATGCGTCTGGGCAGAACTTAAATTTCAAAATCGAGGGTTTTTAGTTCATATCACAAAATTGAATTGGGAGCTCGGTAGGAGGCGAATTTTGAAAAGATTTTCAGAGGGAGTTTGTGGATAATGATTCTTAACTCCTTTTTGCTTGTCACACCTCTTTTTTCACTACCTACACCCGTAGAAGAAGGGCGTAAAGAAGTTTTTCCAATTAAAGGACAATCGGAACGGGATTTAATTATTAATTATTCAGAGTCGTCACCTGGGAGATTAATGGTGTCCCAAGTCACTGATGGAATCCCGAACCGAGGAAAAATATGACTCTAATACAGTCCGCAAACCAGAAATCCGGGTAAGGAATTCTGTTAACCCGGGAGAAGGGGTTAGGCATTCTCGAGTTCCGTGGTTCTAGCACGGTCGCTTAACTGTTGTATTTGATCTTATCTGATTTTAGTACATGCTAGCTTATATGCCCTTTTTTATTCGTAAACCGCCTTTATTATAATTTATTTTAGCAGAATTGCGACGTTGTGAAAGCGTGTTTCGAGCCACGTCGCAATCAATGCACCCGTAGTTATCAACACGTTTCGACTTCGCCGAGATTTGTATTTGAGTCGCATCATTTTTAAGAAAGTTATTTAATTAAATCGTGCCTAAAGATACTAACGTAGTGTTACTTTGGGGAAGAGCCATGAAGTTCGCTAAACGGCCATCCCAAATTCTAATTATTTCGACAATTAATTACTAAAGGCCCACATTTATTCAATTTTGTGCGGTGAGGCTCGTCTCAATTTGTGAACCTCTTTGCTATCATTATTTATTTTATAAGAATTACGATGTCGCGAAAACATGTTTTGAACCACGTTGCAATCAATGCACCCGCGATTATCGACACATTTTGGCTTCATCGAGATTTGGATTTGGGTCGCATCAATGCGCACCCAAGTTTAAGAAGGTGATTTAATTAAGGGCGTGCTTAAAGATTCTAACGTATTGTTATTTTGGAAATGCGGTGAAATTCGCTAAACACCATTTCCTAGCCTATACAATAGAATAATTGTGTCATTAACTACTTAAGGATTTTAATTAATTGGGCCTATAATTTGTTGAATTTGAAGTAGAAAATACGGACAAAATACCAATCGAATGGGCCCTGAGCTCACAAAGCCCAACCAAGCCGAGGCTGCGGACACAGCCCCTTTAGAGCACATCGGCGTCAGGCCCAGGGCAGGCCCAAGACTGAGCTTGCATTCACACAGCCCAGGGATTGAATCCTTGGGCCCTATTTCAATCCCTTGTATAACCACAGTCTGGGCTGCCTTCACATCCGCTAGGCCCAAAGTTGATTTAGCATGAAATTGTGCCCAACTCATTTTAGATCCAAAATTAAAAACAGCATACCATGAAACTTAAGCAACAGAAAATAACAGTATAAACATGCAATGCTCACTTTCAAAGAACTTCACCCCGGATTATACACAAGAATTTGACTACCCAGATGCCCAATTAAACAGTTCTAAACATGTAATCTACCCTAATGAACAAGTTCAATATACACATTCTGCCAATTACATAACAAGGAAGTACACTACTGCTATTATTAAAGAGACAAACTACTTTCAATTGAATAGCAAGCCTTGGAACACTTCATTTCAACTTCAACATACACCATTGAGATTCAGGGAAATGTACCTGGAAATTTGAATATGAAATAGAGAAAAGGTGAGGGTTCAAGTATTTTGAACAACAGCAGCAGCAAACCAACAATGTGACAACACAGAAACACAGACAGATTACTTCAAAATCAGAAATGCAAGCCCATTTCCACAAATCAGGCTAACATACCCCTGTCCCTCACAACTGAAACCCAATACTGAGAATGAAACTTTGGAACTGTTTCAAATTTCCATTTTTTGATGTTTTCTTTTCTAAATAACTTAAAATTGAAATGCCAATTAAAATACAGAAGTAATGAATGCTCAGATTAAAACTTAAGGCTCAAGGCAGAAAATCTGAGAGCAGTCCCCTTTTCCAAGGCATCTAATGCCATTTTATAGGCAAAACCCCAAAGAATGAACTCAGTTCTGATTTCTCTAATTAGTCCCTTTCTATTTTCATTTAGGTCCCTCTATTCTTATCTTGCTAAACAAGTAACTGCAGTGTACTTATTAAAACTTACACTTGAAACCCTTTCTAGAAGGTCCTCAAGCATTCCTCTACCCCTACAATACCCATACTGCCCTTCTTTATACCTTGATATTACTATTCTTATCAGAACTACCATTTTCCCTACCCAGACTACCCCTGAAAGCCTCTCAGAATCACTGACCTTACCCTTACCCTTAATAACTAAACCCAATACCTTAACCCAGTCTGAAACCAATCTAAATCAATTAATTACAATCAGAAACCAACTAAAATTAATCAATTAACAAACAGAGACCAGCTAATCAGACTGACTAACTCAATGATGTTCAACTAACCAACTCAAATAAGCTAAAACGAAAATAGACTGTGATTAAGCCACTGTCACACCTCCTTTTTCCGCACCCGATGGGGTGCAAGGGAGTTTTTCCAATTAAAGGACAATCGAGACGGGATTGGTTTATTTATTTCAGAGTCGCCACTTGGGAGATTTAGGGTGTCCCAAGTCACCAATTTTAATCCCGAATCGAGGAAAAGAATGACTCCATATTACAGTCTGCGTACCAGAAATCCGGATAAGGAATTCTGTTAACCCGGGAGAAGGTGTTAGGCATTCCCGAGTTCCGTGGTTCTAGCACGGTCGCTCAACTGTTATATTTGGCTTGATTATCTGATTTTATACAAATATGAACTTATGTGCAAATTTTATCTTTTAACCGATTTCATAATTATTATTTTACGAGAATTGCAACGTCGTGAAAACATATCTCGAACCACGTTACATCAATGCACCCGTGGTTATTGACATATCTCGACTCCGTTGAGATTTGGATTTGGGTCACATCAATGTGCACCCGAGTTTAAAGAGATAACGTTATTAAATACGCGCCTAAAGTGACTAGCGTATCATTATTTTAGGAAGGCCGTGGAATTTTGCTAAACGGTCCATCCCGAAGTCTAAGCAATTTTAAAGCAAATATTTACTGAGAGCCCCGCGATTTTTGTATTTTTCGGCGAGGCTCATCTCATTTTTATTTTTAAGGATAAACCTACAGTGACTACATTTTTTCTATTAAGTTTGTCTCTAAAACAAAAGAAAATACCTCAATTAATTACATGCTGAAAAGATGTAACTTATTAGTTATTAGTTTACGGTTAATGCGAATGGAAAATTGCGATCGAGTTTGTTCAAAGAAAAACTGCTTTCATTCTATATTCTTTTATTCAATAATACTAGAACATGAGATTGACACACCATAATATCAAAACAGATTAACTATTTTTCGATTAATTTAAACTAACATTATTATATGAAGAAGTTATACATATGTAACCTTATTACTCATTAATCAATCAACTACATTTTTATACAAAGAGAGGAAAATTAATATTCAAACACAAATCTAAACAGGAGGAATTCAACAGAAACAAAGCCTGATTAATATTTCATTTTTTTCGCTTCAAGCCAAGAGTGTACAAATGTGTACCTGGAAATGGCAGTACAAGAAGAAAAGAAGTAGGAGAGTAGTATGTAACACAGCAACATACAGCAGCAGAAAGCCCAACACAGTAGCTTCAACACCTCAGTCCATAAATCCCAGCAACACGGAGAAAACTAGTAAAAATGGAGAAGACAAATAGTGCGGAAATCTCTCTTTATTTTTTTTTATTTCTAGATTTGAACTCTCTATGGTGTTCTTCCACTCTCAATATTTCAGAAAATTTGTTTCTATATTTTTTACTCTCTTCAAAATGAATTCTGTCCCTGTATATTCTGTGTATCCAAAGTGTATATCGAGTGTATACTGCTCTCTCCGCCCCCTCTTTTCTTTTTCTCTCTATCTAGTTTTTCCTCTTTTTTCCACCTTCTTCCTAAATTTTCTCTTCTATTTATAGCAAAATTTTCGAAATTTTCAGATTTGTTTTTTTATTATTTTTTATTTTTTTAATTAAAAGAAATCCCACTTACAAATTGCTTTTATTTTTTTAGAAAAAGAAATCCCACCTTTATTTACTTTTATTTTTAAAATTCCAACTTTAATTACTTTATCTTATTTAAAATCCCACTTTTTATTTTTTTAAAAGAGAATCTCACTTTATTTAACTTTTCTTTAAAAAACAAACCACTATCTTCTCTTTTTCTTTTAAAAATGCTACTTTCAATTACTTTAAATTTTTTAAATTTTCAGATACCTTTATATTTATTTTTTAATTCCAACCTTATTTTACTTTTAAATTTTTTAAAATTTTTACTTTTTTTTTAAAATTTTCTACATTCTTTTACTTTTTTTTTTTTTTAAATCATTTCCGAAATTACTATATATATATATTTTTTAAAATAAAAATAATAAAAAAAATAAAATATTTTCGGATTGTTATTTTTATATATATAAAAAAAACAAAAAATAAAACTATTAATAGTGATAATTCACTTTTTATTTTTTTGGTTTTGTTTTGTGTTGGACAAAAATGAAGAAGGGGTGTTGGGTTAATGGAGCGGACCGGATTGACCCGGTTTGAAACGGACCGGGTCATGGGGAAAGTTGGGCAATTATTTGGGCCTGTGGTTTGAAATTGAAGAAGTGGCCCAATCCGATTTTTCTTTGTATTTTTGTTCTCTTTTCTTCTTTTATTTTTCTAAAACTAAATTATAAAAGTACTTAAATTATTATTAAGAACTAAATTAAGTTATAAAAGCGCAAATTAACTTCCAATAACAATTAACGCACAATTAAGTAATAATTAAGCATAAAATTGTTCATTTGGACATTAAATGCTAAAAATGCAAAAGATGCCTATTTTTGTATTTTTTTATTAATTTAACAAATAAACATGCATAGACAAACATACAAATAGTTACACAAAATATCACAAAAATTGCACACCAAGAAAAATTATTTTATTTTTGAATTTTTTGGGAGTAATTCTCATATAGGGCAAAAATCATGTGCTTACAGCTGCCCCTCTTTGCCCGAAGACACGAATGGTTTTCGTGCAAAGATAAAGCGAGCGATTTTTGCCCATCCGAGTACTCCGTGTGAAGCATTTTTTTTTTATTTTTTTTTTGAAAAAGATTTGACCGAACCTTTGCTTCAAAGGTTTCCTACATATCCTGGGCTAAACAGGAATCAAGTCAATGTAGTTCGGGAAGCTTTGGTAGCTGGGACTACCATGGGACTGCAATGTTACTGTTGTTGCATGCTGTTATCACTGCTTACCGATCTCCTTGTTACACCGTGCTTAAAAGAAAACAAGAAGCTAGGCTAGACTAAAATTTGTTCTTGTTGCCTTGCTTTCTTGTCGGCTTGTGTTTCCTCCGGTGCTTTTCTTTCTTGAATTTGGGCGTGATACTGGCCTTTTGCTTTTCTGAATACCAGTTTTCATCATTTTGCTCGGTCTGCTAGGGACATGGCTTTCTTCATCAAGCTTTTTGGCCGTTCCTCTGGTGGGTACGGCTCTCTTCATCAGACTTGTTATGCTGGGCATGATTTAATGTTCACCAGCTGCTTCTTTCAAGACGCCTCTTTTCTTCCTTTTGACTCATGCGCCTGAATTTGTGCTGGGACCTCTTGTTGCAACCTTCTGTTTCTGGTTCTGAGATTTTATTGTTTCCTACTGGAGATTCTTGTTGTAACCCTCTGTTTTATTGTATTTTGACTTGATCTTGAAATGTATGCCTCTGTTATTATGGGCGGGCTCCCAACTTCAACACTTGAAAAGTAAAGACTGGAATGTATGCCTCTGTTATCTGGGCGGGCTCCCAACTTCAACACTTGAAAAATAAAGACTGGAATGTATGCCTCTGTTATCTGGGCGGACTCCCAACTTCACTACTTGAAAAGTAAAGACTGGAATGTATTCTTCTGTTATTATGGGCGGGCGCCTGGCTTCATCATCTTGAATTTAACAACCTCTATTCTCCAGGTGGGATCCTACAACCAAAACAAACAAAACAAACGAGAATTTCCTAACCCAGTTTGCACTGGGAAGATTTGTGAGTCGTTAGCAAAATTGTAACCTATTTATACTACTGATGCAATGATGAGAGTAAACTAAAGACTAGGCTAGGATGTGCATCTCCTACGAGTAAAACCAAAACTCTTGCTAGCAAATGTGTCTGCTAAAAAAACCTCAATGACTCAAACTAGAAAGTGTTTCTTCTATAGTTGAATCGGAATGAGCTAAACTAGGAAGTGCGTATCCTAAGGGTGAAAACTTCAAAGAACTAGACTAGGAATTGTGTTTCTTATGGTCGAACTCAAAATGAATCAAACTACGAAGTGCATCTCCTAAGGGTGAAATCTCAATTCCGGAAGTGCGTCTCCTGAAATAAAGTATAACCTGAAAAAGCCAAACTAGGAAGTGCATCTCCTAAAGTAAAAGTATAACCTGAAAAAGCCAAACTAGGAAGTGCGTCTCCTAAAGTAAACTTAATTCAGGAAGTCCGTTTCCTATGCACGAAATTAAACTTAGGAAGTGCGTCTCCTAGGGGTTAAATAGTCTTAGGAAGTGCGTCTCCTATGGGTGAAACCTTAATGATCTTGAACTAGGAAGTGCGTCTCCTATGAATGAAAATAATTTAGGAAATGTGTCTCCTATGCGTGAAATCTTAATTTAGGAAGTGCGTCTCCTATGGGATAAAAGTAAACTTAGGAAGTGCGTCTCCTATGGGCAAAACTAAACTTTAAGGAAGTGCGTCTCCTATTGGGTACAATAAACTTAGGAAGTGCGTCTTCTGTGGGTACAATAAACTTAGGAAGTGCGTCTCCTATTGGTAGAACTGAACTTGGGAAGTGCGTCTCCTATGGTAAAATTGAACTTAGGGAGTGCGTCTCCTATTGGTAGAACTGAACTTAGGAAGTGCGTCTCCTATGGTAAAACTGAACTTAGGAAGTGCGTCTCCTATGGTAAAACTGAACTTTAGGAAGTGCGTCTCCTATGGTAAAACTGAACTTAGGAAGTGCGTCTCCTATTGGGTACAATAAACTTAGGAAGTGCGTCTCCTATTGGAAAAAACTAAACTTAGGAAGTGCATCTCCTATTGGTAAAACTTACTTAGGAAGTGCATCTCCTATGGGTACAACTATACTTAGGAAGTGCGTCTCCTGTTGGTGAAATAAACTTAGGAAGTGCGTCTCCTATTGGTGAAATAAACTTAGGAAGTGTGTCTCCTATTGGTGAAACTTTTCTTAGGAAGTGCGTCTCCTATTGGGTAAAACTAACTTAGGAAGTGCGTCTCCTATTGGGTGAAATAACTTAGGATGTGCGTCTCCTATTGGGTGAAATAACTTAGGAAGTGCGTCTCCTATTGGTACAACTAAACTTAGGAAGTGCGTCTCCTATTGGTGAAACTATTCTTAGGAAGTGCGTCTCCTATTGGTAAAACTTGGCTTAGGAAGTGCGTCTCCTACTGGTGAAACTATTCTTAGGAAGTGCGTCTCCTATAGGTGAAACTATTCTTAGGAAGTGCGTCTCCTCTTGGTGAAACTTATCTTAGGACTAACTTAGGATGTGCGTCTCCTCTTGGTGAAACTATTCTTAGGAAGTGCGTCTCCTCTTGGTGAAACTATTCTTAGGAAGTGCGTCTCCTTAGGATGTGCGTCTCCTATTGGTGAAACTTAGCTTAGGAAGTGCGTCTCCTATTGGTGAAACTTAGCTTAGGAAGTGCGTCTCCTATTGGTGAAACTATTCTTAGGAAGTGCGTCTCCTATTGATGAAACTATTCTTAGGATGTGCGTCTCCTATTGGTGAAACTGACTTAGGATGTGCGTCTCCTCTTGGTGAAACTTACTTAGGAAGTGCGTCTCCTCTTGGTGAAACTTAACTTAGGATGTGCATCTCCTGTTGGTGAAACTAACTTAGGATGTGCGTCTCCTGTTGGTGAAACTAACTTAGGATGTGCGTCTCCTCTTGGTGAAACTATTTTTAGGAAGTGCGTCTCCTTAGGACGTGCGTCTCCTATTGGTGAAACTTTTCTTAGGAAGTGCGTCTCCTCTTGGTGAAACTAACTTAGGATGTGCGTCTCCTCTTGGTGAAACTATTTTTAGGAAGTGCGTCTCCTTAGGACGTGCGTCTCCTATTGGTGAAACTTTTCTTAGGAAGTGCGTCTCCTCTTGGTGAAACTAACTTAGGATGTGCGTCTCCTCTTGGTGGAACTTACTTAGGATGTGCGTCTCCTATTGGTGAAATTGACTTAGGAAGTGCGTCTCCTAATGGTGAAACTTATCTTAGGATGTGCGTCTCCTATTGGTGAAACTTAACTTAGGATGTGCGTCTCCTATTGGTAAAAATAAACTTTAGGAGGAAATACATCTCCTATGGGTAAAAAACAAACTTAGGAGGAAATGCATCTCCTAAGGGTGAAACTAAAACAAACTTAGGAGGAAATGCATCTCCTATGGGTGGACCAAAACAAACTTAGGAGGAAATGCATCTCCTATGGGTGGAACTAAAACAAACTTAGGAGGAAATGCATCTCCTATGGGTGGACTAAAACAAACTTAGGAGGAAATGCATCTCCTATGGGTGAAACTAAAACAAACTTAGGAGGAAATGCATCTCCTATGGGTGGACTAAAACAAACTTAGGAGGAAATGCATCTCCTATGGGTGAAACTAAAACAAACTTAGGAGGAAATGCATCTCCTATGGGTGGACTAAAACAAACTTAGGAGGAAATGCATCTCCTATGGGTGGACTAAAACAAACTTAGGAGGAAATGCATCTCCTATGGGTGAAACTAAAACAAACTTAGGAGGAAATGCATCTCCTATGGGTAAAAATAAACTTAGGAGGAAATGCATCTCCTATGGGTGAAATAACTTAGGAAGTGCGTCTCCTATGGGTAAAGCTTAGGAAGTGCGTCTCCTATTGGCAAAACTAGACTTAGGAAGTGCGTCTCCTATTGGTAAAGGCTAGGCTTAGGAAGTGCGTCTCCTATTGGTAAAGGCTAGGCTTAGGAAGTGCGTCTCCTATTGGAACAGACGTGGAATGTATTCCCTTGTTATACAGGTGGGCGCCTAATGGTAAAGACATGAAATGTATTCCCTTGTTATACAGGTGGGTGCCTGAAATATGAAATGCACAGACAAAAAGTATTCCTCTCGTTATTCAGGTGGGCACCTGTCTATACTAAGACATAAAAGTATTCCTCTCGTTATTCAGGTGGGCGCCTGTCTTCGAGAAAATTTTCACAATGAGAAAATTTTCTGCCCCGGTTTGATGATTTTCTTTATGGCCTGTCTTTCCGCCATCAATAACGTTCATTTTCCCTGTTTCTAAATCAAAGAAAAATTTGTTAGTTTAAAAACATGGTAAGCGGTCATGCCACTCTTGTTGGGGATGGTTTCCTCTTTCTCCTTTCCCAGCTTTGTGTTCCATTATGCTATCAAACTTGCTGGGGATGATATTAATTGCTGACACTGGCCCATCCCTTTTATCAATCTCATCTTGATAGGGATACCCTTCTTGACACGGGTTTTGCGCCTGTTCCTTGTACCACTTGGATGTACTACTTGATGGCCTATTTTGAAGTCATTTCCCACTGGTTCCGACCAAACAGACTCTACTAGGGAATTTTCCTATGAAAGGAAAAAAATAAAAAGAAACAAAATAAAGACAAAGGAAAAGATGACTCTTTAACAAAAGAAACTATAAATAAAAATCTATCAAACGCAGATACCGACTCTAATGGCCATGACATGCGTATGTGGCCTATCCTCTGCCGTCAATCGTCTCTCAAGACCTTCCCTTGACGATTCCCCATCTGATTCCCAATCTTATTCGACTTGTAGTGCCCGAAGGGTTTTTCACTATCAAGCCTCTCTCATTTTGGTTTTCTCTCAGCTTTCATCGCCTTATGGTGCCTGTGAAGGTTTTCACCGATAAGACTCTCTCATTTGTATTACTTTCCAGCTGGGGATTTGGAGTGTTTCCGGTATGACTCTTTCTGTTGGAGATTAGAGTCCTTTCTGCTGTGGAACAGAATGTTATGTTCGCCGGTAAGACTCTCATTTGTCTGACTTGGCATCTTTTGAAGACTGGTCAGAAGGTCTTTCTTTGGACCGTAATGTGGGTTTTGGATAGGCTAGAAAGAAAGGGTATAAAAGGCTAAAAAAAAATACATTAATTTTGGGTTATTAGTTACAACCTTCGGAATTAGATTTATTCACAATAAACGCAACCTTTGCCCCAGTTTCTTGCTTGGGGATATCCTAACTGATTTTTTTTCATTTTTCAAAACTATGACCGAGCCGTGAAGCGCCTACGTATCCTCTTTGAGGAATCAGGTCAAACGTAGTTCCCAATTCCTCTTTTTCATTTGACTTTCTTTTGTTTTTTTTGTTATCATTTTTCTTTTTTCTTTTTTTTTCTTTTCCCCCTTTTTTTTGTTGTGTTTTTTTCTTTTCTTTCTCCTTTTTTTTCTTTTGTTTACCTGCCGCGCTTGCGTTTTCTATTCATTGCTACTAATTCCGAACGAGGGGTATGAAGGAAAATATATAAGGCTCAAAAGGGGTAACGAAGGGTAAAGTGTTTAGGTAGCAGAACAAAATGCCTTCGTCATTCCAGTCTTCAAAACATTCCAAGTGCAAACAACACAATAAAGATTTATAGTCTCTTCCGATGATGCTGGACTTGACAATTATATTCACACGTTTGCTTTTTCATTTGCCATTTCTAAAGCACCGTTGGGCGACACTCTCACTTCTCATTATCATGAAGACCCTTATGTCAATTTGGCGAATCTTGCCTTTAACGGTTTTCTTTATGTTTTACTTGCCCCAGTTCCACATGACTCGAGCTACGAATAATCTCAAACCGTTCTTATTTCCTTTAAATGTTCTGATCACCTTTTCGGAGTTTTATGATTAACTTTAAAGATTAGGCCCAAACTGTGTGCGCATGTCATGTCTCTAGAATCGGCGCTGAACAAAATGATAAAAAGACTAAACAAAAAGATGAATGGAAATAATAAAAGACTGGATTTTGTGCTAGACTACCGGTGAAATGGTTTGAATAACAAAACAAACGAAATAAAATCCTAAACAACCTGGACAAAACTTAAACAAACCGCTATGACAAAACGGAAAGATAAGCGGAAAGATATTGACACAAAACAAAATCCGAATTACAATCCTAATAATCCGAACAAACAGAAATGACAACAAAATAAGCCACCAACTGCTTCTTTCTTGTTAACCAAGGAACGGAGCGTCCTCCCACTTAGCGAAACTGGCATCTTAGCCATTTTGCTTTGCATCAGTATTGCCAGACCGTTGCCAACTTCAATATCATCACCCGTCAACAAGTTCCCAATAGGATTCTTCGCGATGTTCTGGGTGTCATTGTCCGGCTTACCACAAACCAACCACCTTAACTTTGTGATTCAAAACAAAACAGGTTAGAATGGACTCAGTCGGTCCTCATTATTGACAACATCTTTTTTTCTTTTCTTTTTTTTCATTTTTCATTTTTTTCTATTTTTCATTTTTCATTTTTTCATTTTTTTTCGTTTTTTTTTCATTCTCTTTTTTCTGTCTTTTTGTTTCATTTTTTTGTTGTGGTCGAATCTTATGGAGATTGCCTACGTATCATGACCCCGCATGAATCAGACCTTGCGTAGTTCGGACAAAATGAAAGGTAAAAGCAATGAAACATTTTTTCTTTATCAATTTTCATAATAAAACAAATTGGGTTTCGAAGGTTTAAAGATGACCTACAAACTTGAAAATCAAACAACCCGCATATTCTAATCAAAAGATTTACAAAAACAACGGCCAGCTTCCTTTCCCCGTTTGTCAAATGCAACCAAACGGTTACTTTTGCAAATGTGGCCCATGTCAAACTTCACATGAATTTTGAGGCCGGGGAGGATTATTTTGACACTTTACCAACTTGTCCATTCTTTTACGAAAATAACCTTTCGACAACTGAAAGATACTCTAAGGCTATTTCGGCAAGAACGGTTTAAGACGCGGCCGAAGCTGGCTCGGCTTATTATGACAAAATTCAAATGGTATTCACCTGACCGCCGACTCTTTGTTTTTTTTTTCAAATTATAATAAAAACCTGATGTTGCAAACACGGCCCTTCAGCACCTCGGGGACGAAGATTTTTAAGGTTGTGTGGGTCCATATCTCAAAATGACCCAAAGGTGGCTGTTTATGCCAGGTCAGCCTTCCGGCGTCCCTTTCGGGAACATTCGGCTATTTATGACAAAACAGCATCACCTGACTTATTTATAACTCTTTTTATCATTTTTCAAATTAGAAAAGTCAATATTGCAAACACGGTCTTTCAACGTCTCGGGGACGAAGATTTTTAGGCTGTGGGGGTCAACTGGACCAAGTCTTAAAAAATGACCCAAAGGTGGCTGTTTATGCAAAGTCAGCCTTCCGGCATCCCATTCGGGAACATTCGGCTATTTATGACAAAACAACATCACCAAAATTAAAATTTGACATATATTTTTTGTAATTTATTTATTTTTGGCTTTTTTAGCAAAAGGTGGGGTTGGACCCGATGAGGGTTGCCTACGTATCTCACATCCGGTGAGAATCAAACCCGCGTAGTTCGGGCTGATCATGAATAAGTAAATGAACTAACATTTTTTTTTAATTGAAATTTGTGAAAGAACTGCTTCAAAAGAAGAAAGGAAGTATTTTTTTTGATTGATTTTCTTTTGAAAGAAAGACTTGTAAAAATTCCTTTTCTTTTGATTTGAACTTTGAGAATTTCAAAAGTAAAAGGAAGATATTTGTTTTTCTGAATTTTCATTTGTTTTTATTCTAAAGAAAAAAGAAAATATTTTTGGAATTTTACTTTTAATAAAAGAAATGCTTCTAAAAAGTATTTTTTGAATTTTGAATTTTCTTTTCAATTTGAAAGAAGAATCAAAATATTTTCGGATTTTTTTTAATTTTTTTTTAATTTTTTTTTAAAAAAGAAAGCATTTTTATTATTTTTGTTTTATCAACAATGGAAAATAAAGATATTTATATTATTTTTGCAAGACATATCTTTTTGGAATTTTACTTTGAATTTTCTTGGCAAGACAAATACCTTTTGCAGCAAATAAAGATATATATATCTTTCGGAAATAAAAAAAACTTTTCGGATTTATATATATATATTTGCTACAAATAATGAAAGACTCTTTTTCATTTTCATTTTCATGGCAAGACAAATTATTTTTCTTTTCTATTTTTTTGAAAAACAAGACAGAACAACGACTCTTTTTTTCTATTTTTTCTTTGCTTTTAATAAAACAAACTAATAAGACATTCTTATTTTCTCAAAATTTCGGCAGAGTTTTGACAGTATTGGGGTATTGGTTTTTTTCAAAAATAAACAATCAATTCCCTAACCGCTATTTTTCGATTTCACAATATTCATAATATTCAAACACCGGTCAACGAGACAAAATAAATGCACGGAAAACAAATAGGATGCATCAGGATGGTCTTTTCATATCAGGTTGCTAGTCCTAGACGGACCCAACCCCTGTGTTGAGTCCCCTAAGTCATATGCAACATGATGCAAATAAGATTTCCTACTAGGGATCCGGCATGAAGTCACGTTATTCTATGTTCAAAACCTGGGTCGGTGTTCTAGACAGTGTACCCGAGCGGACAACTCGAGTTGAGGAAGGAGCTCCTTTCCGGGAACCAAAAGGCCAGCCGGCTTAGAAACTTTCCGAGCCTCTTTTATTTAGGGTATGACACTAACAGAATAGGGAGTCTCAACCAGTGAGCACATCCCCGGAGGTAAGAAGAGAAAGGTTTCAGCACAATTTATATACAGTTCAGATAATATCAAAGCGGTAAAAGCAGCATTTAGCACATTAGGCTCAAAACATGTAAAAATCAGATAAAGCCAAATATAACAATTTATCTAAGCTCGAATTCTTAACCCTGAACCAGTGGTTCTGGGTTTTATCCCCAGCAGAGTCGCCAGAGCTGTCACACCGCCTTTTTCCGCACCCGATGGGGTGCAAGGGAGTTTTTCCAATTAAAGGACAATCGAGACGGGATTGGTTTATTTATTTCAGAGTCGCCACTTGGGAGATTTAGGGTGTCCCAAGTCACCAATTTTAATCCCGAATCGAGGAAAAGAATGACTCCATATTACAGCCTGCGTACCAAAAATCCGGATAAGGAATTCTGTTAACCCGGGAGAAGGTGTTAGGCATTCCCGAGTTCCGTGGTTCTAGCACGGTCGCTCAACTGTTATATTCGGCTTGATTATCTGATTTTATACAAATATGAACTTATGTGCAAATTTTATCTTTTAACCGCTTCATAATTATTATTTTACGAGAATTGCAATGTCGTGAAAACATATCTCGAACCACGTTACATCAATGCACCCGTGGTTATTGACATATCTCGACTCCGTTGAGATTTGGATTTGGGTCACATCAATGTGCACCCGAGTTTAAAGAGATAACGTTATTAAATACGCGCCTAAAGTGACTAGCGTATCATTATTTTAGGAAGGCCGTGGAATTTTGCTAAACGGTCCATCCCGAAGTCTAAGCAATTTTAAAGCAAATATTTACTGAGGGCCCCGCGATTTTTGTATTTTTCGGCGAGGCTCATCTCATTTTTATTTTTAAGGATAAACCTACAGTGACTACATTTTTTCTATTAAGTTTGTCTCTAAAACAAAAGAAAATACCTCAATTAATTACATGCTGAAGATGTAACTTATTAGTTATTAGTTTACGGTTAATGCGAATGGAAAATTGCGATCGAGTTTGTTCAAAGAAAAACTGCTTTCATTCTATATTCTTTTATTCAATAATACTAGAACATGAGATTGACACACCATAATATCAAAACAGATTAACTATTTTTCGATTAATTTAAACTAACATTATTATATGAAGAAGTTATACATATGTAACCTTATTACTCATTAATCAATCAACTACATTTTTATACAAAGAGAGGAAAATTAATATTCAAACACAAATCTAAACAGGAGGAATTCAACAGAAACAAAGCCTGATTAATATTTCATTTTTTTCGCTTCAAGCCAAGAGTGTACAAATGTGCACCTGGAAATGGCAGTACAAGAAGAAAAGAAGTAGGAGAGTAGTATGTAATACAGCAACATACAGCAGCAGAAAGCCCAACACAGTAGCTTCAACACCTCAGTCCAGAAATCCCAGCAACACGGAGAAAACTAGTAAAAATGGAGAAGACAAATAGTGCGGAAATCTCTCTTTATTTTTTTATTTCTAGATAACTCTCTATGGTGTTCTTCCACTCTCAATATTTCAGAAAATTTGTTTCTATATTTTTTACTCTCTTCAAAATGAATTCTGTCCCTGTATATTCTGTGTATCCAGAGTGTATATCGAGTGTATACTGCTCTCTCCGCCCCCTCTTTTCTTCTTCTCTCTATCTAGTTTTTCCTCTTTTTTTCCACATTCTTCCTAAATTTTCTCTTCTATTTATAGCAAAATTTTCGAAATTTTCAGATTTGTTTTTTTATTATTTTATTATTTTTTTAATTAAAAGAAATCCCACTTACAAATTGCTTTTATTTTTTTAGAAAAAGAAATCCCACCTTTATTTACTTTTATTTTTAAAATTCCAACTTTAATTACTTTATCTTATCTCACTTTTTATTTTTTTAAAAGAGAATCTCACTTTATTTAACTTTTCTTTAAAAAACAAACCACTATCTTTTCTTTTTCTTTTAAAAATGCTACTTTCAATTACTTTAAATTTTTTAAATTTTCAGATACCTTTATATTTATTTTTTAATTCCAACCTTATTTTACTTTTAAATTTTTTAAAACTTTTTACTTTTTTTTTAAATTTTCTACATTCTTTTACTTTTTTTTATTTTTTTATTTTTTATTTTTTTAAAATCATTTCCGAAATTACTATATATATATATTTTTTAAAATAAAAATAATAAATAAAATAAAATATTTTCGGATTGTTTTTTTTATATATATAAAAAAAACAAAAAATAAAACTATTAATAGTGATAATTCACTTTTTATTTTTTATTTTTTTGGTTTTGTTTTGTGTTGGACAAAAATGAAGAAGGGGTGTTGGGTTAATGGAGCGGACCGGATCGACCCGGTTTGAAACGGACCGGGTCATGGGGAAAGTTGGGCAATTATTTGGGCCTGTGGTTTGAAATTGAAGAAGTGGCCCAATCCGATTTTTCTTTGTATTTTTGTTCTCTTTTCTTCTTTTATTTTTCTAAAACTAAATTATAAAAGTACTTAAATTATTATTAAGAACTAAATTAAGTTATAAAAGCGCAAATTAACTTCCAATAACAATTAACGCACAATTAAGTAATAATTAAGCATAAAATTGTTCATTTGGACATTAAATGCTAAAAATGCAAAAGATGCCTATTTTTGTATTTTTTTATTAATTTAACAAATAAACATGCATAGACAAACATACAAATAGTTACACAAAATATCACAAAAATTGCACACCAAGAAAAATTATTTTATTTTTGAATTTTTTGGGAGTAATTCTCATATAGGGCAAAAATCACGTGCTTACAACCACCATGAATAACATTAAAAGAACTTAAGCTAATTATTAATCCCCAAAATTATAATCATTCAATCAACTTAACAAACTCAGAAAAATTAACAGAACCCAAAGTTAAACCAAAAATTAACAAGACAATAATGAAACAATGACTACAAGTAATATTTTAACCATGCGAGTAAAGAAACAGTAAAAGAAAGGACAGAACAACTCACCAATGCAGAGAAAAAACTCCGGCCAGTCAAGAACATACGAACCCTTTTAGATTTTTGACGCGTAACATCCCCAACCATGTGTTCTTACACGAGAACACATGGTTAATGGTGCTACGGTTCGAAATCAGAAGGATTTGATTTTAGGGTTTGGGTCGTGATTCTTAGATCTAATTTTTGGGACATTTCAGGGTGATTCGAGAAGAAACAACCACAGATTGGAGTTGAGGAAAGGCTGGGGGTTGTAGGGTGTGAATTTGGGCCGAATCGGACAAACTATCAACTGGCCGGAAAACTTCAAATCGAGATTCGAAGAGTTCCGGCCCTATTCGAGGCAAACCAATGAGTGTAGTAGCAAGAGGAAGGTGAGGGGAACCCATGGTGTTATTTTCAGGGTGAACGGGGTAAGTCACGTTCACCGCCGGCAAGGTTTTTTAGGGCGGCGCGGATTAGGGTTAGGCGAGAAAGGGTGGGGTGGGGAAGACGACGTAAATGGGGGTAGGGGGGTCTGATTCGGACATATATATATTTGAAACCTCGTTAGTTCCGGACCGTTGGATGGATGAGATCCAACGGTCCTGATCCAATGGCCTCGAAACGACGTCGTTTGGATTTGTTATGAACCGGATTGGGTTGGGGGATTTGGGCTGGATTTGATTTAAGGAATTTGAGGTGTTTTGGGCCTGAACGTTTGGTGCCTTTGGCCCAACTTCCGGGTCTTAAACAAGCTTAATTCCATTATGTATTTATTTCCTTTTTGTTGTTTGTTTTTTTTCTTTTTTTTTCTTCTTTTTCCCGTTTTTTACAATTTTCCTAATTTTCTAATTTTTGTAAAAGTGTAAAACTAACATGAAATTATTCCGAAACAAAGATTAATTAATTCCTAAAAATTGTTTTAAGTAAAAAAAAACTATTTCATGACAAATGCAAAAGTGAACTATCTTTGTGATTTCTCATGTTTTGTTCTAAACAACTTAAACCTAATGGCTACTAAAATATAAAACTAAAGCCTAAATGCCAAAAATGCATATTTTTGTATTTTATAAAAATTAACATGTGCAAATAAAATGCAACAATTATCAGGAAATAACACCAAGATGCACAAAAACTGGTAAAAATAAAGAGAAAAATTATTTTGTTTGGGATTTTGGGAATTATTCATATATAGGGCAAAAATCACGTGCTCACAGCTACCCCTCTTTGCTCGGAAACACAAAAGGTTTTCGGGCAAAGACAAGTGAGCAAATACGAGCGATTTTTGCCCGTTCGAAAATTCCGTATGAAGCATTTTGAAAAGCTTGACCGCATCCTGCTTCGGAGGTTGCCTACATATCCTGGGCTAAACAGGAATCAGGTCAATGTAGTTCAGGAATGACTGGTAGCTGGGACTACCGGGAGCTGTGATTTCACTGCGAGTGCTGTTGCTGCTGACCTCCCTTATTACACCGTGTAAAAATAGAAGAAGTTAGACTAAGCTATGAACTATGAATTACAAAAGTCCTATCTAGATTCTTCCAACTTGCTCTTGTACTTTCTTGTTGCCTTGTTGTCTTGTGTTGCCTTGTTGCCTCATTGTCTTGTGTTGCCTCGCTAAAAACTCCGTGCTGCTATTTCAACTGGTTAACTGATATGTTCTCCTCTCTCTCCAAACTGCTGAACTTGAGTAATCCTGAACTCTAATGTATTCCTCTGTTATCCAGGCAGGCTCCTGATTGCTAAATTTAAACTGTATGTCTTTATTCTTCAGGCGGACTCCTGACTCTGTTCTTCAGGCGGGCTCCTGACTGCTGAAACTTGAATTGTATGCCTCTGTTCTCCAGGCGGGCTCCTGATTGTTAAGTTTCAAACGGCACGTCTCTGTTCTCCAGGCGGACTCCTGACTTCAAAATAGACAAAGAAATTAACTGAAAACTAAAACTTGGATTGTAATACCTCTGTTCTTCAGGCGGGCTCCTGACTGCTGAAACTTGAATTGTATGTCTCTATTCTCCAGGCGGACTCCTGACTTCCGAAACTTGAAATTGAATGTATCACCTCTGTTATTCAGGCGGGCTCCTGATTGTTAAGTTTAAAAAATACATGTCTCTGTTTTCCAGGCGGACTCCTGACTGCTAAAATCATAAATACATGTCTCTATTCTCCAGGCAGACATCCTGATTATTAGGTTTCAAAAGGCATGTCTCTGTTCTCCAGGCGGACTCCTGATTGTTAAATTTCAAAAATACATGTCTCTGTTCTCCAGGCGGACTCCTGATTGTTAAATTTCAAAAATACATGTCTCTGTTCTCCAGGCGGACTCCTGATTGCTAAAGTCACAAATACATGTCTCTATTCTCCAGGCGGACATCCTGATTATTAAATTTCAAAAGACATGTCTCTGTTTTCCAGGCGGACTCCTGACTTCCGGGTATCTGAACTACATCCTATTATCCAGGAAGGTCCTGACATCTTACCCTTGTTTTAACTATGCTAACTTTGTGATCCAATTTGATTCCCCTTATGCACTTCAAGGTTATCTTGTATTCAGTCAAACAACACTTTGCCATTCCCTTTTCAATAACCGATTTTCTGCCCCTGTTGCAATCAAAGAAAACTTCATTAGTTTAAAATGGTGGTTAGTTGATGACATTTTTGCTGAAAAATCCTTCCCCTGCAATGCTTTGTGTTGACTGTCTGACCAACTTTTAAATTTCCCAACATCCAGCGCCCTGAGTATTTTACCCCCTGCTGTTGTTTTACTTTCTGACTTTTTTGGAGCTTTGCCCTTCCCACGATATTTCCCAATCATTTCCCGGTGGAACCTTCATTGATTTCCCCAATTTCTAACCATCTGAATGCTTTTGTACCCATACTGTTGTCTTATCTTTTCGGTCCTTTTGCCTGAACCTTCATATTTTCCATAACGTTTCCCAAATATTCTACCTATGCAACTTTCGGTGACTTCCCCTACTCCATTTACATTACGTTGTTTTGACATACTCTGACCACATTGTGCTTCACAATTCCGGAAGCTGGTAGTGAACTCTGAAGTCCCTTCTGCCTGCTTTGGCCAAAACTAGTACCGGAATATCTCTGCTAAATGAAGACCTTTAACAGAAAATGAAACGCAACGATTTTTGAATTAAGGATAAGAAGAATCCAAAACCAGATGACTATTTTTAGGAAGAGAAGGAAAAGAAACTTATCTGAGCGAGACAGCTGGTACCCATAGTCATGACATGCATTTTGGATTAATCGGCCCCATCTGTCCAAATAACCAACTTTCAATTGCCATACTTTGTTGCCCAGAACTTCCATCAATTTTTTAAACTACCCAGACCTTTCCCTAGTTTTCCTGCAGTACCTCGAAACATTCTTCAACCAACAAACTTTTTCCTTTTAACTGTCTTCCAACTCACTTTCGCCTCAAGGTGCCCGGGAGGGTTTTCACCCATAAGACTCTCTCGTTTATTTTTCTCTCAGCTCCCGTCGCCTTACGGTGCCCTTGAGGGTTTTCACCGATAAGACTCTCTCATTTATTTTCGTTCTTTCTTGCTTGAACCAAAGTGTGGCCGTTGTCACAAATTACCGCTACCTGCTTGATTTGGCATTTATCAAAAATTGATCAGAAGGTCTTTCTTGGACCGTAATGTAGGCTTTTAGATTGGGTTAGAAAGAAAAGTATGAAAGGCTCAAAACAATTCAACTGGGTTCAAAATACAACTTTCGGAATCCATCTTTCATAACACTCGCAATTTCTGCCCCAATTTCTTGTTTGGGAATTTTAGGATTTTATTTGATATGATTGAGCCTCGGAGTAAGGCTGCCTACGTACCCTTTCGGGATCAAGTCAAACGTACTTTATTGTATCATAGTTATCTTTGTTTTTTTTTGTTTTTTTTCCTTCTCTTTCTCTTTTCCTTCACTTTCATTTTTCTTCTATTTTTCTTCTTTTTTTTTCTATATATTTATTTATTTTTCTTCTTCTTTCTTTTCTTTTCTTTTCTTTTTCCCTTGCTTTTCTTCCTCTTTTGTTTCCTTTTCCTTATGTTCGGCACTTGCGTTCTTTGATAGTGTCATTGATTCCGAAAGAGGGGTGTGAAGGAAAACAAATAAGGCTCAACGAGGTTGACAAAAGGGTAACGTGTTTTAGATAGCAGAACAAAACGCCTTCGTCATTTCAAATTTTACGATATGCCAAATACAAACAAACGCGTTCAGAATTGATAAGGAAATCATACATAATATCTTTTGACCGCATCGGAATTGATGGCCATTTCTACACATTTTCCTTCTACATCGGTCAGATACAATGCTCCGTTAGACAACACTCTGGTTACTACAAATGGTCCCTGCCAGTTTTGGGCGAATTTTCCTTTTGCTTCAGCCTAATGAGGCAAGATCCGCCTCAGTACTAATTGCCCGACTTCAAATTTCCTCGGACGTACTTTCTTGTTGTATGCTTTTGCCATTCTTCGTTGGTAAAGTTGGCCATGACACACTGATGCTAATCTTTTCTCGTCGATCAAACTCAACTGCTCAAGACGGCTTTTCACCCATTCATCATCATCGATCTCAGCCTCTGCAATGATTCACAGAGATGGGATTTCTACTTCTGCAGGTATTACTGCCTCAGTACCGTATACCAATGAGTAAGGAGTCGCCCCTACTGAAGTACGCACGGTGGTGCGATATCCTAACAATGCAAAAGGCAATTTCTCGTGCCATTGTCTGGATCCTTCAACCATCTTCCGGAGTATTTTCTTTATATTCTTATTGGCCGCTTCAACCGCACCATTTGCCTTGGGACGGTACGGAGTCGAATGTCTGTGAGTAATCTTAAACTGCTCGCATGTCTCTTTCATCAGATGACTATTGAGATTAGCCCCATTGTCTGTGATGATTACCTTTGGAATCCCAAACCGACAAACGATATTTTCATGCACAAAATCAACTACAGCCTTCTTGGTCACAGACTTGAATGTCTTAGCTTCCACCCATTTGGTAAAATAATCTATAGCTACCAAGATAAACCTGTGCCCATTTGATGCTGCTGGATCAATTGGCCCAATGACATCCATGCCCCACGCCACAAAAGGCCATGGTGCAGACATCGTATGTAACTCTGACGGCGGAGAGTGAATCAAATCTCCATGCACTTGGCATTGATGACACTTGCGCACAAAATTGATACAGTCCCGCTCCATCGTGAGCCAATAATAACCTGCTCGGAGAATCTTCTTTGCTAGAACATACCCACTCATATGCGGTCCACAAACTCCGGAATGCACCTCAGTCATGATAGTTGTGGCCTGCCGTGCATCTATACATCTCAACAACCCGAGATCTGGCGTTCTTTTGTACAATACCCCTCCACTAAAGAAGAACCCACTTGCCAACCGTCGAATTGTTCTTTTCTGATCGCCGGTGGCCTGCGTTGGATATATTCCTGCTTTGATGTACTCTTTGATGTCATGGAACCATGGCTCTCCATCAATTTCCTCTTCTATCACATTACAGTAAGCATGCTGATCGCGGACCTGAATCTGCAACGGATCAACGTAAGCCTTATCTGGATGGTGCAACATTGACGCCAAAGTAGCCAAAGCGTCAGCAACCTCATTATGAACCCTTGGAATATGCCTGAATTCTATTGCCTGAAAACGCTGGCAAAGCTCATGCAGGCACTACCGATACGATATAAGTTTCAAGTCCCGTGTTTCCCATTCCCCTTGAATCTGGTGTACTAGTAGGTCCGAGTCACCCATGACCAAGACTTCCCGTACACCCATATCCACAGCTAATCTCAATCCCAATATACATGCCTCGTATTCTGCCATGTTATTTGTACAGTAGAAACGAAGCCGAGCTGTAACGGGGTAATGCTGACCTGTCTCCGAAATAAGTACTGCTCCTATCCCCACGCCCTTCATATTTGCAGCCCCATCAAAGAAAAGTTTCAATCCAGACTTCTCGGCTTGTTCTAATTCATCAATGTGCATCACCTCTTCGTCAGGGAAATAGGTTTTCAAAGGCTCATAATCTTCATCAACGGGATTCTCCGCCAAGTGATCGGCTAATGCCTGTGCTTTCATGGCAGTCCGTGTCACATAGACAATGTCGAATTCTGTAAGTAAGATCTGCCACTTTGCAAGCCTTCCTGTGGGCATGGGTTTCTGAAAAATATACTTCAGCGGGTCCAGGCGAGATATAAGGTAAGTAGTGTAGGATGACAAGTAATGCTTCAATTTCTGTGCTACCCAAGTTAGGGCACAACATGTCCTTTCCAGATGCGTATACTTGACCTCGTAAGATGTGAACTTCTTACTGAGATAGTAGATAGCCTTCTCCTTTCTGCCCATAACATCATGCTGTCCCAGTACACAGCCGAATGAACTGTCCACAACTGTCAGATATAAAATCAAAGGTCTCCCTGGTTCTGGCGGGACCAACACAGGTGGGTTTGACAAATACTCCTTTATCTTATCAAAAGCCTCCTGACATTCCTCAGTCCATTTGACCGCGACATCTTTTTTCAATAACTTGAAAATTGGTTCACACGTTGCTGTGAGCTGAGCAATGAATCTGCTGATATAGTTCAATCGTCCCAACAAACTCATCACCTTGGTTTTGTTTTTTGGTGGTGGCAACTCCTGAATAGCTTTGATCTTTGACGAGTCTAATTCAATACCCCTTCGACTGACTACAAATCCCATCAACTTCCCCGATGGCACCCCGAAAGCACATTTCGCAGGATTGAGCTTAAGATTATACATGCGAAGCCTTTGAAAGAATTTTCTCAAATACCTGACATGGCCGGATTGCTGTCTAGACTTCACGATCACATCATCCACGTATACCTCGATTTCCTTATGTATCATATCATGTAATATGGTTGTCATGACCCTCATATAAGTTGCCCCAGCATTTTTCAAACCAAAGGGCATGACTCGATAACAATATGTTCCCCACGGCGTGATGAATGTCGTCTTTTCCGCATCTTCCTTGTCCATTAGAATCTGATGATAACCCGCATAACAATCCACAAAAGAGCCAATATCATGTTTGGCACAATTGTCGATCAGTATATGGATGTTGGGCAATGGGAAATTATCTTTTGGGCTTGCCTTGTTAAGGTCTCGATAATCGATGCACACCCTGGTCTTGCCATCTTTCTTTGGCACAGGCACAACATTAGCTAACCAGGTGGGGTATCGTGTCACCTGAATGACTTTTGCCTCAAACTGCTTGGTAATCTTTTCCTTTATTTTCACACTTATGTATGTTTTGAACTTTCTCAACTTCTGCTTGACAGGGAGGAGTGCTGGATCGGTGGGCAATTTATGAACCACCAAATCGGTGCTTAGACCCGGCATATCATCATAAGACCATGCAAAAATGTCTTTGTACTCATGCAACACTCCAATTATCTCTTCCTTGAGTTGTGGCTGCAAATGAACACTTATTTTAGTTTCCCGAACATTGTCTTGGTCCCCTAGATTAACCGCTTCTGTGTCATTTAGGTTAGGTTTGGGTATTTCTTCAAAATGACTTAATTCTTTACTAATTTCCTCGTAAGCTTCATCATTGTTACAATCCACTCCATCATCACACCCGACCTCTTGTATTATTACTTCTGAACTAGATTGGCTTTTAAAACTGGGCCGAAGATTCCTCATGCATGTCATGTCATTGAAATCAACATAAAAAGAACTGTACAAAGAAAGAAAAGAAAAGAAAAACGGAAAGAGAATTAGGGGCAAAGAAGATTACATTTCATTAAACATAAAGACAACAAGGTTTTAACTCATCCAAACGGACGGAACATAGCAACTGGACTACAAACCCTGGAATAATCCAGGTGACAAAAAGGAAAACAAAACCCACTACTACGACTCCCTTCGAACTGGAAGAGGAGTAGCTTCCCAATTGTTGATGTTAGCACGTGGTCCGATGTACTGTATGTCTGATCTGCTTGACCCTTCCCCGGCCTCAACCATGTTTACTTCAGCGAATACTTTCTCGAACACCTTATCCAAATTTCCCTCCGCCTCAATTAACGAGCCTGATATTTTTGCCAATGACTGTTTCTTGATACCCGGCCTGACGAAGGACCTGGACAATCGAGGAATTAGTTTAGGGAGCACCCAAGCTTTCTTCTTCAACTTACGGGCCTTTCTGACATCTGTCGCTGTTGGTTTGAACCCTAACCCGAAGGTGTCCACATTTTTGGGCAAGGAGACGGGTTGAGTAATGCCCTGCAGTTCAACCCCCAAACCCTTCCCGGGAACGAACCCGTTATTTATCATTTCTGATACTACCATGACGGTCGCAGCTGACACCCTGGGACATGGCACGCTTTTACCCTCGGGCACCCTGCTTACCGGAACTGTGTCAAGGATCTGATACACCTATGGACCCTTATCATCTTCGGTCTCTATAAAGGGCACAATGGCATCATTCCTGGCGCATGTGGGTTCTTCCCCATGTAACACAATTTCTTGTCGGTCCCACTCGAATTTGACCACTTGGTGCAGCGTGGATGGCACGGCTTTTGCTGCATGAATCCATGGTCGACCCAACAACAGATTATATGATACTGCAGCATCTAGCACCTGAAATTCCATCATGAATTCGACTGGGCCAATAGTCAATTTGAGTACAATATCCCCTGCCGTGTTTGTTCCTCCTCCGTCGAACCCCCGAACACAAATGCTATTCTTGCGGATTCTATCCTCATCAATCTTTAACTTGTTCAATGTGGGCGTGCAAATATTAGCACTCGATCCGTGATCAATTAGTGCCCGAGTAACCATTGAACCTTCACATTTGACCGTCAAATACAGAGCCTTGTTATGTTCTGTGCCTTCCATAGGCAATTCATCATCAGAAAATGTTACCCTGTTCACTTCAAAGATTTTGTTGCAATTGTCTCTAAATGGTTCACTGAAATTTTGTCAGGCACATGAGCCTCATTCAATATCTTCATAAAAGCTCGACAATGCTCCTCAGAGTGAAGTAACAACGACATCAGCGAGATTTGGGCTGGTGTTTTTCTCAGTTGTTCAACAATGGAATAATCTTGTACCTTCATCCTTTTCAGAAACTCTTCTACCTCTTCTTCCGGTACAACTTTTTTAACTGGTACTGGATTGTCTTTTGCGCCTTTAGCCTTTCTCAACTCCTCAGGAGCGAAGCAACGTCCCGACCGGGTTAGTCCTTGTGCTTCACAACTCTCTTCCTCAATCTCCTTTCCTTTGTATGTCACCACTACCTTGTCATACTTCCACGGTACGGCTTTGCTATCAACCACGGGTAACTGGACTACCGATTTTATGACAACCGGTTCTACATAAACTCCCTTCACAAACACCACGGGCGCCGATACTGACCCTGGTACCACTATCTTGACTGGCTCCTGCTTTTTCTCCGATACAAACGGTACTTTCCCCATTACTAACACTGGCTTTTCTTTTATTGCTTTTAACTGAACCCCTGGCCTTGCACTCAACGTTTTTTCCTTGGTCTCCGTAGAACGAATCATCATCACCACCTGTGAAAGTTTCTTAGGCTCTGCCCCTCTATGTATCAGTTCAATCATGTTGGCCTCATAATGTGCTGGCAACGGATTTTGATTGATGTTTGGGGCCTCTGGAGCCTGTACCTCAATACGGCGATTATCAATGAGCTTTTGGATTGCGTTTTTCAATTTCCAGCACTTTTCAATGTCGTGCCCCGGCATCCCTGAGCAATACTCGCAACTAACAAAGTGGTCCAAGTTTCTGAGAAGAGGGTTTGGTGCTTTGGATTCAACTGGGGCCAACATCCCCAACTGTTTCAATCGGTGGAAAAGAGAAGTGTAAGATTCTCCCAACGGAGTAAACATTTTTCTGTTTGGGGCCTTCTCATTTCTAAAAGCTTGGTTTGGGCGGAAGTTGGTTCCTGGTTTGTTAGCCCTGTGAGGTGGATAGGTGTTTTGTGAGGGTGGATGTGTGTTTTGGGGGTTTGGTGCACGCCATTGTGAGTGCACTGGGGGCTGAGTGTAGGTTTGGGCATGGTGAATAGAAAAGTGTGGTTCTGGTGGTGGATAATAATGTTGCGTTGAACGTATGGGGTATATTGATAGTTTGGGTGGTGGGGTCTGGGTTGGTTGTAGTAGTGTGGGTGGTTATTGTGCCTGGACCAAACATTAGCTTCAACTGCGGCAACTTCTTCTTTCTTCTTTTTCCCTAGCACACCACCAGTGCCGCTTTGGATGGCTTGGGTGGTTGCTTTCAACGCCGAGTAGCTCAAAATTTTGTTAGATTTCAACCCTTCTTCAATCATGGCTCCCATCTTTACCACTTCATTAAATGACTTTCCGACAGATGTCACTAGATGACCAAAATAGGTAGGTTCCAATGTTTGCAAGAAATAATCTACCATCTCACTCTCCCTCATGGGAGGGTCAACCCTTGCAGCTTGTTCCCTCCAGCGGAAACCAAATTCTCTAAAACTTTCTCCAGGCTTCTTTTCCAATTTTAACAATGACAGACGATCGGGTACTATCTCGAGGTTATAATGAAAATGGCCAATGAATGCCTGGGCCAAATCATCCCATGTATACCATCGGCCGGGGTCCTGCCTCGTGTACCATTTTAGTGCTGACCCGCTCAGGCTTTGACCGAAATATGCTATTAACAACTCATCCTTTCCCCCGACACCTCTCATTTTGCTACAGAAACCACGAAGATGGGCTACTGGGTCACCGTGCCCCTCATACAAGTCAAACTTTGGCATTTTAAATCCCGCAGGCAACTGTACATCAGGAAAAGGGCACAAATCTTTGTATGCGACGCTAACTTGGTTTCCTAAGCCATGCATGTTCCTGAAGGATTGCTCCAGGCTTTTGACTTTACGAATTACCTCCTCTTGCTCCGCATTCTTAACCGGTTTCTCAACTTCTCCCGGGATTTCAAAATGGGGAGAGTAGGTATATGGTTCAGGGACTTTAAAGGTGGGTTCAGGAGGGTAATATTGGGTGTCATGAGTTTGGAATAGCGGCTCACTAGATGATCTATGTAGTGGAGCTAGGGGCGGTGCCACAAAGACGGGAACCATGGGTGGTGGAAGGTTCTGTTTAGAGGGTGGAGCTGGGGGAGCGTATGATGTGGTACCATAACCCTGGGCCTGATAAGGGAATGCTGACGACGCGTAGGGAGTGGTAGGCTCCTGAGCTTGAGTCAGGGGTGGGATGTAAGATGGGTTGGCAGGATATAGTGGTGCTGGGTGTCCTTGCGACCATGCCCGATGCATTTCAGCCATTTGTGCCTTTAATTTCCTCATCTCTTCTTTCATAGCACCCACATCTGTTACCTCGGCCTCGTTCGAAGGATCTACGATGCTGATTTCCGAATCCTGCCCTGTCATTTTTACTTTATCTTTTGACCGGGTGTTGTATGGATAAGTTGCCAGAATTGCCAATCAACTAACCACCTGCCTAGACTCACACATTTAGACAACCACTTTGTTAGCGATTAGTCTTAACAGATTTAATAACCACACGTTGGCATGAATGCACTTATACAGTTAATCCTTTCTACTATGCGTTTGCTTGATTGCATGCGTCATCCCGGTCATTTTACTTCTTGTTTCGTTTTTCTTCTCTTTGCCTTATCCCTCTCTTGTTTTTCCGCTTTTTCTTTCTTCCCCTTTGTTTTCCCACTCTTTCGTTTTTTTCTTTCTTTTCAGTTTTCCTTCTATTTGTTTGTTTTTCTTTTGGTTATGGTCGAATCCTATGGAGATTGCCTACGTATCGTGACCCCGCACGAATCAGACCAAGCATAGTTCGTAAAATAAGGTTGAAAATAAAAGTGCTCAACTTTCATTAATAAACAGATTCTTACAAACTTGACATCTTTTGTTTTGGAAAGAAACTAACAAATGCAATCTGTCGTCAAACCAAAAACTCTAAACCTGCAAACCTACTCAACTCAGGGAGGTGACGGACATACAAAAGACTGACTCGAAATGGTAAACATTTACAGACACAGACTATGCATATTCTAGTGCTTCAAACTTAGGTGTCCGCGGGGTGTCGTTCGGCCTCGCCGCGGGTCTAGGATCCAAATCCCTTTCAAGCTGCTCCAACTCATTCATGGTTTGCTTCACATAGATCATTACTGCTGAGATAAAAGTGGTACGGGTCATGTCTTCACAAACCTGACATCTCCTGACAATAGCATGAGCAATGGCTCTAATCCTGTCTTTTGTTCGCTTCTTTTCTATGAGCAAGTGTCTTATTTGATCACTGCATGTATTTAAAGATCGAGAGTCTTGTAAGTGCTGGTCTTGCAGCTGTTGCACTTCTGCCTCCATTTGGGCTAACAAGTTGTAACAGTGGCCGCTTTCAGTTTTGAAGTCTCTGGCCTGCTTAACCGCTTTACCCTCAAGGGCAACCACCTTTCTCTTTAAATTGGCAGCAATTTTCTCATGGTCCCTTTTCAACTGATTCAAGTATTGGCGACGCTCCTCGGTTCTCGTCACCCACTGGGCCTTAAGTTCTGCCATGGCCTTTCCAGACTTCCCTAACTAATCTCGCCGTTCTCTGACTTCGCTTTCCAATCTTTTTACCAATTGTTCATCGGACCGGCTCCTGGGTTGCTTGTCAATGGTCATCTTCAACTGTCAGATCTGAGCCCTAAGTGCTTCATTTTCTTTGGCTAGTCTATTCTTTTCACCTTGATCCGCGACAACCTGTACACTGTTCTCGAATTTCAGACTCTCGACTTGTTGCTTTAATTTGCCAATCTCAACTCGATAGCTTTCCTCCTTTGCTAACCAATCCCACTGCTTCTGGGATGACTTAGCGAAATCGTCGAGATGAGGTCTTTTAGCCGGTATCCCATATGCCACGTCACCTCTGAACCATTCGTGATACCCTGGAGCAATTTCCCCTTTGACCCTATCAGACACACAAGTGTTTGCCATCAGATATTGACACTCACTCCAAATTTGACGAACCTCTTCCTCGAGGAATCGACCGTCGGGACTAATTTCGACCACTCGGGTACTCAAATCTTCATCTCTCGGTATTACTTGATATCTACCGAGTTGCCTCAGAACCCGATATGGTGCATAAGGTTGTATGCTTTTGAGTCCCATTAACAAAAAATGCGGTCGGGCTGCTGGCATATATATGACTTCCTCGACAGACAACCATCCAAGCACCCACTGTATCTGGCTAGCTTTGAGGTTCCGAAATAATAATGCCCAAGCCGTGACTCCTTCAGGTAGACTAGCCCCTTTGATTCTCGTACAAAATTCCCCTATACAAGTTTTCTCAGCCGAACCATAACTCAATATCTGAGAGCGTGGGCGCAAATGCTCAATCATCCACATTTGTAACAATAAGTTACATCCCTCAAAAAATTTGCCCCCAGCTTTGCACGCAGTGAGAGCTCTGTAGATATCAACCACAATCATAGGTGCTAAAGTGCTTTTCCCCATGGTTTGCAAAGTACTGACGATGCCTGCTATTTTCAAATCAATATTGCCATCTTTCCTTGGGAATATTACGAGACCCAAAAAAGCTATCATAAATGCCACTCGTCTGTGGTCCTCCCATTTTTGTCGGCTATTTTTGCTGCACAGCTTAAAGTCTGGATTATTGAACCCGCCTACATGGCCATATCTATCATACATGAAGCGGAAACTGCATAAACCCTTTACAAAATCTGGATGATGAACTGTTCGGGGGTATTTTCAAGGAATCCAAGAATCGGTGTATGGTAATGGCCCTAGGAGCGACCAAGTATTTGAATCTCAATGGAGCTTGGTCACTTCCAATGTACCCCGCTATTTCTTCTAACGTTGGGGTGAGTTCGAAGTCTGAAAAATGAAACACATTATGTGCTGCATCCCAATGAGCGACCAATGCCCTGATTATATCCCCCCGAGGCTGAATGTTTAATAAATCAAGAAGGTCTTTCAAATATTTTCTCACTTCGTCTTGCCCTTCGTTACCCAGATCATTCCACCACAATTGCAGATCAAAAGGGATTTTGGTCATTATTGAAAAAGGCTCGTTTATCATCGTGCTCATCCTGCACATTTATTAAAGTGTTTAAGCAAACAAAAGGATAACTGTTATTTTACTCCAAGAAATAACTACCTATATTATTGACTCAAAATTACCCCTATACTTCATGTAAAAAAAAAACTCAATTCTCAATTCTATTTTTTTTTTAGATACAAGACCCGATATTGCGACACGGCCTTTCAATGCCTGAGGGCAAAGATTTTAATGCTGTGAGGGTCAAAAATCGAAATACGGCCAAAGGTGGCTGTTTTATGCAAAGTCAGCCTTTCGACGCTCCGTTTGGGGACATTTGGCTATTGTTGACAAAAACGGCATTACCTGGTTTATTAAAAAATTAAAATTTTGATATTTTTGGTTATTTTTGCATAGGGGAGTTGGACCCGATGAGGGTTGCCTACGTATCTCACGCCCTGTGAGAATCAAACCATGCGTAGTTCGGGCAAATTAACCAAACTATTTTAAAACATGACTCTTTCCCATTCATTTTTGGCATTTCATAAGCGAATAAAAACTATTTTTAGAAACGAGACTCTCCTTTTTTTTTCCAACAAATAAAACAGCCTATTTTTCCAAGCTAAAAATAACAAACTCTTTTTTTTTCATTTTTCACAGACAATAAAACAACCTATTTTTCCAAACTAAAAATAAAAGACTCTTTTTCCTTTTTTTTTCCAACAAATAATGAAACAACTTAAGTTTTTTGAACTAAAACAAAGACTATTTTTATCCTTTTCTTTTTCAACAACCGATTTTCCAAAAAAAAAAAAACTCTTTTTCTATTTTTCTTTGTTTTTTTTAGTAAAACAAAATAAAACATTTTCCTTTCTTTTTTTTTTCAAAATTTCGGCAGAGTTTCGCCAGTAATTGGTCATTGATAATCAATTAACTCCCTAACTGATATATTTTTTTTTCTCTCCTTTTTTTCCTTTTTTTTTCAATTTTCCAACATTCCCGAGATTCTGAAACCGGTCAACATGCAGGTTCGAAACAAATATATGTACAGAGCAAGTAGGATGCATCAGGATGGTCTTTTTATTTTAAGGTTGCTAGTCCTAGACGGACCCAACCCCTGTGTTGAGTCCCCTAAGTCAAATGCAACGTGATGCCAATAAGCGTTCCTACTAGGGATCCGGCATGAAGTCATGTTATTCTATGTTCAAAACCTGGGTCAGTGTTCTAGACTGTGTACCCGAGCGGACAACTCGAGTCGAGGAGGGGGCAACTTACCGGTAACCAAAAGGCCATCCGGCTTCGTAACTTATCCGGCCTCTTTCTTATTTCAAGGTATGACACTAACAGAATAGGGAGTCTCAACCAGTAAGCACATCCCCGGAGGTGAAGAGAGAAGGGTGTCGGCACAGTTTATATACAGTTCAGACAATATCAAAGCGGTAATATTTAGCACATTCAGCACAAAGCATGTAGAAAAATCAGATACAATCAAATACAACAATTTATCTAAGCTCGAATTCTGAACCCTGAACCAGAGATTCTGGGTTCGTTCCCCAGCAAAGTCGCTAGAGCTGTCACACCTCCTTTTTCACTACCTACACCCGCAGAATAAGGGCGTAAAGGAGTTTTTCCAATGAAAGGACAATCAGAACGGGATTTAATTATTAATTATTCAGAGTCGCCACCTGGGAGATTAATGGTGTCCCAAGTCACCGATGGAATCCCGAACCGAGGAAAAATATGACTCTGTTACAGTCTGCGAACCAGAAATCCGGGTAAGGAATTCTGTTAACCCGGGAGAAGGGGTTAGGCATTCCTGAGTTCCGTGGTTTTAGCACGGTCGCTTAACTGTTGTATTTGATCTTATCTGATTTTAGTACATGCTAGCTTATATGCCCTTTTTTATTCGTAAACCGCCTTTATTATAATTTATTTTAGCAGAATTGCGACGTTGTGAAAGCGTGTTTCGAGCCACGTCGCAATCAATGCACCCGTAGTTATCAACACGTTTCGACTTCACCGAGATTTGGATTTGAGTCGCATCAATGCGCACCCGATTTTTAAGAAAGTTATTTAATTAAATCGTGCCTAAAGATACTAACGTAGTGTTACTTTAGGGAAGAGCCATGAAGTTCGCTAAACGGCCATCCCAAATTCTAATTATTTCGACAATTAATTACTAAAGGCCCACATTTATTCAATTTTGTGCGGTGAGGCTCGTCTCAATTTGTGAACCTCTTTGCTATCATTATTTATTTTATAAGAATTACGATGTCGCGAAAACATGTTTTGAACCACGTTGCAATCAATGCACCCGCGATTATCGACACATTTTGGCTTCATCGAGATTTGGATTTGGGTCGCATCAATGCGCACCCGAGTTTAAGAAGGTGATTTAATTAAGGGCGTGCTTAAATATTCTAACGTATTGTTATTTTGGAAATGCGGTGAAATTCGCTAAACACCATTTCCTAGCCTATACAATAGAATAATTGTGTCATTAACTACTTAAGGATTTTAATTAATTGGGCCTATAATTTGTTGAATTTGAAGTAGAAAATACGGACAAAATACCAATCGAATGGGCCCTGAGCTCACAAAGCCCAACCAAGCCGAGGCTGCGGACACAACCCCTTTAGAGCACATCGGCGTCAGGCCCAGGGCAGGCCCAAGACTGAGCTTGCATTCACACAGCCCAGGGATTGAATCCTTGGGCCCTATTTCAATCCCTTGTATAACCACAGTCTGGGCTGCCTTCACATCCGCTAGGCCCAAAGTTGATTTAGCATGAAATTGTGCCCAACTCATTTTAGATCCAAAATTAAAAACAGCATACCATGAAACTTAAGCAACAGAAAATAATAGTATAAACACGCAATGCTCACTTTCAAAGAACTTCACCCCGGATTATACACAAGAATTTGACTACCCAGATGCCCAATTAAATAGTTCTAAACATGTAATCTACCCTAATGAACAAGTTCAATATACACATTCTGCCAATTACATAACAAGGAAGTACACTACTGCTATTATTAAAGAGACAAACTACTTTCAATTGAATAGCAAGCCTTGGAACACTTCATTTCAACTTCAACATACACCATTGAGATTCAGGGAAATGTACATGGAAATTTGAATATGAAATATAGAAAAGGTGAGGGTTCAAGTATTTTGAACAACAGCAGCAACAAACCAACAATGTGACAACACAGAGACACAGACAGATTACTTCAAAATCAGAAATGCAAGCCCATTTCCACAAATCAGGCTAACATACCCCTGTCCCTCACAACTGAAACCCAATACTGAGAATGAAACTTTGGAACTGTTTCAGATTTCCATTTTTTGATGTTTTGTTTTCTGAATAACTTAAAATTGAAATGCCAATTAAAATACAGAAGTAATGAATGCTCAGATTAAAACTTAAGGCTCAAGGCAGAAAATCTGAGAGCAGCCCCCTTTTCCAAGGCATCTAATGCCCTTTTATAGGCAAAACCCCAAAGAATGAACTCAGTTCTGATTTCTCTAATTAGTCCCTTTCTATTTTCATTTTGGTCCCTCTATTCTTATCTTGCTAAACAAGTAACTACAGTGTACTTATTAAAATTTACACTTGAAACCCTTTCTAGAAGGTCCTCAAGCATTCCTCTACCCCTACAATACCCATACTGCCCTTCTTTATACCTTGATATTACTATTCTTATCAGAACTACCATTTTCCCTACCCAGACTACCCCTGAAAGCCTCTCAGAATCACTGACCTTACCCTTACCCTTAATAACTAAACCCAATACCTTAACCCAGTCTGAAACCAATCTAAATCAATTAATTACAATCAGAAACCAACTAAAATTAATCAATTAACAAACAGAGACCAGCTAATCAGACTGACTAACTCAATGATGTTCAACTAACCAACTCAAATAAGCTAAAATGAAAATAGACTGTGATTAAGCCACCATGAATAACATTAAAAGAACTTAAGCTAATTATTAATCCCCAAAATTATAATCATTCAATCAACTTAACAAACTCAGAAAAATTAACAGAACCCAAAGTTAAACCAAAAATTAACAAGACAATAATGAAACAATGACTGCAAGTAATATTTTAACCATGCGAGTAAAGAAACAGTAAAATAAAGGACAGAACAACTCACCAATGCAGAGAAAAAACTCCGGCCAGTCAAGAACATACGAACCCTTTTAGATTTTTGACGCGTAACATCCCCAACCATGTGTTCTTACACGAGAACACATGGTTAAGGGTGCTACGGTTCGAAATCAGAAGGATTTGATTTTAGGGTTTGGGTCGTGATTCTTAGATCTAATTTTTGGGACATTTCAGGGTGATTCGAGAAGAAACAACCACAGATTGGAGTTGAGGAAAGGCTGGGGGTTGTAGGGTGTGAATTTGGGCCGAATCGGACAAACTATCAACTGGCCGGAAAACTTCAAATCGAGATTCGAAGAGTTCCGGCCCTATTCGAGGCAAACCAATGAGTGTAGTAGCAAGAGGAAGGTGAGGGGAACCCATGGTGTTATTTTCAGGGTGAACGGGGTAAGTCACGTTCACCGCCGGCAAGGTTTTTTAGGGCGGCGCGGATTAGGGTTAGGCGAGAAAGGGTGGGGTGGGGAAGACGACGTAAATGGGGGTAGGGGGTCTGATTCGGACATATATATATTTGAAACCTCGTTAGTTCCGGACCGTTGGATGGATGAGATCCAACGGTCCTGATCCAAGGGCCTCGAAACGACGTCGTTTGGATTTGTTATGAACCGGATTGAGTTGGGGGATTTGGGCTGGATTTGATTTAAGGAATTTGAGGTGTTTTGGGCCTGAACGTTTGGTGCCTTTGGCCCAACTTCCGGGTCTTAAACAAGCTTAATTCCATTATGTATTTATTTCCTTTTTGTTGTTTTTTTTCTTTTTTTCTTCTTTTTCCCATTTTTTACAATTTTCCTAATTTTCTAATTTTTGTAAAAGTGTAAAACTAACATGAAATTATTCTGAAACAAAGATTAATTAATTCCTAAAAATTGTTTTAAGTAAAAAAAACTATTTCATGACAAATGCAAAAGTGAACTATCTTTGTGATTTCTCATGTTTTGTTCTAAACAACTTAAACCTAATGGCTACTAAAATATAAAACTAAAGCCTAAATGCCAAAAATGCATATTTTTGTATTTTATAAAAATTAACATGTGCAAATAAAATGCAACAATTATCAGGAAATAACACCAAGATGCACAAAAACTGGTAAAAATAAAAAGAAAAAATATTTTATTTGGGATTTTGGGAATTATTCATATATAGGGCAAAAATCACGTGCTCACATTGCTTATTACCTATTAATCTGAATTCATCATCTAATTTCGGATTTGGGGTGAAAAATTTGGAAAAGTTCATAGACTTAATTTCTTAAGTTTTGATTGGGGATTTGATATTGGATTTGGATAACTTTGGTATGGTTAGACTCGTGACTGAATGAGGGTTCATAATCCGTAACTTTTACTCTATTCCGAGACGTGGTCCCGGGGGGCATTTTGGTTATTTTTCTTAATTTTGCGTATTAGCTTAGAATTAATTAGTGAAATCAGTTACTTGAAGTTATATTTACTTTATGCAATTGAATTGAATAGATTTGGGTCATTTGTAGTCGAGTACTCGTGGCAAAAGCATGGTTTCGGGTTGATTTTTCAGCCGGTTCGAGGTAAGTGGCTAGCCTAATCTTTTGTGGAGGAAACTCCTCTTAGGATTTGGTATTATTGATATTTGAAATGCCTTGTACGTGAGGTGACAAGTGTGTACTTGTGCTAATTGTTGAAAAATCTGATTTTCTTTAAGTAATTTTAATTGTGTTTTTATCGTGTTTATACTACTTGCAATTTAAGCCTGTTGTTAGCTTAGGGAAGTATGTCTAATTGACTTAATTGCTTTACTTGCTCAAACTACCTTATTTTAGATTATGTGTAGCATGATAGGCTAGAAATACCTGTTTTACCTTGGTATGGAATTTGAATTGAATTGTCTATTCTTCGTGTTGTTGCTGTGTGTTTACTTTGGGACTACCGGACGGTATCCCGGGAGATCTCCCTGCGTGTTTACTTTGGGGCTACGGATTGGTATTTCGGTAGATCTCCCTGCATTTTTCATTGGAACTACGGGACTGCACCCGGTAGATTCCCCATGTACTTGATATTTACATTTGGGACTACAGATCCGATTTTTGGTAGATCCCCGCGCATTATGAGTTGGACTACGGGACTGCACCCGGGAGATCCATTGGATATTTATATTTGGGAACTACAGGACGGTATCCTGGGAGATCCCCGATTGTTATCTCTGTGTTGAGGTGTACTCCTTTCCGTGATTATTTTGTCTCTGTTATAGTTGTTGTTGTTCTTTTTAGTGTCACGACCCAAACAGATGGGCCGCGACAGGAACCCGGTACCTTACTCAACCGATTACCAACGTAACATATCTTTCTTATTACGTTATCATATACATATGACATACGGGCCTATTAGGCCAACATGATTATTTATAAACCCAAGACATCGGCCGACAAGGCCGTACAATCTTTCACGTACATGACATATGTCTACAAGCCTCTAAGAATACATAAATGTCATAAAGGTCGGGACAGAGTCTCGCCATACCAAACAATACACGTCTAAATCATACCAGCCAAACAAACAGCTCCGAAGCAAATAGAGCGCACCAACATCTTCCGCTGAGTTGATAGCCTACATAGAGGGCTCTCGACTGTCTATCGGGACCTGCGGGCATGAAACGCAACGTCCCCAGGCAAAAGGGATGTCAATACAAATAATGTACCTAGTATGTAAGGAACATAAATAAGTACATAAGAGACATGGAAGAAATATAGAGTACACGACTCCACCTGTAAGTCTGAATAACTTTGCAAATCATAAATTACTTTTAGTGTCATGCATATGCGTATGACTGTCATGTCGTGCGTAGGTACATGTTTCATAATATCATTAGCCTCTGAGGGCATCCTATCATATCATATCGGCCACTGTGGGCAAAATCATCATCGTATACCAATTGATCAGGTGGTGGTGCGTATATAACGCCATAACCTTTCCCCATATCCCATATACATATATATACATACATATATACGCGTATATAACGCCGTTTGAATCACACACACACACACACACACACACACACACACATATATATATATATATATATATATATATATATATATATATATATATATATATATATATACGTATATAACGCCATTTGCAGCATATTTCAGCCATTGTGGGCAACATCATCATCATATACCAGCTGATCAGGTGGTGGTGCGTATATAACGCCTTAACCTTTTCCCATATCCCACATACATATATTTACATATATACGCGTATATAACGCCATTTGGTTATGGGTCAATGCACAAGAACGCAATGCATGTAAAGTACGTCAATAAAATCATTCGGAATGTCATAAGACCATTTTGCCTCTTGAGCAATATCATAAAGTAACATCTTTTCAACTTTCGTATTTTTCTGAGACCCATGAACAGATGATAAAATATTATGACACATGGAAATTAAATAACATAGATATTTCTATTACTTCTATGAGTAGAGTCACTTATGGAATTTGTGCATTTGCACGTTTTGTTCATATCGTATGGATCATGCCAAAAGAAAGAAGGGATAGCCTTAACATACCTGTTTCTTGAATTATTTGAACGAAGCTTCTTCTGCAAAATTCTTGAACGAAATTTATACTTGGATTTTGAAATTTGGAACGAAATCTCCTTCTGCTTCTAGCGTTCTTTTGGCTTTAAAACCCCAAAATAGAATGAGATGTAACCTACATCTTAGCTTAGTTCCAACGTTTGAAGTTGTTTCTGTTTTGTAGCTTTTGAATGAATTGATACCAAAATTGTTATATCATATTAAGGTTGTTCAGATTCCTATACGAAGATAAGACTTTGATAATTAAACTTTATGTATACCTTGGTGTCGACACCTAGCACAATTGTTATGAGTCATTATTTTAAATTGGTGGCCTTGTGCCACGTAGAGAGTGGTGTATTTTAGTTGATTTTTATTCACTTATTAGTTAACTGGGTAATGTCCCGTTATCCGGTAATTAACCAATTACCCACATAATTTAAAATTACCACAAATTACTTAAAATTCTATTTATTTTTAAAATACATCATATATACTTTTTATATATACTACCGTGGTCATATGGTACCTTGCATGGTACTAGTTTATAATTATCGGGTATTATCGCTCGGGTCGTATTTTACCCCAATATGCCAAACTTGGACGAAAAATTTATTTTCTTTGACTTGCTTCCCCTTTCACATTTACGAATTTATTCATCACTTGTGAAATAGCATAATCCTTATAATCTCCAAATAATCCTTTACTTGGACTAATGTCAATTACCTTCCGACAAATCCAACGTACAATACTACAGGGTGCAACATCGTCGTAACTTAATACTGCGAAGTATGACATTACCGTAATGTAATATTGCTAGGTAGAACACTGTCGTAACTTAATACTGCTGGATGTAACATCATCGTAATATATTACTGCAGAGGGTGACATCATCGTAATATAATACTGCAGGACGTAATATTGACGTAATATTTCGGGGCGTAACATTTAGTCTATGTTATTTCTTACTGTTGCACTTAATTATACTGTCTTATTCTATATTGTTATACCTTATATTTCATTTAATTTCAGTAGGGCCCTGACTTTCCTCGTCACTACCCGACCGAGGTTAGGCTTGACACTTACTGAGTACCGTTATGGTGTACTCATGCCCTTTCTGCGCATGTTTTTCATGTGCAGATCCAGGTACTTCCACTCAGTCTTATCATCCTTGAGGCGAGACAATTTTGTAGAGACTTCTAGGTATATCTTCCGCGTCCGCAGACCGAAGAGTCCCTTTCTATTTTCTGTACTAGTATAGCCCTTCTGTATTTTTCTTTGATAGACATTCCTGGAGTTAGAGCCTTTTTTTATGTATCTCTTAGCTTGTGATTCATGGGGTTCCGGATTTTGGGAGTGTTAGGTTGAGATTCTTGTACTGTTATATGCCAGGTGGCATCTTAAACACTATTTCATTTTGTTATCTCAGTTTTTAATTATTTTCTTTCCACAAATTATTCTTTTTCTGTATTTGTTAGGCTTACCTAGTTGTAGAGACTAGGTGCCATCACGATAGTTCACGAAGGGCAAACTAAGGTCGTGACAAGTTGGTATCAAAGCTCTAGGTTCATAGGAGTCATGAATCACAAGCCGATTTATTAGACTCTCGCAGATCGGTACAGAGACGTCTGTACTTATCTATGAGAGGCTATGTAACTATTAGGAAAATTCCACTTCATTTGATTTCCTTGTCGTCCAAGATTTTGATATCACAATTCTAAACTTCTGTCTTCTATTCTCTCATAGATGGTGATGTCACATGCTACCAGAGATGATCAGGTACCCGCACCCTCTACTAGAGCCGTCAGAGGCCGGGGCTGGGGTAGAGGCCGAGGACGCGCACGCGGTGTAGCCAGAGCACCCGCGTGAGCTGCCACCTAGGTGCCACCAGCAGTTCCAGCCGGAGTCCAGGCACCTGATACGCCTACTGCTACTACTACTTCAGTACTTCAGGAGACTTTTGCACAGTTCATGAGCATGTACACCACTCTAGCTCAAACAGGGTTGCTTCCCCTTGCTGTAGCTATATCTCAGGCCGGGGGAGGAGCACATACTCCCGCCGCCCGCACTCCTGAGAAGCGAGTGCATGTTGATCAGGTTCCAGTGATTATTCATGTATAACATGTAGTCCCAGATCAGCCCAAGGATAGGGCAGTAGTTTCCGAGGATGAGCAGCTGAGGCTTGAGAGGTTCAAGAAGTACAAGTCTCTTGTATTCAGTGGTCTAGCATCAGATGATGCTTTGGGATTTCTAGATGAGTGCTATCGTATTCTCCGTACCATAGGTATATCAGGGTCAAGCGGGGTTTCCTTCACTACCTTCCAGCTTCGCGAAGTCGCCTATGAGTGATGGCACACCTATGAGTTAGTCCGGATAAGGCTGCTTTCCTGGCTTGGACTGAGTTTTTAGATATGTTCCTGAGAGAGTATGTGTTCCTCAGAGCCTCAGGGATGCATGGCGCATAGAGTTTGAGCATTTGCGCCAGGGTACTATGACTATCTCGGAGTATGCTATCCATTACACTAGCTTGGCTTGACATGCCCCAGCCTTGGTTTCTACTGTTCGCGAGAGGGTTAGCCGGTTTATTGAGGGGCTTATTCCCAGCATCAGGTCTAGCATAGCTCGTGAGTTGGAGATGGATATTTCTTATCAGCAGGTGGTGAGAATTGCTAGGAGGATAGAGGGTATGCATGCTAGGGATAGAGAGGAGAGGGAGGCCAAGAGGTCTCAAGAGTCGATCCATTATACTGGTGCCCGTGCCCCAGCTTTAGGTCGTCATGGTAGTGGTTATATAAGTCGCCATGTTCATTAAGCTCTTCCAGCAACCAATGGTATTCCAGCTCCTCCTAGGTCTCAGGAACCTTATTATGCACCTCCAGTATCTAGTGCGCCTCCTGCGCGGGGTGCTTTCAATAGTCAGTTCAGTAGACCTGACCCGAGCTAGTGACAGTCACCACGTCCTCCCAGAGCTTGTTTTGAGTGTGGTGACACTTGTCATATGGTGAGGGATTGCCCCAGACTTAGGAGGGGTGCACCTCCCCAGACTTCTCAACCACAACGTGCCCCGCAGAGTTCTCAAGTTATGGTTACAACTCCAGTTGCTACCCCACCAGCTCAGCTAGCTAAAGGTGGAGGTCGGGGAGGTAGAGGTCTCCCTAGAGGTGGAGGCCAGGCCAGATATTATTCCCTTCCTGCCCGTACCCATGATGTCGCCTCCGATTCTATCATCACAGGTATTGTCCTTGTTTGTCATAGAGATGCATCAGTTTTATTCGATCTAGGCTCCGCCTATTCTTATGTGTCTTCTTATTTTGCTCTGTATTTGGGTGTATCTTGGGATTCTTTGAGTTACCCTATTTATGTTTCAACTCCTGTCGAAGATTCTCTTGTTGTGGACCGCATTTATCGGTCGTGTGTGGTTGCTCTTGGTGGTTTTGAGACCAGAGTCGATTTATTATTGCTCAGCATGGTAGATTTAGATGTTATCTTGGGCATGGCTAGTTGTCGCCCTATTATGCTATTCTTGATTGTCACGCCAAAACCGTGACGCTGGCTATGCCAGGTGTACCGCGAGTAGAGTGGAGGGGTAACTTAGATCATACTTCCAGTAGAGTTATTTCATTTCTTAAGGCTTAGCGTATGGTTGAGAAGGGGTGTGACGCGTATCTAGCTTATGTGAGAGATGTCAGTATTGATACCCCTACAGTTGATTCAGTCCCAGTAGTATTGGATTTTTCTGATGTGTTTCCTAGTGATCTTTCGGGCATGCCACCCGATAGAGATATTAATTTTGGCATTGATCTGTTGCCGGGAACTCAGCCCATTTCTATTCATCTGTATCGTATGGCCTCTCCTGAGTTGAAGGATCAGTTACAGGAATGGCTTGATAAGGGTTTTATTCGGCCCACTGTATCACCCTGGGGTGCTCCTGTCTTGTTTGTGAAGAAAAATGATGGTTCTATGCGTATTTGTATTGATTATCGCCAGTTGAACAAAGTTACAGTGAATAACCGTTATCCTTTTCCCTGTATTGATGATCTATTTGACCAGTTTCAGGGCGCACGAGTATTTTCTAAGATTGACTTGCGCTCAAGTTACCATCAGTTGAAAATTCGGGAGCCAGATATCCCGAAGACTGCTTTCAAGACTCGGTATGGTCATTAAGAGTTCCTTGTTATGTCATTTGGGCTGACCATTGCCCCAGCACCCTTTTATGCATTTTATGCACAGTGTGTTACGGCCATATCTTGACTCGTTCATCATTGTTTTTATTGATGATATTATGGTGTATTCCTGGAGTCGGGAAGATCATGAGCAACACCTGAGGACTGTGCTTCAAACTTTGAGGGAAAAGAAGTTAAATGCAAAGTTCTCAAAATGTGAGTTTTGGTTGGATTCTGTGGTATTCTTAGCCACGTGGTATCGAGTAAGGGTATTCAGGTGGATCCGAAGAAAGTGGAGGCAGTGCAGAGTTGGCCCAGACCATCCTCAGCTGTAGAGATCCATAATTTTCTTTGCTTGGCGGGTTACTATCATCGTTTTGTTGAGGGGTTTTCATCCATTGCAGCTCCTATGACCAAGCTGACCCATAAAGGTGCTCTGTTCCAGTGGACGGCAGAGTGTGAGGCGAGCTTTCAGAAGCTCAAGACAGCTTTGATTACAGCCCTAGTTTTGATATTGCCTACAGGTTCGGGGTCTTATACTGTCTATTGTGATGCCTCGAAGATTGGTCTTGGAGCGGTATTGATGCAGGACGGTAGGGTGATTGCCTACGCGTCTAGACATTTGAAGGTACATGAGAAGAATTATCCTGTCCATGATCTCAAGTTAGCTACCATTGTTCACGCCTTGAAGATCTGGCGTCATTATTTGTACGGTATGCCTTGTGAGATTTATACTGATCACCGGAGTTTGCAGCATCTGTTCAAGAAGAAGGACCTTAATTTGCATTAGAGGAGGTGGTTAGAGCTGTTGAAGGACTATGATATCACTATCTTGTATCACCCGAGCAAGGACAATGTGGTGGCCGATGCTTTGAGTCGCCGGACAGAGAGTTTGGGGAGTTTAGCTTATTTATCAGCAACAGAGAGGCCTATGGCGATGGATGTTCAGGCCTTAGCCAGCAAGTTTGTGAGATTGGATCTTTCGGAGCCCAGTTAGGTTCTAGCTTGCGTGGTTTCTCGGTCTTCCTTATTTGATCGTATCCGGGAGGGTCAGTTTGATGACCCTCATTTGCTTGTCCTCAAGGATAAGGTTCAGCATGGTGACGCCAGAGATGTGACTATTGGTGATGACGGGGTATTGAGGATGCAGGGTCAGATATGTGTACCCAATGTTGATGAGCTTCGGGAGTTGATTTTAGAGGAGACCCATAGTTTGCGATATTCCATTCATCCGGGTGCCGCAAAGATGTACCAGGATTTGAGGCAGCACTATTGGTGGCAGCGGATGAAGAAAGATATAGTTGGGTTTGTAGCTCGGTGCCTCAATTGTCAGCAGGTGAAGTATGAGCACCAGAGACCGGGTGGGTTGCTTCAGCAGATAGAGATTCCGGAGTGGAAGTGGGAGTGGATCATCATGGACTTTGTAGTTGGGCTCCCACGGACTTTGAGGAAGTTCGATGCCATTTGGGTGATTATGGATCGACTGACCAAGTTCACGCACTTCATTCCTGTGTGTACTACCAATTCTTCAGAGCGTTTGGCGGAGATTTATATCAGGGAGATTGTTCGTCTGCATGGTATTCCAGTTTCCATCATTTCAGATAGAGGTACTCAGTTCACATCACGATTTTTGAGGGCCATACAACACGAGTTGGGTACCCGGGTGGAATTGAGTACATCATTTCACCCTCAGACGGACAGTCAGTCCGAGCGTACTATTCAGATTCTTAAGGATATGCTCCATGCGTGTGTGATTGAGTTTGGAGGTTCTTGGGATCAGTTCTTGTCATTGGTGGAGTTTGCCTACAACAACAACTATCAGTCCAGCATTCAGATGGCACTGTATGAGGCTTTATATGGTAAGCGGTGTAGATCCCCGATGGGTTGGTTTGAGCCGAGTGAGGCTAGATTATTGGGCACAAACTTGGTTCAGAATGCTTTGGAGAAGGTTAAGGTGATTCAGGATAGACTCCGTACAACCTAGTCCAGACAGAAGAGTTACGCGGACCGGAAGGTTCGTGATGTTTCTGATATGGTTGGAGAGCAGGTTCTGCTTCAAGTTTCGCCTATGAAGGGCGTTATGAGATTCGAGAAGAAAGGGAAGTTGAGCTCGAGGTTTATTGGTCCTTTTGAGATATTGCGACGTGTTGGGGAGGTTGCTTATGAGCTTGCCTTACCTCCCAGCTTGGCAGGAGTTCATCCGGTATTTCATGTTTCGATGCTCCGGAGGTATCACAGTGATCCATCGCGCGTGTTGGATTTCAGTTTAGTTCAGTTGGACAAGTATCTATCTTATGTTGAGGAGCCAGTGGCAATATTGGACAGGTAGGTTCGAAAGCTGAGGTCAAAGAACATTGCATCAGTGAAGGTTCAGTGGCAGGGTCAACCGGTCGAGTAGGCAACCTGGGAAACCCAGCAGGATAGCACAGCCGTTACCCTCATCTTTTCACTACTTCAGGTATGTCTCTATGCTCGTTCGAGGACGAACGAATGTTTAAGTGTAGGAGGTTGTAACGACCCGGCCGATCGTTTTGAGAATTAACGCCCTGATCCCCTATTAATTGCTTTCCCCATGTTTGTTTTTGCTATTTAATTCGTCGGGATGTTTGGTTTTGAGTTTCAGAGTGTTTTGGGACACTTCGTCCCTAAATGAGAGTTTAAGCTTTAGAATTTGGACCGTAGTCGGAGCTGTGTGAATACGGCCTCAGAATAGAATTTTGCCGGTTCTGTTAGCTCCGTTGGGTGATTTCGGGCTTAGGGGCATGTTCGGATTGTGTTTTGGAGGTCCGTAGCTTATTTAGGCTTGAAATGCCGAAAGTTGAATTTTTGAAGTTTCCGGTTCGATAGTGAGATTTTGATATCGGGTTCGGAATGGAATTCCGAAAGTTAGAGTAGCTATATAGTATTGAATATGACGTGCTTGCAAAATTTCAGGTCATTCAGACGAGGATTAATAGACTTTTTGATCGAAAGTGTAATTTGAGAGTTTTTGGAGTTATTAGGCTTGAATCCAATGTTAGATTGGTGTTTTGATGTTTTTGAGCGTTCTGAAGATTGGAACAAGTTTGAATAATGTTTTAGGATTGGTTGGCATGTTTGGTTGAGGTCCCGGGGGCCTCGGGTGTGTTTCGGATGCTCAACGGGTCATTTTTGGAACTTAGAGTATTGTAGAAAAATTGCAGCAGGTCAGTTCTGGTTTCCTTCTTCGCGTTCGCGCGTGGGGTCTCGCGTTCGCGAAGAGGAGCTGGGACTGGTGGAGGTTAATGCTTTGCGTTCGCGAAGGTATTCCCATGTTCGCGAGGCTGTGGGGTCTTATACCTACGCGTTCATGAAGATGGTCTCAGGTTCGTGTAGGAGGAGGGAAGATGGTCATCGCGTTTGTGACTTGGGCAACGCGTTCACGAAAGAGGAAGGCTGGCCAGTGGAATTTTGTGCATCACATTCGTGACGTAGTCTCGAGTTCGCGAAGAAGAACGCGTCTGGGCAAAACTTAAATTTCAACATCGAAGGTTTTGAGTTCATATCACAAAATTGAATTGGGAGCTCGGTAGGAGGCGAATTTTGGAAAGATTTTCAGAGGGAATTTGCGGGTAATGATTCTTAACTCCTTTTTGCTTATAACCCATTAATCTAAATATGAATTCATCATCTAATATCGAATTTGGGGTGAGAATTGGGGATTTAACATTGGATTTGGATAATTTTGGTATGGTTAGACTCGTGAGTTAATGAAGGTTCATAATCCATAACTTTTACCCGATTCCGAGACGTGGGCCCTAGGGGCATTTTGGTCATTTTTCTTAATTTCGCGTATTAGCTTAGAATTAATTAGTGGAATCAGTTACTTAAAGTTATATTTACATTATGCAATTGAATTGAATAGATTTGGGCCATTTGGAGTCGAGTACTCGTGACAAGAACGTGGTTTTGGGTTGATTTTTGAGCTGGTTCGAGGAAAGTGGCTTGCCTAATCTTGTGTGGGGGAAACTCCCCTTAGGATTTGGTATTATTGATATTTGAAATGCTTTGTACGTGAGGTGATGAGTGCGTACTTATGCTAATTGTTGAAAAATCCGATTTTCTTTAGGTAATTTTAATTGTGTTTCTTTTCCTGTTTATACTACTTGCAATTTAAGCATGTTGTTAGCTTAGGGAAGCATGTCTAATTGACTTAATTGCTTTACTTGCTCAAACTGCCTTATTTGGATTATGTGCAGCATGCTAGGCTAGAAATACCTGTTTTACCTTGGTATGGAATTTGAATTGAATTGTCTATTCTTCGTGTTGTTGTTGTGTGTTTACTTTGGGACTACCGGACGGTATCCCGGGAGATCCCCCTGCGTGTTTACTTTGGGGCTACAGATTGGTATTCCGATAAATCCCCCTGCACATTTATATTGGAACTACGGGACTGCACTCGGTAGATTCCCCCTGTACTGGATATTTACATTTGGGACTACGAATCTGATTTCCGGTAGATCCCCGCGCATTATGAGTTGGACTACGGGACTGCACCCGGGTTATCCATTGGATATTTATATTTGGGGACTACAGGACGGTATCCTGGGAGATCTTCGGTTGTTATCTCTGTGTTGAGTTATACTCCTTTCCGTGATTATTTTGTCTCTGTTATAGTTGTTGTTGTTCTTTCTATTCTATGTTATTTCTCATTGTTGCACTTAATTATACTATCTTATTCTATACTGTTACACCTTATATTTCATTTAATCTCAGTAGGGCCCTGACTTTCCTCGTCACTACCCGACCGAGGTTAGGCTTGGCACTTACTGAGTACCGTTGTGGTGTACTCATGCCCTTTCTGCGCATGTTTTTCATGTTCAGATCCAGGTACTTCCACTCAGTCTTATCATCCTTGAGGCGATGCGCTTTTGTAGAGACTTCGATATATATCTGCCGTGTCCGCAGACCGAGGAGTCCCTTTCTATTTTCTGTACTAGTATAGCCCTTCTGTATTTTCCTTTGATAGACATTCCTGGAGTTAGAGCCTTTTTTATGTATCTCTTAGCTTGTGATTCATGGGTTTCAGATTTTGGGAGTGTTAGGTTGAGATTCTTGTACTTTTATATGTCAGGTGGCATCTTAAACACTATTTCATTTTGTTATCTCGATTTTTAATTATTTTCTTTTCGCAAATTATTCTTTTTCGGCATTTGTTAGGCTTACCTAGTCGTAGAGACTAGGTGCCGTCACGATAGTTACGGAGGACGAACTGGGGTCGTGACATACATGGGGTCGGTTGTATTCGTATTATACTTCTGCACGTCTTGTGCAGATACTGGTGTTGGTCCCAACGGCGCTTAGCAGAGACTTTACTTGGATTATCCTTACTTGGAGACTTGAGGTAGAGCTGCTCGCATTCGCAGACCTTGATGTCCCCTTCTTATCTTTTGTACTGTTTATTTCACCTAGATAGTTATTTTTTCATTTCAGACCTTGGTTGTAGTATTTTTAGTAGCTCATGTATTCGTGACACCTGATTCTGGGATTAGACTATACGGTGTGTTTGAAGTTTATTATATATTTTGAAGCTTTATAGCTTTACTTTCTCATTAATTTGATTTTAGAATTGTTAAAAATGAATATTGTATATCTAATATTGGATTGACTAGCAAGTAGAAGTTAGGTGTCATTATGTACACGGCCCCGTGATTGAGATTTCCAGGCCGTGACAACACCACAAAAACATAGTAATAGAATTAGAACTAGAGAGCAATAAAGGATACGGAAATCAGGAATTATAATAAGGAAATGACAAGAACTTAGCTATAAAAACTAGTTAACCCGTTCTTAATTTTACCTCTTTTGAATATTCTAAAGTTTTTGAAAAATGAATTTCATAATCGAAATGACTTCCACGCTTATGGATAAACGTCAATTTAATTTATAAATTCTAATAAGACGTATCAGTTGAACCTTAAGCTTTAACAAAATTATCATGTTCTCTCATCCACCTTATAAAGTTATTTTCCTTAAACGAAGCAAATACTAGAAAATTCCAAAATGATTACAAACATAAAATACTTAGCAAAGGAATATTCCCAAAAATTCTCCTATTAAAAGCACCCAAACATGTTTAGTACGAAAGGAGAAAATAGTTGAAGTGACTTGAAGGCAAATAAGTGAACTAGTACTTCGGCAGAAAAAGAAAAAAATTGTGTCAAGTATATCTCTTCACCATCCAAAATGTCACTTATATCATATTGACACGTATAATCCTGGTCATTGAAAGAGTTATTCACTTTATTACTGTAGATTAAAGTGTGCACTTTCGGTTTATCTGTTTCTTATTAAAAAAGCTTAACAAAAAGTACCTTCAATGACTTTTTGCTAAAATATTCAGAAACCAAATTCAATGAATTACCGCACCTTTTTCTCGAAATTGTGCATATAAGTGGTGCACGTGAAAACTGACTGTTATGTTAGCTTCAAGCTTTATTTTAATGATGACAATGCAAAATTAATGAATTGACTAACAGCTGAATTACTTTGTGACAGGAGCCAATCATCACGAGATAGATGAACTACAGGAGATGACATGTACAAGGATGAAACTACACAAGAATCTATTCAACCTGATTCAGTATAAAGAAATAAAGAGGATGTTAGCAAAAGAAATCAAAAGAAGAAGAAAGGAGAAATATGTGTCCAGTGGTGAACAGAGATGGGAATGCCCCATAGCTCAGACTTTATGGCAAACCCTAGGGGTGTCCATAATCAATTATAGGACGGCTAATTTATGGCTGGAGTCATTACTAAACACAACTCCAAAAATTTCAATAACTTACGTAACTTGGAAAGAGGTTCTACCATTTGCTCTTTGGGGCATTTGGAACAACAGAAACCATAATAACATCAACAATCAAACCTCACACATTATAGTTAAAAAAATTATTGATCAAGCAACTGAATACACCTTACTTACAACCAAGAATACTACTTATAACAAGGTCATAAGGATAAATGTCAAATGGGAGCGGCCACTGAAAGGTTGGTTCAAGGTCAACATAGATGGTGCATTCAAAAGCAACAATCTGGAAGGGGCATCAGTGGAGTAGTTCGTGATTCCAAAGGGAACTTGGAAGACAGGATTTTCTAAGAAAATCCAAGTAACCTCACCGATACAAACGGAACTCCAAGCCCTTTGACATGCATTACAATTAATTATCAAGGAACATATATTCCCAGTAGAAGTGGAAACTGATGCCACAGAGGTCATACGCGTCGTTAGTGAAGATTACCCTACTAACAATAATTTAATTTACAAATGCATGTTGTTAATGGAGGAGGCATCCGGGCAGGGGACAATATCATTGAAGCATAGCTTCCGCGAAGGGAATATGGTGGCACATCTTTTGGCAAAGGCAGTGTTAAAGAAAACTAGCTACAATAACTTATGTACTTTTGTTTTACCACCTGAACTTGTTGTAGATGTATATGGCGAGGATCAGGATAGGTATTTTATGCTAGGAACTGTTCTAGTGACCAATGTGAACGTTTGGCTACTCTATGGAATGATTGTGCCTTGCGAGGCATATTGGTAGGCTATGAAGGCATATGTATTAATGACAATGTTAACGGGCTCTAGCCCTAGTATGTTATATGTAATATAAGTATCCTTATCCAGTTCAAAAAAAAAGATGAGAAAAGAAAGAGAGAATTGGAGGTTTCCCAAAGCTTTTCCACTTATAACTAAATGATACAATGAGTGCAATCTATGTTTTATACTATTCTAACTAACATTTAACTCTAACTCTAACTAACAACTAACTCTAGTTACATATATGCTAATATGCTAAACTATAGTTAAATTATTACATCCTTTAAACCCCCCTCAAGCTAGGAGGTATGAAGATATTCTTCATTCCTAACTTGGAGACCAAATATTCATGTTGCACTCTTTCAAGTCCTTTAGTGAGGACATCTGCTTGTTGTTCTGCTGAAGACAAGTAAATGGTTTTAACGAGGCCTTGCTTGATTTTCTCACGAATGAAATGATAGTCGATGTCGATATGTTTGGTCCGCTCATTAAATACATGATTAGCAGCTATTTGGATAGCTGATTTGCTATCACAATAGAGTGGGACAGAAGTGTGTGCTGCAACACCCAATTCCTTAAACAATCCCATGAGCCAAATGGCCTCTGCCATAGTAGATTCTAAGCTTTGATCCTCTGCTTCAGCAGAACTCCTAGAAATGACCGATTGCTTCTTGGACTTCCAAGAAATAAGGGAGTCACCAAATTTGACAAGGCAGACATTAACTGACTTCCTAGTGTTTGGGCATGATGCCCAGTCAGCATTACAAAATGCAGTTAAAGATTCTGAACACTCAGTCTTCATCAATATGCAGAAATATATCTCACCACACAACTAAGAACAATATTTTCAACTAGGATAGAAGTTCAATCCATTTAATGAGCTGCTTAGTTTTGGATTCATCCTTCCTCTCACAAATATTTCTTGAATAATCATGTAACGACCGGACTGATCATTTTGAGTATTAGAACATAGTTCCCCTAGATGCTTCCCGTATGTGTTTTTGATGTTTTATAACTTGTGTGGATGAGTAGTTTAGTTTTTATGGGGTTCGGAAATAATTTGGAACATGTATTTATTTTGCAAGCCTTAAGTTGGAAGAGTTGATAGAGGTTTAATTTTTGTGTAAATGACCTCAGATTGGTGATTTGATAGTTCCAGTAGGTTATTATTGTGATTTTAAATTTATGTGTATGTTTGAACTTGGTTTTGCATGTTCCTAGAGGGTTTTGACCCTATTTATCAAAAGTTGGCAATTTAAAGAATTAAAGAGTTCTTAAGTTTGACCAATAATTGACTTTGATGATATCGAACTCCGATTGTTGTTCTGGAACTTGGAATAGGTTCATTTTGTTTCATAAAACTTATATGCGAAGTTTAGTTATGGTCTGAAGTGTTTAGACATGAATCAGATGCTTGGTTGAAAGTTTACAAGTTTTTGAACTTAAGAGAAATTTAACTTGTGGTTTGATTTTTGACTTGTATATATGATGATCTCGTATGTGTTATGAATCTTTTGATAGGTCCGATTAATATTTATAAACTTGTTAGTATGATTGGACGGGTCCCTAGTGGCTCGAGTGAGTGTCGGACCACCCCGAGAATGTATAGAGTTGTAGATTTTGCTAGTGTTTGGTGTGCTTCACGATCGCGGAGCAGGTCGAGTGATCAGGAAGTGTTCTTTGGAGATAGGGCAGTTGTCCTTCGCGTTCGTGGAAGGGTGCCACATTCATGAAGAAGGAGCTAGGAGCTGGGAGGAAGCCTTCGCGTTCGCGAGAGGGAGGTCACGTTCGTGGAGCTAGGATGGAAAGGAAGGCCTCGTGTTCCTGGGTGTATTGCATTCACGTAGGTGTAGCAGGTGAGACTTCGTGATCACGAGGGTACTTTCATGATCTCAAAAGAGAAATTTTGGCAAAGGCATTTTTGTTCTTTGCGAACGCGAGGCAAGGGCCCTATTCACGAAGAGTACCCTTAGGCGTTGTATTTAAGTGGGAATTTCGGAATTTTGATCAAATCTCTTATATTTTGAACCATATATTTGGAGAGGGGCGATTATTCAAGGAGATTTTCATACAAGACAAAGAGGTAAGTGATTCTACTAATTTATGATTATATTTTAAGAATCTATATGGATTATTAATACCTAAAACTTGGGAGTTTTGCCTACAACTTAAGAGAGTAAAAATTGAGGTTTTGAGCTATGATTTGGAATTGAATTTGAAAACTAAACATATATTATACTCATGGATTATGAGTAAATGAGTTCTACCTCTAGACTCAGACTTTGACCATGTGGGTCAGGATTGACACTTGTTGACTTTTTGGGAATTGATTAAAGATAGAAGTTTTATTATTTAGAATTGATTCTTGTGGATTTTTTTACATTATTAAGAATTATTTGTCTGGACTTTTTGGGAATTGAGCAGATTGATTTGGAAGTGGCACGAGTTTGTACCATCTGATTATTGTGGTATTATTGATGTTATGGTACGAGATTTTGTCATGCAGTTATAATGATATTGTTACTGTTATGGAATGAGTTATATACCATGAAGCGTGTGCATATATAACCATCCTCCCTAGGGTCACCCTGTCATGTTGCTCTATTGATGGCGTACACGTAGATTGTGATAAATTGACAGGTGTTTGGTTGATTCTGATATAGAATCCGATGATAATGAGTTCTTAGCATAAAGGTGGAAGCTTTGACCATTCAAGTGAATCTCTATGCCTTATTATGCGTTCTATGTGCTTTCTATGTTGAATTCTAACATGCTACGCAATGCCTCTATTCTATGCTTTTGACTTATTAGTCGAGATTGAACTATCTATGTTGTGTTGATATATTTTGATATAATATTTGATGATATTGCGTCTTTTGTCATAGTTTGTTATGAATAATTGGGAATTGTACAGGTTTATTTGATTAGTGAGTACCTCATGACTTGAATAGCGTCACTACTTCACTAAGGTTAATCTTAATACTTACTAAGTACATGACTTGAACATCGTCAATACTTACTGAGTACACATTGTGTCGGATATTGGGAGTAGTGGACTTCAATAATGAGCCTTGTAGTTGTCAGAGGAGATTCGAGATAGTGGTGCATGACCATCGTAGACCCTTGGAGTTCCCTTCCAATTCATATTGTTATTTGTATTTAGACAGTATTGTATTATTGTGAGATTCAATTGTATTTTGATTTAAAGGTCATGACTCCGTACTACCAAATTTTAAGGGATTTCATATTGTAGTGGCTTATGCTTTCTGTTCTTAACGACTTATTTTGCTATTTATTCTATTTCAATTATATTATATCTCATTTAGTTTAGTTTGATCTATGTTACATGTTGGCTTACCTAGTCTTAGAGAATTTTAGGTTCCATCATGACCGTTGGTTGGAATTTGGGTTGTGACAAAGGTATCAGAGCTCTAAGTTCATAGGTTTTATGGGTCATGAGCATGTCTAGTGGAGTCTTGCAGATTAATAAGAGATGTTTGTACTTATCTTCGAGAGGCTATGAGACAATTAGAAAACTTCACTTTCTTCTTATCTGTATCATGTGGCATTATTTCATCCTAAAGTGTGAATATTTGCTCTTCTATTCTCTCGCACATGGTGGGAACATATTCTTTCGCAATAGCTGAGCAAGATTCAATACCCCAGGCTAGAGTTGGAAGAGGCAGAGGTCGGGGTAAGTCTAGAGTTTAGACCAGACCATGTACGGCTACACATGTGAGAGAAGCACCTGTAGTTCCTCGTGCTCGTGCTAGATCAGTTTCTGAGGAGCCACCTATAGCTCCAATTGAGGATCAAGCTCCAGTTCATGATGTTCCACCGAGTCCGACTCAAGTTCCCGAGGGTTTTATTATTAACCTAGTGCATTAGGACACTATGATATGGATCTTGAGTTACTTTTATGGATTGTCACAGGCTGGTATGATCCCTATGATTTCATCTACTTCTCAAACTGGAGGGGGAGCTCAGACTCTCGCTATTCACACTCCAGAGTAGGCAGCTCCCCAGTATCCACATTCTGGGAGTTCTAGTTATTCCACCAGTTGGGGCAGTTCAGCATGTTGCTAAATTCAGGCCCGAGGTTAGACCTGCTATTACTGTGGAGAAGCAGAAGAGGATGGATCGGTTCCAGATGTTAGATCCTCTATGTTATACTGGTAATCCTACAGCAGGTGCTTAGGAGTTCTTGGACAAGTTTCATGAGATTCTATGCAAATTAGGACTTGTGGAGTCCAATGGAGTTGATTTTACCATATTTTACTTGAGAGGGCCAGCCAAGTAGTGGTGGAAGATGTATGAGCATGGTAGACCAGTAGGGTCACATCCTCTCATATAGGCTCATTTTTCGACTCTCTTCTTAGAGAAGTTCATTCCACTCACTAGGAGATATGAGTTACGCAACTAGTTTGAGCACTTGTAGTAGGAGGGTATGATTATTATCCAGCATGAGATGAGGTTCACAGAGTTGTCATGTTATGCAACTTTTCTGGTTCCTACTGAGAAGGATAAGGTATTGATATTTGTCTAGGGTTTGAGCTACAGTCTTAGGTTTGGGATGACACGAGACGTTGAGACACTAACTTTCACCAGGCTATAGAGATTGCTAGGAGGTTGGAGCATATCTGGGAATAGGAGAGGGAGGATAGAGAGTCCAAGAAGCTTCGTGGTACTGGAGGATTTAATGGTGCCTATTATGGGGGAAAGGGTCATCATGGTAGAGACTATTCCAGTAGGCCAGTTCAGTAAGACTTCATGTGGCGCTCAAACTAGCTGTGGGTTTTAGAGTACTCTGCCAGGGCAGTCATTGTTCAATGCACCTCCTGCACATAGTCCTTACAATGGGTATTCCAGTCGTCCAACGCAAGCTCAGTTCCAATAGCTATGTCATCAGAGAGCTTGTTTTGAGTATGGGTATTTGAGGCACATAAGGAGGGATTGACCGAGGCTTAGAATGAGTGTATCTCAGCAAGGCACCCAAACTATGATTCCCATGCTAGTTGCTATACCACCCACACAACTAGTTAGATGTGGCGATTAGGCGAGTAAAGATCGTCCTAGAGGTGGAGGCCATGCTCATTGTTATTCTTCCCTTGGTAGGACTGAGGCAATTGCGTATGATGCAGTCATTACAAGTATTGTTTTGGTCTGTCATAGAGATACTTCAGCATTGTTTAATCTGGGTTCTACTTATTTGTACGTGTCATCCTATTTTACATTATATTTGGATATGCTTCGTGATTCTTTGGATATTCCTGTTATGTGTCTATACCTGTTGGATATTCTATTGTGGTGGATCGTGTCTATCATTCTTGTGTGGTTACTATCAATGGGTCAGAACTATGGTTGTATGTGTCATCTTATAATACATGGTTGATTTTGAAGTGATTCTTGGCATGGATTGGTTATCACCATATCATGCTATCTTAGATGTCATGCCAAAACTGTGACTTTGCCTATGCTAGAATTGCCTATATTAGTGTGGTGAGGGTAACTTGGTCATTTTACAAGTAAGGTGATATAATTTCTGAAGGTTCAATATATGGTTAAGAAGGGATGTCTAGCATATTTGGCTTTTGTTCGAGATTCTAGTACAGAGATTCCTTCCATGGATTCGGTATCAGTCGTGAGGGAGTTTTTGGAGGTATTTCTTATGGATTTGTCGGATATGTCATTGGATCGGAATATTGATTTTGGTATTGACTTGGTTCTGGGAACTCGTCCCATATCTATCCACCATATCGCATCACCACAAAATATTTGCAAGATTTGCTTGACAAAGGATACATTAAACCGAGTGTATCCCCTTGGGGCACGCCAGTGCTATTTGTGAAGAAGAAAGATGGTACTATGAGGTTGTATATTAATTATAGGTAGTTGAATTGAGATACTATCAAGAACAAGTATCCATTGCCTTGATGATTTTTTGATCAGCTCCAAAGTGTTATAGTGTTCTCTAAGATTGACTTGAGATCGGATGTCATGACCCAAGTTCGCCCTCCGTGAACTGTTTTGACAGTAACTAGTCTCTACGACTAGGTAAGCCTAACAATTTTGGAAAAAGAAACAAAATGCAGAAAAAATAATAATAAAAACTGAAAATAAGCAACTATAGAAACGTTTAAAATGCGTCTCGGCATATACTAATACAAGATCTCAAAAACTGAAAAACTTTCCAAAACCAGGAATCTCATGAAATCACAAGCTGTTGAATAACTACAAGTGTCTAACTCCAGAATGTTTAAACAAAAGTAAATACAGAAGGGATAATACTGTAAGAGAGAATGGAAAGGGACTCCTCGGTCTGCGGACGAGGCAGATATATCTCGAAGTCTTTGGACAAATGCCTCGCCTCAAGGGTAATAGGGCTGAGTCGAAGTACCTGGATCTGCACATGAAAAACATGCACAGAAAGGGCATGAGTACACCAGAGCGGTACTCAGTAAGTGCCAAGCCTAACCTCGGTCGAGTAGTGACGAGGAAGGTCAGGGTAGGGCCTTACTGATTATAGCTAAAAATGAGGTAAAACAATATAGAATACGACAAAATAAATAAATGCTAACAATATGAAGTAAAACAAGATAATAAGAATAACAACAACTATAACATAGACAAAATAATCACAGAAGGAATACATATCAACAGAGAAGATAACAACTGAGGATCTCCCAGGATACCGTCCTGTAGTCCCCAAATGTAAATATCCAGTGGATATCCTGGGTGTCGTCCCGTAGTCCAACTCATAGTGCGCGGGGATCTACCGAAATCCCGATTCGTAGTACAAAATGTAAATACCCAGTACCGGAGGAATCTACCGGGTGTCATCCTGTAGTTCCAATATAAAAGTGCAGGGGAGATCTCTCGGAATAGAAATTAGTAGTCCCAAAGTAAACATGCAAGGGGATCTCCCAAGATACCCTCTCGTAGTCCCAAATTAAACACACAGCAGCAACACGAAGAATATTCAGTTAAATCCAAATTTCATACCAAGGTAAACAGATATTTCTAACCTAGCATGCTGCACATAATTTAAATAAAACCGTTTGAGCAAGTAAAGCAATTAAGTCAATTGGACATGCTTCCCTAAGATAACAGTAAGCTTAAATTGCAAGTAGTATAAACAGGAAAGAAAAAACAGTTATAGTTACTTAATGAAAACAGGATTTTCAACAATTAGCACAAGTACGCACTCGTCACCTCACGTACAAGGCATTTCAAATATCAACAATACCAAATCCTAAGGGGAGTTCCCCACACAAGGTTAGGCAAGCCACTTACCTCGAACCGACTAAAAAATCAACACGAAACCACGCTCTTGCCACGAGTACTCGACTCCAAATGGCCCAAATCTATTCAAATCAATTGTATAATGTAAATATAACTTCAAGTGACTGATTCCACTAATTAATTCTAAGCTAATGCGCGAAATTAGGAAAATGACCCAAAACGCCCCTCTGGGCCCACGCCTTGGAATTGGGTAGAATTTACAAATTCGGAATCCTCACACTCTCACAAGTTCATATATACAGAAGTTACTCCAATCCGACATCAAAATCTTGATCAAAACTCCAAAATTAGGCCTAAGAACTTTTCCCAATTTTTCTCCAAACTTTCACCCCAAATTCGAATTCAAAGGATGAATTTAAGCATAGATTCGTAGAAATTAAACAAAATCGAGTACGAATTACTTACCCAAAACACCCAGGTAAAAATCTCCTCAAAATCGCAAATCCCAAGCTCCCAAATCAATTTTCCAAGTTTTGGGACTAAACCCTCGTTCTGCCCCTTTTCTGACCAGAGAAACCGCATCTGTGGCTCTGGAACCACACCTACAGTCCCGCTTCTATGTAGACCAAGTCGCACCTGCGACTTTTCATTAAACTCCCATTTCCGCTTCTGCGACTCACTTACCGTACCTGCAGCTTCTGGAGCCTGAGCTAATCCCGCTTTTGCAGCCCGCACTTGCGGTCCCATTCACGCAGGTGCAGTTATGACAGGTTCAGCCAACTTCGGATTTCTCTTAAGTCCAATTCAACTTCCGTTAAGCACCCAAAACATACCCGAGGCCCCCAGGACCTCAACCAAACCTGCCAACCAATCCTAAAACATCATCCAAACTTGTTCCAACCTTTGAAAATCTCAAAACAACATCATAACACCAATTTAAGATCGGATTCAAGCCTAAGAACTCCAAATACTCTCAAATTACGCTTTCGATCAAAAAGTCTATCAAACCTCGTCTGAATAACCTGAAATTTTGTAAGCACGTCACATTCAACATTATGGAGCTACTCCAACTTCCAAAATTTCATTCCGACCCCGATATCAAAATCTCACTATCGAACCGGAGACTTCAAAAATTCCACTTTCGACATTTCAAGCCTAAATAAGCTACGGACCTCCAAAACACGATCTGAACACGCCCCTAAGCCCGAAATCACCCAACGGAACTAACGGAATCGGCGGAATCCCATTCCAAGGCCATCTTCACACTACTCCGACTATGGTCCAAATTCTAAGGCTTAAACTCTCTTTTAGGGACTAAGTGTCCCAAAACACTCCAAAATCCAAAACGGACCTTCCCGGCAACTTACAATAGCAGAAACAAACACGGGGAATCCAGTTAATAGGAGATCAGGGCATTAATTCTTAAAACGACCGGCCGGATCATTATATCCTCCTACACTTAAACATTTGTTCGTCCTCGAACAAGCATAGAGACATACCTGAAGTAGTGAAAAGATGAGGGTAACGGCTGCGCATATCCTGCTCAGTCTCCCAGGTTGCCTCCTCGATCGTTTGACCCCACCACTGAACCTTCACTAATGCAATGTTCTTTGACATCAGCTTCCGAACCTACCTGTCCAATATTGCCACCGGCTCCTCAACATAATATAGATCCTTGTCCAACTGGACTGAACTATAATCCAACATGTGGGACGGATTACCGTGATACTTCTGAAGCATCGAAACATGAAACACCGGATGAACTCCTGCCAAGCTGGGAGGTAAGATAAGCTCATAAGAAACCTCCCCAACACGCCGAAATATCTCAAAAGGGATAATAAACCTTGGACTCAACTTCCCTTTCTTCCTAAATCTCATAATGCCCTTCATAGGCAAAACCCAAAGCAGAACCTGCTCTCCAACCATATAGGAAATATCACAAACCTTCCGGTCCGCGTAACTCTTCTGTCTGGACTGGGCTGTACGGAGTCTATCCTGAATCACCTTAACCTTCTCCAAAGCATCCTGAACTAAGTCTGTACCCAATAATCTAACCTCACCTGGCTCAAACAAACCCACCGGGGATCTACACTGCCTACCATATAAAGCCGCATACGGTGCCATCTTAATGCTGGACTACTAGCTGTTGTTGTAGGCAAACTCTGCCAGTGGTAAGAACTGATCCCAAAAACCTCCAAACTGCATCACACACGCATAAGGCATATCCTCAAAAATCTGAATAGTGCGCTCGGATTGTCCGTCCGTCTGGGGGTGAAATGATGTGCTCAACTCCACCTGCATACCTAAATCATGTTGTACGACCCTCCAGAACCGTGATATGAACTGAGTACCTCTATCTGAAATGATGGAAACTGGAATACCATGTAGACGAATAATCTCCCGGATATAATTATCCGCCAATCGCTCCGAAGAATATGTAGTACACACAGGTAAGAAGTGTCCGGACTTGCTTAGCCGATCCACAACCACCTAAATGGCATCGAACTTCCTCAAAGTCCGTGGGAGTCCAACTACGAAGTCTATGGTGATCCTCTCCCACTTCCACTCCGGAATCTTTATCTGTTGATGCAACCCACCTGGTCTCTGGTGCTCGTACTTCACCTACTGACAATTGAGGCATCGAGCTACAAACCCAACTATATCTTTCTTCATCCGCCTCCACCAATAGGGCTGCCTCAAATCCTGGTACATCTTTGCGGCACCCGGATGAATGGAATACCGTGAACTATGGGCCTCCTCTAGAATCAACTCCCGAAGCCCCTCAACATTGGGTACACAAATCCGACCCTACATCCTCAATACCCCGCCATCACCAATAGTCAAATCTCTGGCATCGCCATGCAGAACCTTGTCTTTGGGGACAAACAAATAAGGGTCATCAAACTGACGCTTTTGGATATGATCAAATAAGTAAGACCGAGAGACCACACAAGCTAGAACCCAACTGGGCTCCGAAAGATCCAATCTCACAAACTGGTTGGCTAAGGCCTGAACATCCATCGCCATGGGCCTCTCTGTAGCTGGTAAATAAGCCAAACTCCCTAAACTCTCTGCCTGGCGACTCAAAGCATCGACCACCACATTGGCCTTGCCCGGGTGATACAAAATAGTGATATCATAGTCCTTCAGCATCTCTAACCACCTCCTTTAACGCAAATTAAGATCCTTCTGCTTCAACAGATATTGCAAAATCCGGTGATTAGTATAAATCTCACAAGGCACACTGTACAAATAATGATGCCAGATCTTTAAAGCGTGAACAATAGCAGCTAACTCGAGATCATGGACAGGATAATTTTTCTCATTTACCTTCAACTGTCTGGACGCGTAGGCAATCACCCTATCGTCCTGCATCATTACCGCTCCAAGGCCAATCCTCGAAGCATCACAATAGACGGTATAAGACCCCGAACCTGTAGGTAATATCAAAACCGGGGTTGTAGTCAAAGCTATCTTGAGCTTCTGAAAGCTTGCCTCAAACTCTTCTATCCAGTGGAATAAAGCACCCTTCTGGGTCAGCCTGGTCATAGGGGCTGCAATAGATGAAAACCCCTTAACAAATCAATGGTAATAACCTGTCAAGCCAAGAAAAATACGGATCTCTGTAGCTGAGAATGGTCTAGGCCAACTTTGCATTTCTTCCACTTTCTTCGGATCCACCTGAATACCCTCACTCGATACCATGTTGCCTAAGAATGCCACGAAATCCAATCAAAACTCACATTTCGAGAACTTTGCATATAACTTCTTTTCCCTCAAAGTCTGAAGCACTTTCCTTAGGTGTTGCTCATGATCTTCCCGACTCAGGGAATACACCGGAATATCATCAATAAAGACAATGACGAACGAGTCAAGATATGGCCAGAACACACTGTGCATCAAATGCATGAAGGCTGCTGGGGCATTGGTCAGCCCAAATGACATAACAAGGAACTCATAATGACCATATCGAGTCCTGAAAGCAATCTTCGGGATATCTGGCTCCCGAATCTTCAACTAATGGTAACCTGAATGCAAGTCAATCTTAGAAAATACTCGTGCACCCTGTAGTTGGTCAAACAAATCATCAATACGGGGTAAAGGATAACGGTTCTTCATTGTAACTTTTTTCAACTGGCGATAATCAATGCACATATGCATAGAACCATCTTTTTTCTTTATAAACAAGACATGAGCACCCTAAGGTGATACAATGGGCCGAATAAAACCCTTATCAAGCAATTCTGTAACTGATCCTTCAACTCCTTCAACTCACGAGGGGCCATACGATACGGAGTAATAGAAATGGGCTGAGTGACCGGCAACAGATTAATGCCAAAATCATTATCTCTATCGGGCGGCATGCCCCGAAGATCAGCTGGAAACACATCAGAAAAATCCCGTACTACTGGGAATGAATCAACTGTAGGGGTATCAATACTGACATCTCTCACATAAGCTAGATACGCGTCACACCCCTTCTCAACCATATGCTGAGCCTTAAGGAATGAAATAACTCTACTAGAAGTATGATCTAAGGTACCCCTCCACTCTACTCGCAGTACACCTAGCATAGCCAACATCATAATTTTGGTGTGACAATCAAGAATAGCATAATGGGGCGATAACCAGTCCATACCCAAGATAACATGAAAATCTACCGTGATGAGCAATAATAAATTAGCTCTGGTCTCAAAACCACTAAGAGCAACCACACACGATCGATAAACGCGGTCCATAACAAGAGAATCTCCTACAGGAGTAGAAACATAAACAGGGGAACTCAAAGAATCCCGAGATATACCCAAATGCGGGGCAAAATAAGAAGACACATAAGAATAGGTGGAGCCTAAATTGAATAAAATCAATGCATCTCTATGACAAACCAGGACAATACCTGTGATGATAGAATCGAAGGCGAGAGCCTTGGTACGGGTAGGAAGGGCATAATATCTGGCCTCTCCTCCCCCTCTGGGGCAACCTCTACCTCCCAAACCCCCACCTCTAGCTGTCTGAGTAGGTGGGGTAGCAACTGGAGCTGTAACCATAGCCTGAGAACTCTGCGGGGCACACTATGGCTGAGACGTCTGTGGCGGTGCACCCCTGCTAAGTCTGAGGCAATCCCTCACCATATGGCGGGTGTCACCATACTCAAAACAAGCTCTAGGAGGACGTGATAGCTGTGACTGGCTCGGGCCAGGTCTGCTGGACTGACCACTGAAAGCACCCCGCGTAGGAGGCCCACTAGATACTGGAGGTGCATAATAAGGCTCATGAGGCCTAGGAGGAGCTAGAATACCACTGGCTACTAGAAGAGGTGAATGAATGGGGTGACTCATATAACCTCTACCATGACGAACTACAGCTGGAGCACGGGCACCAGAATAATGGCCCGACTCTCGAGACCTCTTGGCCTCTCTCTCCTCTCTGTTCCGAGCATGCATACTCGATATCATCCTAGCAATGCTTACCACCCACTGATAAGAAATATCCATCTCCAACTCAGGAGCCACGCTAGACCTGATGCTGGGAATAAGCCCCTCAATAAACCGGCGAACCCTCTCACGAACAGTGGAAACCAAGGCTGGTGCATGTCTAGCCAAGCTAGTGTAATGGACAACATACTTCGAGACAGTCATAGTACCCTGGCGCAAATGCTCTCTTAGGAACATATCAGAAAATTGAGTCCAAGTTAGGGAAGCTGCCTCATCTAGACTGTCTAACTCATAAGTACGCCACCACTCATAGGCAGCTCCTCGAAGCTGGAAGGTAGTGAAGGAAACCCCGCTCGATTCTGATATACCCATGGTACGGAGGATACGGTAGCACTCATCTAGAAATCCCAGAGCATCATCTGATTCTAGACCACTGAATACCGGAGGCTTTTACTTCTTGAACCTCTCAAGCCTCAACTGCTCATCCTCGGAAGCCGCTGCCCTATCCTCCAGCTGATCTAGGACTACAGGCCGTACAGAAATAATCTCTGGGACATGATCAACATGCACTCGCAGCTCAGGAGTGCGGGCGGCAGGAGTCTGTGCTCCTCTCCCGGCCTGAGATGTGGCTGCAGCAAGGGGAAGCAACCCTGCCTGAGCCAGAGTGGTGTACATGCTCATGAACTGTGCAAGAATCTCCTGGAGAGCTGGAGTAGTAGTAGCAGTAGGCATATCAGGTGCTTGGACTCCGGCTGGAACTGCTGGTGGCACCTCGGTGGCAGCTCGCATGGGTGCTCTTGCTGCACCACGTGCGTGTCCTCGGTCTCTACCGTAGCCCTGACCTCTCATGGCCCTAGCCGGTGGTACTAGTGGTTGTCTGTCCTGTTCGGTAGCAAGTGTCCTCACCATATGTGAGAGAATAGAATACAGAAGTTTAGAATAGTGATATCAAAAATCTTGCACGACAAGGAAATCAAATGAAATGGAATTTTCCTAATAGTTACATAGCCTCTCGTAGATAAGTACAAACATCTCCGTACCGATCTGCGAGACTCTAATAAACTGGTTTGTGATTCATGACTCCTATGAACCTAGAGCTCTAATACCAACTTGTCACGGCCCAAGTTTGCCCTACATAAACTATCGTGATGGCACCTAGTCTCTACGACTAGGTAAGCCTAACAATTTCGGAAAAAGAAACAAAATGCGGGAAAAAAAACTAATAAAAACTGAAGATAAGAAAATATAGAAATATTTAAGATGTCGCTCGGCATATACTAATACAAGATCTCAAAAACTGAACAACTTCCCAAAACTCGGAATCTCATGAAATCACAAGCTGTTGAATAACTACAAGAGTGTAACTCCAGAATGTCTAAACAAAAGTAAATACAGAAGGGCTAATACTATAAGAGAGAATGGAAAGGGACTCCTCCGTCTGCAGACGCGGCAGATATACCTCGAAGTATCTGGAGAATCGCCTCGCCTCAAGGGTAGTATGGATGAGTCGAAGTACCTGGATCTGCACATGAAAAAACATGCACAAAAAGGGCATGAGTACACCATAACAATACTCAGTAAGTGCCAAGCATAACCTCAGTCGAGTAGTGATGAGGAAGGTTAGGTCCCTACTGATTATAGCTGAAAAATGAGGTAAAACAGTATAGAATACGACAATATAATTAAATGCTAACAGTATGAAGTAACATTGGATAATAAGAATAACAACAACTATAACATAGACAAAATAATCACAGAAGGAATACAGCTCAATACAGAGATAACAACTGGGGATCACCCAGGATACCGTCCTATAGTCCCCAAATGTAAATATCCAGTGGATATTCCGGATGTCGTCCCGTAGACCAACTCATAGTGCGCGGGGATCTACCGGAATCCTGATCCGTAGTCCCAAATGTAAATACACAGTACTAGGGGAATCTACCGGGTAATGTTCTGTAGTTCCAATATAAAAGTGCAGGGGGGATCTACCAGAATACAAATCCGTAGTCCCAAAGTAAACATGCAGGGGGATCTCCCGAGATACCATCCCGTAGTCCAAAATTAAACACACAACAGCAACACGAAGAATATTTAGTTAAATCCAAATTTCATACCAAGGTAAACAGGTATTTCTAATCTAGCATGCTGCATATAATTCAAATAAAGCCGTTTGAGCAAGTAAAGCAATTAAGTCAATTGGACATGCTTCCCTAAACTAACAGTAGGCTTAAATTGCAAGTAGTATAAACAGGAAAGAAAACACAATTATAATTACTTAATAAAAATAGGATTTTCAATAATTAGCACAAGTATGCACTCGTCACCTCACGTACAAGGCATTTCAAATATCAACAATACCAAATCCTAAGGGGAGTTCCCCACACAAGGTTAGGCAAGCCACTTACCTAGAACCGGCTCAAAAATCAACACGAAACCATGCTCTTGCCACGAGTACTCGACTCCAAATGGCCAAAATCTATTCAAATCAATTGTATAATGTAAATATAACTTCAAGTGGCTGATTCTACTAATTAATTCTAAGCCAATACGCGAAATTAGGAAAATGACCCAAAACGCCCCTATGGGCCCACGCCTTGGAATCGGGTAGAATTTATAAATTCGGAATCCTCACACTCTCACGAGTTCATATATACAGAAGTTACTCCATCCGACATCAAAATTTTGATCAAAACTCCAAAATTAGGCCTACGAACTTTTCCCAATTTTTTTCCAAACTTTCACCCCAAATTCGAATTCAAATGATGAATTTAAGCATAGATTCGTGGAAATTAATCAAAATCGAGTAAGAATTACTTACCCAAAATACCCAGGTAAAAATCTCTCTCAGAATCGGATATCCCGAGTTCCCAAATCAATTTCCCAAGTTTTGAGACTAAACCCTCATTCTACCCCTTTTCTGACTAGAGAAACCGCATCTGCAGCTCTGGGACCGCACTTGCGCTCCCGCTTCTACGTAGACCAAGTCGCACCTGCGACTTTTCATTAAACTCCCATTTCCGCTTCTGCGACTCACTTACCGCACCTGCAGCTTCTAGAGCCTGAGCTAATCCCGCTTTTGCAGCCCGCACTTGCGGTCCCATTCACGCAGGTGCGGTTATGACAGGTTCAGCCAACTTCAGATTTCTCCTAACTCCAATTCAACTTCTGTTAAGCACTCAAAACTTACCCGAGGCCCCCAGGACCTCAACCAAACCTTCCAACCAATCCTAAAACATCATTCAAACTTGTTCCAACCTTCGAAATGCTCAAAACAACATCAAAACACCAATTTAATATCGGATTCAAGCCTAAGAACTCCAAAAACTTTCAAATTACGCTTTCGATCAAAAAGTCTATCAAACCTCATCTGAATGACCTGATATTTTGTAAACATGTCACATTCAACACTATGGAGCTACTCCAACTTTCAAAATTTCATTCCGACCCCGATATCAAAATCTCACTATCGAACCGGAGACTTCAAAAATTCCACTTTCGACATTTCAAGCCTAAATATGCTACGGACCTCCAAAACACAATTCGAACACGCCCCTAAGATCAAAATCTCCCAACGGAGCTAACGGTATTGACGGAATCCCATTTTGAGGTTGTCTTTATACTGCTCCTACTACGATCCAAATTCTAAGGCTTAAACTCTCTTTTAGGGTCTAAGTGTCCCAAAACACTCTAAAATCTAAAACGAACATTCCCAGCAACTTACAATAGCAGAAACAAACACGAAAAACTAGTTAATAGGGGATCGGGGTGTTAATTCTCAATACAGTCAGCCGGGTCGTTACATTGGATTACCATCAGTTAAAGATTAGGGCTTCGAATATCCCTAAGATGGATTTCAGGATGTGGTATAGTCATTATGAGTTCTTGGTTATGTCATTTTGTTTGACTAATGCTCTAGCGATGTTTGTGGATTTGATGAACATAGTGTTCAATCCTTAATTAGATTCTTTTGTGATCGTGTTTATTGATGACATCTTGGTTTACTCTCATAGTACGAAGGAGCATAAGCATCACTTAAGAGTAGTACTTGGGAATTTGAAGGATTTGTGGCTTTATACTAAGTTCTTGAAATGTGAGTTCTGGTTGGATTCAATTGTATTTTTGGGTCATGTTGTGTCGAGTGATCGTATAAAAGTTGATCCCAAGAAGATTGAGGCAGATCAGAATTAGAACCTACTATATCTATAGAGATCAGGAGTTTTTTGGGTTTAGCAGGATACTATTATCGCTTTATGGAGGGGTTATCATCCATAACAGTCCTATTGACTAAGCTGACTCAGAAGGGTGCTCAGTTCAGATGGTATGATGAGTGCTAGGTGAGATTTAAAAATCTCATGACCACTTTGATTTTAGCCCTAGTATTGGTGTTGCCCACAGATTTTGGGTCGTACACCGTATATTGTGATGATTCACGCATTAGTCTTGGAGTGATATTGATGCAGAAGGGCGGAGTGATGGCTTATGCATCATGACAGCTAGGCCCTTTGAGAAAAATTATCTCGTTTATGATTTGGGGTTTGCAGCGATTATGCATGCGCCCAAGATTTGGAGGCATTACTTATATGGTGGTGTTATGTGACAATGATCATAAGAGTCTTCAATATTTGTTCAAGTAGAAGGATTTGAATTTGAGGCAACAAAGGTTACTTGAGTTGCTTAAGGACTGTGATATCACTTTCTTATATCATCCAGGTAAGGAGAATGTGGTAGCAGATGCCTTGAATAGGAAGGTAGAGATCACGAGAAGTTTGGCATGTATTCCGACTGAGAAGAGGCCTTTGGTTGTGGATGTTCAGGCCTTGGCTATAGATTTGTAAGATTGGATATTTCTGAGCCTGGCAGTGTTTATGCTTGTGTTATTGCACAGTCGTCCTTGTTTGAGTGTATCTGTGCTGACCCGACCGGTCATTTTGTGAATTTGCACTTCACTTGGTGGTTTGAGGGCATGAGTAGCTCCATATAATGTATTATGACTTGAGATTTTGGACTTGGGTGAACGCTCGGATTTTCATTTGGATATTTCTAGAAGGTTTCAGCACTATTTGGCAATAGATGGAAATTTAAAGGTTTGAAATGTTCATAAGTTTGACCGAGAGTTGACTTTGATGATATCGAGTTCAAATTGTTGTTCTGGGAGTTGGAATAGGTTCGTTATGTCATTTGGAACTTGTATGCAAAATTTGAATTCATTCTGAATTGGTTAGGCTTGAATCGGACACTTGGTTCGAAGTTTGAAGTTTATGAACTTAAGAGATTGATCTTGATCGACGATTCATGGTTTTGATGTTAATATGTGTGATTTGAGGCCTTGAGTAGGTCAGTAATATGTTTCGAGACTTTTTGGAATGTTCGGACGGGGTCCCGAGGGGCTCGGGTGAGTTTCGGGGTAGTTTCGGACCATATCTAGATAATTTTTAGTTGCTGGTTTTTGGCTACAGGAGTGTGCATTGCGATCGTGGACTTTGGGTCGCGTTCGGGAAGAGCAAAATGGGGGAAAAGGACCTACGAATCGCATTCGCGAAGAAGAAATTTTGATGTCACCGAGTCGACTTTGGAAACTTATATATTGTAATCGATAAGGAATTTGGAGATGATTCAAAAATAAAAGTTTTAGCCCTTTGTTTCCAGTTTTCAAAAAATCAAACCGTTTGTCACTTGGACTTTTGTATCAAACATTATGGCCATTGTACTAGAGGTTGTTTGTAAGAGTTGGGCAAGCTTGTTGAAATTTGTTCATCGCGATCGCAGGGGAATGGTCGCGATCACAAAGGGTAAAAACTGAGATGGATTTTTTTTAAATCGCGATCCCAATGGTTGGGATCGCGATCGTGAAGAAGTACCCCCGGCAGTGCATTAAAACATTAAATTTCGAAATTTTGAGTTTATTTTTTTCACATTTTAAGTTGGGGAGCTCGGATTTGGGCGATTTTAGAGAGGATTGTCATCACATGGATTCGGGTAAGTACTTTCTACTCGGATTGATTATATTTCATAATTGTATCTTTGATTTTGGCATTTGATTGATGATTTTAAAATAGAAATTGAGGGTTTTTGCCTAAACTTTCCTAAAGTGAATATTTGAGTTTTGAACATCGATTCAGAGTCATATATGATTGAAATATTGTTGGACTCGTAATTGAATGGGTTGTCGGAATTTGTAAGTTTTGTGGAGTTTTGAGGTGCGGGTCCGGGTTTGACATTTTGGTTGACTTTAAGTAAATGTGTAAATATTTGACCTTTATCATTTGTAATTGTTTTGTTAGGATTATTTGATGCTTTTGAGTCTCTTTTGGCTAGTTTCAAGCCGTTCGGATGTTGATACGCACGAGATAGCATTTCTAGAGTATTCTTCGGCTTGCTCGTTATTGGACTTGGCTTGTTCGAGGTAAGTAACATATTTAAACTTGGATTTAAGGGTATTTAACCCTGAGAACTATGTTATAAGATATGTATTGAGGTGACACATGCTAGGTTACGAGTGTGTAGGCGTGCACCAGGGAAATCATTATTCTAGTTGACTATTAGACTATGACCGGACTTATTTTGTTGTTATATCTTGTTACATCCATGTTCTCCCTACTTGTTTGATTATATGAGTTGTGATCATGTTAGAATCCATGTTTAGTCTATGTGCTTATTCGGTTGAGACCTAACGAGGCTATCTCTATTGTTTTGAGTTATCTGCTCTAACTGTAATTATATACTCAGTCATAATTCTTTATTTGCATATCATATCTCAGTATTTGTTCATCATTTATTGTTACATAACATGCTATCTTGTTTAAGCTGAGTGGTACGAAAGTGTAGGCCCTTGATACTTGAGAGATTGATGATTGAGTTAGGGCGTAAGAGTTGGATTGTGATTGATATTTATAGGATCGGGTTGCACACCGTAGGAGGCCTTATTGGCTATTTTTGGGATCGGTCTGCACGCCCCATCAAGCCTTATTGGCTATTTATAGGATCGGACTGCATGCCGCAACAGGCCTTATCGGCTCATTTATGGGATCGAGATGCACGCTGAAACATGCTTTATTGACTTATTATGGGATCGGGATGCATGCTGCAGCGCACCATATTGGCTTTATATGAGCAATTGGGCAGGATCCACCCCTCCGGAGTCTGTCATACCAGCAACGAGCGCAGGTATCGTACAGTGCTGAGTGATTGTATGATGAGGAGGAGTTTGAGACGGGCACCTTGAGTGTACTTTGAGGGTGATATTTACCCAGGAAAAACACCGTAAAATCATTCATATGACATGCATACTTGGAATGTAGGCATATAGATGCATTTTCCTCATGCTATACGGTATTGTGAAATTCATGATTTGACATGTAGACATTGAGATGTATATTCCTCATGCTAGACAGTATATGATAATTGACGACTTGACATGCATATTGACACATAAGTATAGAGATATAATTTCCTCATGTTATCTGATGATGAAATATATTATCCGTTGTTAAAAGTTGGGAAATTCACAAGTTTTCTGATTTACTCATATTTTGGTGATTTCGGCGAAAGATTTGGGTTTTACTGTTATACCTGAAAAGCATGTCTACTTTTCCGTAACTATGAACGAGATGAGCATAATATCTTTTGAGTTATTACTTGTATTGCTTTCATTTTATTGTTACGAGTTGTTCTTGGTTACTTTTCCGTAACTATAAACGAGTTGAGCATAATATCTTTTGAGTTATTACTTGTATTGCTTTCATTTTATTGTTACGAGTTGTTCTTGGCTATTGATGTTGGACCCTAACAATTTTTCAAGCTCGTCCATGCTTTCAACCTAAGGTTAGGTTTGTTACATATTGAATCATGGGGTCGTTTGTACTCATACTATACTTCTGCACCTTGGGTGCAAATCTTGGTATTGTTGTCACTGCTTGTGGCGGGGGGGTGGCATTAAAGATGCACCTGTATTCTAGTTATAGCTGCCTCTTGTTATTGGTAGCTTTAGAATTATAAATATGTTTATGTATATTTCGAACAGAGTATGTATTTATTTCATATCAGTTTTATAAAATTTTAAATCTTAGAAGCTCATGATTTGTTCTACCAATCCTTGTGATTTTTTTTATAAAAGTTCAGTTATTTCATCATTTATTTTCTTAGTAAATCTCATTTTGAATTGGATTATTGTTAATTGGATTACACAGCAGGTTGGATTAGGTGCCATCACAACTAGTGGATTTTTGGGTCGTGACAAGTTGGTATCAGAGCTCTAGGTTCATAGGTTCTATGATTCTTCAGCAAGTGTCTAGTAGAGTCTTGCGGATCGATATGATGATGCCCATACCTATCTTAGGGAGGCTACAGGGCATTTAGGATAAACTTCCCATGTTTCATTCCTTATCGTGCGACATTAATTAAGCTTGAAGTATATCTCTTTGAATTCCTTCCACTCACTCGTGTGTTGTGTTTAGCGCTTGATATTAGCTGTGCATCGACGGCTTGTGATTTCATGGATGACATGCGAGATGTGTTTTTTGCATGTTGGTGATGGGCCAGTCTGGAGGACTTGAGGCCAGGTTTAGACCGCATCTTGGGCTTAGTGGTTCGGTTGTGTGAGTATGTGGTTTTGGACTTCTATGTCCGGTAATATCCCTAGGAGTGGGATTTATGGCTCGATGAGTGGTTGAATAGCTATACAATGTGTATGATGTGACCGCGGGATGTGTTTAGATGGTTTTGATATGATGGGATAAATTTTCTTGGAATGTGAAAGGACTATGGATGCTCAATCACTATGGATGTGTTATACGTTTTTTAAATTTTGAGGGTTTTGAGAGGTTTTGTTTCATGTTATTTCATTTGTGGAACGAAGTAGATTCTCATGTGTTTTTGATGAGTTCAGACTCAGGAAGATTAAGTGATTGCATAGTAGTTGTGTCCGTAAAAGAGCATAAGGAGATGTCAGTTTGGGGCTAAGCAGGTGGATTATAACTTGTAGGGTAATCTATGGATGTGTGATCCTTATGATGATTGTGTGGAGAATTTCTTTCTAACAGTGGGTTAGGTTTGTTACTTATTGAATCATGGGGTCGTTTATACTCATACTATACTTTTGCACCTTGCATGCAGATCTTGGTACTGTTGTAACTGCTTATGGCGGGAGGTGGCATTAAAGATGCACATGTGTTCCGATTATAATTGCCTCGTTCTTGGTAGATTTAGAATTATAAATCCGTTTACGTATATTTCGAATAGAGTATGTATTTATTTCATACCAGCTTTGTAAAATTTTAAGTCTTAGAAGCTCATGATTTGTACTACCAATCCTTGGGATATTTTATTATAAAAATTTAGTTATTTCATCATTTATTTTCTTAGTAAATCTCATTTTGAATTGGATTATTGTTAATTGGATTACATAGCAGGTTAAGTTAGGTGCCATTACAACTATTGGTTTTTTGGGTCGTGACAAGTTGGTATCAGAGCTCTAGGTTCATAGGTTCTACGAGTCATCAGCACGTGTCCAGTAAAGTCTTGTGGATTGATATAATGACGCACATACCTATCTTAGGGAGGCTACAGGGCATTTAGGATAAACTTCCCATGTTTCATTCTTTATCGTGCGACATTGATTAAGCTTGAAGCGTATCTCTTTGAATTCCTTCCACTCATTTGTGTGTTGTGTAGAGCGCTCGGTATTAGCTGTGCATCGACGATTGTGATTCCATGGATGAGATACGAGATGTATTTTCTACATTTTGGTGATGGACCAGTCTGGAGGACTTGAGGATAGGTTTAGACCACAGCTTGGGCTCAGTGGTTTGGTTGTGTAAGTATGTGCAGTTGGACTTCTATGTATGGTATTATCCCTAATAGTGGGATCTATGGCTCGATGAGTGATTGGATAGATATACAATGTGTATGATGTGACTGCGGGATGTGTTCAGATGGTTTTGATATGATGGGAAAATTTTGCTTGGGATGTGAAAGGACTATGGATGCTCGATCACTGTGGATATGTTGTACAGTTTTTGAATTTTGAGGGTTTTGAGGGATTCTTTCATGTTATTTCATTTGTGGAACGAAATAGATTCTCATATCTTTTTGACGAGTTCAAACTCGGGAAGATTAAGTGATTGCATAGTAGTTGTGTCCGTAAAAGAGCATAGAGAGATGTCCGTTTGGGGCTAAGCAGGTGGGTTATAACTTGTAGGGTAATCTACGGATGTGTGATCCTTATGATGATTGTGTTGATAGTTTCTTTCAACCAGTAGGTTATATGTGTTGCAATTTGAGTATGGAACGGTTGCGAAAGTTGACTTGACTATCACGAGGATGAATGCGAGCTTCACAGATGATTTAAGGTATTTTGTGATTTGTGTTGCATGATCTTATGAAGGATTGAGTTGGATTTCAGTGCAGGATTGTGGCAGTAATAGAGTATGTGTATTGTAAGTTACTAGATGTTTTGTTCTATGGCTTTGAGCCAAGTGGAGGAGTCTGATACCGATTATTTTATTGCATGGTTGTGTGTTGTATAGGTTTCGGTTTGAGGCATACTTATGAATCAGTTATGACTTGCAGAGGTTGAGATCGATGATGACTCGAGTGAGGAGATTTCTGGATATGAGATATATTATACTTTATGGGTATATGGAAATCGCAGAATTATGTGAGTTTGTTATTCATGACGGATGTAGTGTGCATGGAATAGTGATTCATTCGGTTGCTTAGAGGTGTGAATTACTTCTTTGGGTATTAGTGGGCTAATGGAGCACATGTTGATCATATCGTTTAGGCGGTGCATTTAAGATTGGATAGGGTGGTGGATCCTCAAGGAGGTTCTAATGGGTTCAAGATTCATATGTGGCATTTGAGAATTTTTCGAATTTGTATATGGCTAAGATTTGATATTTGCATTGGGTGGTATCGAAACTTGCGGTACTTCTGTATCATTATGGATCCTACATTTCAATGTTAGAAAGGTAAAGGAAACAGTTTTAGATTCACATAAGGTCTCTTCATAGTGGGTATCTTGGATGTTGTATTTTGAGTGTTTAAATAGGAATATGGTAGCTTATGGGCTTTAGTGCGACGTGGTTTCATACTAGGATCTCGTGTGGCAATTTTTAGTTGAGAATCGTGGTATTATGGTGAGAAGAAGTGTCAACCTGAAGGCAATTCAGAAGAAACTTAGACGAAATAGGAAGACTTGGTAGTAGGTTAGATTAGTATGGTAATGGTATGCTCGGTTCTTATGATGAGGTGAGACTTTACGAGTGTTTTATGGAAATACTCTTGGATTTGGCGACCTACGTGGCTTGGTTGAGTTAGAGGAATTTAGTTCTGATAGCTTGGTTATGTGCAAATGGATTTCAAAATATTCTCGATGGTTTCTACCACGGTTTGAGATGGATATTTCCTACTGTCGTGAGGATCATGTTGCGTATTGTAATTTTCTCCTAGATGGGTTCAAGTGAAAGTTCCTAGCTAATTAAGTATGTAGTCTACTTGTGACTCAGAGTTGATAATGAGGTTCTCGTGTTTTCGTATGATATCCTAATAGATGCTGATGGGTTTTCAATGTCTTAGCCTTATACTTCTTATGTTTTGATGATCTAACAAACCTGTTATAAAGAACCAGATAGAGAACCTTGTCGCACAGGTTATATATCTCATATGAACAAGTCAGCAACAGGAAGGAACTAAACGATCACAAAGAGGAACATCACAAGGACCTGGTGCCCTGGTCTCTTAGGGTTCTCTGGCACAAAGAAGTCAGTGACTGTACGCAATCAATATAAAGAGGAACATAACAGGGACCTGCTCCCTGTAGGTTCTCTAACAGAAGTACAGGTCAAGTACACAAATAGAATGTGACAGAAGAAAGTGACCATCTGGTAACTGGTACAGAAGCGGAAAACAATGAGGACCTAGTCCGTTGGTGTGTTCTAATAGAAGTACAAAGTCCACTATCCAGCTGGAACGCAACTGCCCAGTAGTGGCTGTGCAGACAGTGCAGCAGGCACTTCTCTCCAGGAAAAAGTACACCACGAGTTGACATCACTACCTATTGTGATATCTTTTGTGATAAACAACCTAGTGCAAGACACACCAAGATTTGTGCATTCAGTGATATTCTCTCAAGAAAAAGAAGCATTCATTCGACATTGAAGTCACTGGTGTGTCAAGAACAAGAAGAAAACTCCACTAAGGATCAGTTTCTAAACGAGTCTTATGTATATCCATAGTTGAGATGTAATCTTGTTAATTGCTCTACATTGTAATTCCTAGTTTGCTTTCTCAGAAGTGTTGTTTTAGGAACAAATCAAATTCGTAAACTTTAGAGTTTATGTTGTGACTAGGAATAGTCATAAGTTAAATCCTCTTTAACTAAGAGAGTTAGAGAGTGGCTTGTGGTGGTTGCATCACAAGATAGTTTGAAGTCTTTGCAATCGGGTAGTATTGCAAAGTGGCTTGTAATAGGTAGATTACAAGTTAGTTGAGTTAAAAGCCTACAAGAGTAGGTTGTGATTTTTTGATCCCCTTGTGTGGGATTTTTCCACGTAGAAAATCTCTTTCCTTCTTTACTTTCAGTCTTACTATTTTATAAGTATCAGCCTCATATGGGACCAGGTACTCCATAGTTTGGTGGACTCATACAGGCTATCAATTGGTATCAGAGCGGGTTCCTCCTATCAAGCTAATACCTAGGAAGGATCCTAAATGGATGCTCCACCAAACTTTGAAAAAGGACAATCAACCTATAGACCTCCCAGATTCAATGGTCAATACTACGGCTGGTGGAAGACTTGGATGGATGATTTCATAATGGCTGAAGATTCAGAACTGTGGGACATCATTTGTGATGGTCCACATGTTCCCATGAAGAAACTTGAAAAAACAGGACCATTGGTGCCCAAAGGGAGAAGAGAGTACAGCGACACTAACAGAAAAGTTGTAGAAAAGAACTATCGTGCCAAAAAAATCTTGATGTGTGGCATAGGACCTGATGAGTACAATAGAGTATCCGCTTGTGATACTGCCAAGGAGAAATGGGAAGCCTTACAAACTGCACACAAAGGAACCACTCAAGTCAAACAATCCAAGATCGACATGCTCAACACTGAATATGAGCTCTTCAGGATGAAGGATGATGAGTCCATACAAGATATGCATACCAGATTTACCTCCATCATAAATGAGCTTCACTCACTTGGAGACGTCATTCCCAGAAACAAGCTTGTAAGGAAAATTCTCAGTTTTCTACCTGGGTCTTGGGAAAGTAAGGTAAATGCCATCATAGAAGCTAAAGATCTACAGACTCTGACCATGGATGAGTTGATTGGTAATCTGAAAACGTACGAGATGAAAAGAAAGAAAGACAGTGAAAGAAGAGAGCCTAAGAAGGAAAAGAACCTGGTGCTTAAGGCTGAAAGGAGTGATTCAAGTGATAAAGAGCGTGACATGGCCTATCTTACTAAGAGATTTCAAAAAATGGTTCGAAGAAATGGTGGCATACCAAAGTGGGGCAGTTCAAGCAAAACAAGGAACAACAATCTTTGTCATGGATGTGGAAAGCCAGGGCACTTCATCAAAGACTGCCATCTCGCGAAACAGGAGCAGTACAAGCAAAATCCTGACAAAGCTGGAAGAAGGAACCTGGTTCCAGAGAAAAGATTCAATTGAAAAGTGCTACAGACAATATCATTAAGCAGGCTCTTGCTGCTTGGGGAGACTCCTCAAGTAAATCCGAAAGGGAATCAGATGCAGAAAACAGTTCCATGATAGCAGTGGAGACTAAAGCAACGAAGTACGTTTCACTGTTCGCACTGATGGCTCAGTCAGATGATGATAAAGAAAAAGATGAAGACGATGAGGTAAACTTCAACGATATTTAGAGAAATCTAAAATCCTATTCCTCTAAGAAACTAAGGTCCTTATCAAATGTCCTAATTGACGATTATTATAGTCTTATAAATGATAAGGAGATCTTGACTGAAGAACTAGGGGAGGCCGAACAATCCAGAGATGATCTAGTGGTTTGTGTAGTGGACATTAATGAAACCATAGCTAATCTTGAACTAGAGAAGGAGTCCCTAAATGAAAGAATAACTAGTGTGAAGAATGAGAAAAACGATCTGATGGTAGTAGTTGTTGATCTAAAAGAAACAATAGAAGGTCTTAGCAATGAGAAACGTTCCTTAGAAGAAAAAATTGCCTCCACTGAGGAGGAAAGAGATGACCTTCTAGTAATATGCGCTGATCTAAAGGAAACCATTAAGGGACTCAATAGAGAACATAGGAATGTAATTCTTGGGAAAGGGAAGGAAGTAGCCAGTGAGTCGCACATCTTGCTCGAAAAGGAGGTAACTGTTGTAAAAACCAGTCTTTGTAATGAACTCGAGAGAAATCAGCAACTCCAAGCTGAGTTGGAAAAAGTAAGAAATGATCTTGAAAAATCCTTGAAATGGACTTGGTCCTCAGATGCAGTCACGACCATGTATCTCAACAATAGTGGGAACAGGCAGGGTATCGGGTTCCAAAGGGAGAAAACTCCCCACAACCTACATAGCAAGTATGTCACTGTACCTGATAACTGGCTATGTACCCACTGTGAAAACAATGGGCATTTTAAAGAAAATTGCCAGGCCAGGGTTCAGTCTGCTTAGAAGAACAAAACATTTACTGATAGAGTGACTACTAGCAAAAGACCAGGTACCACTCGTAAAAAGTGGATGTTGCCTGTGTGGACCGAGAAAACCCTCATTCATCCTTTTATAGTAACAAGGGACCCAAACTAGTTTGGGTTCCTAAATCTAACCCCTGATGTGTATGTGCAGGGAGCAGTAAAACAAAGTAGATTGCGATGGACTATGGACAGTGGATGCTTAAAGCACGCAGCATCATGAATTTCTTCTCACTGAAAGCCCTACAGAAAGCGAATGTATCCTTGAAAAGAAAATAAAGGGTACATTCTTAGTGAATGAAAAGGCAGAAAAGGTTTTTCTTGTCATTTGAGTAGAGACAGGCACTATGTGAATGACCAAAAAGGTGTTGTCATCAATCTAATAACTAGCCAAGTAGTATCAATGAACAAAGGAAGCAAGAACAGTCACTCCTGCTAATCATCAATATGAGAATAAGATGAGTGAAATCACAACTATGGGATGAAGGGGCAGTATATGCAAATTTTTCACCTCCGAAGAAACTAACTCAGTCGGACCTGGTCCGTGATCTGCCAAACTCAAGCGTGACCTGGACATGAGCTCACAAAATTGATGGAGGAGGAGAAGAAGGGATTTCACACAATATCTTAAACTCCAAGGATGGCATAACCAAAATGGCGTAGTAGAAAGAAAGAACGGATCTAGAAATTGCTGCATGAACAGTGCTCATCGTCTAGGGAATCACCAAGAAACTCTGGGAAAAGGAATGAACATTACTCTCTACTTGGAGAACGGGTGTCGGACCAGGTGCCTTCTAAATCAAAACTCACCAGGAACTGCCAAATTAGAAGAAAATGCCTTGTGCTTGACAATAGGAAGGGTCAGCTTGGGGAGCTCAATGCAAAAGGACGAGCTAAGGACTTCTTCTAAGGTTCAATCCACAAAACGAGGCCACAGGGTCTTCAACAAGGAATCACAAAATGGCAGGAAATGCTCATGGGGCTTCAAATCAGGAGGGTGATAGAGTGAGCAAGATGAAAGAAGACTGACGAGAGACAACGCAACATCATCTTCCATGTCTCACAAAGAACCTTGTACATCATTTGCCACAACTGAAGCTGAAGGAAGAAGAAAAGATACAGCTCATGGCACTACACAAGCAGCAGAACACAAAGTGTAAGGAAATCAAACTGACCTCCATATGTTTCTTCCCAACCAACCTCTATCTCAAGTTGGGAAACCAAAGTGTACTTGTCATGATCCATGCATTATCTTCTGGATGACAAGGAAGCAAGACGAGATGACCTCATCAACATCTGGAGAGAAATTGCAAACACATTGAAGGGTGAGATCCTCTTCTGAGGGTAAATATGAAGAAGGGATCGATCAATGGAAAGGATTGCATAACAGAAGACCAAACTCCAGATATCTGCATCAAATCCTCAAGTAGAGAATATTTTGGATAAATCAAGGCGAAGACGGGGTAACAAAAATCTAATAAAGAACCTGATTCTCCATCTGTTGGCTGCGTAAGACACCTTTAGGTAAAGATAGCTAAAGTATTTTCTGACCAAGCCTAACTCACATCAATACCGTTGTAGGTAAACGCGCATGACGATCTAGAAGCCAAAGGTACAGTTATGAAATGGAAGGAGGGGAGCTGCTAAAATCTTGTTCAAAAGATTGCTCTGGCATCAGGTTCTCGTATCTGAGGTTAGTAGGAATGTGCTAAATTTTTGCATGCCCTTTATAAACAAAAAAAGGCATATAAATACTTTGTAATTCAGCTACCACGTCATTCAACTTTTCAACGTCTGAGTGCCATGTCTTGTCAGTCAAATCCTTCATCCCCTCTACACGGTAACACTTCCCCACAAATCTACCGCCGTTTTTAGACGTTTCAGAACGTGTTTCGCTCCCCACTCATCATTAGTTCTTCTCCCAATAAGAAACTTCCCCTCTTTCTCACAGTAAGTTATGAACCTTCATCCCCTGTGCATAGCTAGGATCCTTTCCCTATCTACTCCTTCCTCTTTCAACTCATATACTAAGTACTCATCCAATGGAGATTGAAAAATCTTCTCATTCCCCCACCATTAACACTGTTCCCATTTCTTCATCACCCTTGAAATCATTCCAGAGCTTCACTATTTCACGCCTTCTACCACCTTACACACTTCTGGGTCCTCCTCCATCCCTACAGTTTTTCCATTTCTAATAAACCCTGTTTACCAGTATTTTGAGAATCCTATGTCCAGTCAATCTTACGATCTCATCAAAGACCACACAGAAGGTCTCACTCCTCGAGTATCAGAAGTCCCTAAGGACGATCCTGCCCATTACCTTAATACCTCCATGTTAGACTCAGTGACTCTTAAGGAGTCACCAAAAAAGGAAGCAGCTTATAACATTATGGCTATAACTGTAAAGAGTCTGATGGATGAAGAAGCTTATCTCTCCTCAGAGTATCAAGGTGAAGACCTAACACTCCTAGGAGATGTAAGAACCACAACACTCCGCGAGTCCTTGGCTCATGAGATATTTTCAAAAAAGCCTTCTGATGAACCTGATTCACTCCCATGCAAACTCACTCCTGTATCTTCTGCTCATTCCAAACTCCTAGAGTCTTCCTCAAAATCACCCATCAACCGGTCACTACAGCAAGAGAATTTTGAATCCTCATTGCAGAAAAGTAAGAGAAGTGTCAAGACAAGGAAAAAGAGGAAAATGAATCCAAAAGATTTCATCAAGAGTGTGCCAGTGAATCATATAGACAAAAATGCCTCTAGAGAACCTGGTTCTTTAGTGCAACAGTCTGTGATGATTAAGGAAAATGTTGAAGAATAGAAAGGGTCACCTAGGAAGCACAACAGCAAGTCTAAATGGAGTAAAACTGAGATAGTCGTGTCAAAGGGCAAAACTGTAGAGGTAACAAGATGGAAATGAGAGTCTATCGAAGGAACCAGAAACTAGGAAAGGGAAACTATTCATGAACCTGGTCCATCAAAGTCCTTAACCTGTGATGGTGTTCGGTGGCAGCAAAGATTAAGAACTCAAAAAGTGTTGTGGGGCAAAACTTTTGATCCAGCAATTTCGGAAATGGCTGGCATGAGACAAATTCTGGAGATTGTAGAATTTCAACAATGGGAACACCTATTTGAAGGGAGCATGCCTCTTGTGTATGAAGATGTAGTGCAAGCCTTCTACTCATCTCTCTTCACTGTTGAAGGGGACCATATCTATGCAATTGTAAACGAAGTGGACATTTTACTCGACACATCAACATTGGGAAAAAATTTCAGAATCCATGTGAAGGTGTATCCTCAGTCAAGGATGTTTGTGGAGTAAACTTTTGGAGAGCCATTATGAAAGAGCAAGCTATTCAATAGGGGGAACATGTCCATAAGAAAGTGTTACTTCCTGAGTATCAACTTCTCTTTGAACTGGTCAATAAAGTACTCCGACCCCGCTCTGAGAGACGTTCCATTGCCACAAAGTCAGATTTGGTCCTGATGGGAGCGCTTGATGAGTTTGTACCAATCAACCTGCCAGCAATCATAATAGATCACATGTAGAAGGTGGCAAATTTTAAGGGTGTCAAATTTTAAGGGTGGCAATCATGGGTTACCTTATGGCTTTCTCCTCACTCAAGTGTTCGGATTCTATAAGGTTCCCTTGGGAAATCCTAGAGTGGGCACACGCAAGAAAATGTTTTCTAAGGCCACTCTAAAATAATGTGAATATATATAAAAATTTGGTGGAAGCATCTCGACCATTTCTCAGCTGATAAACGCCCAAAATGTAGCCTTTGAGGAAACACGAAAGCTGAGGGCTCAAAATGCCATTCTAGAAACTCAGCTTAGCCAAGCAGCTAAGGGACCTAATTCTATACATGAGAAGGTTGCCAAATTGAGAAAGGAAAATGAGATACTTTGGGCTCAACTATTTGAAGAACAACTGGCCGCAAATGCTAGACTGGACCTGGTTCTCAAAACCATTATTGTCTCTTCCTCCAAGCCTCCTTCCCTTAGTGCTCCCTAGGATTCTCCCTAGTATCTAGCTATTTTTTCTCCAACTTCCTGTGGCTGCTGTTTTACTTGTGTTTACTTGTTTTTGTTTTGTGATAGCATGTTGAACTTAACCATTACTTCTCCTGACTTGTTCAGTCCAACGTAAACATTAATTAAACAGCTCCCCTTTTTCTTTCATGTACAACATTGTGTTCCTCTAGTTTATCTTTTCTGTCATGATTGTGTGCACATATATGGCATGAGCTAGCTATGTTAGACTTTTTTATACTTATTACCTGCGTGTGCTCTTTGTCATACTAGTTGGTCTTTTTAATGATACCAAAAGGGGGAAATATAATGGATATAGGGATGGAGCTGAGAAGATTAAGGGGGAACTATGTTATGCATGTGATGTGCTATGTCTGTGATGATCAAAGGAGGGAGATCTAAGATTAAGGGGGAACTACTGCTGTGATGTGCTATGTCTGTGATGATCAAAGGAGTGAGATCTAAGATTAAGGGGAGATCTAAGATATGGGGATAGGGCTGAGAATATTAAGGGGGAACTATGTTATGCCTGTGATGTGCTATGTCTGTGATGATCATTGGAGGGAGATCTAAGATTAAGGGGGAACTGCTGACTCATCTGGTTAATTAACTGTTAATCTTGATCTAAATAAATGCTTTTCATCCTTAAGTTTGACATCATCAAAAAGGGGGAAATTAATGGGTTTTCAATGTCTTAGCCTTATACTTCTTATGTTTTGATGATCTAACAAACTTGTTATGAAGAACCAGATAGAGAACCTTGTCGCACAGGTTATACATCTCATATGAACAAGTAAGCAATAGGAAGGAACTAAACGATCACAAACATAAACATCATAGGGACCTGGTGCCCCGGTCTCTTAGGGTTCTCCGGCACAAAGAAGTCAGTAACTGTACGCAATCAATATAAAGAGAAACACAACAGGGACCTGCTCTCTGTAGGTTCTCTGACAAAAGTACAGGTCAAGTACACAGCTGAAATGTGACAGAAGAAAGTGACCATCTGGTAACTGTTACAAAAGCGGAACACAACGAGGACCTAGTCCGTTGGTGTGTTATGACAGAAGTACAAAGTCCATTATCCAGCTGGAATGCAATTGCCCAGTAGTGGTTGTGCAGACAATGCAGCTGTCACTTTTCTCCAAGAAAAAGTACACCACGAGTTGACATCACTACCTATTGTGATATCTTTTGTGATAAAACAACCTGGTGCAAGATACACCAGGATTTGTGCATTCAGTGATATTCTCTCAAGAAGAAGAAGCATTCATCCGGCATTGAAGTCACTGGTGTGTCAAGAACAAGAAGACAACTCCACTAAGGATCGGTTTCTAAACGAGTCTTATATATATCCATAGTTGAGTTGTAATCTTGTTAATTGCTCTACATTGTAATTCCTAGTTTGCTTTTTTAGAAGCGTTGTTTTAGGAACAAATCAAATTCATAAACTTTAGAGTTTATGTTGTGACTAGGAATAGTCATAAGTTAAATCCTCTGTAACTAGGAGAGTTAGAGAGTGGCTTGTGGTGGTTGCATCACAAGTTAGTTTGAAGTCTTTGCAATAGGGTGTATTGCAAAGTGGCTTGTAATATGTAGATTACAAGTTAGTTGAGTTAAAAGCCTACAAGAGTAGGTCATGGTTTTTTTATCCCCTTGTGTGAGATTTTTCCACGTAAAAAATCTCTTCCCTTCTTTACTTTTAGTCTTACTGCTTTCTACGTATCAGCCTCATATGAGACCAGGTACTCCATAGTTTGGTGGACTTATACAGGCTATCAAATGCGGTGTGTGGTGTGAGATTGGGATTTACATGTGCAAGTATACAATTCAGATTCAAAAGGAAGGTCATGAGTTTATGCAGCACAGACGAATTCAGATGGTGAGAAAAATGTTGGAACTATTTGGTATTACCTGAGAAGAGTTTACATTTAGAAGGCGTACTAAGTTTTGACTTACGGATGCTTCATTGGATTGCGGTACTCGCCTGTTTGATCGACTACTTATATTCAGATTTTTTCTATGTGGCATGGAAGAATTATAGAAGTATTCCTCGTTGGGTGATCGTGTATGAGAGATGTGTTAGACATTTGAGTGGTGGAGTTGGGATTAACTATGGTGATTCGTGTGTTCTATAGATTTGGAGACTGAGAGTTCTCAGATGCAGATTGTTTCGAGGTTGTGGACTGTGAAAATGTGGCCAAAGTTATCCAGATGTAGTATGTGTTATAGTTAGATCATTTTGGACTTTCATAGGGTTATTTAGCTATTTGTGAATGATCGAGGTTGATTTGGGGGCTCATTGGTAGGCCTAATGAGGATATGTATTCTACATTGGGTCGGATTGGTTGACTCTCATACTGCTATTGTTGAGGGATGTGCTATTCGGTTAGAATTGATCTTATTCGTATATGATATTTTCTACGTGTTACTCTTCTATGCTACAATGGATTGTGATATGTTGGTTAATTGAGATGCATTTTTATTTAGGTTGTGCGGTGAAATTCGAGCAAGATGGTTATTGGGTGTTGAATGGCTGATTGTGCCTTGGTTATGGTCTTTCCTGTTTGTGGTATATGATCATGCACTTCGTGTATTTGATGTCTAATTGCGTGTGGTTATTGATTTAGAGCATTGTGGCTTGAGGTATTTCATATGGACCGGTATTTAGATGGGGCCATGCATTGCAGCGGGGTTATGTTGGGATATGATCCTTTGTCATAGATTCGTGTGTCTTGGTTCTACTATGTGTGATGGGTTAGTAGCATTATATTTGTGGTGGTACTTGTTGAGCTTGTTTGACGGTTCTCTCATTTGAATCATTTTCCATGTTTGAGTACATTTGGGTTTTTGCTTATTGGTGCACGGATTGCACAATTTGTGGCTCTAGGTAATATTGGTGTGGCATGTCAGTAGAGTAGCTTGTATTTGATGAGATGAAGTTTTTGGGCCTGAAGTGATTGCTATTGATTTGATTACGGTATGTTTGGAGGAGTAATATCGAAAGTTAGCTTAGAATTTAGGCTATGGTTCTGGTTGGGCAAGAGAACTCCATGACTTGTTGATCTGATGAGTGATTATGAGTTTTTGCGTATTTCTTTCATCATAGGCAGTGTACAAAGGTTTTGGATGAAGTTTTATTTGATATGAGGTTCATTACCAGTACTGGGTTTGTTTTTAAGTAGCTACGCTGATTGAAAATTATTGCTACGAGTATGCGAGTTATGTGGTATATCATGTAATTTCATCTTGGGTTATGGTTATGGCTTGATACAGCTTATTCAGACTTATACAAGGTGTAAACGTGAGATTCGGGTCTGGTAATGGATTTCGGATGTTAGAAATTGGGTTCTAAGGTTTACGGACAAAGGTTGAAGTAATGATCTTCAGTTATGTTGTATTGTCAGGCTTACATGGATAGGGTGATGTGGGATCGCCCCGAGGTATGTACAAGGTGAGTTACATGGCGATTTGATGGCTTTGGAACGACTCTTGGCATGTTTGAGGACGAGCATATGTTTAAGTGGAGGAGAATGTAACGATTCGACTTGTTGTTTTGAGCATTTGCACTTCACTCGGTGGTTTAAGGGCATGAGTAGCTCCGTATGATGTATTATGACTTATGTGTATCGACGGTTTCGGTTTCGAGTGATTTGAAATTAGTTTGGAAGAATGAATTTCATTGTTGAAACTTTAAGTTGGAAGAGTTAACCAAGTTTGACTTTTGTGTAGTTGACTCCGGAATGGAGTTTTGATGGTTCTGTTAGGTTCAGATGGTGATTTTGGACTTGGTCGTATGCCCGGATTTGCATTTGGGTGTTTCTAGAAGGTTTGAACGCTATTTTGGCAAAAGTTGGAAATTTAAAAGTTTGAAATGTTCATAAGTATGACCGAGAGTTGATGTTGATGATGTCGGGTTCAAATTGTTGTTCCGGGAGTTGGAATAGGTTTTCTATGTCATTTGGAACTTGTATGCAAAATTTGGATTCTTTCCGTATTGGTTAGGCTTGAATCAGATGCTTGGTTCGATGTTTGACATTTAGGAACTTAAGAGGTTGATCTTGATCGATGATTCGTGATTTTGATGTTAATATGTGTGATTTGAGGCCTCGAGGAGGTCCGTAATATGTTTTGAGACTTGTTGGTATGTTCAGACGGGATCCCGAGGGGCTCGATTGGGTTTTGAGGTGGTTTCGGACCATATCTAGGCCATTTTGAGTTGCTGGCTTTTTGCTACAGGAGTGTACATCGTGATTGCGGACTTTGGGTCATGTTCATGAAGAGCAAAATGGGAAAAAAAGACATGTGAATCGCATTCGCGAAGAAGAAATTCTGATGTCACCGAGCCGGCTTTGGAAGCTTATATCTTGAAATATATAAGAAGATTGGAGATGATCCAAAAAAATGGAAGTTGTAGTCCTTTGTGTCAAGTTTTCAAAAAATCAAACCGTTTGTCATTTGGAGTTTTGTACAAAACGTTATGGTCATTATACTAGAGGTTGTATGGAAAAGTTGGGCAAGCTTGTAGAAATTTGTTCATCGCAATCGTGAAGGGTAAAAACTAAGTTGGAATATTTTTTGAACCGCGATAGCGATGTTGGCGTCTACGATCACGAAGAAGGACCCATGGCAGTGCATTAAAACATCAAATTTCAGGATTTTGCGTTCATTTTCTTCACATTTTGAGTTGGGGAGCTCCGATTTGGACGATTTTTGGGAGGACTTTCACGACATGGATTGGGGTAAATACTTTCTACTCGGATTTGATTATATTTCATAATTCTATCTTCGATTTTGGCATTTTATTGATGATTTTGAAAGACAAATTGGGGGGGGGGGAGGGTTGTCTAAACATTCCTAAAGTGAATATTTGAGTTTTGAACATCGATTATGAATCGGATTTGAGTGAAACTACTCGTAATTGAATGGGTTATCAGAATTTATAAGTTTTGTCGAGTTCTAAGGTGCGGGCCCGGATTTGGCCTTTTGGTTGACTTTGAGTAAATGTGTAAAGACTTGACCTTTATTATTTGGAATTATTTTCTTTTGAGTTACTTTTGGCTAGTTTCAAGTCGTTCGGAGGTTGATACGCGTGGTATGGCGTTTCTAGAGTATTGTTTGGCTTGTTTGAGGTAAGTAACATATCTAAACTTGGATTTGAGGGTATTTAACCCTAGGAACTATGTTATAAGAGATGTATTGAGGTGATGCACACGCTAGGTGACGAGCGTATGGGTGTGCACCGGAGAAATCATGATTCTAGTTGACTATTAGACTATGACCGAACTTGTTTTACTATTATATCTTGTTACATATATGTTCACCCTACTTGTTTGATTATATAAGCTGTGAATCATGTTAGAAATCATGTTTAGGCTATGTGTTTATTCGGTTGAGACCTAATAAGGTTATCTCTATTGTTTTGAGTTATCTACTCTAACTATAATTATCTACTTTGTCATGATTCTTCATTTGCATATCATATCATTCAGTTACATCACATATTATCATTTTGGGATGAGTGGTACGAGAGTGTGAGCACTTGAGACTTAAGAGATTGATGACTGAGTTGGGGCCTGAGAGCCAGATTGTAAGTGATATTTATGGGATCGGGTTGCACGTCATAGCAGGCCTTATTGGCTATTTAAGGGATCGGGCTGAACGTCGCAGTAGGCCTTATTGTCTATTTATAGGATCATTTTACTGGGCAGGTGTCACTAGCGCGAACAGGAGCGCGAAGTCGCGCATTTTTGCTGAGTATTCTGCCTCCCGCGCGCGAACAGGCGCGCGAGCTCGCGCGTCTGGAAGGTTTTAAATATCTTAAAGACCGGAAATAAGAGAAATTGAGTCATTTATCAAGCTTAGGGATTCCTCTACACCCCCAACTCGACCAAGGCATCCGATTGCACACCTAAGGTGAGTTTTTAAGTGTGTTATCATGGTGATTTCACTTCTCAATCACTAGTTACAACATGATTTTGATTGGGTTTCATAGGATTTCTTCAAAAGCTCAAGAACACCCCAAAAGTTGTCTTTCAAGATTTGGTCTACAAGAGGTAACCCTACACCCTTAGATTTACATATATAGTGTTATTATGGAATTATGAGTATGAATCAAGTATTACAACTTATGGTATGGTGATTGGAAGTCATAAATTCTCAATTTAAATGCATGACCATAATAGGGATTTAAAGGTGATTATTTGATAGGATTTGTTGGTTGGGTGTGAATGGATGGTCATACATATGTTGTTGGAAGTTATAAATTTGTTAGGAATGATGGTGGAATGAATTGTTGGTTAATGGTGATAGTTGGATGAACCAACACTATAGTTATGAGGTGTAAATATCTATGCCTACAAGGTGTTTGATAATATGCCTAAATGGCATAAGTTATGGAATTTATTACTAATATTGGGTTCCATTAGATGTTGTTGTAGTAGATTGAAGGTTCTTAGTAGTGTGGATCATTGTAGTATCACTAAGGGGCAAATTGAGGTATGTAAGGCTAACTCTTTACGTTTGGGAATATCTATGATTCTCCCTACGTCCCATTCATCATGAACATTACTAGTTTCCTCAGAAAGTAATTATTCCTTGGTTCCATGAATAGAAGTAGAACTTATATTCTCTAGATGACATAGTTTCATAATCATTCGATATTCTATGAGTTTCAGTTATGACAAATCAACTTATTATGAATACTCATCTCAGTTTAATCCTATTCACTATACTAGTATCATGTAAGTCGGTATGGCTCATTATTTCAGTATCACATATTACAGTATGATTCTTAGTTCCTGATTTAAATTCCTGAATGTTGAACACCTGCATTTGGGCTTGAGGCTGCAGTTTATGCTTTATGCATTTTGGACCTGAGGTCGCAGTTATGTATACGTATACTTGGGCCCGAGGCCACAGTTTGTGCACATATATATATATATATATATATATTGGGCCTGAGGCCGCAGTTTAATGTTCAGATAAACAGGTTGTTCATCATTCTGAAGAGGGAGTATTCACTTCCTTACTTCCTTGTTCAGTTATCAGTTTATCAGCTAGCAGTTCAGTTTCAGTTTCAGTGTTGACAGTTCTTTTGTTCAGCTATTTTACATACCAGTACAATTCAAATGTACTGACGTCCCTTTTTCCCGGGGCCTGCATCTCGCGATGCAGGTAACGATTTTCAGGTTGACGATTCTACTTGCTAGGACATCTCGTATCAGCTATTGTTGAGCCCCAGTCTTCCGGGGCCTTGTCTCTCTTTTGTTTTAGTCATTATAGTATTTCAGTTAATAAGGTATACCGGGGACCTTTTCCCGATAAATAGTTAGCATTTGCAGTATTCTTTAGAGGCTTCGTAGACTATAACTCAGTCAGTCATATCTTAGCAGGATTTCATGTGTTAGCCTTGTCGGTTACTTGTTTATAATTGCAGACCTTTCAGTATTTTCCGCATCTATGATATTTCAGTCAGACTCTTTAGTAGATTATCATGTTTTATATTTACCTCTAGCTCATAGTTACACCACATGTTGATTCAGCCAGCCAGTTGGTTCGCTCGGTCACATGTAGTCAGGCACCGAGTGCCGTGTTACGTCCAGGCCCAGGTTTGGGGCGTGACAAAGCTTGGTATCAGAGCACTAGGTTCAAGAGTCCTAGGGAGTCTATGAAGCTGTGTCCAGTGGGGTCTCTTTTATGTGTGTGCGCGCCACACATGTAAATAGTTGACCACCAAGACATCTAGGATTGTTCCGTTTCTTTCATACTCTAGATCGTGCAATTAGAGCTATGATTTCAGGAATCTTTTTAACTCGTGCGAATTGCGTATTTCAGAAAAATGCCTGCAAAAAGAAAGTACACCAGGAGGGCCTCAGCTACTAGCCAGGGGGCCACAACTAATGTTGCTCAGGATGAGGACACTCCAGCCTAGGGAGTTGCATCGGGCTTAGTGCCCAGTGCTTCAGACATGGATGTCAGGGGAGCTATCTAGTTGTTCACCCAGATTGTTGCTAATTAGGCTCAAAGGCAGGGAACAAGTGATGTTCATGAGACGGGTAGTTCCAGGTCTAGGGAATTCCTCAACATGAAACCTCCCGTCTTTACAAGGTCTAAAAAGGATGAGGACCCGCAAAACTTCATTGATGAGGTTCAGAAGATATTTCAAGTGATGCATGCTACAGACACTAAGGCAGCAGAGCTTGCTGCGTACCAGCTAAAGGATGTTGCCAACATGTGGTATGAAACATGGGAAGAGTCCCGAGGGGAGGATGCAGATCCTACGACTTGGATGTATTTTGCAGATGTGTTCCTTGAGCACTTTCTACCCATTGAGGTCTTGGAAGCTAAGGCTTTGGAGTTTGAGAGACTCAGACAGAATGATATGAGTGTGAATGAGTACTACCTCAAGTTCGTCTCTCTAGCCAAGTATGCTCCGGAAATGGTATGTGAAATGAGGGCCAGAGTTAGGCGGTTTGTGTTGGGGCTTTCAGATGATTTGTTTGCTGATGCTAATATAGTTGCTTAGAATAATGACATGACCATCACTAAGATGGTTGCCTTTGTTCAAGGGAACGAAGACAGGTTGAAGGAAGAAGAGCGACTACGGAGAGATAAGGAGAGGGAATTCAGCAAGAGAGCTAAGTCTGCAGGAAATTTCAACCATGGGGGATCTCAAGCAGGAGGCAATCGCCAGTTTTTCAAGAAATCAAAATCAGGACCTGCTCCATATTCAGCTAGTGCACCGGTTCCGAGGTCGAAGTTTAACAAGAAAAACCAAAATTTCAGAACGGCAGACTCGCAGTCATAGGCTAGTGTGGGCTACAGAGTCCCTGGTTACCCTATTTGCAACACGTGTGGTAAGAGGCACCCAGGGTTGTGTCATTTGGGCACAAATGGTTGCTTTGGGTGCAGTCAGCAGGGCCACTTCTTGAGGGATTGTCCATTGGAAAAACAGAACAATGGAGGCAATGCAGCTCAGTCCACTAATTCAGCAACCCATCATAACTCTCAGGCCCAACAAAGGCGCGGTGCAACAAAGTCTAATATGCAGGCGGTGGTCGAAACCGCTTGTATTCACTGGCAGACCGTCAGGATACAGAGGCTCGTGGAGATGTTGTCACAGGTATGCTAACAATATTCACTTTTGATGTCTATGCTCTTATAGATCCGGGATCCACCCTATCTTATGTAACCCCATATATTGCGAAGAAATTTGGGATAGAACCAGAAAAGTTGTGTGAACCCTTTGAAGTGTCCACTCCAGTTGGAGAATCAGTTATAGCAAGGTGTATCTATAAGGGATGTCCAGTTAAAGTGCATCATTGTCTTACTGTAGCAGACTTAGTAGAATTGGAGATGTTAGACTTCGATGTGATCATGGGCATGGATTGGTTAGAGTCATGTTATGCCAAAGTGGGTTGTAGAACCAAAATAGTAAGTTTTGAATTTCCCGGTGAACCAGTCTTAGAATGGAAGGGTGATGCAATAGCGCCTAGGGGTAGGTTTATTTCCTATCTTAAAGCCAGAAAGATGATCTCCAAGGGATATATCTATCACCTGGTTCGAGTTAAGGATGCAGATGCTCAGATCCCCACTCTCCAGTCGGTACCAATTGTAAATGAGTTTCCAGGAGTGTTTCCCGAAGATCTCCCTGGAATTCCTCCCGATAGAGAGATTGACTTTGGAATTGATCTACTTCCAGGCACTAAGACAATATCTATTCCGCCTTATAGAATGGATCCGACAGAGTTGAAAGAGTTAAAAGTCCAGTTGAAAGACCTTCTAGATAAGGGATTTATAAGGCCAAGTGTCTCACCTTGGGGCGCACCGGTCTTGTTTGTCCGAAAGAAGGATGGGTCGTTGCGTATGTGCATTGACTATCGTCAGTTGAATAAAGTCACCATCAAGAACAAGTACCCTCTTCCCAGGATAGATGATTTATTTGATCAACTTCAGGGTGCCCAGTGTTATTCCAAGATTGACCTCAGATCGGGATACCATCAGTTGAAGGTTAAGGAAGTCGATATTCCAAAAATAGCTTTTAGGACTCGATATGGGCATTTTGAATTTTTGGTAATGTCATTCGGTTTAACGAATGCACCAGCAGCTTTCATGGACCTTATGAATAGGGTCTTTAAGCCTTATCTTGATTTGTTTGTTATCGTGTTTATTGATGACATCTTGATTTATTCCCGTAGCGAGACTGACCATGCTGAACATCTCAGAATTGTGTTGCAGACACTGCAAGATCACAAGCTATATGCAATATTTTTTAAGTGTGAATTCTGGTTGAACTTATTAGCATTTTTGGGCCATGTCATCTCAGGGGAAGGCATGAAGGTGGACTCTAAGAAAATAGAGGCAGTGAAGAATTGGCCTAGACCCACCTCAGTATCCGATATAAGAAGTTTCTTGGGTCTAGCATGTTATTATAGGCATTTCGTAGAGGGATTTTCTTCTATCTCGTCCCCTTTGACTAGATTAACTCAGAAGAAAGTCATGTTTCAATGGTCGGACGCATGCGAGAAAAGTTTTGAGGAGTTAAAGAAGAGATTGACTTCAGCTCCAGTCCTGACACTACCAGAAGGAACCGAAGGGTTTGTTGTTTATTGTGATGCTTCAGAGGTTGGTCTTGGGTGTGTATTAATGCAGCACGGTAAAGTCATAGCCTACGCATCGAGATAGCTCAAGGCTCACGAGAAGAATTATCCGACTCATGACCTTGAATTAGCAGTTGTGGTGTTCGCGCTTAAGATTTGGCGCCATTATTTGTATGGGGTACATGTTGACATTTTTACAGATCACAAGAGTCTCCAGTACATCTTCAAGCAAAGAGAATTAAATCTACGTCAGAGAAGGTGGTTCGAATTACTTAAGGATTATGATGTTGATATCCTCTATCATCCGAGGAAAGCAAATGTTGTAGCCGATGCTCTCAGTCGGCGTTCTATGGGGATCTTAGCTCATGTTGAGGAAGACAAGCGAACTATGATGAAGGAAGTCCACCGCTTAGCAAATCTAGGAGTTCGACTTTTGGACTCTGAAGATGGTGGCGTTGTTCTCCAGAACAGGGCTGAATCCTCCTTAGTAGCCGAAGCAAAAGAAAACCAGTTCAGTGATCCTTACTTATTGCAGTTGAAGGAAGGAATTCACAAACACAAGACTATGGCTTTTGAACAAGGGGGAGATGATGGCACTTTGAGATACAGAGGCAGACTATGCTTTCCAGATGTAAATGGGCTCAGAGAGCGGATTATGTCAGAGGCCCACAATTCCAGGTATTCTATTCACCCAGGTTCCACAAAGATGTATCATGATCTTAAGGAGGTTTATTGGTGGAATGATATGAAAAAGAATATAGCAGATTTCGTGGCTAAGTGTCCAAATTGCCAGCAGGTGAAAGTCGAACACCAAAGGCCTGGCGGTTTAACTCAGAATATAGAAATTCCCATTTGGAAATGGGAGATGATAAACATGGACTTCATAACAGGTCTACCTCGCTCGTTCCGGAAGCATGATTCGATTTGGGTGATTGTAGACCGACTTACCAAGTCAGCTCACTTCTTGCCAGTGAAGACTACAGATTCGGCCGAGGATTATGCCAAGTTGTATATCAAAGAAATTGTCCGATTGCATGGGACTCCTTTGTCCATTATCTCAGATCGTGGTGCTCAGTTCACAACAAACTTTTGGAAATCCTTTCAGAAGGGATTGGGCACAAGGGTGAACATCAGCACCGACTTTCATCCTCATACAGATGGCCAGGCAGAACGCACCATTCAGACTCTTGAGGATATGTTGAGGTCATGTATTATTGATTTTAAAGGTAATTGGGACGATCATCTACCTCTTATTGAGTTTGCTTATAATAACAGTTATCACTCTAGTATCAAGATGGCACCGTACAAAGCTCTGTATGGGCGAAGGTGTAGATCACCAATTGGTTGGTTCGAAGTCGGAGAAGCGGAGTTGTTAGGACCCAATTTGGTCTATCAGGACATGGAGAAAGTCAATTTGATACAAAGGCATTTGAAGATGACTCAAAGTCGCCAAAAGTCCTATTCGGACGTACGGCATAGAGACTTAGAGTTCCAAGTTGATGATTGGGTATTTCTAAAGATATCACCCATGAAAGGCGTTATGAGATTTGGGAAGAAGGGAAATCTTAGCCCCCGCTATATTGGTCCATATAGAATCCTGCGAAGGATCGGACAGGTGGCTTATGAGTTAGAATTGCCACAAGAACTAGCTGTTGTACACCTAGTGTTTCATGTGTCCATGTTGAAGAAAGTCATGGGAGACCCGTCACTTGTGGTTCCTACGGAGATTATAGGGGTTAAGGACAACCTGTCTTATGAGGAAATTCCAGTGGCTATTATTGATCGACAAATCCGCAAGCTCAGAACTAAGGAAATTGCTTCAGTAAAAGTGCTTTGGAGAAATCAAAAGGTTGAAGAGGCTACATGGGAAGCCGAGGAAGACATGAAGTCCAGATATCCCCATCTCTTTGAAGAGCAAAAGGAAAATGTGGAAGGTAATTAACCTTTCCATTCAGGTCTTATATTATAATCTCTATGTCCTACAATATTTACTTAGCTTAGTATTTAGTGATCACGTGCTCGTTCAGTTCGATATACATGTATTCATAATATTTCAGTATTCTCATATCTCCATAACACCCATTTAATGACCATAGATAGCCGTAGTTGCAGCCAGGACCATCATTCGAGGACGAATGATCCCAAGGGGGAGATAATGTAACACCCCGTAATTTGAATCGGTTGTGGATGCATTAAACGAGTAATAGTGTGATGGTAATTGAGTGGTTATGATAATAAGTGTACGAGGCATATTATAGGTGATTTGGGGTCTAAGGAGAGGCTTAAGTCCAAGCCAAGTAGAAAATTTTCATTATAGCTGAAAATTTGCAAATGAGTATGCACAAGACCTTACTTTGGGCAAGCATATCTACCTGGATACAATGAGTTGTATGATACTCAACCTATCGAATTAAATCCTTTTGAGTTTAGTTTCCAACGCAACAAACCTTTCGTCATTTGGAGGTACATACAGAAAGTTATGACCATTTTACTGGGCAGGTGTCACTAGCGCGAATAGGAGCGCGAAGTCGCGCGTTTTTGCTAAGTATTCTGCCTCCCGCGCGCGAACAGGCGCACGAGCTCGCGCGTCTGGAAGGTTTTAAATATCTTAAAGACCGGAAATAAGAGAAATTGAGTCATTTCTCAAGCTTAGGGCTTCCTCTACACCCCCAACTCGACCAAGGCATCCAATTGCACACCTAAGGTGAGTTTTTAAGTGTGTTATCATGGTGATTTCACTTCTCAATCACTAGTTACAACATGATTTTGATTGGGTTTCATAGGATTTCTTCAAAATCTCAAGAACACCCCAAAAGTTGTCTTTCAAGATTTGGTCTACAAGAGGTAATCCTACACCCTTAGACTTACATATATGGTGTTATTATGGAATTATGAGTATGAATCAAGTATTACAACTTATGGTATGGTGATTGGAAGTCATAAATTCCCAATTTAAATGCATGACCATAGTAGGGATTTAAAGGTAATTATTTGATAGGATTTGTTGGTTGGTGTGAATGGATGGTCATATATATGTTGTTGGAAGTTATAAATTTGTTAGGAATGATGGTGGAATGAATTGTTGGTTAATAGTGATAGTTGGATGAACCAACACTATAGTTATGAGGTGTAAATATCTATGCCTACAAGGTGTTTGATAATATGCCTAAATGGCATAAGTTATGGAATTTATTACTAATATTGGGTTCTATTGGATGTTGTTGTAGATTGAAGGTTCTTAGTAGTGTGGATCATTGTAGTATCACTAAGGGACAAATTGAGGTATGTAAGGCTAACTCTTTACGTTTGGGAATATCTATGATTCTTCCTACGTCCCATTCATCATGAACATTACTAGTTTCCTCAGAAAGTAATTATGCCTTGGTTCCATGAATAGAAGTAGAACTTATATTCTCTAGATGACATAGTTTCATAATCATTCGATATTCTATGAGTTTCAGTTATGACAAATCAACTTATTATGAATACTCATCTCAGTTTAATCCTATTCACTATACCAGTATCATGTAAGTCGGTATGGCTCATTATTTCAGTAACACATATTACAGTATGATTCTTAGTTCCTGATTTAAATTCCTGAATGTTGAACACCTGCATTTGGGCTTGAGGCTGCAGTTTATGCTTTATGCATTTTGGACCTGAGGTCGCAGTTATGTATACGTATACTTGGGCCCGAGGCCACAGTTGTGCACATATATATATATATATATATATATTGGGCCTGAGGCCGCAGTTTAATGTTCAGATAAACAGGTTGTTCATCATTCAGAAGAGGGAGTATTCACTTCCTTACTTCCTTGTTCAGTTATCAGTTTATCAGCTAGCAGTTCAGTTTCAGTTTCAGTGTTGATAGTTCTTTTGTTCAGCTATTTTACATACCAGTACAATTCAAATGTACTGACGTCCCTTTTTCCCGGGGCCTGCATCTCGCGATGCAGGTAACGATTCTGCTTGCTAGGACATCTCGTATCAGCTATTGGTGAGCCCCAGTCTTCCGGGGCCTTGTCTCTCTTTTGTTTTAGTCATTATAGTATTTCAGTTAATAAGGTATACCGGGGACCTTGTCCCGGTAAACAGTTAGCATTTGCAGTATTCTTTAGAGGCTTCATAGACTATAACCCAGTCAGTCAGATCTTAGCAGGATTTCATGTGTTAGCCTTGTCGGCTACTTTTTTATACTTGCAGACCTTTCAGTATTTTCCGCATCTATGATATTTCAGTCAGACTCTTTAGTAAATTATCATGTTTTATATTTACGTCTAGCTCATAGTTACACCACATGTTGATTCAGCCAGCCAGTTGGTTCGCTCGGTCACATGTAGTCAGGCACTGAGTGTCGTGTTACATCCAGGCCCAGGTTCAGGGCGTGACAAGTTGCACGCCGCAGCAGGCCTTATTGGTTCATTTATGGGATCGGGTTGCATGCCGCATTAGGTTTTATTGACTTATTATAGGATAGGGTTGCACGCCGTAGCAGGCCATGTTGGCTTTATATTTTTGCTTTGGCAGGATCCGCCCCTCTAGAGTCTGACATACCAGTAGTGAGTGCAAATACCGTACAATGCTGAGTGATTGTATGTGATGAGTGGGATTTGAGACAGGAAACTTGAGTGTACTTTGAGGGTGAATGTACCCGAGAATATCACCGTGAAATCATTCATTTGACATGCATACTTGGCATGTAGGCATAGAAATGCATTTTCCTCATGTTATACGGTATTGTGACATTCATGATTTGACATGTAGACATTGAGATATATATTCCTCATGCTAGACGGTATATGATAATTGATGAGTTGACTTGCATATTGACATGTAAGCATAGAGATGTACTCCCTCATGTTATCTTATAATGAAATATCTTATTTGCTATTGAAAGTTTTGGAAAATCACAATTTTCTGATATACCCTCATATTTTGGTGATTTATGTGAAAGATTTGGGTTTTATTATTATGCCTGAAAAGCATGACTACTTTTTCGTAACTATGAACGAGCTGAACATAATATATTTTGAGTTATTACTTGTACTGCTTTCATTATATTATTACGAGTTGTTCTTGGCTATTGGTGTTGGACCCTAACCATTTTCGAGCTCGTCACTGCTTTCAACCTAAGGTTAGGTTTGTTACTTATTGAGTACATGGGGTCGGTTGTACTTATACAACACTTCTGCACCTTGCGTGCAAATCTTGGAGCTGATTTCACTGCATGTGGCGAGAGGTGGCATTAAAGATGCACCTGCATTCCGGTTATAGCTGCCTTTTGTTCTTGGTAGCTTTAGAATTATAAATTTGTTCACGTATATTTCGAACAGAGTATGTATTTATTTCATACCAGCTTTGTAAAATTTTAAGTCTTAGAAGCTCATGATTTGTACTACCAATCCTTGGGATTTTTGTATAAAAGTTTAGTTATTTCATCATTTATTTTATCAGTAAATCTCATTTTGAATTGGATTATTGTTAATTGGCTTACCTAGCAGGTTGAGTTAGGTGCCATCACGACTAGTGAATTTTTGGGTCGTGATAGCATCAATGCTCACCAGTATAATGATGCGCACTTGTAGGTACTTAAGGACACTATACAGCGAGGTGGTGCTAAGAAGGTGGATATTTGGGGATGATGGTGTAATGCGACTTCGCGGTTGGGTTTGTGTTCCTAATGTTGATGACTTGAGAGAGTTGATTCTTAAGGAGGCTCACAGTTCACGGTATTCTATTCACCCAGGTGCTACGAAGATGTACCGATTTGAAACAGCATTACTGGTGGAGGAGGATGAAGAAGGACATTGTTGGAAATGTTTCAAGGTGTTTGAATTGTCAATAGGTCAAGTATGAGCATCAGAGACCAGGTAATTTTCTTTAGAGGATTGATATACTGAGTGGAAGTGGGAGCATATTACTGTGGACATTATGGTAGGTTTTCCACAGACTTTGAGGAAGTTTGATGCTATGTGGTTCATTGTTGATAGTTTGACCAAGTCAATGCATTTCATTCCGGTTACAACTTATAATACTTTAGAGAAGTTGGCTCAGATATACATCAGATAGATTGTTTGCTTTCATGGTGTGCCCATATCTTCATTTCGGATCGCGACCCGCAGTCACATCACACTTTTGGAGGGTCGTTCAGCATGATTTGGGCATACGAGTGGAGCTTAGTACTGCATTTCACCTACAGATAGATATACAATCCGAGCATACCATTCAGATCCTTGAGGATATGTTGAAGGCATGTATTATTGATTTTGGAGGCCATTGGGATCAGTTCCGGCCTTTGGCAGAGTTTTCTTACAATAACAACTAACAACCTAATATTTAGATGGCTCCATAGAAGGCCTTATGGCAGGCGATGTCGCTTTCCGGTTGGTTGGTTGGTTTTGAGCTTGGTGAGGCTAGGTTGTTGGGTATATACTTGATCCGTGATACATTGGAGAAAGTGAAGTTTATTTAGGAGAGGCTTCACACACCTCAGTCCAGGCAGAAGAGTTATGCGGACAAGAAGGTTCACGATGTGTTATTTGTGGAAGGTGAGAAGGTTCTTCTTAAAGTTTCTCCTATGAAGAGTGTGATGAGGTTTGGGAAGAAAGGCAAATTGAGCTCGAGGTTTATTTGTCTATTTGTGGTGTTGGAGAGATTCGATGAGGTTGCTTATAGACTTTTTTTGGCACAGTTATCCGATATTTCATGTTTCTATGCTATGGAAGTATCAGGAGATAAGTCGCATGTTTGGGAATTCAGCACAGTGCATTTGGATGAGAATTTTCCAGATGAAGAAGAGTCAGTGGCCATTTTGGATAGAGAGGTTCAGAAGCTCATGTCTAAGGAGATTGTATCGGTAAAGTGCTTTAGAGAGGCCAACCAAGCAAGGAGGCTACTTGGGAGATCGAGTCAGATATAAAAAGTAAATATTCGTATCTTTTCGGCAGTTCAGGTACATTTTTAAGCTCGTTCAAGGAAGAACATTTATTTAAGAGGTGGAGAATGTAACGACCCGACTAGTCGTTTTGAGTATTAGAATCCTGTTTCTCTAATTGATATTTCCCGTATATGTATTTGATGTTTTATAACCTGCAGGGATGGCTGATTTGATTTTCATGGGGTTCGGGAATGATTTGGAATACCTAGTTTCATTTGGAAGCCTTAAGTTGGAAGAGTTGACCAAGGTTTAACTTTTGTGTAAACGACCTCATATTGATGATTTGATGGTTCCTATTGGGTCGTATGATAATTTTGGACTTTTTGTATGTTCGGATTTGGTTTTGGATGTTCCTAGAGGATTTTGACCTTATTTGCCAAAAGTTGAAAATTTGAAGAACTAAAGAATTTTTAAGTTTGACCAATAATTGATATTGATGATATTAGACTCCTATTGTTGTTTTGGAACTTGGAAAAGGTTCATATTTTTTAACTTAAGAGAAATTCAACTTGTGGTTTGATCTTTGATTCGTAAATATGATGATCTCGTGTGTGTTTGGAAGCTTTGGATCGGTTCGAGTAGTGTTTACAGACTTGTTGGTATAATTGGACGGAGTCCTCGGTGGCTCAGGTGAGTTTCGGACCACCCGGAGCATGTTTGGAGTTGTAGATTTTGCTGGTGTTTGGTGATGTTTTGTGATCGCGGAGCAGGTCTCGCAATCGCAGAGTGCTATTTGGAGCTGGGGGCAGTTTTCCTTTGCGTTTGTGGAAGGGGTGCTGCATTCACGAAGGAGTTGGGAGCTAGGAGTAGGGCTGGGCATATATCGGGTATAACCGATAGCCCGAAACGATAAAAGCTTATTGGGGTATCGATATCGGGTAATCGGGTTAATGGTTCGGTAACGATTTTGTATTTTTTCACTATTGGGTTATCGGTTCCGGCCACGGGTTGCCCAATTTCTTAACGTGTTAACCGATAACCCAATAAGATTTAACAAAATTAGGATTTTACCCAATTTCTAGGTCTTCATTCTCTCTTTTTCTCCTAATTTTCCCAGCCACATTTAAGATTGAAGTTTCAATGTTCACTCTTCAGACTCTAATTCAATTTTTGAACAGTTCTTCTTCAAATTTCAATGTACAACCACATTCTTAGAATCTTAGCATAAATCCGTATTCCAAAATTACTTCTTTGTTAAGAAAAAAATTCGTTCCTTTCTTTTGAGTTTCACAGTAGAGTTCGATAATAAAAATATAGGATTTTTGATTGTTTTCGATTCTTTATTTTGTGCTCATGTTTTAGTACTATGTTTATACTTTTTAATTTTAAGGTGAAATTGCTACTACTTTGTATTATTATTAATGTATTTGGATTGTTGAAGAATTAACACTATTTCAGTTGTGTTTGGACAACTTTTGATTTACTAGTACTCTTATTGCTCTTGCTACCTTTGGACTCTGGAAAATGATTGATCTCTTGATTATAGTTTTGTAGGAACCCAAAAAAATTATATAATTTATGTTCATGTTAACTCATATTTCCGGTGAAATGGAGATGTAATGCTTGTGGAGTTGTAGTATCAATTTTTGAGATTCCACAAGTCATGAATTTGTCAAAATGAAACATTCTTCAAATATTAGTTGTGACTAGAACGCAGAATTGGGTAGTATACTATATGTGAATTCTTCTCTTTTTTGCTTAACTCGAGTGAATTGTCTTCTCTTTTTTGCTTAACTCTAGATTGAATTATCTTAGTAAACCGATAATCGAACCGATAATGATCGATAATCGATTAACCGATAACCGATAACTAATATCTTATCGTTTTGGTAATCGGTTTATCATATTTGTAAACCGATAACCGATATGCTAAACCGATAATATTCATAACTGAACCGACCCGACCGATGCCCACCCCTAGCTAGGAGAAAGGGTTTGCGTCAAATACACTTACATTCTCAAGCATATGCCGTATAAAAAAATCAAAAAATAGAATTTTGAAGTCATCACTGTCGCAAATTCATCAAAAAATACATTGTATCAGACTATATCTAAAAGAGAATTTTTCATGTCCGAAGTCAATGAGTCGTGAAGAAAGTTCGCCCAGATCTGAGAATAAACTATATTTACCATTCGAAACTCCAACCAGATTTGATTGCCCAGATCTGAGAATACACTGTATACATTGTATTTAGCATTCTAAACTCTGGCTAGATTTGAGAATGACTGTAGACACTATATCCGGCCTCTTTTTTCTGCGATCTATCAACACAAGTAAAATTCGTGCGAATCATTCCGAATTTTGTATCAGACATTATTCTTTTTGACCAATCGAGGTGGGAAAATCAAACCGAACAACAGATCTATTCTTCTAAGCTTCTTCAAGATCTCCATCACGTTCGCTTTAGTAATGAAAGTCTGTCTTGCATCGCTGTCAAGGAGACCAACGTCAGTGGAAAGTTTGTGTTCTCCATTGTGGTCCATCTGATGTCCCATTAACTTCATACAGATTCATACGTGTCGAGGATATGAATCAGTTGTTTAGAGGAAGTAAAAATGGGGAAATTGTCGGCGATAGCGCCCGGGTCATTGACGGACTTAAAGTCAACAAAGTTGGAGAGGAGTGAAATCTCTGGGAAGGGAGACGAGGGTCGTATTCAAGATAGGGTTAGAAATCCCCTTAAAGAGGGTACTTGCTAAAAACCCAAAGTGTAGCTAGGACTTATAATTATTTTAAAGTGTATTTATTTATGATGAATATAGTATATAAGTTAGTTATATTGTGTAAATTTTTCAAAATGCTACTATAAATTAAAATTTAAAAGTATAGAATTTATATTCGCTATGAGTAGAATAAATGAAAAATTCTAATGGGAAGGTTTAATTTTGCAACAGTTGTCACTGGCCGATTTTTTTCTTGGCCACCGGTTGCAAAACTAATTTATTTACTTCAGTCAAGTTTGAACCTGTTCAAACAATGAACGTCTGCCTACTGCAGGCAGGGTAAAGGCTTTGCCCTTCCCCTAATTTTCACTTCGGGTCTATAGAGCAACTAATCAAACTGATAAAGTCATTTTAAAAAAATTTCAACGGTGATAATAAAAAGACACGTGAATCAAAAAATTGAAAACATAAGGGTGTGATAGACCTCAACCAAAGGAGTGATTACATTTATGTCCCTTTTTCTGACATGCTATGATGCCCTGGGCTATTCGCGAAGATTTTCTATTCGAACCTTCGCATCTACTCTCCTCTCGAGGATGAATGAGAGCCAATTTATTTAGACGTACAGTTATGCCAACGTCCCTATTTATATTGTGTACTAAGAAGTTCAATTAAAATACTACTCTACTGAAAGAACGATGGCAAAATCTCAATTGAAGAATAACTTTTTCTACACACTCCAAAACAAGGGGGCAAAAGAGAGTACTTTATACAGTGATCACCTTATTTCCAAATCCAGGCCAAAGGCCAATAAAAACAAAAACCCAAAACTAAGACCAACCATGAAAAGAGCAAAGGCGGTGTTCATTTTGACTCCAGGATTAGGCAACTTTTATAAAGCAGTGAAAAAGTTCCCCTCTTCAAAAACCCAAAGTCACTCTACACCCAGGTTCATCTCTTTTGGATATTCTGAAGTTCCTAAAAATATTTCTCAGAAAAAGAGGAGAATAAGCATCTACGTTATGAACATAAGTCACATTCGTTTACCAATATTTTAAATCTCTACATATCACTTGGTACAACTGAGCATTATCGTCAATCTTTAGACTAAAAGAATATCACCGGAACACTATTCTCATCTACCTGGTAAGATATACATCACCTATCTTTATACCTAAGCAAACACTCAAATTTTCCAAAATATGACTGCACCTCAACCCCAAATAAGTTAGGACAGACTATCTAAACCTGATCACGTTCATTCATTTAAACTCATCTCATGCTAATACTATGAAAATATAAAGAAAAAAATCCAAAATGATATACCAATTTTTTTTTTTTTTTACCACAAATATTTTCCATAAGTTTCTTAAACGCACACGTCGCGTTTGGTACGGAGAAGAAACGAGAAGAAAACTGATGCAAACGATTACTTATGAGATTTAGAAACTTATAATCTTGACTATTAAAAGTGTTATATTTGTTTTGTGCGCAGGCGAATGTGAGAGAGAAGTTTCTTATAAAATGTGTCCCCCTTCTGGCTGACGAGTATCTTACAAAAAGCTAAAACACAAACTACTTGTTCTAAAATATTCAGAAGTTAGGTTTCTCTAATGAAATGAATTAACGCACTTCTCCTCGAAATTGAGGAACTCTAACTTTTTAAAGAAATCAATCTCGAGGTGGAGGGGTGTGTGTGTGTGTGTGTGTTTTGACAAGGTGATCAAAAGGATAAGAAAATGAGCAAACAAAACAAAGCGGCGAGTTCAATGACAAAGACCTTGCTGAAAAAAATTTACAATGGTTAACGTCCGCGCCCTACAAGAAGGAGCTTCCTGTTAGTCATATGACATATTTATATCTTAGCAAAATCAAAGGCCGAAGTCTAAGTAGAAATCTAGATTCATCCGCCTCTCAAATATGAAATTTCAACGATGTCGGAAACAGGAATACTAGTGTACAATTATCCTTTGCTTTCTGCTCAACCAATGCCATTATGTAAATGTAGGATGGAAAGGATATCTAACATAAGTGATTTATTTGTACAAGGACCTGCAAATATAGAACTCCAAAAAGATCATGATGAAACAGAAATAGTTTTTACATCTTGTGCTCACAAGTCTACTAAACTTACAGACCAGAAGCATATGTTCTTCAAGCACCAATCAACAAGCAACACGAACAACAATGGACTTAGTTGAGAGTATTTAGACACTTCTCTGCAAGTTCTCTGTTAGACTTTCCAGTACTCTTTTGCTTCACAGCTATACAAACCACTGTAATTGTATCCCGAACCAGAAAAGTGGGGAAATTGTGCAAGAAAAATAAAACTCAAAACTACTTGCCGCCTTGAGAAGAGCAACTTGAGCTACAATTTACCTACAAAACCAAGTCTTAAGAGAAAAACCACATCTTGATGAAGATTGTCAGGCCCATTTGCAGGACAAAAGCAGCAACCAATACAATCGTGAGATCATTTGACTGTATATACATTTTGAGATTTGCAGCAACGAAGCTAGCTGAAGCAGCACCAGCCAGTAGTGTGATTGTCCACCTAAGAAACTCGATCGGGATTACCAACAGAAACTGAGACACAGAACAAAAGTATCTTGTCAACAAAGTTACCAGAAAGACGAACGAAACCAATCAAGTTTCCGAAGAGTAGAAGTGATCTTCAATGGATGATCAAAAGATTACATCAAACTGCAATATGCAAACCATACGGTGTCAATTCAGTCCATGCATTGTCAAGTTTATGGGCTGCACACTCAGGTGCCTCACATGTGACAGATCCGTAACTTCTACATTATTGTTTGATGGAGTAACTTATGCTACTATGAACATGCTTTAGCTCTCGTAGATCTTGCTTTAAACACATAGCTAGACTTAAAGAAACCCATAAGCTTCTCAACCATAGAGGTACCAAGAGAAATCCATTACTATTACATCAGACACTCAGGTACTGATGGCATGCGCCAATAATCTAGACAAAAGACAGAGCAAAATTAGAAGTACTTACGGAGCTCAAAGTCAAAACAAAGAGGGAATATCCCCACAAGCACCAGAAGCGTATGAGGCTAGCACTAGAACCCAAGTACTGAAGCAAGAAATAGAACCCCATTGGCACAAGCAGTGCATAACCGTAAACTGAGCTTGCCGCGACGTTCACATAGTTGACATCAAATGACCAAGAACTGCTGCTATCACTTCTTTTATGCATCAGGTAAGTAGCACAATTTCCCAGGGAAGAAATGACAAATATCAAAGTAGCAGACACCCAGACAAGCCCATAACTGAAGGGGATACACAAAAACGAGGGAGAAGATTAATATCAGAGAAACAGATGAAAGACTGGAGAAGTTATAAAGAGCACCAAATCCACCAACGTTATCATATCAGACGGATTAGAAACAGATTATACGATGTTACAACTGCTTATGCACAACATATTATCAGACTGGTTGGCTGATAACTTGAGTCGTTCTATATTGACTCAATACCATTTCAGCTTGATCCTTCACATTATTACATTGTGGATCTCCAGCACATTACAGCAACTAACATACTCTAATACTCGGAGCTACAAATTTCTAAATCAGAAGAGGGAGGTACAAAGAAATTTACAATTGAAAAAAAAACTAATAATCGGATAGTAGACACCTGGATAGACATGAAAAATAGAGCACAGAAATGATTCAATAGAAACATTTAAGACAGAAAAATACAAAATTCGATACTCCAACTCACAGCACCACACCTTGTATATATATGTAATGCATATATGAAAACATAACAAAAAAAGAAAAATAAGTAAAACTTCCAGCAATTGGAATCCCAGTAAATAGAAGCTTTCATCATAAATAGAAAACCAAGAAGGTTATTGTTACTTATTCCCAAATAAGAGTAATCAAACTATATCTAACTTCTCATGAACTCACTTTCTTGAAATAAAAGGCACTTAACAAATATGCAGTGCAGGGGAAATAATAATATATATTAACACAGTAGTAGAACGATTATAAACTTCCCTTCAAGATTGGAACCACAGTTCATGTAGAAAAGTAGAACTCCACCTGTTTCATTTTCTACAATATTACAATTAACAAGTACCAGGTAACTCTATCCACCAAGGCTTGGATAGATGGGAAGAAATCACCTAGTATTTTTTGTCTCCGCTGGGATTTGAACCTGAGACCTCATAGTTCTCACCCACTTCATTGACCACTGAGCCACACCCTTGGGTGCAATAATAATAATATATTAACACAGTAGTAGAACTGTTAACGGAAACGTAAAAGAAAGAACACAAGATTTAACGTGGTTCGGATCAAAATAATCCTACGTCCACCAGAGAACAGTTGCCTTTTTAATATTAACAAAGCAAGGGGAGAGTTCCCAATTACACTTAAGAGAATTTCTCTCTTAACTCTCTACTCACTACAATGTGTTGTATTATTTTTGGGATGGTTTCTACAAATGAAGGAGTGCATCTATCTATAGAGGTAAAGACCTCCTCTTGATGTCATGGGTGACATCAAAGGAGGAAGCTTCCTCCTAGCATCTACACCAACTCTTTCCACCAACTCTTCCAATTGGCATGTCATTGTTGACTAAACATAAACCAACACCTTCAATCTCCACCTTAGTTTGCGTTTCGAGGGTGCGTGTGAACAACTCTGGCCAAAACTTCTAAGCTTACTAGGCAACCCCGTTGTAAGAAACAAGAAGAATCAAACCATTGTTGAACATACCACCTCCACCTAACAACTGTTCTCTTCGGAGTTGCATCAGTTGATGCACACCCCCGCCAAGTCCTTGCAGTGTGCAAACTTAGCGAGTGGGACTATCTTGGTCAACATATCTGCAGCATTATCGTCTGTGATAACCTTCACGACCTTGATAGTTCCCTCTTCAACAGCATCTCGAATAAAATGAAATCTGACATCAATGTGTTTAGTGCGCTCATGAAATCTCTGATTTTTCATTAGATGAATAGCACTCTGACTATCACATCTAAGAGTTGATTCCAGCTGAACCAAACTCAATTCCGCTACTAAACCTTTCAACCAGATAGCTTCCTTCACCGCCTCCGCTGCTGTCATGTATTCTGCTTCTGTCGTAGACAAAGCAGCAATCGACTGCAGAGTCGACTTCCAACTAACGGCACTGCCAACGAGGGTAAAGATGTATCCAGTTGTGGACCTTCTTCTGTCAAGATCTCCTGCATAGTCAGAATCTACATAACCGAGAATTGAAATACCTCCACCACTTTTTCGAAAGGTCAGACCAACACCAGAAGCTCCTTTGAGATATCTCAATATCCACTTGACAGCTTCCCAATGCCTCTTTCCTGGGCTGGACATGTATCTACTTACCACACTTATAGATTGAGCAATATCTAGACGTGTGCATACCATAACATACATAATGCTACCAACTGCACTGGCATAAGGAATCTTTGACATATGCTCCACCTCATCCTCGGACTGAGGCATTTGTAACTCTGAAAGTTTAAAATGAGGAGCTAATAGTGTACTTACAGGCTTGCACGTATGCATATTGAATCTCTTGAGAACCCTTTCAATATACCTCTTCTGAGAAAGATGTACAACACCGTCTTCTCTTGAAATCTCCATACCAAGGATTTTCTTGGCAGCTCCTAAATCCTTCATGTCAAATTCCTTACTCAACAGTTTCTTCAAAGCATTTATCTATGTAATGTTGTTAGCAGCAATAAGCATATCATCAACATACAACAGTAAATAAATCATTGAGTTACCAAACATCTTCTTGTGATACACACAGCTATCAAATGCACTCCTTGAGAATTCATGTGTAGTCATGAATGCATCAAACCTCTTGTACCACTGTCTAGGGGATTGCTTCAAACCATACAAAGACTTCTTTAGTTGGCATACGTGATCTTCTTTTCCCTCAGCTAGGAAACCTTCAGGTTGATCCATATAGATTGTCTCTTCTAGATCACCGTGTAAGAAAGCAGTTTTGACATCAAGCTGTTGAAGCTCCAAGTCAAATTGTGCAACCAATGCTAGTAGCACGCGAATTGAGCTATGCTTCACGACCGGAGAGAAAATCTCATTGTAGTCAATTCCCTCCTTTTGGCTGAAACCTTTTGCAACCAATCTCGCCTTGAACCTAGCATCTTCCACTTCAGGAATTCCCTCTTTCTTTCAGTAGACCCACTTGCATCCAACTGTCCTCTTCCCCTTTTTGTCTTTTCACTAAGACCCATGTCTGATTCTTGTGAAGAGACTCCATCTCTTCAGTCATGGCTAACCGCCATTGTGCGGCATCCTTGCAAGAAGTTGCTTCAATATACGAGGAGGGCTCCAGATCTTTAATCTCTTCTTGTGCAGCTACGAACGCATATGCAATCAAGTTTGCTTGATCTATAAGGCGTTCCGGTTCTCGTGTCTGCCTCTTCTCCCTCCCCTTTGCAATTGTGTATGGTTCATTGACAGCAAGTTCTTCAAGGTCTACATCTTCTGACTCATCTTTAACCTGAGTCTCTTGATCCTTTTCCTTGGCAAGCTCCACCGGAAGCTCCACCTGCTCGTCGTTCTTGTTTCCTGAAAACTCCACGGAAACTTTACGGGGATCAAGTATAGAGGATTCATCAAAGGTGACATCTCTACTAACTATAAATTTGAGTAAAGACAAACACCAAAGTTTGTACCCTTTTACTCCATCCACATACCCTACGAATATGGCCTTCTTAGCCCTTGGTTCAAGCTTTCCTTCATTAACGTGATAATAAGTTGGACACCCAAATACTCGTAAGTATGAATAGTTAGAGGGTTCACCTGACCATACCTCATTCGGAGTCTTAAAGTCAATTGCCGATGCTGGAGATCGATTGACAATATGAGCAGCAGTGTGAATTGCTTCAGCCCAAAATACTTTGGACATTTTGGCTTGTAGGAGCATACAACGAGCCTTTACAAGAAGAGTTCTGTTCATTCTCTCGGCAACTCCATTCTGCTGTGGGGTATGCCTGACAGTCCTATGCCTTGAGATCCCATGAACCTTGCAGAATTCATTAAACTCTTCATTGCAAAACTCCAAGTCATTGTCTGTGCGAAGATACTTGATTTTCCGCTCCATTTGATTTTCAACCAAAATCTTCCACTCTTTAAATGCTTCAAAAGCATCACTTTTTGCCTTCAAAAAATGCACCCAAACCTTTCGTGAGAAATCATCAATAAAAGTGAGAAGATACCTCTTTTTGCTCTTCGATGGAAGTTTAGAGGGACCCCATAAATCTGAATGGATGTAGTCTAGCACTCCTCTTGTCTTGTGTTTGCCAGTGCTGAAGCTGACCTTCTTCTGCTTCCCTAGAACGCAGTGCTCACAGAAGTCAAGCGTGCTGATCTTCTCGCCTTCCAAAAGTTTACGATTGCTCAACATCTCCAGTCCACGTGTGCTCATATGACCCAGTCTCATGTGCCATAGTCTTGCCTTGTCATCATTAGATAACTGCACTGTAGATGCATTTGCAGAGCCAACAATGGTGCTTCCGGCCAATGTGTAAAGGCCGTTCTCCAGCTTGCCTTTCAGCATGACTAAAGAACCTTTAGTCACCTTTATAGTTCCTGCTTCGCTCATGTACCTGTAGCCTTGTTCATCCAGAGTACTCAGGGAGATCAAATTCTTCTTCAGATCAGGAACATGATGGACTTGTGTAATAGTCCTCACGACTCCATCATGGCAGCGAACCCGAACTGAGCCAATGCCAACTATTGCACAAGTTGCATTATTGCCCATTACTACGGTTCCTCCACTTTTCTCATAGCTGCTAAACCAGTCTTTTCGGAACGTCATATGCAGAGTGCAAGCAGAGTCTAACACCCATTTGTTTCCATAACTACTATTATTATTACACGTTGTTAGTACATAATCACTATCAAAATCATGTACCTGTTCAACTGTGGATGCACTCGCCTTTTCCTTGGACTTTGACATTGGGCAGTCTCGTTCAAAGTGCCCCTTCTTGCCACAACCCCAACACTCTGTATTCTTCTTGTTCACACGAGACTTTGATCTGTGCTTTGATTTGCTCTTTCCCTGTTGGCTAGTCCGGCCTCTCACAAAGAGCCCACTTGCCTGGTTATCTCTATCTCCTTCAATGTGCCTCCGCACATCACTAGAGTTAAGTGCCTGCCGCACTTGCTCAAGCTAGATAGGCTCCTTGCTATACATCATTGAATTCTCAATATCACGATATCCTGGAGTCAATGAAAATAGCAAAGCACATGCAAGCGTCTCCTCCTCCTTTTTAATTCCTGCAATCTGTAAGTCCATGACAAGTTTATTGAACGCATCTAAATGATCTTGTAACGAAGTACCTGACCCCATATTAAATGTGTGAAGACGCCGTTGTAACAACATCCTTGTTGTTCACTGATCGGTCTTGGTATAGCCCTTCTAGCTTTTCCCATAACTGTTTGGCCGTCTCTTCGGTACCCGTACTCACTTCACAAAGCACGTTAGGTGCAAGGGATAGTTGGATTGCACTCAATGCATCCCCTTCAATCTTCTCCTTGTCGGGAGTTGATATATCCTTAGGATACTTTCCGTCAATAGCATGGATTGAACCTTCCCTCTGCAGTAACGCCATCATCTGGATCTTCCAGATATTGAAGTTGTTGCGTCCACTGAATCTATCAATTTCAAACTTCATGGAACTCATCTTTGCTTGTTCTTCCTCCTTGGATCGTTAAAGAATCATGTTGCTCTGATACCAATTGTTAGCGGAAACGTAAAAGAAAGAACACAAGATTTAACGTGGTTCGGATCAAAATAATCCAACGTCCACCAGAGAACAGTTGCCTTTTTAATATTAACAAAGGAAAGGGAGAGTTCCCAATTACACTTAAGAGAATTTCTCTCTTAACTCTCTACTCAATACAATGTGTTGTATTATTTTTGGGATGGTTTCTACAAATGAAGGAGAGCATCTATTTATAGAGGTAAAGACCTCCTCTTGATGTCATTGGTGACATCAAACTACCTCCTCTTGATGTCATGGGTGACATCAAAGGAGGAAGCTTCCTCCTAGCATCCACATCAACTCTTTCCACCAACTCCTCCAATTGGCATGCCATTGTTGACTAAACATAAACCAACACCTTCAAGAACGAATATAAAATTCCCTTCAAGATCGGAACCACAATTCATGTAGAAAAGTAGAACTCCACCTGTTTCATTTTCTACAACATTACAATTTTGGAGAGTCGAACAGTTGTAAATATTACTAGCATTTTATAAGACACTTCTCAAATAATTTTAATTGTGAATATCGTGATTTATAGTACTTCTAAGTAGTTTTTGACTAATTAAACTTATTTTTAAAAGTCAAAAAGTTCAATCTCTAAATTGAAATATAAAATTAGATGGTTTATCCCTCGTACTCTAAATGTAGTCATTCTTTTGGGATCCGAGGGATATCATTTTTGAAATCTTGTTACCAAGCTCAGTTTCTTTTTACCATAACCAAAAAAAAACTAGCAAGCTTTGAACAATAGCCAAGAAAGGCAGGAACTCTCTCACCACTCTTTCTCTCAGCCACTGAAACTCAGTTTTGAGAGTTTTGTCTCTAATAGAATTCGTTAATGCTGCAGTAACCTCTTCTCCAGTGAATGGCACTGAAGCCATTCTATCTCTTATACAGAACATCTTTATATTGCCATCTTCCCAGGCAGGTTTCCACTTATCCACTTTTCTTTATATCAAAGGAGCTTCTCATAGAAATTCAAAACGTGTTTTTATATTCTGTTGGTTCTTTGAGCCATCTCCTTTGTTATTTCCTGCTTCTCAAATATTATTATTTCCTTTGAGCGTTTGCCAATATACGTAAATATTTTGTGTTTCTCGTCAACCCTGCTTGATCAGTAAACACCTTAACTTTTGCCTCCACGACTTCTCCTCTACCCTTGCAACCTCCCGTCAAACTGCTTAAGTATTTCATTTCTTCCGCACATCATTTTTGCATCCAACATTGATGACTGACTCTGGTGGTCTAGTGCCGACTCAGTTAGCAGATTCTTCCTCCTGCCTTCCAATCTGCCACAAACATTAATGTTCCATTTCTTGATATCTTCCCGCAGCATCTTCAACTTTTTAGCAAGAAGCAAATCAGGTCTCCTAATATCATATTATTTCCATCATTCGTCGACCAATTCTGCAAAACCAGTAGCATGTAGCCACATGTTTTTGAATTTGAAGTGAGATTTTGACTTACTCCGATCACCACATTCCAGTAGAATTGGGAAGCGATCCGAAGAAGCTCTTGGAAGTACTCTACGTTTTATCTTTTTAAAAGCATCATCCAATTCGCTGGAAATTAGAACTCTACCTATCCTTGACGGAACAGAATCATTATCTCCTCTAAACCATGTACATTAACTTCTCTGAAGTGGCAAATCCATCCCTTCAAGATCTTCAATAATTTTTGAAAATGCTTTCATGGCCGTAGTGACTATCTTTCTTTCTTTCAAAAAGCGCACAACATTAATATCCAAACTATAAGCCTAGGCCAATTTCCTAAACCCCTAATAGTTGTCAATTCCCACCATAATCCTTTCCTCCTATTACTATTACATGGACAATATACTCCGTGATAGCCCTTCTAAATTCAGAGTTCATATCCTCAAAGAAAATTGTAACAAGTGGCTTCCAAAAATTTTCCTTAGAGACCCATAATCATTGGTCTCGCATCACTAGAATCCCTCCGCTTTCGACCTCCACCAATCTGCCCACCTACTCCCAAATTGTCTAATTAAAGTGGAAGAGGATTTATTTACCTTTGTTTCTTGAAAACAATAGATATCTGTCGCCTATTTTTTGACAAGTATCTTCACCAAGTTTAAATTATCCTTGTGGTTTAGCCCTCTAACATTTCAGATCAAAATCTTCAATTTCATTTTCTTTCATCTAGGTTCTTCCTCCTCTATGCTCTGTCATTTTTGTTACTTTCCCCATAATTTATGCCAAACTCTATAAGTTCCAAATTTTCATCTTTCTGACCCATGTTGTATTGACTTAGTGCTTGCTTCTCGAATTTGATTCTTTCTTGTAATCATGCTTTTCTCAATTCTGAAAATGAGATCTTGAGTTTCATCCTCAAACTCATTAATATGAACACTCAGCTACTTACATAATTTCAACATGTTCATTTTAACCAACTTCGCTGGAGATTGCTTGTTGGCCCTCCCGTGACTTTCTCCTTCAATCCAAGGCAGCATTAGAATGTCTAAGGGTTGGTCCACCCTAGACTACGACGATAAATCTTCGTAGACCAACGGAATTGGAGCCTCGACCGACATGCCTACCTCTGTATTTGTCATTGGTAGGACCATCAGCAACATGAGGTTTCTTACAGATTTAGCTTCTTAAATTTACTAAAGCAACATCTTCACCTTCACCCTCCTAACACTTTCATTTGCATTCTGCATGTCGGGATTAGAGGGGAACTTTTGAGGCCTTTTGGTGCATTTGCCTCGAAGCTCCGACTTCAACCAAAAGTCGGACTTCTAAAGCTTCGCTTTTTGAAGTATAATATCCTGTCTGAAATAGACAAGGGTGAATGGTGCTTTGGTGCGTATTTTATTTTGTTTGTCTTTAGTCCCTTATTATTTTGGCCTATGTTCTTTTGGGTTTAAAAGACATCTCCCGACTTTGTTTATTCTGCCTCATAGCCTCATCAATTTAAAATTCAAATTCTTCCCCTTTCTTGAAAGCGGGTGTGAGTGCGGTGTCATTTTTAGAACTTTCCACCTCAGGACTTTTGCATGCTTTGTTTCTAAACAAATCCAATGCTTGCAGCAACTCCATATGACAAATTCTAGCTACCGAATACATGTTTTTTGCTTATTCTTTCTACCCACGTCACAGCTTCCACCAAAAACAGCACCGTGAAGATCAAACTAAACCTGTTAATCGGGGCGGGCTGACCCATTTTCAACCCGCTTTGGCCCGGGTCAGCCGGTTCAGCCTGTTACTGTAGCTTATAGGTGCGGGCCGGGTCGGGTTGGGGGGCAGGTTTTAGACGAACACATTTTGGATACCGGTGCACCGGAACCCGCTAAGCCCGCTAACCCGTTAACGGGCTGCAGCCCGTTTCAGCCCGGTATCCGTTACAATTTTTTTAAAATTTTTTTGGACCGTTGCCAACGGTCAAATTCAGAAGTGAACATTGGGGAACGGCAGATTTTGTACAAATGGCCATTTCGGCCTCCCCCATTAAAAAAACAGCCCTCCCACCCCTAATAATTAAAAATTTACAATTTTAACCTTTTAAAACCTATAAATAGAGCCCCTTCTTCATTTTTTCTCACAATTCACTCTCTTACTACTCTAATTCTCTCTCAATTCTCTCTTGATATTATTGATTATTGTTCTTAAATTCTCAATTACTTATTATTTCAAGTTTCATCAAATATTTAGTTTAGCCATTACAAAATTATTATTATCAAATATCAAGTATTCAAGTGAAGTATTGTATCAAGTACTATCAAGTATCAACTATCAAGTTTCGGTCTATCAATTGAAGTTTGATTTTTGATATCAAAATTAATGCGGCATCCGGAATCCTGGTACACTCGTTCCATCTCTTTCCCTTCTTTGGTGTACACTTATTTTATTATTTAGAATTATTAATTTAATTTACATAATGAATTTACTTAGAGCAACCAAAGCATGCACTGGTAGAGGTGGTAGTAAGAAAACTTCCAAAAGATCAAGAGGTGGTGTTGGTTCTTCTAGTAGCTTTAAACATATTTCTGAAAGTTCACCTGAAAATTTAAATGTAGATTATGAGCGAATGCAAGAAAATTATGGTATAGATGATGATTTAGATGATATTCAATCACCCGATAATCTTGAAACACCACCACCTAATCCTGATAATGCTAGTCAAACTCAAAATATTAGGGGTGGAAAAAGTAAGCCTCCTCTCCCTATTAAGAAGAATCGAAGATTAAGAAGTAAGTGCTGGAATTTTCTTGACATACTAGAAGATCAAAAAAAATTATGTAAAATGTAGAATTTGTAATGAACTTTATAAACATGAGTTCGGTAAGGGAGGGGAAACGGGTCAACCTCGTAGGCATATGATAGAGCTCCACCCTCTTGATTAGGGAGTAGATGAGGAAGATGGGCAACAAAAACTTAACCCGAGTACTGTGGGGTTAATGGGTAAATACGATATTAAGAAAGATCGGGAAGAATTAGCTAAAATGATTGTTTTAGGTTGTTTACTTTTTAGTTTTGTTTCTTCACCGTATCTTGTTACTTATATTCAAAGAATTTATAACCCTTTGTTTAAAGGTATTCCTAGAAGTACTTGTAGAGTTGATATCTTTAGGCTTTTTGGACAATATCAGACATATATACGTTATTTGTTCGTAAGTCTTTCTTGTAGAGTTTCTCTTCCTTCTGATATTGGTCGTGCTGTAAATGGAAATGATTATTTGCTTGTTACATGCCATTGGATAGATGATAATTTTTGTATGCAAAAACGTATTATTGCTTTTAAATATATCAAAGTCATACTGATGCATTTATAAGTAATACTATCCATGAAGTTGCTATATTTTATAATCTTGCAGAAAAAGTTTTGTGTATGTCATTTAATAATGCTTCTAACAACAATGTTGCTATTACAATATTAAAATTGCATCTACACCCACCACTTCCTGAAATATTTCATGTTAGATGTGCATATCATATTTATAACTTGATTGTCAAGAGTGGCCTTGAATTATTTAGAGATGAAATCACTTTAGTTAGGAGAGATGTTGGTGCAATTCAAGGAAATAATAGAAGTGCTAGATTAAATGCATTTAAGGAAAAATGTGTACACTATGGACTAAAACCAAGACTCATGCCTGAAGAAATAGTTACTAGGTGAAATTATACTTATTTATTCTTAAGATGTTATAAATATAGAATGCCTATAACTGAAGTTGCTAATTCTCATTGTACCGATCCTAGCCGTTTGTTAACATCTAGAACTTGGGATGTCATTGAAGATGTTGTACAATTTTTACAAAAATTTTATGTGGCTACACTTGAGTATTCAGGAGCTTATTATCCTACTATTGCAAATGGTTTAGTTAATATTGCTGAAATTTTTCTTTTACTACATAATTTGAAGAAGAAAGAAGGATATGCTTATGTTGTTGAATCTATGCTAGATAAGTTTAAAAAATATTTCTACCCAATTCCCCATATTTACCTAATTGGTGCTATTTTAAACCCTACTATCAAAATGATAAAGTGTCGCCAATTAATCAGTGTTTTATATACTTATATGGATATTGGACAGACTGAAACTCCTGATATTGACACTTGAATTTCTGATCTACACAAACATTTACAAACTTTATATAATTATTATGCTAAAATTGTTGATGCTTCTTCGGTTGTAAATGCAAATATTCCTTCAAGTAATACTTCAACATTTGGAACAACTTTGGATGATGATGATGGTGTTCAAGATTATTTGATTTGGTCTACACTAGGAGAACATCAACAAACCAGTAGCAGGAATATTGATGAACTCCAATTCTACTTGCAAAAGTCACCAGAGCCCCTCACAAAGGATTTTCTACCGCTAGGTTGGTGGAAGAGCAACTCAAATCAATTTCCTGTTCTTTCGGCCATGGCTCGAGACGTGCTAAATGTGCCGATTTCAATAGTCGCATCAGAGAGCGCATTTAGCCAAGCAAGGCAGCAGCTAGTAGATACTAGTCATTCATTGGGCAGCAACACTTTGGAAATTCTAGTGTGCTTCAGAGATTAGATAAGACCAGAACGGCGAAATCAAAGGCGTGCCGAGGTAGACGAAGCGGAGGACCAAGAAATTGGAGATATAATGGTTTATGATTCCGATTCAACCAATGCCAGAAACCAAGAACCTCATGTTGACATGGAAAAACTTACAAAAATGATGCAAAGCATGTGATGTACTATTTCTTATTTTTTATAATTGTTGTAGACTTTTAATTTACAAGTTCAAAAATAAAAAATTCAAAAAAGAACTTGCAAATTAATTTGAAGTATTAAAAATATAAAATGAAAGCCTTCGGAGTTTGTTCCTTGCATATTGCCTATTGGTCTTATTAAATAATTTTTTGTAGCCACTTACTTTCTAATTTCAATTTTAAAATTTTAAAATTCAAATTTCAAATTTAAAACTTTAATGTTTAAAATTCAAAGTTTAATTCTAAGCCTTAAAAGTTTGCAAACACTTAAGTACCAATAACATTGAATAAGAAAAACAAAAATTAAATTTTAAAAAAATTGTACAAGCCCGGCCCGCCCGAACCCGATAAGCCCGAACCCGGACGAGCCCAAAATAACCCGAAATTTTTCAACCAGCCCCCAGCCCGCTAACCAACCCGGTCCAATAATGGACGGGCTGGTTTTTTTTTTGTTCAGGACGTCCCAACCCGCCAGTTAAACACCTTTAGATCAAACGCTCAATAGAGAAATTCATTCTTGAAGGAATAACTCCTCTATAGTCAATGCAAATCCTAGCTCATTTCAAGTGTGCTGTACTTTTTGCACCATTATCAATCCTGGGACCACCACATTTTTCACCTACTACTTTGAAAATGTTATCCGACCAAAGATCTAGAGCGAGGCCTACAAGTCTAATCTACAAATATTGTGGTTCCCCATTCGCACCTTGACATGTGTTCATGGGAGACCGCCAAACCAAAATAAATCCTTGTTTATCTCCTTGATATTAACTCACGTCGGTGCCTCCCAATTGGAATCTGTCCATTTTTGTACCTCTGCCAAGAAAGGATGTTTTGTTCGACTTGTGACAAAGCAACCCTACCAAACAATTGACTGTGTTTTGTATCATTTTGGCTAAATCAGCCCACCCTTTATCCACATTAATCACTGGAATGCTGACCATAGATTTCCTATTACTACGCATTGACACAATTCTCACTTTCCTTTCATAAATGTTATAATTCTGATATATGAAGTATGCATGTCCCTGTTCCCAGCTTTTCTATCGTTTACAAATCATCCATGTAACATGTTGATGCTAACTTTAGCACCTTAGAAATCTCCATCAAGTTCTTCCTATCCACATGAATCCTGTTGGTGTATCTCTTATTTCTTTTAATGACCTTGAACTAGTCTGATATACTATCTCTCATTTCTCTTAATTCAAAAATCGTTTCTCTGGCCATGAAGATACTCGGCGATCGTCCTGATAACTAAGAAACCCAAAGTAAATGACTGTATAAAGAAACAAGAAATATGTAAGATGCAGTGAAAACTGAAAGGATAAAGGAATAAAGACATATGAAAGAGGAAATGATTAAATCTGAATAAGATCGATCAGAAAAGGTGAGAAGAAGCCAAATATGCCTGAAAGTTGGACGGAGGGGAGAAGATCAAAAGAGCAAGAAGAGGTTCATTTCTCAAGAGAGAGAAAAGCATAAGTCTCAGTCTATTAAAGGCATGATCTTCAATAGTCAAACTTAAAGTTGATTCTTATTGTTTGCAAGAAGTAAAGATTGAAGCAGAGTTGTCACAATTGGAAAGCTCTAAGAAGCGCTCTAGGTCTGTTGGGGCTTTAAGCGCAAAGCGCACTTAAAGTGGGGGCTTTAATAAGAAAAGGGACAATGAAGGGGAATGTATGCATGCATATACATATATATATATATATATATATATATATATATATATATATAAAATAAAGTAACAAGTCCATTCATAATGTTTTCCTTTACAGCTAATACACTTATTTTCTGATTATGTTTGTTTTTTAGTGTCGCTTGATTTACGACAAAATTCATGGGCAATGAGGTGCATGTCTTAATGCGTTGCCTTAGGCTGTAGCACAACTTAAGCGAGGCGAAGCACCCTGCCTGAGCTTTTCTGAGCTTCAGAGCTTTAAGTGCACCTTAAATGAGCCTTTGATAACACTGGATTGAAGAAGATAGTATGGAGTTATTCCACCGTTCTTGGCCTGATGGATGTCATTTTAGTATGTTTAAGGCTAATGGTACAAGGAACGACATGATTGTGCTATAAGACAAGAGGTACTAGTCTTTCAATGATGTAATAACTGGTAATCGCTCGGTCTCTGACTCGTTAAAGAATAATTCAAACAACTCTATTGGATTTTCACTGGACTTTATGGACCAAGCACAAGAAAGGAGAGAGTGAATTGTGATATGAAGTTGCTGTTTTAGAAGAGTTTGGTCTACTGTAGACCATAGGTGGTCAATGGAGACTTCAATGAAACAAGTTACACTGGTGAATAGGGGTGGCAAAATGGTTCAAAGAAAACAGTTAACCACCCATATTATCCATTAAAAAATGGGTTGGATAAGGAACTATTTAAAAACGGGTCAAATATGGATAAGAACCATATTATCCATTTAGAAAATGGATAACCAATGGGTCTAACTTTTACATTTGTAAAGCCTCAAATTGGGGTTCCTCAAGTTAGGGAGACTAAGAATTCTCCCAAAAGTGATCATATGTAAGAAGTCATGGATAATATGGTTATCCATATTATCCGCCGGTTAACCCGCTTTTTATCCGTATTAAATATGGGTCGGGTCGGATAATTTACCCATTTTTTCATTACTCGTTTTCAACCCGAACCATATCCGATCCGGCCCGCCCATTTGCCACTCCTACTGGTGAAAAATAGAGCCAATAATGAACAACCTTTTTGACGCATGGAATACCATTTCCAGAGGCGTTCTTCCAAGTCTAAGAAAAAAAATTCTGAATTTATTGAGGAAACGAATTTAGTTGAATGTCCATGGACCATAGTGTATCGGTAGTTTCACATGGGTTAGAGGGGCAGCTCCAAAGAAGCTTCGAGGAAAGATAGATTCCACTTCTCATCTGAGTGGGATAAGAAACTGAATCTATATCAGGCAACCGACCTAGCCTAAGGCCTCATTTGTTTGCACTTAATGGAGGTCTGGATCTTAATCATTCAGATATTTGTCACTAAGTGTGTTTGTCTTTAAGATCTGAATGTTAATCATTTAGGTCTTTAACCATTAAGTATGTTTGTTTTTTCAATTTTACAACCACTTAATGGGTCTAAATAGATATTAATGATTAAAGAGTCTTAATATCATTAAGATGTTATACATTCAAGAATTTATGTAAAAATAATATTTCAGTATTACTCCTACACTTTCACCGCTAATAACCATCACCAACCGCTATCGTTGTCCCCCACGATTATACATTACTACCACCCATTACCCACCATCTATTACCACAATCCTCAGCCACAACCACTACTGCGGCTAAGCACGAATGTAAGTTGTTACTACCACTAACTGTCATTTACAACCATCACCACCAAACACCATTACCACAACAATCACCAATCATCATGATCAACCACCACTATATATCACTCATCACTGTTATCAGTCGCTACCACCATCAACCACCACCGTTAACTACTATAGTCATCCACCATCTACTACTCTTAGTTACCAATATCAAACCAACACCACCACCAACACCCAGTCGACACCCACAACCATCACTATTAGCTAGCATCACCATCAACCACCATATAATTTTTTAAAAATATTTTATTAATATAATATTAAATTAATTAAAAAATATTTTATTAATATAATATTAAATTAATTAGTACTATTTGATTTGAATTGATACTTATTAATTTTTAAACAAAAACAAGTTTTACATATTCAGATGTAGAGAAAACAAACAGTCATAATTATTCGATATTCAGATCTTAATTCAACATATTAAATTTCTCAGATTCAAACGTTTTAATCTTAATACACATATTAATATTCAGATATGTATGCAGATACAGACGTCTTAATCTTAATAAAAACAAATGAGGTCTAAGACATCTCCAGACCACAATCCTCATTATAAGGAGTGGAAAGAAAAAGTTCATAATTCAAATTCGAGAACATACGGTTAGAAATTAATGGATTTATGGAGTTGTTGCAAAAGTGGTGTGGTTCTTTTGAAAGACATAGACCATATTATAATTTGACCCAATAAATTGAAAATATTGAAGATTAGTGGGAGAGAATGGAATATTAACACTTCTGGTAGATTGGAAAAGGAGAAATCAGATATTTGTAGATAATGCCAAATCTGGACATATATTGGAAATAGGGAGTTGACAGATAATGAAATGGTGCAAAGTGCAGAGTTAAAATGGAATTGGAGGAAACTGCCAAATGTGAGGAAATTTCATAGAAGGAAAAAGTTGACTGCTTTGGCTGAAGCAAGGAGATAAATCACAAAATTCTTCCACAAAATGACTAATCTACACAGATTTAATTGAAGCTATGGTGGTAATGATAATCTAGTGGAAGATACAAAGGGCACCAATGAAGTGATTCAGTCCTTCGTGTCTCTACATAAAGAATAAGCGAATTGGAGACCTGGCTTTCAACCTGGTAAACTCCAAAAAATTGTAGAAGAAGACTTCATTCAGTTACATAGCCTTTTGAGGAGGAGAAAATATGTGGTAATCAGCGAGTATGCAGGAGATAAGGCTCCGGAGAAAGATGTTTTTCTTTTTTTGGGATAACCGAGAAATTCCTGAGGATCAGCATACGGTTTGGAACTCCTTGGACAATGGACCCGCCCCTCTACCCTTCTCCACTTAAATATCAGGATGTCGTCCGTGACAGATTTGAACCTGTGACGTGCGTCTAACCCACACATCACACGCTGCCCTCTTACCACTAGACCATCACAAGCAGATGATTTTCAGGGCCTTTTATCAAAAGGGTTGGAGGGTCTTAGTTTATTGCTACGAAAGGACATGGAAATGAGCTGGATTAGGGGTTTCAACATTTGGGAAGGCGCGCAAATACCCAAAAATTTATGTTGATGATACATTGAATTATTTTTAAAAGAAAGATCATATAACATATTTGAGGGTAGTACTGTATGTGTTTAAAGCTCTCTCGAGTTTACAAATGGCATATGAAAAAATGTCATATTTCCCGGTTACGATGTTCAAAATATTCAAGTGTTGGCTGAACGTTAAGGTGAACTACGGGAAGCTAGCTCACCACTTAGTTGGGACTCCCACGAGATGCTAAATACAAATCAGAAGGAATATGGCAAGGGCTGGTGGAAATTATTGAGTACAAGCTTTCCAGCTGGAAGAAAAAAACAATAGCTTTCTTCTGGGTGTTAGGGGTGTCCACTAACAGTGTACTCGATGCACTACTAACATAACGACTTTATTTCAAAGCCAAAAAAGGTGGAATTGAAGCCAGACAAATTGAGAGGAGATTTTTTGTGGGATGGGACCAGGGGCTGAACTCCTTTGTAACTTGTGAAAGGGAGTTTATTACAATAAGCAAGAGAGAAGGTGGATTTGGAATCAAGAACGTACAGGTGCAAAACAAAAGTCCATAATTCAAGTGGTTATGGATATATATCCAAAAGGGTAATTCATTGTTCAAAAGTTGTAGAGGTCAAATTCAGAAGATAAAATTTTTCGTGTACTGATACAGCTTTCACATCTCATGGTTGTGGATTGTGAAAATATACCAGAAGCTAGTGGGAGGATTTCACAAGTATGCTGCATCTCAAGGTAGGTGATGGTAAGATAATTCTTTTTTGCTGTGATGCTTGGTTGGGACATACCCCTTTGAAAGCGATGTTTCCTAACCTGTTTACGGTTGCACAAAAAGAGTTGGCTGAAATTGATCAATATAGAAATCAAGGACGGGGAAGCGACATTGTGGAAAGATGAAACTATTGGGAAGTGGGAAGATTAGTGCAGCTGTTACAGTTGCTGGAATGTTTCAAGGAGTGTGAGGGGATACTGATGCATTAAATTAGGAAATTCATAACAGTGATAAGCTCTCATGAGCTCAGCCTATAAATGTTTGAATTTTCCTACTTGCCAGCTAACTATATGGCCACAGAAGATGATATGGAGGACCTGCACACCACCTAAGATAGTTTGCTTTAGCTGGTCAGTGATATATGATGCTATTACTATCTTAACTCAGAATAACCTGCAGAAAACGGGTACAAGTATGTGAAGTAGATGTCACCTGTATGAAAAGGCAGTTGAAAATACAAATCAACTTCTTTTGCACTTCCCAGTAACTCCACAATTGTGGAATATGTTTCTACGCATTTATGAAGTCAAATGGATCACGACCATGACTGTCAAAGGACGAACCCTTTGTTGGAAAAGAAGAGGAGAGGAGGAACAAAATAAAACTCTAAGAGACTATTCCCCCTTCCATTTGGGGGATCATTTAGAGAAAAAGAAACCAAAGGTGCTTCTAAGGAAAAATGGTTTCTATCCTAGACTTAAGTATAAGTGTACATGATTGTTAGCCTCATGTTACAAGCTGGAAGATGTTTATGAGATAGGAAAGAATTAGGCTCTATTAGCTCATCGCACAACCTGAAAAGTGTGGATCTTTATTTTTCATATTATAGGTTATGCAGATTTAGTGAAATAAAATTTACTTACTTATCAGATAAAAAAAAGAAGGAAAATCTATCTAGCTTGAACTAAACTATCAAACAAATACCTTCTTTTTATGGATATCTCTTTCAGTTTCTTAACAGCAAAAACTAGCTGCATGCACCGTGAGTAACCATGGCACAAATAGAAAGCATAAAAAGAGAACACAAAATGATGATACAGAATAAGCACTTTAGATTGTATTGGTTTGTCAATATCACATCAAAGAAAAGGATCCGATGAAACCAATAGATGTTCAGCATTTCTCAAACCTAGCTACATTGTCTATGTACTTCCAACTGACAAAATTTGTTGTTCTTCCTACATTCATAATTGATAATGCAGGACTTACAGATCAGGGTTGGCATCAATCTTGCTGAAGAAATCTCCACTAAGAGGATTCAAAGAACTCATCAATCTGTTCATGACAATATCTTCATCTACATTGAAATACTGTGTATAAGATGAGACACTAAATACTCCTTTCCAGGTGTTTGCTGATTGCTGCCCATTCGCCTCTGCATGAGGTAGGTGGTTACAATTCAAGATAATGTAGCTGCATTGTGTATTACTTCTAGAATGACATGAATTGGTTGGGAATAGAAGGATGTGAATATTAACAAAATTATGTTCCATGTATATCGATCAAAAAAGAAGCTCTCCAAGCTTATCTGCAGCAGTTATCAGGATAAAAGGTAGATTTACCAAGTGAAGGCCAGTGAACGCCAATTGGGAGAAAAAAACCGTAGAGAGACAATCAAATAAACAGAAGAGGAGGAAGATAAATGCAGAATGAAGGAGAAAAATCAATTGGAGATTATGCTACTACCAAATAGAGGTGCTTTAGACGCTACACTGCCCTTCCTTAAATAGTTGCCCATATATAGTTCTATCCTAAAGCATGACTACCACACATAAAATATAAGCTTGGTATTGTAGATAGAAGAGCACCATGATCAGAGACCCTTTTTCATTTGTTAGTAGATTAGAGACTATTATTGCAATGATACCATCTTCTTTGATCGCCTTCATCATAGTCCCTCAATCCTACTTAATGTGCACTTTCTTTAGCAAAGGATCATAAAATGCATCACATTCTTCAGAAAGAAATACTAATATAAACATTTCAATACTTCAACAATAACATGAACTAAAAGGAATTGAACTTCAAACTAAAGAAAGAACATGCACTCTTATCATAAAAGTTTTATATATATTTCACTGACCAACTAATATACTCATCCAAACCTACTATTATGAGATGCAAATCATATTAGTTTCTCAAATCTTTTTTTTTATCAACAACTAATTTCTCAATACTAAATATCAACCGTGCCAATATGCATGGAAAGGGGATAAATCTATAAATAACAGGCATACCACTAGTTCCTCCGAGAGTTTGATATCCGCTCCCTGTACTGGCACCACTATTTGGAGGAAATATTTGCAAATTTGCTGCAGGAGCTGCATATATATTAGATTAGCAAAAGTCGGCTCTCTGGTAGAACAGTAGAAAATATTAAGGGTCCTCTTAAGAGGAGGGATTTGACCGTATTCTTTCATATTCATAAGCTTAAATCCTTTTTAGTTGTTTGGGTATTACCTACGAAAATATGGATTTGACAAATTTAATCAACTTAAATCACATTATGTCAGCCCCTATTTTGGATCCTTTCATATGACACTCGAAAGCATTACATATGGATCTATAAGCCCAAATCTCTCCATGCAACAAATGGTGAAGTACCTTGCGGGTTAGTGGTGCTTTTTTCTTCAGTAACAACAGCCTGCACAGTGCAAGCAATCTATTCAGCTAAAACTCCAACATCTAAGCAGCTGCAATACTAACTAAACGTGGATAATGATAACATTTTACCTTTTTAAGCTGATTTGAACTAAGTCTGTATCTCATGGTTGATATTTTAATCCAGGGATTACATAAAATAAAACTAATGTTTCTACATAGTTGAACCAGTAGGAACTCAAATCCTAATCAAGGAATTTAAGGATTTGAAACGCCACTCAAAAAGGGAGTCAGATACCTCCAGTATTTAGATGTAAATTAAATCCCAACTACCGTATCTCTATAACTAGAAAATTCATGAGTTGGAATTCATTTTCGTCCAATCAGTTGTAAATGTTGAAGCTGCTTTTTAAATCATAAAGCTAAGGATTGCAAATATACCAAATAAAAATAAACTTAACGGCTAAAGCATGCATTCATCCATGTATGCCGATACGACCAAACGATATTTTGTTACAACTAAATTTAACAAATTGACTTGCTAGTTACTAAAAAAAAAAATTAGCTAGAAAAGTCCTAGTTTTGATTTTTTTTCTCCTTGGTTTTGCACTTCTCCGTAATAGCTAATAGAGCAAAAACGGATCAAATCTATAATAAGCAAGACCTAAAATCCCAATATATTAAAAAAAGCAATGCCTCCACTAGAGCAATCGATACATAAAGTAAGAGATATTAAGCGCAAAAGAGTCATAAGTGAAGAGTGCGAACCGGGACAGAGCCGATCAAATGGCTGGTAGGAAAATTGGAGTAAGACTCGTCCATTGTACGTAAAATGTGAAATGCGAGGGAGATCTTGCAGTAGATAATTTGAAATGCTAAGCTCTCAGAAACTCATTGATACCGAAATTGATAGCAGATTTAATTAATGAGTTCTCTGAGAATCGAATCGTTTTTCGAGACGAGCCCTAATGAATTGTTTAATCAGGAAGTTTTCTTATGAAAATGGAGGAAATAACCGGTACGGGTGAACTTCGATGGGAGCCAACGCGTGTCAACGAACTTATACGTATCGCGCCATGGACGTGGGTAATGGGTTGGAAAATTGAAGCTGTTTAGGACCTGGAGGCCCATCATATTCTTCGAGCTTGAATATGAGCCCAACTTAATGAATAATGCATAGCCGCTCTTAAACTAATAATCAAAAAAATATAAAATATATTTTTTATACTTAATATATAAATTTTATATATTTTGTGGCTACTAAGATATGTTTGGTGTAAAGAAAAATATTTTCTTAAAAAAGAAATGATTTTATTATTTATTTTCCCTTATTTGGTTGACGAGTGAAATAAAATTCCGAAAATATTTTATGGTGTTTGGTTAGAGAGTACAAAATATTTTTAGGAAAATAATTTTTTATGATATTCACCTCAATCCACCTTCCCCAAAATCCCTATATTTCCCATCCCCCCCCCCCCCCAAACTCTATTTTCTTCAAAACTTTAATTATTATTTTCAAAATTCATATAAATCTAAAGGAATTAATGTGCTACTTTACTTTTTCACACAAGAATAATGTTGAAATTTGAGTTTGATACCTAAAAAGAAAATATATTATTTTGTTGAAAAAGAAAGTATCTTTTCCACGACATGAAAAGAAATTACTCATTTTGTTAAACGAAAGAAAATACTTTTTCTAAATCATAAAAAGAAAGTACTCTTTCTGTTGAAATTAAAAAAAAATACTTTTTCTGCATCATGAAAAGAAAGTACTCATTTTGTTGGGAAAAAAAATACTTTTCTTATTTTAAGAAAAGAAAATACTTAGTTTGTTGAAATGAAAGAAGATACTTTTTTTACATCATGAAAAGAAAGTATCCGTTTTGTTGAAATGAAAGAAAATATTTTTACTACATCATGAAGAAGATATACTCATTTTATTGAAATTAAAAAAAATATTCTATCTACAACATGAAAAGAATATACTCTTTATAATAGTTCTATTTAGGGCGGATGGTGGGCGAGGTTGGGGTGGATCGGAGTGGGTGGGTTGTGGGGTGTGGGGGTCGGTGAGCAGGGGTGGTTTGGGGGTGGGGTGAGTTAGTGGAGATGGGGAATAGGGCGTAGAAGGTTGAAAACGAGTTTTTGGAAAATGTTTTTCCTTTTTTTGCTAGGGAAAATATTTTTCTCCAATTGGACGAAATGAGTTCATGAGAACTCTAATTGAAAAAAAATGAGTTCATGAGAAAAATATTTTTCGAAACATTAAGCCAGCCAAATAAAAAATTAAAAAATATTTTTCAAAAAATATTTTCCTTTCGTACCAAACACACCCTAAATGTAAAATAGTTTTGACCAGTCTAAAAGTGAACTTTGCCCTAGTAGGCCTCACTAATCGGACCTGTTTTGTTTGCTAATGTTGTTAGGAAATTCAGTCTGTTTTGTTTTGTTCCCTACCTTTTTAGAACACTGTATCCAGCATCAATTTCATTACAACATATATCAACTTATTGAAAACATTGTGTATTTAAAACTGTGAATTTGTATCTATAATTTATTATGATTTTAATAAATTTTTATATATAAATTTATTGTATCGAAAGTAACAACAACAATAACAACCCAGTAAAATCTCACTAGTGGGGTTTGGGGAGGGTAGTGTGTACGTAGACCTTACCCTACCCCGAAGGAGTAGAGAGGTTGTTTCCGAAAGACCCTCGGCTCAAGAAAATAAAAAGACAAAAGAAGACAATATTAGTATCACCACGGAAGTCATAGCAAAAATAGGAACTACATAAAATCTAGAAGAAAGATGCAAAGCAAAAGCGATAGCTAATAAACATGTCCTACATTTGAAAAGCGAAAATATTAAGTTCAAATGAACTCATCTCTACCATTTGCATCCACCTCTGCATGCCACCACCCTATCTTTCCCATTTTTCTTTGAAAACCCTAATTCCTTATTTCATTTCTCCTTTATTGGTAGCCATTCAAATATTGCTAGGCAAGTCGAGGTGAACTTCGTTTCTCTATGAAGATGTTGCTGACCAAACAGAATTAGTGAATTTAACAAAAAAAATGTGAGAAGTAGTAATTGATGAATGAAAACAAAATAGAGTTGAAGTGGAGCCTCGAAGGTGAAGATCCTAACAAATTCTTCAATCCTATTAATTACTTTTTTCAAATCAAAATAGAACTTGATCTAAAAAATGTACCTATTTTAAAGAATTAATTACTAAAATAATATACTCCATCCATATCAGTTTAAGTGAAACTATTTCCTCTTCGGTCCGTTCCAAAAAGAATGAACCATTTTTAAATTTGGAAATAATTTAGCTTAAACTTTCTATTCTACCCTTAATGAGAAACTTTTATAACCACGCAAATATTCTGGAATCCTTTTTGACTTGTTTAAGACCACAAATTTCAAAAGTCTTACTCCCTCTGTTCTAGGTTATGTGCACTTATTTTCTTATTGGTTCATTCCAAAAAGAATGACCCCTTTCTAAATTTGGTAACAATTTAGCTTAAACTTACAATTTTACCCTTAATGAGAAGCTTTATAACCACACAAATACTCTAGGTCCCTTTTTGACTTGTTTAGGACCATAAATTCCAAAAAAATCTTCTTTTTTTTTAACTTTGTGTCTAGTTAAACATGTTCACATAAATTAGAACAGAGGAAATAATTTTTTCTTAAACTCTGTGTCTGTTTGACTCAAAAGATATTAAAACTTTTTTGAACAAATCAATCAAGGATGAAGGGATAAATCCTAGTTAAAGATAATTAACTCTAGATCCGAGATGAATGACATGAATAGAAAAAACATAGCCGAGTATAAATATTGGTCGTGATTATGACCGGATTTAATGGCATAAAGAAAGATGCATTAAGTAACATTAAATGGCAATAAAATATAAATAAAAGAAAAGATTCACCAAATCTTGAGTGGAGTGGATCTTCTTTCATTTGATAAAGACGAATGATAACAGATACAAGAACCTTAAGACCATTTTTAGATGAAGGTCTGGGATCACAGATCCTCTAATCTCTTTAAAGAGGTATGTTTACATATTTTTTAGAGAGAGGGAGAAGGAAACAGAGCCCCCTTTTGGAAGTCCTCTCTTCCTATTTATAAGGGGTATCCATAGAAAATCCTAAAAAGGTACAATTAGAGGAAATATTCAGTAGAATATTCCCTTTGAGGATTCCAAAGCAAACTAGCTATTTCATCACTGTCCGACCTCGACCTTATTGATGACTGTCCGACCTCAGCTATTGGTGACTGTCCGACCTCGGCTATTGATGACTGTCCGACCTCGGTCTGTCCGACCATGACCTTATATCTCTGCGTGCCGAATTTCTCTAATCTAATTTTGACCTATACAGTTAGTCCCTCCGCTTATTGTCGTCTCGTGGTCGATCTCGATGAGCGGACTTCATTAATCATAGTTTGAGAAATTCAGATGGGGAGGTTGACTAGTGTGGATCGCGGCTGAGGGTGCCGATCTTTAGGTCAAAGTGGTATCCCCGCGGGTTGAACTTTAGCAGAGTTCGATCAGGGTCAGTGACTCGAGTGATAAGTCGATCGAGAAGACTGTAGAGTTGGGGAAGGCCGTCGAGGCAGGGATTGCGGCATCGGAGGAGGTCATTCGCATCCTCGAATCTGGACGGGCGAGTAGGCCAAATGTGAATTCGGGCAAGGTCGCCGAATGTGAATTCGGGCAAGGTCGCCGAATGTGAATTCGGTCGAGGCCGAGTGTTGATTCGGTCGAGGCCGAAGGTTGATTCAGACTTGGCCGAAGGTTGATTCGGACGAGGCCGAAGGTTGATTCGGACGAGGCCGAAGGTTGATACGGACGAGGCCGAAGGTTGATTCGAACGAGGTCGAGTGTTGATTCGGTCGAGGCCGAGTGTTGATTCGGTCGAGGCCGAAGGTTGATTCGGTCGAGGTCGAAGGTTGATTCGGACGAGGCCGAATTCTTCTTTTTGGCAATGGCCCTTGGCCGTAGTGGTATTATTTCGACCTTGTCGAAATGTTAACCCGTAGTTGTTCGATCAAGGTCGAACTCTTCTTCTTAGGCGAAGGCCCTTGGCCTTAAAGGGTGTTACTTCGAACTTATCGAAATTTTAACCCATCGTTGTTCGATCAAGGTCGAACTCTTCTTCTTTTGCGAAGGCCCTTGGCCTTAAAGGGTGCTATTTTGAACTTGTCGAAATTTTAACCCGTCATCGTTCGATCAAGGTCGAACTCTTCTTCTTTGGCGAAGGCCCTTGTCCTTAAAGGGCGTTATTTCGAACTTGTCGAAATGTTAACATGTCATCCTTCGATCGAGGTCGAACTCTTCTTCTTTGGTGAAGGCCCTTGGCCTTAAAGGGTGTTATTTCGACTTATCAAAAAGTTAACCCGTCGTCGTTCGATCGAGGTCGAACTCTTCCGTTTGGCGAAGGCCCTTGGCCTTAAAGGGTGTTATTTCGAACTTCTCAAAATGTTAACCCATCGTCGTTCGATCAAGGTCGAACTCTTCTTCTTTGGCGAAGGCCCTTGGCCTTAAAGGGTGTTATTTCGGATGTATCAAAATGTTAACCCGCTGTCGTTGGATCAATTTCGAAATCTTCCTTTTGGCGAAGGCCCTTGGCATAAAGGGTGTTATTTCGACTTATCGAAATGTTAACTCATCGTCGTTCGATCGAGGTCGAACTCTTCTTTCTTGGCGAAGGCCCTTGGCCTTAAAGGGTGTTACTTCGAACTTATCAAAATTTTAACCCGTCGTCGTTCGATCAAGGTCGAACTCTTCTTCTTTGGGAAGGCCCTTGGCATTAAAGGGTGTTATTTTGAACTTGTCGAAATTTTAACCCGTCGTCGTTCGATCAAGGTCGAACTCTTCTTCTTTGGCGAAGGCCCTTGGCCTTAAAGGGTATTATTTCGAACTTGTCGAAATGTTAACCCGTCGTCGTTCGACCAAGGTTGAACTCTTCTTCTTTAGCGAAGGCCCTTGGCCTTAAAGGGTGTTATTTCGAACTTGTCGAAATGTTAACTCGTCGTCGTTCGATCGAGGTCGAACTCTTCTTCTTTGGCGAAGTCCCTTGGCCTTAAAGGGTGTTATTTCGACTTATCGAAAATTTAACCCGTCGTCGTTCGATAGAGGTCGAGCTCTTCCATTTGGCGAAGGCCCGTGGCCTTAAAGGGTGTTATTTCGAACTTATCAAAATGTTAACCCATCGTCGTTCGATCGAGGTCGAACTCTTCTTTTTTGGCGAAAGCCCTTGGACTTAAAGGGTGTTATTTCGAACTTATCAAAATTTTAACCCGCCGTCGTTCGATCAAGGTCGAACTCTTCTTCTTTGACGAAGGCCCTTGGCCTTAAAGGGTGTTATTTCGAACTTGTCGAAATTTTAACCCGTCGTCGTTCAATCAAGGTCGAACTCTTCATCTTTGGCGAAGGCCCTTGGCCATAAAGGTTGTTATTTCGAACTTGTTGAAATGTTAACCCGTCGTAGTTCGATCAAGGTCGAAATCTTTCTTTTGGCGAAGGACCTTGGCCTTAAAGGGTGTTATTTCGACTTATCAAAATGTTAACTCGTCGTCGTTCGATCGAGGTCGAACTCTTCTTTTTTGGCGAAGGCCCTTGGCCTTAAAGGGTGTTACTTCGAACTTATCAAAATTTTAACCCGTCATCGTTCAATCAAGGTCGAACTCTTCTTCTTTGGCGAAGGCCTTTGGCCTTAAAAGGTGTTATTTCGAACTTGTCGAAATTTTAAACCGTCGTCGTTCGATCAAGGTCGAACTCTTCTTCTTTGGCGAAGACCCTTGGTCTTAAAGGGTGTTATTTTAAACTTGCTGAAATCTTAACCCGTCGTCTTTCGATCAAGGTCGAACTCTTCTTCTTTGGCGAAGGCCCTTGGCCTTAAAGGGTGTTATTTTGAACTTGCCGAAATGTTAACCCGTCGTCGTTCGATCAAGGTCGAACTCTTCTTCTTTGGCGAAGGCCCTTGGCCTTAAAGGGTGTTATTTCGACTTATCGAAAAGTTAACCCATCGTCGTTCGATCGAGGTCGAACTCTTCCGTTTGGCGAAGGCCCTTGGCTTTAAAGGGTGTTATTTCGAACTTAACGAAATGTTAACCTGTTGTCGTTCGATCGAGCTCGAACTCTTCTTTTTTGGCGAAGCCCTTCGCCTTAAAGGGTGTTACTACGAACTTATCGAAATTTTAACTCGTCGTCGTTCGATCAAGGTCGACCTCTTCTTCTTTGGCGAAGGCCCTTGGCCTTAAAGGGTGTTATTTCGAACTTGTCGATATGTTAACCCATCGTCGTTCGATCAAGGTCGAACTCTTCTTCTTTGGCGAAGGCCCTTGGCCTTAAAGGGTGTTATTTCGATCTTGTCGAAATGTTAACCCGTCGTCATTCGATCGAGGTCGAACTATTCTTCTTTGGCGAAGGCCCTTGACCTTAAAGGGTGTTATTTCGACTTATCGAAAAGTTAACATGTCGTCGTTCGATCGAGGTCGAACTCTTCTTTTTTGGCGAAGGCCCTTGGCCTTAAAGGGTGTTACTTTGAACTTATCGAAATTTTATCTCGACGTCGTTCGATCAAGGTAGAACTCTTCTTCATTGGCGAAGGCCCTTGGCCTTAAAGGGTGTTATTTAAAACTTGTCGAAATTTTAACCTGTCGTCATTCGATCAAGGTCGAACTCTTCTTCTTTGGCGAAGGCACTTGGCCTTAAAGGGTGTTATTTCGAACTTGTCGATATGTTAACCCCTTGTCGTTCGATCAAGATCGAACTCTTATTCTTTGGAGAAGGCCCTTAGCCTTAAAGGGTGTTATTGTGGACGTATCGAAATGTTAACCCGTTGTCGTTCGATCAATGTCGAAATCTTCCTTTTGGCGAAGGCCCTTGGCCTTAAAGGGTGTTATTTCGACTTATCAAAATGTTAACTAGTCGTCGTTCGATCCAGGTCGAACTCTTCCTTTTGGCAAAAGCCCTTGGCCTTAAAGAGTGTTATTTCGACTTATCGAAATGTTAACCCATCGTCGTTTGATCGATTTCGAAATCTTCCTTTTGGCGAAGGCCCTTGGCCTTAAAGGGTGTTATTTCGACTTATCGAAATGTTAACCCGTCGTCGTTCGATCGAGGTCGAACTCTTCTTTTTTGGCAAAGACCCTTGGATTTAAAGGGTGTTACTTCAAACTTATCGAAATTTTAACCCGTCGTCGTTATCAAAGTCGAACTCTTCTTCTTTGGCGAAGGCACTTGGCCTTAAAGGGTGTTATTTCGAACTTGTCGAAATTTTATCCCGTCGTTGTTCGATAAAGGGCGAACTCTTCTTCTTTGGCGAAGTCCCTTGGCCTTAAAGGGTGTTATTTCGAAGTTGTCGAAATGTTAACCCGTCGTCGCTCGATCAAGGTCGAACTATTCTTCTTTAGCGAAGGCCCTGGGCCTTAAAAGGTGTTATTTCGAACTTGTCGAAATTTTAAACCGTCGTCGTTCGATCAAGGTCGAACTTTTCTTCTTTGGCGAAGGCCCTTGGTCTTAAAGGGTGTTATTTTAAACTTGCTAAAATCTTAACCCGTCGTCGTTCGATCAAGGTCGAACTCTTCTTCTTTGGCGAAGGCCCTTGGCCTTAAAGGGTGTTATTTTGAACTTGCCGAAATGTTAACCCGTCGTCATTCGATCGAGGTCGAACTATTCTTCTTTGGCGAAGGCCCTTGACCTTAAAGGGTGTTATTTCGACTTATCGAAAAGTTAACATGTCGTCGTTCGATTGAGGTCGAACTCTTCATTTTTGGCGAAGGCCCTTGGCCTTAAAGGGTGTTACTTTGAACTTATCGAAATTTTATCTCGACGTCGTTCGATCAAGGTAGAACTCTTCTTCATTGGCGAAGGCCCTTGGCCTTAAAGGGTGTTATTTAAAACTTGTCGAAATTTTAACCCGTCGTCATTCGATCAAGGTCGAACTCTTCTTCTTTGGCGAAGGCACTTGGCCTTAAAGGGTGTTATTTCGAACTTGTCGATATGTTAACCCCTTGTCGTTCGATCAAGGTCGAACTCTTATTCTTTGGAGAAGGCCCTTAGCCTTAAAGGGTGTTATTGTGGACGTATCGAAATGTTAACCCGTTGTCGTTCGATCAATGTCGAAATCTTCCTTTTGGCGAAGGCCCTTGGCCTTAAAGGGTGTTATTTCGACTTATCAAAATGTTAACTAGTCGTCGTTCGATCCAGGTCGAACTCTTCCTTTTGGCAAAAGCCCTTGGCCTTAAAGAGTGTTATTTCGACTTATCGAAATGTTAACCCATCGTCGTTTGATCGATTTCGAAATCTTCCTTTTGGCGAAGGCCCTTGGCCTTAAAGGGTGTTATTTCGACTTATCGAAATGTTAACCCGTCGTCGTTCGATCGAGGTCGAACTCTTCTTTTTTGGCAAAGACCCTTGGATTTAAAGGGTGTTACTTCAAACTTATCGAAATTTTAACCCGTCGTCGTTATCAAAGTCGAACTCTTCTTCTTTGGCGAAGGCACTTGGCCTTAAAGGGTGTTATTTCGAACTTGTCGAAATTTTATCCCGTCGTTGTTCGATAAAGGGCGAACTCTTCTTCTTTGGCGAAGGCCCTTGGCCTTAAAGGGTGTTATTTCGAACTTGTCGAAATGTTAACCCATCGTCGCTCGATCAAGGTCGAACTATTCTTCTTTAGCGAAGGCCCTGGGCCTTAAAAGGTGTTATTTCGAACTTGTCGAAATTTTAAACCGTCGTCGTTCGATCAAGGTCGAACTCTTCTTCTTTGGCGAAGGCCCTTGGTCTTAAAGGGTGTTATTTTAAACTTGCTGAAATCTTAACCCGTCGTCGTTCGATCAAGGTCGAACTCTTCTTCTTTGGCGAAGGCCCTTGGCCTTAAAGGGTGTTATTTTGAACTTGCCGAAATGTTAACCCGTCGTCGTTCGATCAAGGTCGAACTCTTCTTCTTTGGCGAAGGCCCTTGGCCTTAAAGGGTGTTATTTCGACTTATCGAAAAGTTAACCCATCGTCGTTCGATCGAGGTCGAACTCTTCCGTTTGGCGAAGGCCCTTGGCTTTAAAGGGTGTTATTTCGAACTTAACGAAATGTTAACCTGTTGTCGTTCGATCGAGCTCGAACTCTTCTTTTTTGGCGAAGCCCTTCGCCTTAAAGGGTGTTACTACGAACTTATCGAAATTTTAACTCGTCATCGTTCGATCAAGGTCGAACTCTTTTTCTTTAGCGAAGGCCCTGGGCCTTAAAGGGTGTTATTTCGAACTTGTCGAAATTTTAACCCATTGTCGTTCGATCAAGGTCAAACTCTTCTTCTTTGTCAAAGGTTCTTGGCATTAAAAGGTGTTATTTCAAACTTGTCGAAATGTTAACCCATCGTCATTCGATCAAGGTCGAAATCTTCCTTTTGGCGAAGGCCCTTGGCCTTAAAGGGTGTTATTTCGAGTTATCGAAATGTTAACCCGTTGTCGTTCGATCGAGGTCAAACTCTTCTTTTATGGCGAAGACCCTTGTCCTTAAAGGGTGTTACTTCGAACTTATCGAAATTTTAACCCGTCGTCGTTCGATCAAGGTCGAATTCTTTTTCATTGGCGAAGGCCCTTGGCCTTACAGGGTGTTATTTTGAACTTGTCGAAATTTTAACCCGTCGTCGTTCGATCAAGGTCCAACTCTTCTTCTTTGGTGAAGGCCCTTGGCCTTAAAGGGTGTTATTTCGAACTTGTCAAAATGTTAACCCGCCGTTGTTCGATCAATCTCGAAATCTTCCTTTTGGCGAAAGCCCTTGGCTTTAAAGGGTGTTATTTCGACTTATCGAAATGTTAACCCGTCGTTGTTCGATCGAGGTCGAATTCTTCTTTTTGGCGAAAGGGTGTTATTTCGACTTATCGAAATGTTAACCCATAGTCGTTCGATCGATTTCTAAATCTTCCTTTTGGCGAAGGCCCTTGGCCTTAAAGGGTGTTATTTTGACTTATCGAAATTTTAACTCGTCGTCATTCGATTGAGGTCGAACTCTTCTTTTTTGGCGAAGGCCCTTGGCCTTAAAGGGTGTTACTTCGAACTTATCGAAATTTTAACCCGTCGTTATTCGATCAAGGTCGAACTTTTCTTCTTTGGCGAAGGCCCTTGGCCTTAAAGGGTGTTATTTCGAACTTGTCGAAATTTTAAGCCGTCGTCATTCGATCAAGGTCGAACTCTTCTTCTATGGCGAAGACCCTTGGCCTTAAAGGGTGTTATTTCGAACTTGTCGATATGTTAACTCGTCGTCGTTCGATCAAGGTTGAACTCTTCTTCTTTGGCGAAAGCCCTTGGCCTTAAAGGGTGTTATTTCGACTTATCGAAATTTTAACCCGTCGTCATTCGATTGAGGTCGAACTCTTCTTTTTTGGCGAAGGCCCTTGGCCTTAAATGGTGTTACTTCGAACTTATTGAAATTTTATCCCGTCGTCGTTCGATCAAGGTCGAACTCTTGTTCTTTGCGAAGGCCTTTGGCCTTAAAGGGTGTTATTTAGAACCTATCGAAATTTTAACCCGTCGTCGTTCGATCAAGGTCGACCTCTTCTTCTTTGGCGAAGGCCCTTGGCCTTAAAGGGTGTTATTTCGAACTTGTCGATATGTTAACCCATCGTCGTTCGATCAAGGTCGAACTCTTCTTCTTTGGCGAAGGCCCTTGGCCTTAAAGGGTGTTATTTCGATCTTGTCGAAATGTTAACCCGTCGTCATTCGATCGAGGTCGAACTATTCTTCTTTGGCGAAGGCCCTTGACCTTAAAGGGTGTTATTTCGACTTATCGAAAAGTTAACATGTCGTCGTTCGATCGAGGTCGAACTCTTCTTTTTTGGCGAAGGCCCTTGGCCTTAAAGGGTGTTACTTTGAACTTATCGAAATTTTATCTCGACGTCGTTCGATCAAGGTAGAACTCTTCTTCATTGGCGAAGGCCTTTGGCCTTAAAGGGTGTTATTTAAAACTTGTCGAAATTTTAACCCGTCGTCATTCGATCAAGGTCGAACTCTTCTTCTTTGGCGAAGGCACTTGGCCTTAAAGGGTGTTATTTCGAACTTGTCGATATGTTAAACCCTTGTCGTTTGATCAAGGTCGAACTCTTATTCTTTGGAGAAGGCCCTTAGCCTTAAAGGGTGTTATTGTGGACGTATCGAAATGTTAACCCGTTGTCGTTCGATCAATGTCGAAATCTTCCTTTTGGCGAAGGCCCTTGGCCTTAAAGGGTGTTATTTCGACTTATCAAAATGTTAACTAGTCGTCGTTCGATCCAGGTCGAACTCTTCCTTTTGGCAAAAGCCCTTGGCCTTAAAGAGTGTTATTTCGACTTATCGAAATGTTAACCCATCGTCGTTTGATCGATTTCGAAATCTTCCTTTTGGCGAAGGCCCTTGGCCTTAAAGGGTGTTATTTCGACTTATCGAAATGTTAACCCGTCGTCGTTCGATCGAGGTCGAACTCTTCTTTTTTGGCAAAGACCCTTGGATTTAAAGGGTGTTACTTCAAACTTATCGAAATTTTAACCCGTCGTCGTTATCAAAGTCGAACTCTTCTTCTTTGGCGAAGGCACTTGGCCTTAAAGGGTGTTATTTCGAACTTGTCGAAATTTTATCCCGTCGTTGTTCGATAAAGGGCGAACTCTTCTTCTTTGGCGAAGGCCCTTGGCCTTAAAGGGTGTTATTTTGAACTTGCCGAAATGTTAACCCGTCGTCGTTCGATCAAGGTCGAACTCTTCTTCTTTGGCGAAGGCCCTTGGCCTTAAAGGGTGTTATTTCGACTTATCGAAAAGTTAACCCGTCGTCGTTCGATCGAGGTCGAACTCTTCTTTTTTGGCAAAGACCCTTGGATTTAAAGGGTGTTACTTCAAACTTATCGAAATTTTAACCCGTCGTCGTTATCAAAGTCGAACTCTTCTTCTTTGGCGAAGGCACTTGGCCTTAAAGGGTGTTATTTCGAACTTGTCGAAATTTTATCCCGTCGTTGTTCGATAAAGGGCGAACTCTTCTTCTTTGGCGAAGGCCCTTGGCCTTAAAGGTTGTTATTTCGAACTTGTCGAAATGTTAACCCGTCGTCGCTCGATCAAGGTCGAACTATTCTTCTTTTTCGAAGGCCCTTGGCCTTAAAGGGTGTTATTTTGAACTTGTCGAAATGTTAACCCATCGTCGTTCGATCGAGGTCAAACTCTTCTTCTTTGGCGAAGGACCTTGGCCTTAAAAAGTGTTATTTCGACTTATCAAAAAGTTAACCCATCGTCGTTTGATTGAGGTCGAACTCTTCCATTTGGCGAAGGCCCTTGTCCTTAAAAGGGTGTTATTTCAAACTTATCGAAATGTTAACTCGTCGTCGTTCGATCAAGGTCGAACTCTTCTTCTTTGGAGAAGGACCTTGGCCTTAAAGGGTGTTATTTCGGATGTATCGAAATTTTAACCCATTGTCGTTCGATCAATGTCGAAATCTTCCTTTTGGCGAAGGCCCTTGGCCTTAAAGGGTGTTATTTCGACTTATCGAAATGTTAACCCATCGTCGTTTGATCGAGGTCGAACTCTTTCTTTTGGTGAAGGCCCTTGGCCTTAAAAGGTGTTATTTCGACTTATCGGAATGTTAACCCGTCGTCATTCGATCGAGGTCGAACTCTTCTTTTTTGGCGAAGGCCCTTGGCCTTAAAGGGTGTTACTTCGAACTTATCGAAATTTTAACCCGTCGTTATTCGATCAAGGTCGAACTTTTCTTCTTTGGTGAAGGCCCTTGGCCTTAAAGGGTGTTATTTTGAACTTGTCGAAATTTTAACCCGTCGTCGTTCGATCAAGGTCGAACTCTTCTTCTTTGGCGAAGGCCCTTGGTCTTAAAGGGTGTTATTTTGAACTTGTCGAAATGTTAACCCGTCGTCGTTCGATCAAAGTCAAACTCTTCTTCTTTGGCGAATGCCCTTGGCCTTAAAGGGTGTTATTTTGACTCATCGAAAAGTTAACCCATCGTCGTTCGATCGAGGTCGAACTCTTCCGTTTGGCGAAGGCCCTAGTCCTTAAAGGGTGTTATTTCGAACTTATCGAAATGTTAATCCGTCGTCGTTCGATCAAGGTTGAACTCTTCTTCTTTGGCGAAGGCCCTTGGCCTTAAAGGGTGTTATTGTGGACGTATCGAAATGTTAACCCTTTGTCGTTCGATCAATGTCGAAATCTTCCTTTTGGCGAAGGACCTTGGCCTTAAAGGGTGTTATTTCGACTTATCAAAATGTTAACCCGTTGTCATTCGATCGATGTCGAACTCTTCCTTTTGTCGAAGGCCCTTGGCCTTAAAGGATGTTATTTCGACTTATCGGAATGTTAACCCGTCATCGTTCGATCGAGATCAAACTCTTCTTTTTTAGCGAAGGCCCTTGGCCTTAAAGGGTGTTACTTTGAACTTATCGAAATTTTAACCTGTCATCGTTCGATCAAGGTCGAACTCTTCTTCTTTGGTGAAGGCCCTTGGCCTTAAAGGGTGTTCCCTAGGGGAGTCCCAATTTGCTTAATTTTGCTTTCATTGGAGAATATGATGCATTTCCTGGGGGAGTCCCAATTTGCTTAATTTTGCTTGCGCTGGAGAATATGATGCATTTCCTAGGGGAGTCCTAGTTTGCTTAATTTTGTTTTCATTGGAGAATACGATGTGTTTCCCGGGTGATTGCTCCTGCTTCTATTCCACTTAGAGAAATAATTAGTTAAATCAAAATGAAAGCGTTCGTTACCTCGATTTGATCAGTCGACGAGTGGAGGGGAGTGATCACGTTCCCTTCTCCGATTACGCTTTTAGTGGCCGCTACCAGTTTGTCAAGAAAGCTAATACGACGCAGAGCCGATTGGATTGTAGGCTACTCTGCATTTTCGCTGGAAAATGTCGGTCTGACAATTTAAATATTGACAACGATGATGACTATCCACCGAGCTTTGATAAAAGTGCTTCCCTTTAGATTGAAGCTAAATCTATCCTCTCTGTAGTTTTCTGTATTTTACTTATCATTTTCCTGAAGCCCTTTTTTCAAAAATTGATGAGTGGGGGAGTGGTACTCACAAAATTAAAAACAGACTCAGATTTGAAAAGACTTGTTGGTGCATCAAAACTAAGTGAATATACTTAAAGAAAACTGGCAAAGACCTTTTGGCGACCTGGATTAGCAGGTTTACCTGCGTTTGATTAACGAGGATGAAAGTCATATGACATGTGCATGACATGTTGCATTCCGGGTCCTAGGACGTAGGTGTTCCTATTTATGAATTGTTGGAGGAAACAACAATGGAGGTATTCGACGTGGCTGCCGTTAGACCGTCGATGGAAGAAGTCGTACGACAGTTAGAGGAGACCGAGAAACCGGTCTGCTTTGTACAGCCCCGCTGAAACTAGGAGTGGAAGTGGTACTCCCTTTTAAAGCTCATGTTGTTGTTTCATATTATGCCTCTTTTTTTTAAAGGAGAGAAGGCTAAATGGTTATAGCTTTCTTACTCTTTCAACTATTTACCTTTGGCTTTGCATTGTTAGGTAAAATCTTTCCATAGATAAATTGACAATAGACAATATGTAACGTTAGATAGTAAATTGGATATTATAGTGTGCCTTTTTTTTAATTGGCTCCTGCAACTAGCACATCTTCTGTAAGACAATGATTTAGAAGCAACTTTTAATGTGCTCCAAATTTTAGGTTGTGTGGGGTCAAAAAAGATTTTATTTTAGAAATTATGATAGTCCCTTAAACATAAAGCTAACCGATTTATGCTTCTAAGGAAACCGTGACAAAAGTTAATCGAAGCCCAACACAACTGGATTCATAGACAGTAAAGGGCCACTGGGGGACTGCGTAAAAATAGCACGGGCTAGCCAGTTTTTGGACTGGTTAGTAATTGGATTGAATTGAATTTGAATCTAGAGGAAACTAAATTTTAACTAGAAAATTCCCACAGACGGCGCCAAATTGTTTGACTCAAAAGATATTAAAACCTTTTTGAACAAATCAATCAAGGATGAATGGGTAAATCCTAGTTAAAGATAATTAACTCTAGATCCGAGATGAATGACATGAATAGAAAAAACATAGCCGAGTATAAATATTGGCCGTGATTATGGCCAGATTTAATGGCATAAAGAAAGATGCATTAAGTAACATTAAATGACAATAAAATATAAATAAAGGAAAAGATTCACCAAATCTTGAGTGGAGTGGATCTTCTTTCATTTGATAAAGACGAATGATAATAGATACAAGAACCTTAAGACCATTTTTAGATCTGATAAAGGTCTGGGATCACAGATCCTCTAATCTCTTTAAAGATATATGTTTACATATTTTTTAGAGAGAGGGAGAGGGAGAGAGAGCCCCCATTTTGGAAGTCCTCTCTTCCTATTTATAAGGGGTATCCATAGAAAATCCTTAAAAAGTACAATTAGAGGGAATATTTAGTAAGCCTATTCCCTTTGAGAATTCCAAAGCAAACTAGTTATTTCATCACTGTCCGACCTCGACCTTATTGATGACTGTCCGACCTCAGCTATTGGTGACTTTCCGACCTCGGCTATTGATGACTGTCCGACCTCAGCCTGTCCGACCACGATCTTATATCTCTGCGTGCCGAATTTCTCTGATCTAATTTTGACCTATACAGTGTTCAGTCAAACAAGTTCACATGAATTGAAACTGAGGAGTAATTTTTAGAGTATTGCATTTGGTATCATTTTAATCATACTAGACACCATTTTTTAAAGAATATTTATACTGCTACCCAAGACCGCGACCCCAAGATTGAATTTCTCTTTCCACTTTGAAAAGTCAATTCCATTTCCCATCACTTACCTTTTTCATCTTTATACCTAGCTATCAATCCTGAGACCACAACCGCCCATGCTATAATGACTTCAAACATTAAGATAAATTTTAAACTTTTTTAAGGAAAAAAAAAACCTCCCCCTCCTCCCAAGAAAAAGGAGAAGCAAATAAACTAAAAGGAAAGTCATAAAGGATGTGTTTGGTATGAAGGAAAATATTTTTCGAAAAATATTTCCAATTTTCTCATGTTTGATTGGCTTAAATGTTTTGGAAAACATTTTTCTTATGAAATTGGAGAAAAATATTTTCCTTATCAAGAGAAGGGAAAATATTTTCCAAAACTTCTTCTCAAACTTCCCTACCCTCACCAACTCACCCCACCCCCCTCTCCAAAAAAAGCTTCTTCTTTTTTCAAATTTTAGTTTTTTTGTTACTACCTGTCACACCTCCTTTTTGCGCGCCCGACCCTGAAGGGTTTAATGCGCGAGGGAGTTTTTCCAATTTAAGTGATAATATTCGAAATGAGATTATTTATTTAATTCAGAGTCGCCACTTGGGAAAGGTTTGGCTTTTGGTGTCCCAAGTCACCGGTTTATCTTGAATCCCGAATCGAGGAAAATATTCGACTTTTCCAAATGAAGTCTGCGAACCAGAAATTTTAAGTATGGAATTCTGTTGACCCGAGGGAAGGTGTTAGGCACCCTCGAGTCCCGTGGTTCTAGCACGGTCGCTTAAATTGTTATAATGGCTAAATATCTGATTTAAATACATGTTGTGACTTATGTGCTTTTATTAAGTTTAAACAGCTTTTATTATTATCATTTATTTTTATAGAATTGCAACGTCGTGAAAATGCATCTCGAACCACATCACAATCAATGCACCCGTAGTTGTTAACACATTTCGACTCTGTTGAGATTTGAATTTGGGTCACATAAATGCACACCCGAATTTAAGAATGTAATTTAATTAAGTCGCGCCTAAAGAGTCTAACGCGTTATTATCTTTGGGGAAGGCAGTGAAATTCACTAAACAGTCCATCCCAAATTCTAAGTATTTATTATGATTAATTATTGAGGGCCCCGCAATTTGCATTTTTATTCGGCGAGGCTCGTCTCATTATTTTAAAAGGATAACCTTAGCATGACTACATTTCTATTTTTTTTTGTTTTTCTGAAATAAATGAGAGAAAATCTTAACTCGTTACAAGCTTAAAAGAGGCATACCATATTAAATGCTAGATTGAGACGCACATTTACTGAAAGGAACATTACTAGAAATTATAAACAAAATCGAGAACGATGAAATAATATATCCGAACATGATTGATTATCTTATAGCTAAATTAACTCCTCATAATTATGTGAACAAACGAATAATCGTCCGCGACTATTAGTGCTGAGATTAACCTTAATTATTAATGCTCATTTGGGAGTTTATTTGACCTAAGCGCCGGACCATCTTACCCAGCTCGTGCCTATTAAATTAGTGTTTCTCAAAATTGTTGCGTTATTTCGTGCTTAAAAATCGGTAAGAACCTGCTGAACCTATTAATAGCCATTTTGTCTAAAAGGGTGGGCCGATGCCAATATCAGTTATTATCAAGCCTATGTCGAAGCAAGGAATCCAACAAGAAAGTCGGCATACATGGCTAACCCGTTAACGTAACACCGCATGAGAATTTATTTGGGATATGTTTATCTTGAAATCAAATTGGACCGGATATATCAGGTTTGACAGTTCAAAGGTCCAGACATGAATACATACAGATACTTGCCATGATTCTATGTTATACTGTCATCACTAAATCCAGGCTAAATTGTTATACACATGGAGGTACCTCTGATCTAATCATACTATATAATAGTCCATCTCAATTAGGATATGTATTAATTCATACAGAACAAATGTAGTTGGAATGAGCTTAAACAAATACAAGCTAACTATCATTCAACCTATTGCTATACTTTGAACACAAGTACTGTGAAGCAAACGATGTTCATTTCTTTATTTCTACTTCAAACTTCAAGCTTTCAACAACACATGGTTTCAGAAGTATGTACCTGGAAGTGCTTACAATTGAAGAAGAAGAGAGGTAAGTTGAGTAACAGTGGCAAACGAACAACATCAGTAACAGATAAGTAATAGCAGAACAAGTTCCAGTGCAAGATGCAACTATAGCCGATGGAAAAAGTAGCAAAATGACAGTAGCAAGCAGTGGAGTAGAATCAGAACTCCAGACAGACCAGATCTAGAAATAAACCAATGAAACACACAACCAGTAAACTCAGTTGGGACTTGGAAAGATCAGTATTGATTAAACAGGTCGAAACAAGTGAAATCAAGACAACAATGGGAAGAACAGTTTCTGATTTTGTCTGTGTGATTTCTATCTCTCCCCCTCTATCTATCTGTCTGTGTTCCTTATGTGTGTCTGTGTGTGTGTATCTCTCAATGTGTATCCCTGTATATGCCTCTTTATTTTCTATCCCCTCCTTTTGATTTTCAGCCTATATCTGTATATGCCTGTCTATTTCTTTGTATCCTCTCTCCCCCCAAAATCTTTTTTTTTCTTTTTAAGTGGCAGCTCCTCTCTACTTATAACCTAGCATTAGGACATTTTACAGCCTGTTAAACCTATCAGAAATCCCTCCTTTTCTGCTGTTTTTCCACTCAACATTTAAAAGTAGAAACCCTCCCATGAGATTCCCTGACAGCCTTTTTATCACCTTATTAAACTAAAACCAGACATGGGCAGCAAGAATATAATCTGACAGCACATGCTGTCCAATTATTTTAATTCCTTAACAGCTGACCATACATATGCTGCCCAAAATCTAAGCTAAGTGAACATGCTATCCATTTAAAACCAAAGTCTGAACTGCAACTATAATACCACCCTTAAATGTTTTCTGATTCAAATTGAACAAATCACAGGCAACATACTCAGTTCCTAATTGAATTCAAACAAAACATCAGCAGGAAAGCCAATAACATGAATCAAATTATTACCATTCAAAGCTGAACTAATTGACGACATATATTGAATCGACTATGCGAATCACAACACATACAATCGAAGCCCAATGATCAGAATCCAACAGTATCAGCAGGGGGTTCAATTTGTACTGACCAAAACAAAATTGGCCCTAAGAACTAATTAATCGACCCATTTCAATTTCAGTTGGTTGTACAGTTTACACATACACACATTATCAGCAAATGAAGAAAGATTTGTCCAAATACAAAGGTCTGGGCAAGGTGGACAGGAACAGCCGACAAACAATTCAAAAATAAAATCAACTAAACATTTGGGGGCAATGAACAAACATTCAATTACAACAAACACATGAACTGATAAGAAAGGAAAGCAAAAATACCTTAAAATCTTGAAAAATCAACAAGCCCTAGCTCGGATTTGAATCGACCTTTCTTGGGGTTGAACGGACTTTAATCGAAGTGTTCCCAACTGAGAACACTTCGATTAAGGTCCATTAGACCCTAATCTCCATGGTTCAAATGGACACAAATCGGGCTCAAGGTTTCTAGGGTTCCTAAGGGGCAGATTTGGGATTTGTGTTTCCATGGTTAGATTCGGACCAAACCAAGCATGGTTTGGTCACGAGGGAGGTCAGGGGAGTGCTCGGTATAAACCTGGGGTGGTTTGGTGTAGATCGAGTTTTGCTCGAATCTTCAAATGAAGATTCGAGAACCTAGGGGTTGATTCGAGGAAAAGGGACAACAGATCCATGTTCAGGGTGGTGAGGCAGTCCTATGGTGTTAAGGTGGTGGTCACCGGCGTCCTTGCCGCCGGGTTTTTGGTGAGGGGAAAGGGGGGCGGCTCTAGGGTTCCGTGGTGGCTTGGGTTAGGTGAGAGGGATGAAGACGAAGGAGGGATGCTTGGATAGGGGGCGGGGTACGAGAGGAAAGCTTATATATGGGGTGGATGGCTTGATCTCGGTCGTTAGATCAATCAAGATCAACGGCCTGGATCCAAAGGTTTAAACGAATGGTGTCATTTGGTTTAGTATTGGGGTCGGGGTTGGTTCGGGTAACGGGTCGGGTAATGGGGTTATGGGTGAGAGATCTGGACCGTTAGATCAATTTGGTTTGATGGCCGAGATGGATTGGCCTTGAAACGACGTAGTTTTTGTGTCAAACTACGTCGTTTTGGTGGCCTGGGAGATGGGCTGCTTGGACCGGCATGCTTTTGGGCCTCAGGTTAAAAAATGAACACGGGCCCAATCCGACTTTAAACCAATTTGCACCCTTTTCTTTTATTTTCTAACTTTTAAGAACAAAAAACCTAATTAAACAAAATTAAACCCCATTAGTAACACTTAATGCAATTATTACACACATATTAAAATATTTAAAATAGGTAAAATCACACCAAGGCAACAAATAGGACAAAAGATGCATATTTTGTGATTTTCCTTTTAATAACCGGATTATGGTTCAACTAACACACGACACATTTTTTGTATTTTGTTTGATAAAAATAAAAATGGACAAGGTCACAAATAACTAACAAAAATGTCACGTAAAATCCAAAAGATTGTACAACAAAACAATTGCTATTATTTTTTGTTTCTTTTGGAGTGATTATCGCGTAAACAAAAATCACGTGGTCACAACTGCCCCTCTTTGTTCGAAAACACGAAGAGTTTTCGTGAAAAGATAAAGTGGGCGGATATGAGAGATTTTTTGCCTATTGGAATACTCCGTGTGAAGCACATTTTGAAAGATTTGACCGAATCTTTGCTTCAAAGATTTCCTACATATCCTGGGCTAAACAGGAATCAGGTCAATGTAGTTCGGAAAACTTTGGTAGCTGGGACTACCATGGGATTGCATTGCTTGTCGTTACTGCTGTTGCTGTTGCCACTGTTGCTTTACTGACCGCCTTATTACAACCAAAGGAAAATTGAAACTGAACTAACTACTTATGCTTGTCAATTGCTAGTTACAAGATTCCTATCCATGATTCTTTCGCAACTCGATCTTGGGTATTAGCTGATATTGCTTGTAGACTTCGATCCGAATCTTGATGCTTGCAAGTTGTAGGCGCTTGTTTATTTCTGCGACACTGAGTGAGGTAGAACTCGGGACCTTGATCAAATCTTGGAACGACCCGCCCTTCGTTTCTTCCAAATATCTCGGAACATCTTCTTTTGTCTTTTTCTTCTTTTCTTTATTCTAGGTTGAGACTCATCTCGTGGGTTATCTCGATCCGTGTGTCTCGAGGTCAGACCTGCGGGGAAAAACAGACAAACGAAATTTTCTGCCCCAGTTTCACTAGGAAAATTTCGTGAGTTAAATGCCAGGAAGTTTTATAGAATTGATGAACGGATTGGAGAATTTCAGTCTACCAAATGCAACTCCAGGATTGGATTCCTAATATTGCCACAAGGTAAAAATGCTCAGTTCAGGGTTGGAGCCCTAATGCTGGCTAAATGGAAAAGTGCTCGATTCAGGGTCGGGGCCCTGATGCTGGCTAAATGGAAAAAGTTCAGTTCAGGGTTGGAGCTCTAACGCTGGCTAACAGACAACGCTCAGTTCAGGGTTGGAGCCCTAATGCTGGCTAAATGGAACAAGTTCAGTTCAGGGTTGGAGCCCTAATGCTGACTAATAGGAAAAAGTTCAGTTCAGGGTTGGAGCCCTAATGCTGACTAACTGGAAAAAGTTCAGTTTAGGGTTGGAGCCCTAATGCTGACTAAAGGGAAAAGTTGAGTTTAGGGTTGGAGCCCTAATGCAGACTAAAGGGAAAAGTTCAGTTTAGGGTTGGAGCCCTAATGCTGACTAAAGGGAAAAAGTTCAGTTTAGGGTTGGAGCCCTAATGCTGACTAAAGGAAAAAGTTCAGTTTAGGGTTGGAGCCCTAATGCTGACTAAAGGGAAAAAGTTCAGTTTAGGGTTGGAGCCCTAATGCTGACTAAAGGGAAAAAGTTCAGTTTAGGGTTGGAGCCCTAATGCTGACTAAAGGGAAAAAGTTCAGTTCAGGGTTGGAGCCCTAATGCTGACTAACAGACGAAAGTTCAGTTCAGGGTTGGAGCCCTAATGCTGACTAACAGACAACGCTCAGTTCAGGGTTGGAGCCCTAATGCTGGCTAAAGGGAAAAGTTCAGTTTAGGGTTGGATCCCTAATGCTGACTAATAGGAAAAAGTTCAGTTCAGGGTTGGAGCCCTAATGCTGACTAACAGACGAAAGTTCAGTTCAGGTTTGGAGCCCTAATACTGACTAACAGACAATGCTCAGTTCAGGGTTGGAGCCCTGATGCTGGCTAAATGGAAAAAGTTCAGTTCAGGGTTGGAGCCCTAATGCTGACTAACAGACAATGCTCAGTTCAGGGTTGGAGCCCTAATGCTGACTAAATGGAAAAAGTTCAGTTTAGGGTTGGAGCCCTAATGCTGACTAAAGGGAAAAGTTCAGTTTAGGGTTGGAGCCCTAATGCTGACTAAAGGGAAAAAGTTCAGTTTAAGGTTGGAGCCCTAATGCTGACTAAAGGGAAAAAGTTCAGTTCAGGGTTGGAGCCCTAATGCTGACTAACAGACGAAAGTTCAGTTCAGGGTTGGAGCCCTAATACTGACTAACAGACAACGCTCAGTTCAGGGTTGGAGCCCTGATGCTGGCTAAATGGATAAAGTTCAGTTCAGGGTTGGAGCCCTAATGCTGACTAACAGGAAAAAGTTCAGTTCAGGGTTGGAGCCCTAATGCTGACTAACAGACAATGCTCAGTTCAGGGTTGGAACCCTAATGCTGGCTAAATGGAAAAAGTTCAGTTCAGGGTTGGAGCCCTAATGCTGACTAACAAACAATGCTCAGTTCAGGGTTGGAGCCCTACTGCTGGCCAAATGGAAAAATTTCAGTTCAGGGTTGGTGCCATAATGCTGACTAAAAGACAATGCTCAGTTCAGGGTTGAAGCCCTAATGCTGGCCAAATGGAAAAAGTTCAGTTTAGGGTTGGAGCCCTAATGCTGACTAACAGACAATGCTTAGTTCAGGGTTGGAGCCCTAATGCTGGCGGAATGGAAAAAGTTCTGGTCAGGGTTGGAGCCCTAATGTTGACTAACAGACAATGCTCAGTTCAGGGTTGGAGCTCTAATGCTGGCCAAATGGAAAAAGTTCAGTTCAGGGTTGGATCCCTAATGCTGACTAACCGACAATGCTCAGTTCAGGGTTTGAGCCCTAATGCTGGCTAAATGGAAAAAGCTCAGTTCAGGGTTGGAGCCCTAATGCTGACTAACAGACAATGCTCAGTTCAGAGTTGGAGCCCTAATGCTGGCCAAATGGAAAAAGTTCAGTTCAGGGTTGGAGCCCTAATGCTGACTAACAGACAATGCCCAGTTCAGGGTTGGAGCCCTAATGCTGGCTAAATGGAAAAAGTTCAGTTCAGGGTTGGAGCCCTAATGCTGACTAACAGACAATGCTCAGTTCAGGGTTGGAGCCCTAATGCTGGCTAAATGGAAAAAGTTCAGTTCAGGGTTGGAGCCCTAATGCTGACTAACAGACAATGCTCAGTTCAGGGTTGGAGCCCTAATGCTGGCCAAATGGAAAAAGTTCAGTTCAGGGTTGGAGCCCTGATGCTGACTGAATGGAAAAGTTCAGTTCAGGGTTGGAACCCCAATGCTGACTAAATGGAAAAAGTTCAGTTCAGGGTTGGAGCCCTAATGTTGACTAACAGACAATGCTCAGTTCAGGGTTGGAGCTCTAATGCTGGCCAAATGGAAAAAGTTCAGTTCAGGGTTGGATCCCTAATGCTGACTAACCGACAATGCTCAGTTCAGGGTTGGAGCCCTAATGCTGGCTAAATGGAAAAAGCTCAGTTCAGGGTTGGAGCCCTAATGCTGACTAACAGACAATGCTCAGTTCAGGGTTGGAGCCCTAATGCTGGCCAAATGGAAAAAGTTCAGTTCAGGGTTGGAGCCCTAATGCTGACTAAATGAAAAAAGTTCAGTTCAGGGTTAGAGCTCTAATGCTGACTATCAAGACAATGCTCAGTTCAGGGTTGGAGCCCTAATGCTGGCCAAATGGAAAGTTCAGTTCAGGGTTGGAGCCCTAATGCTGACTAAATGAAAAAAGTTCAGTTCAGGGTTGGAGCCCTAATGCTGACTATCAAGGCAATGCTCAGTTCAGGGTTGGAGCCCTAATGCTGGCCAAATGGAAAAAGTTCTGGGGATACTAACTGACCCGTTTTTTTGAGTTTTCTTGTTTTAGTAAAAATGTAAAAGAGAATTTTGTGGAAACTTCCCTTTCGAGTGGATTCCTTATTGCCAAACTGTTTCTTGCACTCATGTGTTTCTTTTCTTCTTTGGGTGACATCTGCTTCTTGCACGGTTGTCTTGGATCATACCTGTTTCAACTTTTCAAGCAAAAAACAATTGTCAGTTCGGAAATGGCGGTTGGTTCGGTGACCTTGATTGTTCCGGTTGCTTTGTTGCGCCTTTATTTCTGTTGAGAAATTCTGCCATTGATTGGATTCAGATGGCGAAACCCTTTTAGACTGTTCGGGCTTGCATTTCCAGATTCTGTGATGATTTGCCTTGTAAGGCTTTGGTTTTTCCTTCCCGTTTTGCTTGGGGATTTTCAATGGGGATTTTATCGGGTAGACTCTGTGGGGATTTGTACAAGGGGAAACTCTGTGGGGATTTGTCCGAAGGGAAGCTCTGTGGGATTTTTACAAAGAGGACTTGCTGGGGTTTTGTTGGGGTAGACTCGCTGGGGAATTTTGCAAAACGGACTTGCTGGGGATTTGTTGGGGCAAGCTCGCTGGGGAATTTTTACAAAGGGAGGCTTTGTGGGGATTTGTACAAAGGGAAAACCTGTGGGGATTTGTACAAAGGGAAAACCTGTAGGGACTTTTTTTTATTTTTTATTTTTTTTGTTTCGTGACTTTACTTAGAATGCAGTCAACATCATGATCCATCAGGCTTGGACGAATGTACCAACGAAGCGAGGCATTTTCCCTCGCGGAAAGGAAATCCGTGAAGCCAATCTTGCCACCTATCCTTTCCGGTATATCTGGAACTTTGGGTTAAAAATGAAGGGGATTTGAAGAAAAGTAAAACAAAGAAAGGAGGAAACAAGTTTTTAGAAGGGAAGTGTCCCTTTCGGGACAAGAAAGACTTATCTGAACGGAACATGCTGACTTTAAACGGATATGACATGCTTTTTGGACTGGACGCCTGACCTTCAACGAACTTGCATGTTCTCATAAACCACAATGGACCTATGTTCCCAAAACCGGTGGAACTTTGCCGAGACTTCCTGGGGTGGAGCCATCCCTTCGGCCGACAGCACCCTTTGCGGGTTTTCGCTAATCGACCTCTCTCATTTCTCTTCCTGTCATCGCTTGATAACACTCTTTGCAAGTTTTTACTAAACAAGCTCTCTCATTTGGTTTCTCTACTCCCGTCGCCTTGCGGTGCCCGAAGGTTTTTACCGACAAGACTCTCTCATTTTACTTCTCTCAATTTAGAATGTACCGGCCTCCAATCGTGATATCTCTTGGCTCCCCCTACCTTTGGTAATTGATCCGAAAGGCCTGTGTTTGGTAAAGAACGGTAGATGATACTACAAATTCTAAACCGTTTGGTGTGCCCCGGCTTCAATTTCAGGGTAAATGGGATTTTATTGTTGGTGTGACTGAACCTCAGAGAGAGGCTGCCTACGTATCCTTTCGGAATCAAGTCAGACGTAGTTTAGGCCTCGATCAATGTTTTTTTTTGTTTTTTTTTGATTGGTAACCAAAGAAATGTAACCGGCTCACAAGCTTGTAGAGAGAGTTGATAGTGTTTTGGGTAGTGGGAATAAAACCTTCATCATTTCAAATGTGTCAGGACCGCTGGGGTGTCATTCAGACATAATATCTTTTGACTGCATCCGCATTCACTGCTGTTTCGGGATCATTTCCTTCAATATCACCTAGGTACAATGCTCCTCTCGGCAATATCTTCCTGATGATGTATGGGCCTTTCCAGTTTGGAGCAAATTTCCCTTTCGCTTCCTGGTGATGTGGCAGAATGCGCCTCAGTACCAGTTGACCCATTTCGAAATTCCTGGGTCGGACTTTCTTATTGTAAGCACGAGCCATTCTTCGTTGGTATAACTGCCCGTGACAAACCGCAGCCATTCGTTTCTCGTCGATCAAAGTCAACTGCTCCAATCGAGTCTTAACCCACTCGTTGTCTTCGATTTCTGCTTCGACAATGGTTCGAAGCGAAGGGATTTCTACCTCTACTGGTATCACAGCCTCGGTCCCATAAACCAAAAGATAAGGGGTTGCCCCTACTGACGTGTGTACCGTAGTGCGATATCCTAACAATGCAAACGGTAACTGCTCATGCCACTGTCGGGAACTCTGGATCGTCTTCCTCAAAATCTTCTTGATGTTCTTGTTTGCTGCTTCTACAGCGCCATTGGCCTTGGGCCGGTAAGGAGTGGAATTCCTATGCGTTATTTTGAACTGCTCGCATACATCTCCCATCAAGTGACTATTCAAGTTCGCTGCGTTATCTGTGATGATAGTTGCAGGAATGCCGAAACGGCAGATAAGATTTGAATGTACAAAATCCACTACAGCTTTTTTAGTGACCGACTTGAGAGTGACCGCCTCTACCCATTTTGTGAAGTAGTCGATGGCAACCAGTATAAATCTATGTCCATTTGAGGCCTTCGGCTCGATCGGACCGATGACATCCATGCCCCAGGCAACAAATGGCCAAGGTACAGACATGGGATGCAATTCCGTGGGAGGTGCATGAATCAAATCACCGTGCACCTGACACTGATGACACTTCCGAACGAAGCTAAAGCAGTCCTTTTCCATGGTCATCCAGTAATAATCTGCTCGAAGGATTTTCTTTGCTAAGACATACCCGTTCATGTGAGGTCCGCACACTCCTGCGTGTACTTCGTGCATGATCCTTCTCGCCTCCTTGGCGTCAACACATCTTAGTAGATTGAGGTCTAGGGTCCTCTTATACAACAATTCGCCGCTCAAAAAGAAACCACTTGCATGCCGCCTAATGGTTCTCTTTTGATCTCCAGTAGCATGTTCGGGATATTCTTATGTCTTTAAGAACCTCTTGATATCATGGTACGATGGCTGTGTACTCGATCCTATCTCGATTGCGTTGCAGTAGCCGTGTTTTTCCCTGATTTGGATTTCCAAGGGATCGACGTAGGCGTTGCCTGGGTAAGGTAGCATTGAAGCCAAGGTAGTAAGTGCATCTGCTAGTTCATTGTAACACCGTGGATATGCCTGAACTCTATTGATTTAAAATGCTTGCCGAGGTCCTCCACGTGCTGTCGGTAAGGAATAAGCTTGACATCCCAAGTTTCCCATTCACCTTGGGCTTGCCGGATAATCAGGTCAGAATCTCCCATAATCAGTAAGTCTTCGACATCCTGATCGATCGCCATATGCATGCCCATGATGCAGGCTTCATACTTAGCTGTATTATTCGTGCAAAAGAAACGCAGTCTAGCTGTGGCAGGATAATGCTGCCCCGAGGGCGAGATCAAAATCGCCCCGATTCCTACACCTTTGGCGTTTACGGCTCCATCAAAGAACATCTTCCAAACATGAGCGTTCTCCGAGACCACTTCTACGGTGTTTATTTCTTCATTTGGAAAATAGGTACTCAATGGCTGGTATTCCTCATCGACTGGATTTTCGGCCAAATGATCTGCTAACGCCTGGGCTTTCATTGCCGTGCGGGTGACATAGACTATGTCGAATTCAGTGAGCAAGATTTGCCACTTGTCCAGTCTTCCAGTATGCATCGGTTTCTGAAATATATACTTCAAAGGATCCAGCCTGCTTATGAGGAAAGTAGTGTGGGCTTGGAGATAATGTCTCAGCTTTTGAGCAACCCACGTCAGAGCGCAATACGTTCTTTCTAGCAGAGTTTACTTGGCCTCGTAGTCGGTGAATTTCTTGCTTAAGTAGTAGATCGCCTGCTCCTTCTTTCCGGTTACGTCATGTTGCCCGAGGATGCAACCAAAAGAATTTTCCTAAACTATCAGATACAAGAACAGGGGTCTCTCTGGCTCTGGCGGGACCAAAACCGGGGGATTTGAAAGATATTCTTTGATTTTGTCGAAACCTCCTTGACATTCATCCGTCCACTTGATCGCTGCATCCTTCCTCAATAGCTTAAATATGGGCTCACACGTGCGAGTTAGCTGGGCAATGAATCGACTGATATAGTTTAACCTGCCCAACAAACTTATCACATCTTTCTTCGTTCTTGGGGGAGGTAGATCCCTGATAGATTTTATCTTTGTTGGATCTAATTCGATGCCTCTCCTGCTCACTATGAAGCCCAAAAGCTTGCCCGATGGGACTCCGAAAGCGCATTTGGATGGGTTCAGCTTCAAATCATACTTTCTCAATCTCTCGAAGAACTTCCTCAAGTCTTGGATGTGATTATCCTGCGTCCTGGACTTGACTATCACATCGTCCACGTACACCTCTATTTCTTGATGCACCATGTCATGAAAAATGGCAGTCATGGCCCTCATGTAAGTTGCCCCAGCATTCTTCAGACCAAATGGCATAACCCGATAACAGTAAGTGCCCCAAGGTGTAGTGAAGGCCGTCTTCTCGGCGTCTTCTTCATCCATCAATACCTGATGATACCCAGTGTAGCAATCTATGAAAGATTGCATCTCATGTTTGGCGCAGTTATCAACAAGGATGTGGATGTTGGGCAATGGGAAATTGTCTTTGGGACTCGCCCTATTCAGATCTCGATAATCCACACATACCCGAGTCTTCCCATCTTTTTTCGATACTGGAACTACGTTCGCCAACCATGTTGTATAATGGACTACCCGAATCACTCCTGTTTTCAGCTGCTTGGTGATCTCCTCTTTAATTTTGTCACTGACCTCAGTTTTGAACTTTCTTTGCTTTTGTTGAACTGGAGGACAATCAGGGTGAATTGGCAATTTATGAACCACTAGATCAACACCTAGTCCTGGCATGTCATCGTATGACCAAGCAAACACATCTTTAAATTCAAAAAGGAGTTGAATTATCGCGTCTCGCATTTTCTCGTCCGTGTGGATGCTTATTTTGGTCTCTTGGATTTCTTCAGGAGTTCCTAAATTAACCGGTTCGGTGTCATTCAGATTTGGCTTAGGTTTATTCTCAAAGTGTTCCAATTCTCGGTTTATTTCCCTAAAAGCCTCTTCTTCATCATATTCTGGTTCTGGGTTCATTATTTCACAATTAAATAGCTCGTTGTGATCTTGGCGTGAAGTCCGCAAGCATGTCATATTTAAAGCCGCATTATTATAACTGAAAGAAAAGATAAAGGAAAAATAACAAAAATCAGAACAAAGGAAAAAATGAGAAAACAATGATGATTTTTATTTTTTTTATTTTTCTTGGAATTTAGAGACAACAATGTTTACAACTCAGGAATTCAAAACAACAATTGAAGGGAAGAAAACATCCAAGTTATATCCTGGAGATAACTCGTGATGTAGGAAAGGTGGCAGGACAGGTCTACCCGGACTTCTGCCTAGTCGGGAATGGCGTGGCCTCCCAGTTTCGAAGTTTGGCGTTTGGCCCCATATATAGCATTTCGGCGGTGCTTGTGTCTTCACCTGGTTGAACCATGTGAGTCTCGTAGAGCATTTCTCTCGTTGCCCCACATATCTCCTCGATTTCCTCAGCCGTGAAGACCTCATCGTCTTCTTCTTCAGTGTATCTTGGTCCGACGAAAGTTTCATATAAATCCGGCAGTGGCCGAGGCAGTTTCCACCCCCCATTCTTCCTCTTCTTTGCCCATTCTTCATCTTCTGGAGTGGGTTGAAAACCTATCCCAAAAAGTTTCTTGGCGGAAGGCAAGGTGATGGGTTCCGTTATTCCTTGCAATGTTCGTCCGAGCACTTTCCCTGGCCTGAATCCATGCCGGATCATCTCTTTAGCTACCATGATCGAGGCGTTAGACAAGAAAGGTTGGGGGCATGGTCTTCCCTCTTCATACTGCTCTGCTAACACAACTTCGAAAGCCTAATAAACCGTGTGCTCGCTCCCTTCCCTTGGTTCAAGATATGGGATGGACGGGTCCCGATAAATAGATTGCTCGTCTTCTCCGTGTACCACAATTTCCCGGTCTTCGTACTCAAACTTCACCATTTGGTGAAGAGTGGAAGGCACAGCTCTTGCCGCATGAATCCAAGGTCTGCCGAGGAGAAAATTGTAGGACGTATCCATGTCAAGCACCTGGAAGGTTATTTCAAACTCCACTGGCCCTATGGTCAACACCAAGTCTATTTCCCCAAGGGTGTCTCTCTTGACGCCGTCAAAAGCCCTTACGCAGACATTATTGGGGCGGATTCTTCCGGTCCCAATTTCCATTCTCTGTAGCGTGGAGAGCGGACAAATGTCAACACCTGAACCTCCATCCAACATTACCCGCTTGACGTAGTAGTCTTCGCATTTAACTATTAGATGCAAGGCTTTGTTGTGAGCCGCTCCCTCTGGGGGTAAATCGTTCTTGCTGAAAGAGACCTGGTTAATGGCGAAGAACCTCTCCGTCATCCGTTCCAGTTGTTCGACTGAGGTTTCGACTGGTACGTACGCTTCATTCAGGGTCTTGAGTAAGATATTTTGGTGCTCGGCTGACCTCATTAGCAGTGATAGCATGGACACTTGCTCGGGGCACTTGCGTAGTTGATCTACCACTTCGTAGTCTGGCATTTTCATTTGTTGGAAGAAAACTTCCGCTTCTTCAACGCTTACAGGCTTCTTCGGTGGGAAGCGTCTCCGTGTGGCGTTGTTTAGCTCTTGAGTGTTCGAATACTTTCCAATGAAAGTATTTTCCGGAAGTTCTCCCGTGACTTCTTTACCTTTGTATGTAACCAACGTTCTTTGATAGTTCCACGGCACTGTGGACGGGTTGGTCATCGGCTTCTGTGGCGCGCGTCCGATAACCACTGGCTCATTCAGCCGAGGTGGTTGAATCGTCCCCCGGACCACATAGTCCTCTTTTGGTACGTACATTGGCCTTGCCTTTTTGACTTCGAAACTCCGCGGCTTCTCTGCTTGACCTCGCGGGACGTAAAGAACTCCATTCTTCATAGGCACCGTCTTTTTCTCCACCTTCTTTTCGGGATCGCACTTCACAGTACTGACCTTCTTTTCCCCTTTTTCTAGCTTCTGGGCTGTTTCAGGCTTTTTCCCTGCGTCGACGATGGCGATTATAGCTTTCAAAGCAGGGTCAAATTCTTTGTCTTCGCAAATCATTCCAATCAGCGGCCCGTTATTGTGAGCTGGCAACGGATTGTTAGTCACGTTTGGGACCTCCTCGTCCCTTAGCACTATTTTCCCCTGCTCTATTAAATTCTCGACCACCCTTCTCAAAGCCCAGCAGTCGTTTGTATTGTGCCCTTCTGCTCCTGAATGGTAGGCGCACCTAACACTGGCTTTGTAAGAAGGTGATGCCGGATTGTGCCTTGTCTGAGGGACCGGCTGCAGGAAACCCAACTGGACTAGCTTCGGGAACAAAGTAGAGTATGGTTCACCGATGGGCGTGAAAGTCCGTCTTCTAGGTGGTTCCTGAGGGCGGAAGTTATTTTGAGGAGGCTGTGGGTTATAATGGTTGCGGTATGGAGGCTGATTTCTGGGAGGTGGAGCTTGGCCTCGATTGGCTTGTTGCGGCGGATGGACATAAGGCTGGGTGTTCATAACCATGTAGGGTTGAGGAGCATATGCCACATTTTGGTGGGGGTAGTAGTGTTGTGGGGTCCTTTCTGGAAAACGGGGCCTGGGATTACAATATTCTCTTGCTTCTGATGCCGCCATGGCCGTTTCTTCCTTTTTATTTCCTCTTGACATTCCTCCGGACCCGCTCTGGACGGCTTGGGAGGTTGCCCTTATGGCTACCTGACTCAAAATTCTACCCGTTTTTAGACCATTCTCCACCATCTCCCCAATCTTAATCGCTTCTGCGAAAGGCTTTCCCATGGCTGACATCATGTTTTGGAAATAGTCGGACTCTTGAGCCTGGAGAAAAGTAGTGACCATTTCTATCTCGTCCATGGGAGGCTTCACCCTCGACGCCTGCTCGCGCCACTTAATAGCATATTCTCTGAAGCTTTCTGAAGGTTTCTTCTTCAAGTTTGACAGAGAATTTCGGTCTGGTGCAATGTCGATGTTATACTGGAATTGTCTCACAAAATCTCTGGCGAGATCATCCCATATATGCCATCGGGATATGTCCTGGTCCATATACCATTCCGAGGCTATTCCTACCAGACTCTCCCCGAAATATGCCATTAGCAACTCCTCTTTTTCGCCATCTCCCCGCAATTGGTTGCAATATTTCTTGAGATGAGCAATGGGGTCACCGTGCCCGTCGTACTTTTCAAACTTTGGGGTCTTGAAACCCACTGGTAGGTGCACGTGAGGGAACATGCATAGATCGGTATAGGAGACACTCTTCTGTCCGCTCAAACCTTGCATGTTCTTCAAACTCTGCTCAAGGCTTCTCATTCTTTTGGCCATCTCATCTTGTTCAACAATTTTGGGGTTCTGATCCCGCCCAGGTGTGAACTCGCACTGAGGCTGTGGAGGATGAGTGTTGGTGGCGAACCGAGTTGGCTCCATTGAGAAAGATGGTGCTTGGAATGTAAACGAGGATGAGTCAAAATTTGGCTTGTATGTAGCAGGTTGTGCCGTGATCGGGTAGGGTGGTGCAGTAAAGATGTTTGTGTTTACATCCGTTGTTGACACTCGGGGATAAGAATCAGAGGGCGATCCAGCAGAGAAGGCCGAAATGGCTAGATACCCGAATGGGGTAGCAGGATAGCTTATGGGGACATTAGAAGTCCCGCTTGTCCTGGAGAACAACTTAGGGAATCCAGGGATGACACTTGGTGGCTCTTTTCCGTTATTCCAGTCATCCAGCATTTCCAATATGCGGAGCCGTAGGATTCTATTCTCTTCCGCAGTTGCGGACTCGGGCGTGAGGACGACCGAGATCGAACTCTCCTCGGAAACAGGAACTGTTGGCAAAGGAATTTCTGAAGACATTTCTATGCTTCCCTTTGACCTTATGAAGTAAGTGTGAGCACCGCCTCCTGACTTAACAACAGGTAATTGAACACTCCCTTTCGACCTCGTGAAGTATGAGTGTGAGGCGAGACTTTCACCAAACCAACCGCCTTTTCCAAAATCTGGAAGGAACTCAACGACAAACGAACGGTTAGTTCGAAACAAATAACAGATAGGCAATCTCACGTTGGGGCATGATGCACCTATACAGTTAAGTGAATTCCTACATGTTTACGACGAAAGCATGCGTCATTCCGGCTTCCTTTTAGGCTTCCTTTTTATTTTATTATTTTTTGTTATGTGTTTTTTTTTCTTCTTCTCTTTTTGTTACTATTTTCAATTTTCGTGGTTAAAATGTGACCGGATCCGATGAGGATTGCCTACGTATCACGATGCCACGTGAATCAGATCATTACGTAGTTCAAAAACAAATGAGCGTAAAAGAAACACACATTTTATTACTGAAACGATCTATTACAAGCACATTTTCGAAAAAAGGGAAAACAAAACTTTGAAAATAAACATAGACTCAAACAGACTAATGCACCCTGATGCGAGAAGACGGACAGAATATGCTAAGATACAGACTCGACCTATGAATACATTAAGGCTTCGAAAATTGGTGCCCGCGGGGCATCGTTCGGCCTTGCCGCGGTCCTAGGTGTGAGATCCCTTTCAAGTTGTTCCAGCTCATGCATGGTCTGCTTGACATAACCCATCACTGCCGAGAGAACGGTAATGCTGGTCATGTTCTCACACCGTAGACACCATCTGATGATGGCATGAGCGATGGTCCTGATCTTATCTCTGGTTTGCTTCTTCTCTATGAGCAGGCGTTTTATCTGATCACTGCACGTCTTGAGAACCTGAGAATCCTGTATATGCTGATTCTTTAGTTGCCGCACTTCTACCTTCATCTGGGCTAACAAGTCGTAACAGTATCTACTCTCAATTTGGAAATCCTCGGCCTGATTAACTGCTTTAACCTCAAGTGCAGCCATCTCTCTCTTCATTTTGACAACAAGTTTCTCGTGGTCGCCTTTCAATTGATTCAAGTATCGGCGATGTTTATCAGCTCTTGTATCCCACAGTGCCCTGAGCTCTGCCATGACGTTTTCAGACCTTTCTAAACTATCTCGCCATTCCTTGACTTCACTTTTCAGCCTTTTTATCAACTGCTCGTCTGATCGACTCCTTGGTTGTTTATCAGCATCCATCCTTATCTGTTTGATCTGGGCCCTGAGCATCCCATTTTCCTGAGTCAACCTGTTCTGTTCTCCCAGATCGGTAGCAACTTGCATGTTGTGCTCATATTTCAGGCTTTCCACTTGTTGCTTCAACCTGCTGATTTCGGTATGGTAGCCTCTTTCTTTCGCCAACCAATCCCATTGCTTCTACGATGACTCAGCGAAATTCAGGATATGGGGTCTTTTAGCCGGCCTTTCATGTTCGAGTTCTCTTCTGTACCTTGCAAGGTAACCTGGTGCCATCTCACTTTTGGCCCGATCCCGCACGCAAGTATCTGCTTTCAAATATTGACATTCATTCTAGATCTGGCGGATTTTTGCTTCAGGAAATTGTCCGTCAGGACTTATCTCAATTGTTTGAGCACTAAGATCTTCCTCGTGTGGTACTATCTGGCATCTTCCGAGTTGTCTCAAGACTCGGCAGGGCGCGTAAGATTGAATGCTCTTAAGTCCCATCAGCAGGAAATGAGTTCTAGTTGCTGGCATATATGTGACCTCGTCAACAGGCAGCCATCCCAGTGTCCACTGTATTTGGCTGGCAGTAAGAGCTTGAAAGAATGAGGTCCATGCCATAACTCCTTTGGGCAGACTGATCTCTTTGGTTCTCGTGTAAAATTCTTCTATGCAAGTTTTCTCTGAGGAACCATGGCTCAAAAGCTCGGAACGATGGCAGAGATGTTCAGTCATCCACATTTGTAGCAGCAAGTTACAACCTTCGAAAAAATTCCCCCCGGCTTTGCAAACTGTAAGAGCCCGAAAGATATCGGATACCACCATAGGCGCGAGAGTACTGTCATTTTGAGTGAGTAAAGTACTGACGACCCCGGATATCTTCAGATCAATATTCCCATCTTTCCTTGGAAATACTAAAAGGCCCAAACATGTTATCATGAAAGCCACCCGTCTGTGCTTATCCCACTTCTGACGACTACCTTTGCTGCATAGCTTGTTAATCGGATTGTTGAATCCCCCTACATGGCCATACCTATCGTATATGAAGCATGGATTACAAAAACCGGCGGCCAAATCTGGGTTGCGGACCGTCCTGGGTATTTTTAGTGAGTCTAGGAATCGATGTACCGTGACAGCTCTTGGGGCGACCAGGTATCTTTGCCTTAACGGAAGTTCAGCATTTCCGATGTACCCAGCCATTTCTTCCAGAGTCGGGGTGAGTTCAAAATCGGAGAAGTGGAAAACATTGTGTGTCGGGTCCCAGTAGGTGACCAAAGCTCTTATGATATCTCCCCGAGGCTGGATTTCCAATAAACCCACGAGACCTTTCAGATATTTCTTGACCTCATCTTGCCCTTCAGTACCTAGATCATTCCACCATAGCCGTAACTTGACAGGTATTTTAGTCATTATCGAAAAGTGTTCATTTTGCATCGTGCTCATCCTGCACATTCGTTAAGGTGACTTTAAATATTTTGACTATTTTTCAAAAAAAAAGAAGATCAGATTTTCGAACACGGCCTTTCAGCACTTCGGGGATGAAGATTTTAAGGCTGTGTGGGTCAACTTGGACAAAATCCTAAACATGACCCAAAAAGTGGCTGTTTATGCAAAGTCAGCCTTCCGACGTCCCTTATGGGAACATTCTGCTATTTATGCTAAAACAGCATCACCCGACTTATTTTGACACATTTGTTTTTGGTTTTGGCTATCTTAGCAAAAGGTGGGGTTGAACCCGATGGGGTTGCCTACGTATCTCACATCCGGTGAGAATCAAAACGGCGTAGTTCGGTCCGATCAAGCGTAGAGTAAATAAACTAAACCCCTTATGACCACAATCTTTTAAAGAAAAGGAGAAAAAATATTTTTCTGGATTTTTATATATTTTTTTTTCTTTATATATTTTTTGGAAAAGAGACTAAGGAAATATTTATAAATTTTAAACTCTTTTTTTTTTTTGAAATTTCGAAAATCTTTTAAAGAGATACTACAAATGAAACAACATATTTTTTTTGAATTTTGAATTTTCTCTTTTTTTTTTCTTTTTACTTCTAAATAAATATATATTTTTTGGGTTTTGAAAGTGATTAAAAAAAAAATTATATGTTTTTTTTAATAAATCAAATTAAAAGACAAATTTTGTTTTCATTCATTTTTTTTATAGAAAATGCCGGTGAGGTTTTGACATTACTTGGCCATTGGTTTTATTTTTCCCAAAATAAGTAATTATCTTCCTACACTTCTATTTTCTTCCCTTTTTAAGTTTCTTTTTTTTAGGAACCGGTCAACATGCAGATCCGAAGCAAATAAATGCGCAAAACAAACGGGATGTAGCAGGATGGTCTTTTCATTTCAGGTTACCTGTCCTAGACGGATCCAACCCCTGTGTTGAGTCCCCTATGTCAAATGCAACATGATGCAAATAAGCGTTCCTACTAGGGATCCAGCATGAGGTTTTGTTATACTAGGTTTATAACCTGGGTATATGTTCTAGACTGTGTACCCGAGCGGACAACTCGAGTCGAGGAGGGGGCTACGTACCGGGGACCCACGAGATCGTCCGACTTTGTAACTTGTCCGACCTCTTTCTTATTTCGAGGTATGACACTAGCAGAATAGGGAGTCTCGACCAGCGAGCTTCTCCCCAGAGGTAAGAAGAGAAGGGTTTCGGCACAGTTTATATACAGTTCAGATAATATCAAAGCGGTAAAAGACAACATTTAGCACGTTATGCCAAAACATGTAATAAAGATCAGATTGTCACACCTCCTTTTTGCGAGCCCGGCCCCGAAGGGTTAAGATGCGCGAGGGAGTTTTTCCAATTTAAGTGACAATATTCGAAATGGGATTATTTATTTAATTCAGAGTCGCCACTTGGGAAAGGTTTGGTTTTTGGTATCCCAAGTCACCGGTTTATCTTGAATCCCAAATCGAGGAAATTTTCGACTTTTCCAAATGAAGTCTGCGAACCAGAAATTCTAAGTAAGGAATTCTGTTGACCCGAGGGAAGGTGTTAGGCACCCTCGAATCCCGTGGTTCTAGCACGGTCACTTAAATTGTTATAATGGCTAAATATCTGATTTAAATGCATGTTATAACTTGTGTGCTTTTATTAAGTTTAAACCGCTTTTATTATTATCATTTATTTTTATAGAATTGCAACGTCGTGAAAATGCATCTCGAACCACATCACAATCAATGCACCCGTAGTTGTTAACACATCGACTCCGTTGAGATTTGGATTCGGGTCACATCAATGTGCACCCGAGTTTAAGAATGTAATTTAATTAAGCCGCGCCTAAAGAGTCTAACGCATTATTATTTTTGGGGAAGGCCATGAAATTCACTAAACGGCCTGTCCTGAATTCTAAAATATTTATTATGGTTAGTTATTGAGGGCCCCGCAATTTTGCATTTTTTATTTGGCGAGGCTCGTCTCTATTTTAGAAAGGATATCCTAAAGCGACTACATTTCTAACTGCGTTTGTCTAAAAATAGAAGAAGAAAGATACATGTTAATTCAAGTATATGCTTTGGCCTAACCCGGATCCTTATCAATTTCTGATTAATTATTTATAAAATGGAGAGACGTCATACCTTGTGAAACATGCTTTAATTGGACAAAGAAGTTACATACGAGATTGACGAAATACAACACTTAATCCTAACAACATCCTTAAGTCGGATTTAAATTAACTTGCTTAAGCAGGATTAATAGAATTCCTTATTAAAGGAAAAACTAGTCCTATAAACTGCCTAAAGAAATCGAGACTGGGTGATTCAAAACTGTATTATATTTGGCTAGATTTAACAGCCATTTGCCCCTACCTATTCAAAGCATGCTGAAAGAGTGAGTTTAATTTTAACAATCGTATTAAATAGTTTCACATTCCATGAATTGTATTTACATCCTGTATGCTACTAAACGAATCAAATACCACAGTTTCAGATCAACATAAACATTAATTAAGTACAAACTTACTAATGTATTCTCTATTAGGCTACAAATTAAAGGATTTATACAACTTTAACAATATTCGCAAAGCTGTAAGTAAGGCAACAGATGATTAAAAATTCTTCAGATCTTTCGATTCAACTTTCATTGCGACATCAGTTACATTAGACAGATTCGAAGTGTGTACCTGAGGAGATGCTTACAATGAAGAAAGCAAGAGAGTCAGTTGAGCAGCAGTGCAAGCGAAACAACAGCAGTAACAGATAACAACAGCAGGACAAATTCCGGTGCAAGATACAATTATAGACGAGGAAAAGTGGAAAAATGACAGCAGTAGGTAGCGTAGCAGAAACAAAACTCCAGGCAGACCAACTCAAAGAAAGCTAAGTACAAAACACCACCAGTAATCTCAATTGAGACTTGGAAGAATCAATACAGCCTAAACAGGTTGACAACAAATGAAATCCAAACAGAAAACAGTTTTTCCTGAAATTTCTGTATATTCTCTGTTTCTTGCTCACTCTCTATCTGTATATATATCTTCTCTCAATGTGTCTGTATGTGCCTCTCTATGATATCCCTCTCACTATCTCTTTTCTTTTAAAAAAAACAGTGCCAATTTTCAGTCTTGAAATCTATTTGAGTTATCAAAAGAACTCCTCTCAGTTTTTCTGTTTTTTTCAGAACTTCAGCCCTCAATGTTCAATATGGGTTCCTTCTGTGTATCTGTCTCTGTCTCAATGTGTATCTCCTCCCTTTTATAAGCCTAACATTAGGCTATCTACCAGCCTGTTCGAACAACTCAGAAACCAATCCTTTTTAGCTATTTTTTTTCCAACTCAAACTTTAAAAATTAGGAACCCCCATCATATTCCCTGACAGTCCCCTTTTAACATTTATTAAACTAAAACAGGCCATGGGCAGCAAGAATATAATCTGACAGCATGTGCTGTCAAACTATTTTAATCAAAAAGGGCATTTATGCACATGTTGTGCACAAGTGCACATGCCCTCCATTCTGACTGCAACTAAACAAAACCAATCCCTTTATATTACTGATTCAACTACATCAATTGTAAGTAGCTATAGTTGATTCTCAATTCGATTCAAACAATGTTCAGTAAGACAAATCAAGTTGTTACCATTCAAACAGCTAAAACTATTTGACGACATGTATCGAATCGACTATACTAATTACAACATATACAATCAAAGCCAAGGATTAGAATCAAACAGTATCAACAAGGGGTCAGATTGCACTTGTCAATACAGAGGTTAACTTGGGGATTGATTACTCAAACAGTTTCAATTCAGTCAATTATGCAGTTTACATACACACACATTATCAGTGAATGAGGAAACATTTGATCAAATACAGAGGGGTACAGGCAAGGTGGACAATCAACAGTTGATAAAAATTCAAAGACACAAATTACACAAAACATTCGGCCATACGAACAGACCTTTAAACCACATACGTACTGAATAAAGAATAGAAAACAAACTTACCTTAAAATCTTTGAAAGAAAAATCAGAAAAATCAACTTGTGTTTGAACAGACCCTTCTCAAGGTTGAACGGACTTTAATCGAAGTGTTTCTCAAATGAGAAACACTTCGATTAAGGTCCATTAGACCCTAATCTCTTGGCTTGAACAGACACGGAACAGGCACGCAGAACCTTAGGGTTCAAAAAAAAATTAGATCCAGGATTCGTGTTTCCCTGGTCGGATTCGGACCAAACCAAGCCTGGTTTGGTCACGAGGGAGGTTCGGGGACTGTCTGGTGCGAAGCTGGGGTAGATCGGGGTGGATCGAGTTCCGACTCGAATCTTCAGATGAAGATTCGAGAAGGTGGGAGGGGATTCGAAATGTGTAGTTGGTGAATTTAGGTTCAGGACGGTGAGGGGCATCTATTGTGTTAAGGAGGGGGTCACCGGCGTCCATGCCGCCGGCTTTCATGGTGAAGGTATACAGGGGCGGCTAGGGTTTGGAGGCCTGAGGTCTGTGGAGGGGACGACTAGGGCCTTGGGGTTTGGATAGGGGGGCAGGGTAAATTTTACAGGCTTATATAGTTAGTGAGGGGTCGATTCCTGGCCGTTGGATGGGGTGAGATGAAGGGCCAGGATCCTTCAACTAACAGGAAACGGTGTCGTTTTAGACCTAGAGGGGTTGGGTCGGTCCGGTTGGAATGGGTCGGGTTTGTTCATGGGTTAAGGGGAAGTGATCTTGGTCGTTGATCAATCTGAGATCAACGGCCTAGATCAGACTAGGTCACTACGATGTCATTTGGATGCTCTAGGTGTCAGCTGGTGTGGACCGGGTTACACATGGGGTTTTGGGTTTGAGTTTGGGCCTCGAATTAAAATAGGCCCAAACTGATTTCAACCCAATTCTGCACTCTCTTTTTATTTTATTTTTTTTATTTTAAAACAAAACCTAAGTAAATCAAACTAAAATTAAATAAACACGTAATACAATTATTTGCACACATATATTAAAATATTTAAAGCAGGTAAAATCAAACAAAACAACAATCACGGCCAAAGATGCATATTTATGATTTTTCTATTTAATAACCGGATTACGATTCAAACAGCACACGACACACACATTTTTTGTATTTTGTTTCAATAATGGACAAAAATCATAGATAATTAACAAAAATTCCACGTGAAAAATCCTTTCATTGTACAGCAAGACCGATCGCTATTATTTTTTGTTTCTTTTTGAGTAATTGTCGCGTAAAACAAAAATCACGTGCTCACAGCTGCCCCTCTTTGTTCGGAAACACGAAGAGTTTTCGTGCAAAGATGAACTGAGCGGATATGAGTGATTTTTGCCTATGGACTACTCCGTGTGAAGCATGTTTTTGAAAGATTTGACCGAATCTTTGCTTCAAAGATTTCCTACATATCCTGGGCTAAACAGGAATCAGGTCAATAAAGTTCGGGAAATTCTTGATAGCTGGGACTACCATGGGACTGCAATGCTTGCTGTTACTGTTGTTGTTGTGGTCACCGTTGCTTTACTGACCGCCTTATTACAACCAAAGAAAAATTGAAACTTAACTAAACACTTATACGCATGTCAACTGCTAGTTACAAGATCCCTATCTATGATTCTTTTGCGACTTGATCTTGGGTCTTAGCTGATTTTGCTTGTAGACTTCGATCCGAATCTTGATGCTTGCGAGTTGTAGGTGTTTGCTTACTCTCTGGGATGCTGAGTGAGACCCGACTCGCAGAGTTCAGGACCTTAATCAAATGTTGGAGTCGATCCTCCTTCCATTTACTCCGATAACTCAGGACATCTTCTTTTTGTCTTTTTCTTCTTTGATTCTGAGTTGAGACTCATCTCGTGGGTCGTTTCGATCCGTGTGGCTCGAGGTTAGACCTGCGGGGGAAAAACAAACGGACGAAATTTTCTGCCCCAGTTTCACTGGGAAGATATCGTGAATTATTTGCCAGGAAGTTCATAAAATCGATGAAAGAAGATATGAATGATCAGTTCAGGGTTGGAGCCCTAGTACCGGCTAGATGGGGAGAAGTTCAGTTTAGAGTTGAAACTCTAATACTGACCAACTGGGGAAAAGTTCAGTTTAGGGTTTAAAAACCTAATGCTGATTAAAGGAAGAGTTCAGTTTAGGGTTTAAAACCCTAATACTGACTGAGAGGCAAAGTTCAGTTTAGGGTTTAAAACCCTAATGCTGACTAAAGGAAAAGTTCAATTTAGGGTTTAAAACCCTAGTGCTGAATAAAGGAAAAGTTCAGTTTAGGGTTTAAAACCCTAATGATGACCGGCTGGAAAAGTTCAGTTTAGGGTTTAAAACCCTAATGCTGACTAAAAGGAAAAGTTCAGTTTAGGGTTTAAAACCCTAATGCTGACTGAATGGAAAAGTTCAGTTTAGGGTTTAAAACCCTAATGCTGACTGAATGGAAAAGTTCAGTTTAGGGTTTAAAACCCTAATGCTGACTGAATGGAAAAATTCAGTTTAGGGTTTAAAACCCTAATGCTGACTAAAGGAAAGAGTTCAGTTTAGGGTTTAAAACCCTAATGCTGATTAAAGGAAAAAGTTCAGTTTAGGGTTTAAAACCCTAATGCTGACTGAATGGAAAAATTCAGTTTAGGGTTTAAAACCCTAATGCTGATTAAAGGAAAAAGTTCAGTTTAGGGTTTAAAACCCTAATGTTGACTGGAAGGAAAGAGTTCAGTTTAGGGTTTAAAACCCTAATGCTGACTAAAGGAAAAAGTTCAGTTTAGGGTTTAAAACCCTAATGTTGACTGAAAGGAAAAAGTTCAGTTTAGGGTTTCAAACCCTAATGCTGACTGAATGGAAAAAGTTCAGTTTAGGGTTTAAAACCCTAATGCTGACTGAATGGAAAGAGTTCAGTTTAGGGTTTAAAACCCTAATGCTGACTAAATGGAAAAGTTCAGTTTAGGGTTTAAAACCCTAATGCTGACTAAAGGAAAAGTTCAGTTTAGGGTTTAAAACCCCTAATGCTGACTGAATGGAAAAGTTCAGTTTAGAATTTAAAACCCTAATGCTGACTGAATGGAAAAGTTCAGTTTAGGGTTTAAAACCCTAATGCTGACTAAAGGAAAAAGTTCAGTTTAGGGTTTAAAACCCTAATGCTGACTGAAAGGAAAAGTTCAGTTTAGGGTTTAAAACCCTAATGCTGACTGAAAGGAAAAGTTCAGTTTAGGGTTTAAAACCCTAATGCTGACTGAAAGGAAAAAGTTCAGTTTAGGGTTTAAAACCCTAATGCTGACTAAAGGAAAAGAGTTCAGTTTAGGGTTTAAAACCCTAATGCTGATTAAAGGAAAAAGTTCAGTTTAGGGTTTAAAACCCTAATGCTGACTGAATGGAAAAGTTCAGTTTAGGGTTTAAAACCCTAATGCTGACTGGCTGGGGACAAAGTTCGAGAATATTAACCGACCTCTTTTTTTTGAATTTTCTTGTTTTAGTAGAAGATAAAAGGGAGTTTCGTGGAAACTTACCTTTCGAGTGAATTCCGTATTGCCAAAATATTTCTTGTACCCATGTACCTTCTTCTTTGGGCGACACCTGCTTCTTGCACGGTTGTCTTGGATTATACCTGTTTCAACTTTTCAGACAAAGAACAATTGTTAGTTCGGAAATGACGGTCAGTTCGGTGACCTTGATCGTTCCCAGTTGCTTTGTTGCGTCTTTATTTCTGTTGCGAAGTCCCGCCATTGATTTGATTCAAATGGCGAAACCCTTTAGACTGCTCAGGCTTGTATTTCCAGATTCTGTGATGATTTGTCTCGTAAGGCTCTTTTTTTTTTCTTTTTTTTTCTTTTTTTTTTGTTGTCCCGTTTTGCTTGGAGATTCTCAACGGGGATTTTATTGGAGGTATTCTGTGGGTATTTGTACAAAAGGAAGCTCTATGGGGGAATATTTACAAAGTGGATTCTTTGTGTGGATTTTTGTACAACGGGGCATGCTGGGGATTTGTTTCAAAACGGGCTCTCTAGGATTTGTTGGGGTAAGCTTGTTGGGGATTTTTTTTTACAAAGGGACTCGCTGGGGATGTGATGGGGATTTGTGTCCCCATTTTTATTAACAAAGGGAATCCTGTGGGGATTTGTGAGAGGCGGACTTGCTGGGGAAATTTCTCTCTTTCCTCTTTACTTCGAACGCCATCAAACATCATGATTCATCAGGTTTGGACAGACGTACCAACGAAACGAGGTGCTTTCCTTCATGAAACGGAATTCCGTGAAACCAAACCTGCCACCTGTCCTTTCCGGTATATCTAGAACTTGGGGTTAAACATGAAAGAGATTTGAAGAAAAACAAAGAAAAGATAAAACAAATTTCAGAAAAGGAGTGCCCCCTTCGGGACGAGAAAGACTTATCTGAGGAAGATAATGCTGGCTTTAAATGACATGACATGCTCTTTGGACTGGACGCCTGACCTTTCATGAGCTTGCGTTTCCTTAAACCAAAATGGATCTGTGATTCCAAACCGGTGGAACTTTGCCGAGATCTCCTTGGGTGGGGTCATTCTTTCGGCCAATAGCGCCCTTTGCGGGTTTTCGCTGGCTGACCTCTCTCATTTCTCTTCTTGTCATCGCTTGATAGCACTCTTTGTGAGTTTTTACTAAACAAGCTCTCTCATTTTGGTTTCTCTACTCCCGTCGCCTCGTGGTGCCCGAAGGTTTTCACCAACGAGACTCTCTCATTTTATCTCTCAATTTAGAGTGTGCCGGTCTCCATTCGTGACGCTTATTGGCTTCCTACTATCTTTGGTAATTGATTTGAAAGCTTGTGCTTGGTAAAGAGAGGTAGATAATACTAACTTCTAGGCCGCTTGACGTGCCCCAGTTTCAATTTCAGGGTGAATCGGATTTTATTGTTGGTGTGACTGAACCTCAGGGAGAGGCTGCCTACGTATCCTTTCGGAATCAAGTCAAACGTAGTTCAGGCCTCGATCAATTTTTTTTTAATTGATCGCCGAAGGGATGTGACCGGCTCAAATGGCTTGTAGAGAGAGTTGGTAGTGTTTGGGAGTAGTGGGGAATAAAACCTTCGTCATTTCAAATGTGTCAAGACCACTGGAGTATAATTCAAACGTAGTATCTCTTGACTGCATCTGCATTTACTGCTGTTTCGGGGTCATTTCCTTCGATATCACCTAGATACAATGCTCCTCTCGGCAATATCTTCCTTATGATGTATGGGCCTTTCCAATTTGGAGCAAACTTCCCTTTTGCTTCCTGGTGATGTGGCAGAATACGCCTCAGTACCAGCTGACCTACTTCGAAATTCCTGGGTCGGACTTTCTTGTTGTAAGCACGGGCCATTCTTCGTTGGTACAACTGTCCATGACAAACCGCAACCATTCTCTTTTCATCAATCAAAGTTAACTGCTCCAACCGAGTCTTGACCCACTCGCTGTCTTCGATTTCTGCTTCAACAATGGTTCGAAGAGAAGGAATTTCTACTTCTGCTGGTATCACAGCTTCAGTCCCATAAACCAAGAGATAAGGGGTTGCCCCTACTAATGTGCGTACCATAGTACGATATCCCAATAATGCAAATGGTAGCTGTTCATGCCACTGTCGGGAACTCTGGATCGTCTTCCTCAGAATCTTCTTGATATTCTTGTTTGTCGCTTCCACTGCGCCATTGGCCTTTGGCCGATAAGGGGTGGAATTCCTATGCACTATCTTGAATTGCTCGCATACATCTCCCATCAAGTGACTGTTCAGGTTTGCTGCGTTATCTGTGATGATAGTTGCAGGAATACCGAAACGATAGATAAGATTTGAGTGTACAAAATCCACTATGGCTTTTTTAGTGACCGACTTGAGAGTGACAGCCTCTACCCATTTTGTGAAGTAGTCAATGGCAACCAGTATATATCTGTGTCCATTTGAAGCCTTTGGCTCGATTGGTCCAATGACGTCCATGCCCCAGGCGACAAATGGCCAAGGCGCAGACATGGGATGTAGTTCTGTGGGAGGTACATGAATCAAATCACCGTGCACCTGACACTGATGACACTTCCGAACGAAGCTAAAGCAGTCCTTTTCCATGGTCATCCAGTAATAACCTGCTCGAAGGATTTTCTTCGCTAAGACATACCCGTTCATGTGAGGTCCGCACACACCTGCGTGTACTTCGTGCATAATCTTTCTCGCCTCCTCGGCGTCGACACATCTTAGGAGGTTGAGGTCCGGGGTCCTCTTGTACAACAATTCACCGCTCAGAAAGAAACCACTTGCATGTCGCCTAATGGTTCTCTTTTGATCTCCAGTAGCATGCTCGGGGTATTCTTGTGTCTTCAGGAACCTCCTGATGTCGTGGTACCAAGGTTGTGTATCTGCTCCTACCTCGATTACGTTGCAGTAACCGTGTCTTTCCTTGATTTGGATTTCCAAAGGATCGACGTGGGCGTTGCCCGGGTAGGGTAGCATTGAAGCCAGAGTAGCAAGTGCGTCCGCCAGTTCATTGTGACACCTCGGGATATACCTGAACTCTATTGATGTAAAGCGCTTGCCGAGGTCCTCCACATGTTGTCGGTAAGGGATGAGCTTGACATCCCGAGTTTCCCATTCACCTTGGGCTTGCCGGATAATCAGGTCAGAATCCCCCATAATCAGTAAGTCTTCGACATCCTGATCGATCGCCATATGCATGCCCATAATGCAGGCTTCATACTCAGCTGTATTGTTTGTGCAAAAGAAACGCAGTCTAGTTGTGGCGGGATAATGCTGACCAGAAGGCGAAATCAAAATTGCCCCAATCCCTACACCTTTGGCATTCACGGCTCCATCAAAGAACATCTTCCAAACATGAGCGTCCTCCGAGACCACTTCTACGGTGTTTACTTCTTCATCTGGAAAGTAGGTACTCAATGGCTGGTATTCCTCATCGACCGGATTTTCGGCCAAATGATCTGCTAGCGCCTGGGCTTTCATTGCCGTGCGAGTGACATAGACTATGTCGAATTCAGTAAGCAAGATTTGCCACTTGGCCAGTCTCCCAGTAGGCATCGGTTTCTGAAATATATACTTCAAAGGATCCAACCTGCTTATGAGGAAAGTAGTGTGGGCTTGGAGATAATGTCTCAGCTTTTGAGCAACCCACGTCAGAGCGCAACATGTCCTTTCCAGCAGAGTGTATTTGGCCTCGTAGCCGGTGAATTTCTTGCTCAAGTAGTAGATTGCTTGCTCCTTCTTTCCGGTTATGTCGTGTTGCCCGAGGACGCAACCGAAAGAGTTCTCCAAGACTGTCAGATACAAGAAAAGTGGTCTCCCTGGCTCTGGAGGGACCAAAACTGGGGGATTCGAAAGGTATTCTTTGACTTTATCGAAGGCTTCTTGACACTCGGTTGTCCATTTGATCGCCGCATCTTTCCTTAACAGCTTGAATATGGGCTCACACGTGCTTGTCAACTGGGCAATAAATCGACTGATGTAGTTCAACCTGCCCAACAAACTCATCACGTCTTTCTTTGTTCTCGGGGGAGGTAGATCTCTGATAGATTTTATCTTAGTTGGATCTAGTTCGATACCTCTCCTGCTTACGATGAAGCCCAAAAGTTTGCCCGACGGGACCCCGAAAGCACATTTGGCTGGGTTCAACTTCGAGTCGTACTTCCTTAGTCTCTCGAAGAACTTCCTCAAGTCTTGGATGTGATTATCCTGCGTCCTGGACTTGACTATCACGTCATCCACGTACACCTCTATTTCTTGATGCATCATGTCATGAAAAATGGCAGTCATGGCCCTCATGTAAGTAGCCCCGGCGTTCTTCAGACCAAACGACATGACCCGATAACAGTAGGTGCCCCAAGGCGTGGTGAAGGCAGTCTTCTCGGCGTCCTCTTCATCCATCAATACCTGATGATACCCAGCGTAACAATCTATGAAAGACTGTATCTCGTGTTTGGCGCAATTATCAACGAGGATGTGGATGTTGGGTAGTGGGAAATTATCTTTAGGGCTTGCTCTATTCAGATCTCGGTAATCTACACATACCCGAGTTTTCCCGTCCTTTTTCGGTACTGGAACCACATTTGCCAACCATGTTGTATAATGGACTACCCGAATCACTCCCGTTTTCAGTTGTTTGGTGATCTCCTCTTTAATCTTGTCACTGACCTCAGTTTTGAGCTTTCGCTGCTTTTGTTGAACTGGAGGACAATCAGGATGAATCGGCAATTTATGAACCACTAGATCAACACCTAGTCTCGGCATGTCATCATATGACCAAGCAAACACGTCTTTAAATTCAAAAAGAAGTTGAATTATCGCCTCTCGCATTTTCTTGTCCGTGTGAATGCTTATTTTGGTCTCCTGGATTTCTTCCGGAGTTCCTAAATTAACCGGTTCAGTGTCATTCAGATTTAGCTTAGGTTTATTCTCAAAATGTTCCAACTCTCGGTTTATTTCCCTAAAAGCTTCTTCCTCATCATATTCTAATTCTGGGTTCATTAATTCACAGTTAAATAGCTCGTTGTGATCTGGGCGTGAAGTCCGCAAGCATGTCATATTTAAAGCCGCATTATTATAACTGAAAGGAAAGATAAAAGGAAAAATAACAAAAATCAGAACAAAAGAAAGAATGGGAAAGCAATGATGATTTTTTTTCTATTTTCTTTGGAAAGTTGGAAGACACCAATGTTTACAACTTAGGAATTCAAAACAACAATTGAAAGGAAGAAAACGTTCAAGTTATGTCCTGGAGACAACTTGTGACACAGGAAAGGTGGCAGGACAGGTCTACCCAGACTTCCGTCTAGTCGGGAATGGCGTGGCCTCCCAGTTTCGAAGTTTGGCGTTCGGCCCCACAGACAGCATCTCAGCAGTGCTTGTGTCTTCACCTGGTTGAACCATGTGAGTCTCGTAGAGCATTTCTCTTATTGCCCCACATATCTTCTCGATTTCCTTAGCCGTGAAGACCTCGTCGTCCTCTTCTTCGGTGTATCTTGGCCTGATGAAGGTTTCATATAAATCCGGCAATGGTCGAGGTAACTTCCAACCCTCATTTTTCCTTTTCTTTGCCCACTCTTCATCTGCTGGAGTAGGTTTGAAACCTAGTCCAAAAGGTTTCTTGGTGACTGGCAAGGTGATGGGTTCTGTTATTCCCTGAAGGGTTCGTCCAAGCCCTTTCCCTGGCCTAAATCTGTGTTGGATCATCTCTTTGGCCACCATAACCGAGGCGTTAGACAAGAAAGGCTGGGGGCAGGGTATTCCCTCTTCGTGCTGCTCTGCAAGTACAATCTCGAAAGCTTGATAGACCGTATGTTCGCTCCCTTCTCTCGGTTCAAGATATGGGATGGATGGGTCCCGATATAGCATGCTCATCTTCTCCATGGACCATGATCTCTCGGTCTTCGTACTCAAACTTCACCATCTGGTGAAGAGTGGAAGGCACAGCTCCTGCCGCATGGATCCAAGGTCTGCCGAGGAGGAAATTGTAGGATGTATCCATGTCGAGCACCTGGAAGGTTACTTCAAACTCGACTGGTCCTATGACCAACAACAGGTCTATTTCCCCCGTGGTATCTCTCTTGATGCCGTCGAAAGCCTTTACGCAGACATTGTTAGGTCGGATTCTTCCTGTCCCAATTTCCATTCTTTGTAGCGTGGAGAGCGGGCAAATGTCAACACCTGATCCCCCATCCAACATTACCCGCTTGACATAGTAGTCCTCGCATTTAACTGTTAGATGCAAGGCCTTGTTGTGTGCCGCTCCTTCCGGGGGTAAATCGTTCTTGCTGAAAGAGATTTGGTTGACGGCGAAGAATCTTTCTGTCATCCGCTCTAGTTGTTCAACCGAGGTTTCAACTGGCACATATGCTTCATTCAGGGTCTTCAGTAAGATCTTTTGATGCTCGGCCGACCTCATCAACAATGATAGCATGTACACTTGCTCAGGGTACTTGCACAGTTGATCTATCACTTCGTAATCCGGCATTTTCATTTGTTGGAAGAACACTTCCGCTTCTTCAACGCTTACAGGCTTCTTTGGTGGAAGCGCCTTTGTGTGGCGTTGTTCAGCTCTTGGGTATTTGAATACCGTCCAATGAAAGTATTTTCTAGAAGTTCTCCCATGACCTCTTTACCTTTGTACATTACCAAAGTCTTCTGATAATTCCACGGCACTGTGGACGAGTTGGTCATCGGTTTTTGTGGCACGCGTCCGATAACCACTGGCTCATTCAGCCGAAGTGGTTGAATCGTCCCCCGGACCACATAGGCCCCTTTTGGCACGTACATAGGTTTTGCCTTTTTGATCCCGAAGTTCTGCGTCTTCTCAGCTCGACCTCGTGGTATGTAAAGAACTCCATCCTTTATCGGTACCACTTTCTTCTCCAACTTCTTTTCAGGCTCGCTTTTTACAGCATTGGCCTCCTCCCCCTTTCTGGTTTCTGGTCTGTCTCAGGCCTTTTCCCCGTGTCGACAATGGCGATTATAGCTTTCAGAGCAGGGTCGAATTCTTTGTCTTCGTAAATCATTCCGATCAGCGGTCCATTATTGTGAGCAGGTAATGGATTGTTAGTCACATTTGGGATCTCCTCGTCCCTTAGCACTATTTTCCCTTGCTCTATCAAATTCTCGACCACTCTTTTCAACGACCAGCAGTCATTTGTATCGTGTCCCTCGGCCCCTGAATGATAGGTGCATCTGACTCCCGCTTTGTAGGAAGGTGACGTTGGGTTTTGCCTCGTTTGAGGGATTGGTTGCAAGAAACCCAACTGGACTAGCTTCGGGAACAAAGTAGAGTATGGTTCACCAATGGGCGTGAAAGTCCGCCTTCTAGGTGGTTCCTGAGGGCGGAAGTTATTCTGCGGAGGTTGTGGGTTATAGTGGTTGCGGTAAGGAGGCTGATTTCTGGGAGGTGGAACTTGGCCTCGGTTGGCTTGTTGCGGCGGATGGGCATAAGGCTGGGCATTCATGACCATATAGGGTTGATAAGCATATGCCAGATTTGAGTGGGGGTAGTAGTGTTATGGGGTTCTTTCCGGAAAACGGGGCCTGGGATGACGATATTCCCTCGCTTCCGAGGTTGCCATGATTGTTTCTTCCTTTTTCTTCCCTCTTGCCATTCCCCCGGACCTTCTTTGGACGGCTTGGGAGGTCGCCCTTATGGCTGCTTGACTCAGAATCCTACCTGTTTTCAGACCATTTTCCACCATCTCTCCAATCTTAATTGCTTCTGCAAACGGCTTTCCCATGGCTGACATCATGTTTTGGAAATAGTCAGACTCTTGAGCCTGGAGAAAAGTAGTGACCATTTCTACCTCATCCATGGGAGGCTTCACCCTCGACGCCTGCTCACGCCACTTAATAGCATATTCTCTGAAGCTTTCTGAAGGCTTCTTCTTCAAATTCGACAGAGAATTTCGGTCTGGTGCAATGTCGATGTTATACTGGAATTGTTTCACAAAATCTCTGGCGAGATCATCGCATATATGCCATCGGGACATTTCCTGGTCCATATACCATTCTGAGGCTATCCCTACTAGACTTTCCCCAAAATATGCCATTAGCAGTTCTTCTTTTCCGCCGGCTCCACACAATTGGTTGCAATATTTCTTAAGATGTGCAATGGGGTCACCGTGCCCATCGTATTTCTCAAACTTTGGGGTCTTGAAACCCACTGGCAGGTGCACGTGAGGGAACATACATAGGTTGGCGTAAGAGACGCTCTTTTGTCCGCTCAAACCTTGCATATTCTTCAAACTTTGTTCAAGGCTTCTCATTCTTTTGGCCATCTCACTTTGTTCTGCAATTCTGGGGTTCTGATCCTGCCCGGGTGCAAGCTCGCACTGAGGCGGTGGAGGATTAGTGTTGGTAGCGAACCTAGTTGGTTCCATTGAGAATGAGGGTGCCTGGAATGTAAAAGAGGATGAGTCAAAGCTTGGCTTGTACGTAGCCGGCTGTGCCGTAATCGGGCAAGGCGGTGCAGTAAAGATGTTCATGCTTGCATCGGTGGCTGACATTCGGGGATGAGGCTCAGAAGGCGATCCAGCAGAGAAGGCTGAAGTGGCTGGGTACCCGAATGGGGTAGCGGGATAATTTATGGGGACATTAGAAGTACCGCTTGACCTGGAGAATAACTTAGGGAATCCGGGGACGACACTTGGTGGTTCTTCTCCGTTATTCCAGTCGTCCAGCATTTCCAACATACGGAGTCGTAGGATTCTATTTTCTTCCGCAGTTGCGGATTCAGGTGTGAGGACGGCCGTGATCGAGCTCTCCTCGGAAACAGGGATTGTTTGCAACGGAATTTCTGAAGACATTTCCACACTTCCTTTTGACCTGGTGAAGTAAGTGTGAGTACTGCTTCCGGTCTTAACAACAGGTAGTTGAACACTTCTCTTTGACCTCGTGAAGTATGAGTGCGAGGCCAGACTTTCACCAAACCAACCATTTTTTCCAAAAACCTGGAGAACTCAACGACACACGAGTGGTTAAATCAAAATAAATAACAGATAGGCAACCTCACGTTGAGCATGATGCACCTATACAGTTAAGTGAATTCTACATGTTTGCGACGAAAGCATGCGTCATTCCGGCATTATTTTTAAGCTTCCCTTTTCTTATCATGTTTTCTTCTCTTTTTGTTTTTCTTTTATGTTTTTATTTTGCGGAAAAAATGCGACCGGATCCGATGAGGATTGCCTACGTATCACGACGCCACGTGAATCAGATCATTACGTAGTTCAAAAACACAAATGAGCATAAAAGAAGCAACCTTTTTATTGTTGAAATGGTCTATTACAAACTACATTTTGCAAAAGAAAGAAGCAAACTTTGAAAATAAACCTAGACTCAAAATAGACTAAAAATCACCCTGATGGGAAAAACAGGCAGAAGATGCTAAGATACAGACTTGACTTATGAGTACATTATGGTTTTGAAAATTGGTGTCCGCGGGGCATCGTTCGGCCTCGCCGCGGTCCTAGGTGTGAGATCCCTCTCAAGTTGCTCCAGCTCATGCATAGTCTGCTTGACATAACCCATCACTGCCGAGAGGACGGTAACGCTGGTCATGTTCTCACATCGTAGACATCGTCTGGTGATGGCAATGGCCTTGATCCTATCTCTGGTTTGCTTCTTCTCTATGAGTAGGCGTTTTATCTGATCGTTACATATCTTAAATGCCTGAGCATCCTGCATATGCTGATGCTTCAGTTGTCGTACTTCTAACTTCATCTGGGCCAACAAGTCGTACCAGTATCTGCTCTCAATTTGGAAATCCCTTGCCTGATTAGCTGCTTTGATCTCAAGTATAGCCATCTCTCTCTTCATTTTAGCAACAGTTTTCTCGTGGTTGAATTCCAATTGATTCAAGTATCGGCGATGCTTATCTGCTCTTGTATCCCACTGTGCCCTGAGCTCTGCTATGACGTTTTTAGATTTCTCTAAATCCTCTTGCCATTCCCTGACTTTGCCTTTTAGCCTTTTTATCAACTGCTCATCTGATCGACGCCTTGGCTGTTTATCCGCATCCATCCTTATCTGTTTGATCTGGGCTCTGAGCATTTCGTTTTCCTGAATCAAACTGTTCCGTTCTCCCAGGTTGGTAGCAACTTGCACGTTGTGATCATATTTCAGGCTTTCCACTTGTTGCTTTAACCTGCTGATTTCGGCGCAATAGCCTCTTTTTTTTGCTAGCCAATCCCACTGCTTTTGTGACGATTCGGCGAAATTCAGGATGTGGGGTCTCTTAGCCGGCCTTTCATGCTCAAGTTCCCTTCTATACCATGCAAGGTAACCCGGCGCCGTCTCACCTTTGGCTCGATCCCGCACGCAAGTATCTGATTTCAAATATTGACACTCACTCCAGATTTGGCGAATCTTCGCTTCTGGAAACTGTCCGTTAGGACTTATCTCAACTGCTTGAGTGCTAAGATCTTCCTCATGAGGTACTGTCTGGCATCTTCCGAGCTGTCTCAAAACTCGGCAGGGCGCGTAAGGTTGAATGCTCTTAAGCCCCATCAGTAAGAAATGAGTTTTAGCTGCCGGCATATATATGACCTCATCAACAGGCAACCATCCCAGCGTCCATTGTATTTGGCTGGCAGTAAGAGCTTGAAAGAACGAGGTCCATGCCAGGACTCCTTTGGGCAAACTGATCTCTTTGGTTCTCGTGTAAAATTCTTCTATGCAAGTCTTTTCCGGGGAACCATGGCTCAAAATCTCGGAACGATGGCAGAGGTGCTCGGTCATCCACATTTGTAGGAGCAAGTTACAACCTTCGAAGAAATTTCCCCCAGCTTTACAAGCTGTGAGAGCTCGGAAGATGTCAGATACCACCATAGGCACGAGAGTACTGTCACGTTGCGCGAGTAGGGTGCTGACGACCCCGGATATCTTCAAATCAATGTTTCTGTCTTTCCTTGGAAATACCAGAAGGCCCAGGAACATCATCATGAAGGCTACCCGTCTGTGTTTGTCCCACTTCTGACGAATACCTTTGCTGCACAGTTTGTTGATTGGATTATTGAATCCCTCTTCATGACCGTACCTATCATATATGAAGCATGGAGTACAAAAACCGGCAGCCAAATCCGGGTTGTGGACCGTTCTGGGTATCTTCAGCGAATCTAGGAACCGATGCACCGTGACAGCTCTTGGGGCAACCAAGTATTTTTGCTTTAACGGAAGTTCAGCAATTCCGATGTACCCAGCCATTTCTTCCAAAGTCGGGGTGAGTTCAAAATCAGAGAAATGAAAAACATTGTGCGCCGGGTCCCAGTAGGTAACCAAAGCTCTTATGATATCTCCCCGAGGCTGGATTTCCAAAAAACCCACGAGACCTTTCAGATATTTCTTGACCTCATTTTGTCCTTCAACACCTAGATCATTCCACCATAGCCGTAACTTGACAGGGATTTTGGTCATTATTGAAAAATGTTCATTTTGCATTGTGCTCATCCTGCACATTTATTAAGGTGTTCTTTAACAAAACTAACTTGACTCAAAATATTTTACAAGGAGGATCAAGTTTTCGAACACGGCCTTTCAGCACTTCGGGGACGAAGATTTTGAGGCTGTGTGGGTCAATTGGATGAAAATCCTAAAAAACAATGACCCGAAGGTGGTTATTTATGCAAAGTCAGCCTTCCGGTGTCCCTTTCGGGAACATTCGGCTATTTATGACAAAACAACATCACCTGATTTATTCGTGACAGAATTAAAATTTTGACACATTTTTATTATTATTATTATTACTATTTGTTCGTTTTTTTTAGTAAAAGGTGGGGTTGAACCCGATGGGGGTTGCCTACGTATCTCACATCCGGTGAGAATCAAACCGGCGTAGTTCGGTACATCATGAATAGAGAAAATCAATTAAACCCAGAAAGCAAGAATATTTTTTATTATTATTTTTTTTGAAAAGAGGTAAAGACTAAAGAAAATATTTATTATATATATATATATATTTTTTTTAAGGAAATATTTGGACTATTAGTCTGAATTTAGAAAGGAGGTACTACGAAAGAAACAGCATTTTTTTTTTGAATTATGAATTTCCCGTTTTTTTTCTTTTGCTTTTAAATAAATACCCTTTTTTTATTTTGAAAGTGATAAAAAAGAAAAAAAAAATTATATGTTTTTTTTAATAAATCAAACTAGAAGAATTTTTTTTTTAGGAAAATTCCGGTGAGGTTTTGACACTACTTGGACATTGGTTTTATTTTTCCAAAATAAGTAATTATCTCCCTACACTGCTATTTTCCCCTTTTTTAGAAACCGGTCAGCATGCGGAACCGAAGCAAATAGATGCGCAAAACAAATAGGATGCAGCAGGGTGGTCTTTTCATTTCAGGTTGCCTATCCTAGACGGACCCAACCCCTATGTTGAGCCCCCTAAGTCAAATGCAACGTGATGCAAATAAATGTTCCTACTAGGGATCCAGCATGAAGTTTCGTTATACTAGGTTTATACCCTGGGTATTTGTTCTAGACTGTGTACCTGAGCGGACAACTCGAGTCGAGGAGGGGGCTACGTACCGGGGACCCCCGAGATCGTCCGGCTTTGTAACTTGTCCGACCTCTTTCTTATTTCAGGTATTGAAACTAACAGAATAGGGAGTTTCGACCAGCGAGCTTCTCCCCGGAGGTAAGAAGAGAAAGGTTTCGGCACAGTTTATATACAGTTCAGATAATATCAAAGCGGTAAAAGACAACATTTAGCACGTTATGCAAAAACATGTAATAAAGATTAGATAATAAAGCCAAATATAACAATTATTCTAAGCTCGAATTCTTGAACCCTGAACCAGTGGTTCTGGGTCACTCTCCCCAGCAGAGTCGCCAGAGCTGTCACACCTCCTTTTTGCGCGCCCGGCCCCGAAGGGTTAAGATGCGCGAGGGAGTTTTTCCAATTTAAGTGACAATATTCGAAATGGGATTATTTATTTAATTCAGAGTCGCCACTTGGGAAAGGTTTGGTTTTTGTTGTCCCAAGTCACCGGTTTATCTTGAATCCCAAATCGAGGAAATTTTCGACTTTTCCAAATGAAGTCTGCGAACCAGAAATTCTAAGTAAGGAATTCTGTTGACCCGAGGGAAGGTGTTAGGCACCCTCGAATCCCATGGTTCTAGCACGGTCGCTTAAATTGTTATAATGGCTAAATATTTGATTTAAATGCATGTTATAACTTGTGTGCTTTTATTACGTTTAAACCGCTTTTATTATTATCATTTATTTTTATAGAATTGCAACGTCGTGAAAATGCATCTCGAACCACGTCACAATCAATGCACCCGTAGTTGTTAACACATTTCGACTCCGTTGAGATTTGGATTCGGGTCACATCAATGTGCACCCGAGTTTAAGAATGTAATTTAATTAAGCCGTGCCTAAAGAGTCTAACGCATTATTATTTTTGGGGAAGGCCATGAAATTCACTAAACGGCCTGTCCTGAATTCTAAAATATTTATTATGGTTAGTTATTGAGGGCCCCGCAATTTTGCATTTTTTATTTGGCGAGGATCGTCTCTATTTTAGAAAGGATATCCTAAAGCGACTACATTTCTAACTGTGTTTGTCTAAAAATAGAAGAAGAAAGATATATGTTAATTCAAGTATATGCTTTGGCCTAACCCGGATCCTTATCAATTTCTGATTAATTATTTATAAAATGGAGAGACGTCATACCTTGTGAAACATGCTTTAATTGGACAAAGAAGTTACATACGAGATTGACGAAATACAACACTTAATCCGAACAACATCCTTAAGTCGGATTTAAATTAACTTGCTTAAGCAGGATTAATAGAATTCCTTATTAAAGGAAAAACTAGTCCTATAAACTGCCTAAAGAAATCGAGACTGGTGATTCAAAACTGTATTATATTTGGCTAGATTTAACAGCCATTTGCCCCTACCTATTCAAAGCATGCTGAAAGAGTGAGTTTAATTTTAACAATCGTATTAAATAGTTTCACATTCCATGAATTGTATTTACATCCTGTATGCTACTAAACGAATCAAATACCACAGTTTCAGATCAACATAAACATTAATTAAGTACAAACTTACTAATGTATTCTCTATTAGGCTACAAATTAAAGGATTTATATAACTTTAACAATATTCGCAAAGCTGTAAGTAAGGCAACAGATGATTAAAAATTCTTCAGATCTTTCGATTCAACTTTCATTGCGACATCAGTTACATCAGACAGATTCGAAGTGTGTACCTGAGGAGATGCTTACAATGAAGAAAGCAAGAGAGTCAGTTGAGCAGCAGTGCAAGCGAAACAGCAGCAGTAACAAATAATAGCAGCAGGACAAATTCCGGAGCAAAATACAATTATAGACGAGGAAAAAGTGGAAAAATGACAGCAGTAGGCAGCGTAGCAGAAACAAAACTCAAGGCAGACCAACTCAAAGAAAGCTAAGTACAAAACACCGCCAGTAATCTCAATTAAGACTTGGAAGAATCAATACAGCCTAAACAGGTTGACAGCAAATGAAATCCAAACAGAAAACAGTTTTTCCTGAAATTTCTGTATATTCTCTGTTTCTTGCTCACTCTCTATCTGTATATATATCTTCTCTCAATGTGTCTGTATGTGCCTCTCTATGATATCCCTCTCACTATCTCTTTTCTTTTCAAAAAAAACAGTGCCAATTTTCAGTCTTGAAATCTATTTGAGTTATCAAAAGAACTCCTCTCAGTTTTTCTGTTTTTTTCAGAACTTCAGCCCTCAATGTTCAATATGGGTTCCTTCTGTGTATCTGTCTCTGTCTCAATGTGTATCTCCTCCCTTTTATAAGCCTAACATTAGGCTATCTACCAGCCTGTTCGAACAACTCAGAAACCAATCCTTTTTAGCTGTTTTTTCCAACTCAAACTTTTAAAATTAGGAACCCCCATCATATTCCCTGACAGTCCCCTTTTAACATTTATTAAACTAAAACAGGCCATGGGCAGCAAGAATATAATCTGACAGCATGTGTTGTCAAACTATTTTAATCAAAAAGGGCATTTATGCACATGTTGTGCATAAGTGCACATGCCCTCCAATTCTGACTGCAACTAAACAAAACCAATCCCTTTATATTTCTGATTCAACTACATCAATTGTAAGTGGCTATAGTTGATTCTCAATTCGATTCAAACAATGTTCAGCAAGACAAATCAAGCTGTTACCATTCAAACAGCTAAAACTATTTGACGACATGTATCGAATCGACTATACTAATTACAACATATACAATCAAAGCCAAGGATTAGAATCAAACAGTATCAACAAGGGGTCAGATTGCACTTGTCAATACAGAGGTTAACTTGGGGATTGATTACTCAAACAGTTTCAATTCAGTCAATTATGCAGTTTACATACACACACATTATCAGTGAATGAGGAAACATTTGATCAAATACAGAGGGGTACAGGCAAGGTGGACAATCAACAGTTGATAAAAATTCAAAGACACAAATTACACAAAGCATTCGGCCATACGAACAGACCTTTAAACCACACACGTACTGAATAAAGAATAGAAAATAAACTTACCTTTAAATCTTTGAAAGAAAAATCAGAAAAATCAACTTGTGTTTGAACAGACCCTTCTCAAGGTTGAACGAACTTTAATAGAAGTGTTTCTCAAATGAGAAACACTTCGATTAAGGTCCATTAGACCCTAATCTCTTGGCTTGAACAGACACGGAACAGGCACGCGGAACCCTAGGGTTCAAAAAAAAATATGATCCGGGATTCGTGTTTCCCTAGTTAGATTCGGACCAAACCAAGCCTGGTTTGGTCACGAGGGAGGTTCGGGGACTGTCTGGTGCGAAGCTGGGGTAGATCGGGGTGGATCGAGTTCCGACTCGAATCTTCAGATGAAGATTCGAGAAGGTGGGAGGGGATTCGAAATGTGTAGTTGGTGGATTTGGGTTCAGGACGGTGAGGGGCATCTATGGTGTTAAGGAGGGGGTCACCGGCGTCCATGCCGCCGGCTTTCATGGTGAAGGTATACAGGGGCGGCTAGAGTTTGGAGGCCTGAGGTCTGTGGAGGGGACGACTAGGGCCTGGGGGTTTGGATAGGGGGGGCAGGGTAAAGGTTACAGGCTTATATAGTTAGTGAGGGGTCGATTCCTGGCCGTTGGATGGGGTGAGATGAAGGGCCAGGATCCTTCAACTAACGGGAAACGGTGTCGTTTTAGACCTAAGGGGGTTGGGTCGGTCCGGGTGGAATGGGTCGGGTTTGTTCATGGGTTAAGGGGAAGTGATCTTGGCCGTTGATCAATCTGAGATCAACGGCCTAGATCAGACTAGGTCACTACGACGTCATTTGGATGCTCTGGGTGTCAGCTGGTGTGGACCGGGTTTCACATGGGGTTTTGGGTTTGAGTTTGGGCCTCGAATTAAAATAGGCCCAAACTGATTTCAACCCAATTCTGCACTCTCTTTTTATTTTTTTATTTTTTATTTTAAAACAAAACCTAAGTAAATCAAACTAAAATTAAATAAACACTTAATACAATTATTTGCACACATATATTAAAATATTTAAAGCAGGTAAAATCAAACAAAACAACAATCACAGCCAAATATGCATATTTATGATTTTTCTATTTAATAACCGGATTACGGTTCAAACAGCACACGACACACACATTTTTTGTATTTTGTTTCAATAATGGACAAAAATCATAGATAATTAACAAAAATGCCACGTGAAAAACCCTTTCATTGTACAGCAAGACCGATCGCTATTATTTTTTGTTTCTTTTGGAGTAATTGTCGCGTAAAACAAAAATCACGTGCTCACACAGATAATAAAGCCAAATATAACAATTATTCTAAGCTCGAATTTTTGAACCCTGAACCAAAGGTTCTGGGTTGAAATCCCCAGCAGAGTCGCCAGAGCTGTCACACCTCCTTTTTGCGCGCCCGACCCCGAAGGGTTTAATGCGCGAGGGAGTTTTTCCAATTTAAGTGATAATATTCGAAATGAGATTATTTATTTAATTTAGAGTCGCCCCTTGGGAAAGGTTTGGCTTTTGGTGTCCCAAGTCACCGGTTTATCTTGAATCCCGAATCGAGGAAAATATTCGACTTTTCCAAATGAAGTCTGCGAACCAGAAATTCTAAGTAAGGAATTCTGTTGACCCGAGGGAAGGTGTTAGGCACCCTTGAATCCCGTGGTTCTAGCACGGTCGCTTAAATTGTTATAATGGCTAAATATCTGATTTAAATACATGTTGTGACTTATGTGCTTTTATTAAGTTTAAACCGCTTTTATTATTATCATTTATTTTTATAGAATTGCAACGTCGTGAAAATGCATCTCGAACCACGTCACAATCAATGCACCCATAGTTGTTAACACATTTCGACTCTGTTGAGATTTGAATTTGGGTCACATAAATGCACACCCGAATTTAAGAATGTAATTTAATTAAGTCACACCTAAAGAGTCTAACGCGTTATTATCTTTGGGGAAGGCAGTGAAATTCACTAAATAGTCCATCCCAAATTCTAAGTATTTATTATGATCAATTATTGAGGACCCCGCAATTTGCATTTTTATTCGGCGAGGCTCGTCTCATTATTTTAAAAGGATAACCTTAGCATGACTACATTTCTATTTTTTTTTGTTTTTCTGAAATAAATGAGAGAAAATCCTAACTCGTTACAAGCTTGAAAGAGGCATACCATATTAAATGCTAGATTGAGACGCACATTTACTGAAAGGAACATTACTAGAAATTATAAACAAAATCGAGAACGATGAAATAATATATCCGAACATGATTGATTATCCTATAGCTAAATTAACTCCTCATAATTATGTGAACAAACGAATAATCGTCCGCGACTATTAGTGCTGAGATTAACCTTAATTATTAATGCTCATTAGAGAGTTTATTTGACCTAAGCGCCGGACCATCTTACCCAGCTCGTGCCTATTAAATTAGTGTTTCTCAAAATTGTTGCGTTATTTCGTGCTTAAAAATAGGTAAGAACCTGCTGAACCTATTAATAGCCACTTTGTCTAAAAGGGTGGGCCGATGCCAATATCAGTAATTATCAAGCCTATGTCGAAGCAAGGAATCCAACAAGAAAGTCGGCATACATGGCTAACCCGTTAACGTAACACCGCATGAGAATTTGTTTGGGATATGTTTATCTTGAAATCAAATTGGACCGGATATAGCAGGTTTGATAGTTCAAAGGTCCAGACAGGATTAAATACAGATACTTGCCATGATTCTATGTTATACTGTCATCACTAAATCCAGGCTAAATTGTTATACACATGGAGGTACGTCTGATCTAATCATACAATCTAATAGTCCATCTCAATTAGGATATGTATTAATTCATACAGAACAAATGCAGTTGGAATGAGCTTAAAAAAATACAAGCTAACTATCTTTCAACCTATTGCTATACTTTGAACACAAGTACTGTGAAGCAAACAATGTTCATTTCTTTATTTCTACTTCAAACTTCAAGCTTTAAACAACACATGGTTTCAGAAGTGTGTACCTGGAAGTGCTTACAATTGAAGAAGAAGAGAGGTCAGTAGAGCAGTAGTGTAAACGAACAGCAGCAGTAACAGATAAGTAACATCAGAACAAGTTCCAGTGCAAGATGCAACTATAGCCGATGGAAAAAGTAGCAAAATGACAGCAGCAAGCAGTGGAGTAGAATCAGAACTCCAGACAGACCAGATCCAGAAATAAACCAATGAAACACACAACCAGTAAACTCAGTTGGGACTTGGAAAGATCAGTATTGATTAAACAGGTCGAAACAAGTGAAATCAAGACAACAATGGGAAGAACAGTTTCTGATTTTGTCTGTGTGATTTCTATCTCTCCCCCTCTATCTATCTGTCTGTGTTCCTTATGTGTGTCTGTGTGTGTGTATCTCTCAATGTGTATCCCTGTATATGCCTCTTTATTTTCTATCCCCTCTTTTTGATTTTCAGTCTATATCTGTATATGCATGTCTATTTCTTTGTATCCTCTCTCCCCCCAAAATCTTTTTTTTCCTTTTTAAGTGGCAGCTCCTCTCTACTTATAACCTAGCATCAGGCCATTTTACAGCCTGTTAAACCCATCAGAAATCCCTCCTTTTCTGCTGTTTTTCCACTCAACATTTAAAAGTAGAAACCCTCCCATGAGATTCCCTGACAACCTTTTTATCACCTTATTAAACTAAAACCAGACATGGGCAGCAAGAATATAATCTGACAGCACATGCTGTCCAATTATTTTAATTCCTTAACAGCTGACCATACACATGCTGCCCAAAATCTAAGCCAAGTGAACATGCTATCCATTTAAAACCAAAGTCTGAACTGCAACTATAACACCACCCTTAAATGTTTTCTGATTCAAATTGAACAAATCACAGGCAACATACTCAGTTCCTAATTGAATTCAAACAAAACATCAGCAGGAAAGCCAATAACATGAATCAAATTATTACCATTCAAAGCTGAACTAATTGACGACATATATTGAATCGACTATGCGAATCACAACACATACAATCGAAGCCCAATGATCAGAATCCAACAGTATCAGCAGGGGGTTCAAGTTGTACTGACCAAAACAAAATTGGCCCTGGGAACTAATTAATCGACCTATTTCAATTTCAGTTGGTTGTACAGTTTACACATACACACATTATCAGCAAATGAAGAAAGATTTGTCCAAATACAAAGGTCCGGGCAAGGTGGACAGGAACAGTCGACAAACAATTCAAAAATAAAATCAACTAAACATTTGGGGCAATGAACAGACATTCAATTACAACAAACACATGAACTGATAAGAAAGGAAAGCAAAAATACCTTAAAATATTGAAAAATCAACAAGCCCTAGCTCGGATTTGAATCGACCTTTCTTGGGGTTAAACGGACTTTAATCGAAGTGTTCCCAACTGAGAACACTTCGATTAAGGTCCATTAGACCCTAATCTCCATGGTTCAAACGGACACAGATCGGGCTCAGGGTTTCTAGGGTTCCTAAGGGGTAGATTTGGGATTTGTGTTTTCATAGTTAGATTCGGACCAAACCAAGCATGGTTTGGTCACGAGGGAGGTCAGGGGAGTGCTCGGTATGAACCTGGGGTGGTTTGGTGTAGATCGAGTTTTGCTCGAATCTTCTAATGAAGATTCGAGAACCTAGGGGTTGATTCGAGGCAAAGGGACAACAGATCCATGTTCAGGGTGGTGAGGCGGTCCTATAGTGTTAAGGTGGTGGTCACCGGCGTCCTTGCCGCCGGGTTTTTGGTGAGGGGAAAGGGGGGCGGCTCTAGGGTTCCGTGGTGGCTTGGGTTAGGTGAGGGGGATGAAGACGAAGGAGGGGTTCTTGGATAGGGGGGCGGGGTACGAGAGGAAAGCTTATATATGGGGTGGATGGCTTGATCTCGGCCGTTAGATCAATTGAGATCAACGGCTTGGATCCAAAGGTTTAAACGAACGGTGTCATTTGGTTTAGTATTGGGGTCGGGGTTGGTTCGGGTAACGGGTCGGGTAATGGGGTTATGGGTGAGAGATCTGGACCGTTAGATCAATTTGGTTTGATGGCCGAGATGGATTGGCCTTAAAACGACGTAGTTTTTGTGTCAAACTACGTCGTTTTGGTGGCCTGGGAGATGGGCTGCTTGGACCGGCATGCTTTTGGGCCTCAGGTTTAAAAATGAACACGGGCCCAATCCGACTTTAAACCAATTTGCACCCTTTTCTTTTATTTTCTAACTTTTAAGAACACAAAACCTAATTAAACAAAATTAAACCCCATTAGTTAACACTTAATGCAATTATTACACACATATTAAAATATTTAAAATAGGTAAAATCACACCAAGGCAACAAATAGGACAAAAGATGCATATTTTGTGATTTTCCTTTTAATAACCGGATTTTGGTTCAACTAACACACGACACATTTTTTGTATTTTGTTTGATAAAAATAAAAATGGAAAAGGTCACAAATAACTAACAAAAATGTCACGTAAAATCCAAAAGATTGTACAGCAAAACAATTGCTATTATTTTTTGTTTCTTTTGGAGTGATTGTCGCGTAAACAAAAATCACGTTTTAGTTTCAAATTCTGTTTTTTCATTTTTCTGCCCCCACCCACTCAACCCACCCGTCCCTGCCCCACCCCCCACCCCCCCGAATTATTTTTTAAATATATTTTTCAGTTTTAGTTTTTTTATTTATCGGTTTAAAGGTTCAAAATTTTACAAGTTTCAAAGTTATGAGTTCGGAGGTTTATGTGTTTGGAAGTTTATATGTTTGGAAATTATAAAGTTTACAGGTTAGAAATTCCGTGGTTTCGAAAGTTTAGTGGTTCGAAAGTTTATGAAAAATATTGGTTCAGAAGGTTATTGGTTTGAAAGTTTATGGCTTCATGTTTATTATATCTAAATTATTTATAAATACTCTTGAAAAGTCATTTTCCTTAATTTGCGTACCAAATACCGGAAAATGAATAAGATTACTACTTGTTTTTTTTGGAAAATATTTTTCACGGAAAATATTTTCCGTTATACCAAACACACCCAAAGTGAAGAGATTTTTATGTCTTTAAATAAAATAAGTAATGGCATGATAGTCTCAAATTAAATGAATTTTATGGTTAAAGTCACTATATTGTGGGAGTGCTTTTTGGGAAAACCTTAAAAATAAAACGAAAAAGCAGCCACTAAAACTTTCCCAAGGTGGTAAGACTTATAACGTGGATTATGCTATTCTTGAAGTTCTTGTTTTTAAAATATAATTTTTTTTTAAAAAAAAAGTCGTTCGAAACAAAAATGAAAAGCATATCAACTTAACTTTGTTAAACTTAAGATGGAGGAAATAATATTTCCTTTACATGAATGTAAAATAATCTACGCATAAGATCATCATACCTATGCTACTATTCTTTTTTGTCTTTCGTCTCAGCATTCGCGAAATCTTAAGCTTTTATCTTTCAGATCGATAATAGGGTAGTTTTCCGCGCGTATTCACTTTTCCTCTCATGTAGGGTGTGTTTGGTATGGAGGAAAATATTTTTTAATTTTTTTATTGTTTATTTTAAAAATGGTAATTACAATTATATTTGATTTTGTGGTTCTAAAAATACGTGATTTATTTCAACACTAGTTATTAGGCAATAGATGCTAAGTGTAAATAAAGGAAATAAGATACGCAAACCGATGGAGTCACAAGGTTGGGCCTCGAGCTGGCTGGAGCAGGGTCTCATGGTCTAGATGAGGCTAAAGGCAACGAACTATTGATGAAGAATCAATTATAATGAAGGCCTCAGAGATGGCCTTTAGTGGTTAATTATGAGCAATAAATGAAGAACAATAAATAAATAATGAAAAAATAAGCAATAAACGTGAAAACAATTGTGTTAGCAAAGAGCAGAGAATGTTGTATTGTATTCGATGTTGTATAATAATCCGACCACTTTACAAGATGACAAAGGTCCCCTTTATATAGGAGAGAGGAATCCCAACATAGTACATGTCTAATAATAACGAGGAAATGCTATTGGTACAGTTGTATAATGACTTAGTACGGATTTGTGCTATTCTTGCAGACCTGGTCTGCTCTAACCTTGTGTATTTGGAAATATTCCCGCATTTCCATGACGATCATCGATTATACTGCTCCGAGGTCGACCATAGTGAGCCTTCGATGTGCTCCTTCGAGGGACACACCTCGGGGTCATACCTCACGCTCTGCTTCGGGCTTCTTCGAGGTTAGGCGTGGAGCAGCATAGTAGCCCCAAAGTCAAACTCCCCAATTTTGACCGTATACAGATAGTCTCCGCGTTTCTTAGGATGAAATGATAAGAAACGATCTTGAGTTCTTGCTTCTTCGATACCCCCATTATGACGTCAGCTACGTGAGATCATTAAATGGCATAACAAAAAAGTTGTACTGAGGTCTTATCAAACACGGTTCTCGAAAAGCCCACGAACTGCTATTGGTCGCCCTTTCAACTCCTCCCAGTGACTTATAAATACTCCAATTCTCTATCTTTCAAACCTTTGCAACATCTTCAGATCTTCAAATCTTCGTTAACGGTTTCCTACCTTCACCCTTCTTCCGTGTTCAATTCTTTGTCAACTTGCTTTGAAACTTTTGTTACAAGCATGGCAAAACTTCTAAAACAATACCTCAAAAAGGGGAAGCCTCTTCTTTGTCACGCTCGTCTAAGAGCAAAAAGGTAGTTCCCCCCAGCGTCGAGGAGTGTGTTCCTGGGACCTTTGATACGACCTCCAATTTGAAAATGGATAGACCTTCTTCGGTACCGGGTCGATGCGAACCCATATCTCGGTATGTTAGTCTAATAACTGACATAAAGAAGGTGAAAATAGATTGTCGCTGGGAAAAGGCGGTACAAGTTGAGATCCCTTCTCCGGAAGAGGATATAACTACACACAAACCTGGTTTCCTCAGCGTGTATACATATCCCTTTACCTTGGGTCATGTAAGTTCTTCTTCTCCATCGATAGACTCGGTGATTCTCGATTTTTGCCGAGAATATCGAGTGACGCTTGGTTAGATTTATCATTCTTTTGGAGAATCGTTTATTTGCTTAGACATTTCTCAAATATGGTCGAGGGGATGTCTTTCACCCTCGATCACCTAATCATGTTGTATAGTCTTCGCCTCTATCGAGGGGGCCTAGTCAAACTGCGGCATCAATCTACCAAAGCATTTTTTACCAACACCGCTGAAGATAAAGACCGAGGGTGGATGAGTCGCGTCGTTCGAGTTAGAACTTCGGACCTTATCCCTGCCGAGAAGATGCCATTCCCCGAGGAATGGAATATGAGGCGTAAGGGTTGTTACACCGAGCATGTTTTATATCTGAATGTCCTCTTTTCCTCTTTCGAACTAACCCCTTTGTTGTTTGAATTGATTTTTCTCTGGTCGCTTAGCCACCGTGTGGTTCCCCGGCGCGGTCAATGACCTCCCGAGCTGGGTTATACTTTTAGACTCTGCCTCTCTATATGACAAGTATGTTTGGCATGATCTAGACAAAACTCGATGGGAGGCCACAAATCATGGTATGCCCTCACCACTATCACTTCCAAATCCCTTATGAATGGATTTCTTAGCGGTATGTTTGACATTTTACACCTGTGCAGGCCTCGGGGACTGTTTCAATGAGGCTGCCTGTTTTTTTTCCCTAAGCGGAAATCTGGTTTATGACATTTGGAGGGACAACTCATTCCTTTTGGGAACTGGGTTTGAAGAGTCGCCACCGAATGATTAAGGTGCATTAGGATACCAAGAGAGATTGATTTGGATAACCAGAGATAGGGTAAGGGCTTGAAATTATTCTAAGGGGAAGGTGTTAGGCATCCCTCAGAATCCACTAGTGTGGTTCCCGGCCAGACAATTATTGTGAATTTTGGTGCAATTAACATATAAGCAAATAAGGCTCAAATGAGAGGGGATTTCAATACATAATGGTTTGAAAGTAAACAAAGCTTGGAAGAACAGTTAGAAGGGCTGATTAAAAAAAGTTGTAATGCTAAAAGAATAAAGAATAAAGGAGAGGGGGTCCTAGGTTTATTAGAAATATGGATCACCCCACACAACGTCTGGTAATCACTCCTCAATGAGGGGCTACACGTGACATTATCGCTTGGTCATCATATCCATATCTACCCGTCCCACCCTATTAAGGTATTAAAGCGCGGATTGGTCTCGATTACTTATTACATGCTATTACCCATCCCATTCCTATCAATCCTGGAGGCACTTAGGACTACTAATCCTAAAAGGGAGAGATGCTGGGCTTATTTGGAGTTTCAAAGGTAAAAATTCTAAGGCGACATACAAAAACACATATTGCATATAAAAGGGGAAACACATAAGCATATAGGCTCAAGTATACCTCCTCAAACAAACACATAAAGTAGCATGTCTTACACATACTTCTTAGGTCTGATTTAAAAGCAATAAAGATGAGGGAGATGAGATTGTTGAGGCAGTTTTAGTTTATTGCATAACTCAGATAAGAAGTCTGAATCAGGTCTGCCTGCTGGTTATAATGATTAATAGAAGCAGATTCAGTTTACAGTTATTACCCTAAGGCTTGCCTAAGTGTTTAGATGGGGTCCTATATGCATGATATCTACTGAATTTAGAAGGTGATGAGATAGTAGAAACTTGAAATGTTTAGGCGGGGTCCTATAGGCATGCTTGCTAGACCTTGTTAAGCGAGGGAATTAGGTTATTAAAAGAAACAGAATGTACAAAAATTGGACTAGTTACAGGTGCTGCAGGCGGTAGTATCTACTATTACTGATTTTATATCTAACATTGACTGTGAATGAAAAACGAATCAGATTGATTTAAGAAACCCCTATAGGCATGATTTCTATGCATTACTTGTTTTTAAACCTTATAGGCATGACATCTAAATGAAGTTTGAATATGCATAATTAAAAGTACCCTATAGGCAGGTTTTCTACATGAAGTTGAATATGCAGAATTAAAAACGCACCCTATAGGCAGGTTTTCTACGTGAAGTTGAATATGCAGAATTAAAGGTATCCTATAAGCATGGTCTCTAGGTGAAGTTCGAATATGCAGGAGTTAAAACACCTTATAGGCATGTTTTCTACCCTTGCATACATAGTTACCCAACCTTTTTCAATAGCCAGCCCCAAGTTTTTATTACAACTTATTACAAACCAGAATAATAGATTACATCAGAAAATAATACAAAGAAAGTACAACCAGAGGAGGCCGGATTCTTGACTTCCTCTCTGAGTTACAAGATAAACCAACTCAAAGACCATTGATCCAAAGCCTTTCTCAGACTCGAGTGTGTCAGATTTCCCTAAGAGCCTCAATGGGACTCCGGGCAGTGCTCACACCCAAATTGTATTACCAGAATAGGGACAAGTGCAGTGTGGAAGTGACAGCTCTCAAGTGTCCAAGTTCAGAGGGAGCTCATGGGTCCCAAGGCAAGGCTTACAAGAGGGGGCAGAACTTAAGTCTAAGAGAGAGTGCAGGTGAAGAAACAGAGTAAAGAAGAGGGAAAGAGGTGCTAGGAAACAGTTACAGAGTTAAGGACTTCACACAAAGGGGTTCAGGGATTGGGGATTGCAAAGGGCCTATGCACTTAGGCATTAGTTAATTCTGGGCATGCACAGCAATAGGGAGTGCTGTTATGCCTACAAAATCAACCAGAATACACAATCACATAATGGTAACATAGAGGTTATGATCCCAGGGGAATCAGGTTTGAGTCATAGACATCAATACTTAATACTGTCATGCCTCAAACAAATCATCAATATCAAACACATTGGGGTAGGGATTTAGGACACATAATAAATTCAAAATAGGTAGAAGGAAATTACAATATCCTAAAATAAGTACTGGACTAAACACAAGTAGTAGGCAAACAAGAAGGCAAAAGTATTAAGTAAACATATTGTTGTGATGCTGAAATCTTAATCAGAACATACCAGTTCAAAGAAGCAAAATATAGTAAAAGCAGGTAGCAGGACTTTGAAGACAGGCCACAGTATGAGTAACAGGAGAGAATATTTTGAGTGTAAATGATTTTAGAACTAAGTGAGTTCGTGTGTGTGTTAATGAAAAAGCATGGTATTTATAGTTTGAAAACAGACAGAAAATAAGGCAAGGATTATAGTTTAGCAGTAATTATGGAACTATGTACCAATGAAAATCAGATTAGTATAAGGACTTCCTTTAATTAAAGAGTAAAAATTAAACGGTAACATGTAAATACTAAAAAAGGAAAGCAATCACATAAGGCTGAATATGACCAATAAGGAAGTATCTTCAGCATAGTATAGTAATAGAGACTAGGTTCATCAGATTCTAATCAAGGAAAGGTCTATAATTATCATATACCAATGTAATCAAGGTAAGGGAATTAATCAAATAGAGTAGAAAAGGTAGGGATCGAAAGTTCAAAGGAAAGTGTTCAAATTGGTCCAAGAAACAGGGAAATCAGTAAAACAAGGAAATAATCAATCAGAATTACACAAGGAGGTTTGAAATCAGTCCACAATTGAAGGTCATTTCAGAGGGAAATTCAGCATATAAAGAGTGCATAAACATTAGGCATGCAAGGCTAAATCTATGACAAAGAGAAGTGCCATGCAATCACAAAATCAGTAAGTAGTGGACTACCGAAACATGGTAGTCACATAGGCCAATTTCAGTAATTATTAATAGAGAAAAGAGAGAGTATCAAATAGCATGCAAAGGGGTCAAGTGAAAAGACCCTATAGTGGAGTCTCAATGGTACCAGGAAGTCAAAATCACATGAAGAAACAGAGGTTGAAACAAAAGATTTCGAAATTTAGTCGAGCAACAGATGAAGCAACTTCAAAAACTCAAATATGTCCAAAGAAATTAGGGTTTTGAAACCCATCGAATTCAGAGCATGATCAACAAGTAAATCCCATAGCAAATAGTCTCTGGACTCGAATGAACCCCAAATTTTAGGGTTTTCTCCATCAATCAAGTATAGAGATGAAAAACAAGTAAATCAGGCAAAAATACTAACAAAATGAATTCAGAAATCTCAAAAAGGTTAAGGCCCTTAACATGCAAACTCAAGTAAAAGAACAACACAAGGAAACATAGTAGAACATGTTGAAAATCAGAGAAACTTCAAAAGATAACTTAACAAAACCTAAATCGGAAAAGATAAGGGGTTTTGAAGGTAAAGCTTTGGAAAGAAACCTTGAGAAAACGTTTAGGAGTTGAGAGTTAACACAGATCTAAGCATATCTAAAAGAATTGGAAGAACCTCAAAGGTTAGGGTTTCAGAAGAACCCCAGATGGTGAGAAAGGCTTTGGAAACCATCGATCTAAGCAGGAAGAGTCAAGAGTCAGGCTTGAATAGCCATGGCTGGCCGGAGCAAAGTCGAAGATGATCGGAGATAGCCATAGAACTGAAATCAACCAAGGTCTGGACCAAACTTTTCCAGGATCTAGCCTTGAAACCATGATAATCGAGCATGTACAAGCCAAATGAGGTAGATACAGGCCTCCAATGACCTTAGAAGCCATGGATTTGGGAGGTTTTCGGGTGGTGGTTGAAGGCGGCGGCTAGGGTTTGAGAGAGGATGGAGAGACGATTGAGAGATAAGGGGGGTTTGAAAGTGGCTGCAGGTGAAAAATGACTAGGGTTTGTGGTAGGTCGGGATTAAAAAAGAAAAAGGTTGATGTGAGTCGTTGATCTAGGCGATCAACGGCTGGGATTAAAAGGAAATCCGGGCAGGTTATTTAAAAAGGATCGTGGGTCAGGTAGATTAGGATTTGGGCTGGGTAATTAGGTTTAAAAATTGGGGTTCAATTCAGGCTACAATTGAAACACAATTGGGCTATATTTTAAATAGCCACTCTTCCCTTATTTATTTTATAAAAAATAGTAGAATAATTTCTGAAAATAAATTAAAGGTACTATAATAATTAATAGTACATAATTATCAAATTAAAATATTGGACCTAATTTTTATAGATATAAACGTAATTAAATTTAAAAGAGGCTAATATTGCAATTATATGCAATTTAGCTTTAAAAATACTAAATAAATTTGTAAAAATATGCAAAAATTACATTAGCTATATTTTAGTATAAATATGAGAGTTTAATAAATGAATCACCCAAAAATGATAATTTTGGGAATAATTATTGGGTTTTTTCTGGATAAGATAGGGCAATAAATTGATTTAAAAATCTTTAAAATTAAGAAAAAATAATAAAATATTTGGACCTACTTATATATGCATACATATGCTATTTTGAATGTATTTTGCATATTAAAAATATATAGGAAAAAATTGGGTATCAATAGCTGCCCCTCTTTACCCGGAAAGGATGAAAGAGTTGTTGGGTAAAGACATGATGGCCAATTTTGACCGAACGAAATGGTTCGAGGAGACTTAGGTCGTGCTCTGGCTTCTGAGCTACATACATATCCCTGGTCTTACAGGAATTAGGCCATATGTAGTTTAGGATCCATCGGCGAAGTATGCCGATGGAGACTTTTCAAGAACGGACGCAATATTAATGACGAGGTGAATGATTGAAGTTTGATAGGGTTGCGGGAACCGGAGCGGGATCGCTCCTACCGGGGTGGCCGTTGCTCTCTGGATTTCCTGCAAATAAGCAATACAAGCATATATGGTGCATAATTTAACATGATTCAAATTCTCGTCGAACCATGAAGGTTGTCTTTGGGAGGTTAGGATGACGTCCTTAGACCATGATGTCTTGGGCCATGAAGCGTATAATAAAGGATTCGCAAGCCATGAAATGACGCTCTCAGGCTATGAGAATGATGCCTCCGAACCATGATGTCTTTGAATAATGATATGCAAAAGATAAAAAGGGGTCCTCAGGCCATGGCATGGTGTTCTTGGGCTATGAAAATGGTGCCTCCGAACAATGACGCCTTCGGATAATTTGGTGATCTTTCAGCCCATGAGATGCAGTATTTGGCGATCTTTCAGCCTATGTAGTGCATGAGGTGGTGATCTTTCAGCCGTGCAAAATGTAGAGGTAGCGATCTTTCAGCCGTGCAAATGTAGAGATGGCGATCTTTCATCCATGCAAATGTAGAGGCAACAATCTTTCAGCCATGCAAATGTAGAGGCGGCAATCTTTCAACCATGCAAATACAGATAAAGTGGCGGTTTTTCAGCCATGCAAATGTAAATAAAGTGGCGGTTTTTCAGCCATGCAAATGTAAATAAAGTGGCGATCTTTCAGCCATGCAAATGCAGATGGAGGTAGAGCTTAACCTCGAAAGGTAGAATGGTAGCCTTATGCAATGCAGAAATACAGATGGAGACAACGCTTAGTCTCGAAAGGCAGAATGGTAGCCTTATATAATGCAAGAATGCAGATGGAGGTAGAGCTTGACCTTGGAAGGCAGAATGGTAACCTTATGCAATGCAGAAATGCAGATGGAGATAGAGCTTAGTCTCGGAAGGCAGAATGGTAGCCTTATGCAATGCAAGAATGCAGGTGGAGGTAGATCTTAACCTCGGAAGGTAGAATGGTAGCCTTATGCAATGCAAAAATGCAGATGGAGACAGAGCTTAGTCTCGGAAGGCAGAATGCCAGCCTTATGTAATGCAAGAATGCAGATGGAGACAGAGCTTAGTCTCGGAAGGCAAAATGGCAGCCTTTTGCAATGCAAGAATGCAGATGTAGACAGAGCTTAGTCTCGGAAGGCAGAATGGTAGCCTTATGCAATGAAAGAATGTAGATGGAGGTAGAGCTTAACCTCGGAAGGTAGAATGGTAGCCTTATGCAATGCAGAAATACAGATGGAGACAGAGCTTAGTCTCGGAAGGCAAAATGGAAGCCTTATGCAATGCAAGAATGCAGATGGAGATAAAGCTTAGTCTCGGAAGGCAGAATGGCAGCCTTATGCAATGCAAGAATGCAGATGGAGGTAGAGCTTAGTCTCGGAAGGCAGAATGGTATCCTTATGCAATGCAAGAATGCAAAATGGTAGCCTTATGCAATGCAAGAATGCAGATGGAGGTAGAGCTTAATCTCGGAAGGAAGAATGGTAGCCTTATGCAATGCAGAAATGCAGATGGAGACAAAGCTTAGTCTTGGAAGGCAGAATGGCAGCCTTATGCAATGCAAGAATGCATATGGAGACAGAGCTTCGTCTGGGAAAGTAGAATGGTAGCCTTATGCAATGCAAGAATGTAGATGGAGGTAGAGCTTAACCTCGGAAGGAAGAATAGTAGCCTTATACAAGAAATAAAATGGCAAATGGTGATAGAGCTTTCTTAGCTGATAGCAGATTGCGGTATCATGACTACTGGGGATATTATGACACACGGAATATCACCGGTGTGCGTGGATAGCAAATGTTGGTAAGTGCGATAGTTCTGGGAGTTGTATTCCTGAACAACATTTGTCTCATGAGTGTATATTATGTTTGATGCTTTCGCAATCCCAGTACCTGCATCCAAAGAAAAATCATGAGTTTTGTAAAGGGGGAAGGTTAGTTCGTATTCCCGCTGGCTCCGCTTGACTTGCTCGGCTTCGATCTGGTGATACTACATGTATCATTGGGGTACCGTTGCTAAACAAGGTAATTTCAACAATAAACATGCATGATTTTGTAAAAATATGACATAAGTATATAATCAAGAAACAACTTTTTAGATGAACCAACGACTATGACGTGGTTCAAGACATTGCAACCTCTCTTGCTATGGAATTTTGAGGGTCTTTCTCAAAATTCTGCCCCAGTTTCCAATTTCGGGGGACATGAAATTTTTATTGAATTGTGACCAAACCCATAGGGCTGCCTACGTATCCCCTCTTAAATGGGAATCAGGTCAGGCATAGTTAAATTTACATCATATAGGAAAGCATAAGATTACACATAGTAACGCTTGACTGCATCTGAATTGATCGGCTTTGGCCAGACTTCTCCGTCCATTTCTGCAAGTATGAGGGCTCCTCCTGTCAGGACCCGATGAACCATGTATGGACCCTACCAGTTGGGAGAGAACTTCCCTTTGGCTTCATCTTGATGCGGGAAAATTTTCTTTAACACCAGCTGCCCCGGTGTGAACTGCCTCGGCTTGACTCTTTTGTTGAAGACTTTGGATATTCTATTCTGATAGAGTTGACCATGGCAAATTGCATTCATTCTCTTTTCGTCTATAAGGGCTAGCTGTTCATAACGACTTTTCACCCATTCTACGTTGTCGAGTTCTTCTTCCTGTATAATTCTTAAGGAAGGGATTTCTACCTCAGCGGGAATGACTGCCTCTGCGCCATAAACTAGCATATAGGGGGTTGCCCCAGTTGATGTATAGACTGTGGTGCGATACCCCATTAAAGCAAACGATAGCTTTTCGTGCCACTGCTTATGCTTCTCTATCATTTTCCTTAGTATCTTCTTGATGTTCTTATTGGCGGCTTTTACGGCCCTGTTCATCTGAGGTCTGTAGGCTGTAGAATTCTTGTGTCTGATCTTGAAAGTTTCACACATAGCTTTCATCAGGTCGCTATTGAGGTTGGGGCCATTGTCAGTAATGATTGATTCTGGAATCCCGAATTGACAAACGATGCGGTCGCAGATAAAGTCTGCCACGACTTTCTTAGTCACTGCTCTATAAGATGTTGTTTCTACCCACTTGGTGAAATAGTCTATGGCTACCAGAATAAATCTGTGTCCATTTGAAGCGGCAGGCTCGATTGGTCCAATAACATCCATTCCCCAAGCAACGAACGACCATGGTGAGCTTGTTACATTAAGCTCATTTGGAGGTACCTTTATCATGCCTGCATGTATCTGGCAGCGATGACATTTTTGGACATACTGGATGTAGTCCGTCTCCATAGTCATCCAAAAGTAACCAGCTCGGAGTATCTTCTTTGCTAAGACAAAACTGTTCATATGTGGACCGCAGGTCCTAGCGTGAATTTCCTCTAGTAGCTTGGATGCTTCTTTTGCATCGACACACCTTAGTAATCCTAGGTCAGGAGTCCTCCTATACATGATTCCTCCGCTGTGAAAGAAGTTATTGGATAACCTCCAAAGTGTGCATTTCTGAGTAGGATTTGCAGGTTCTGGGTATTCCCCTTTCGCCAAGTATTCCTTGATGTCATAAAACCAAGGCCTTCCATCTGCTTCTTCTTCAACATGTGCACAATAAGCTGGCTGATCATGGATCCTTACTGGAATAGGATCAATGAAGTTTTTGTTCGGATGTTGTATCATGGATGATAGGGTGGCCAATGCATCGGCGAGCTCATTCTGGACTCTGGGAACATGTTGGAATTCCGTCTTTGTGAACCTCTTTCTCAATTCTTGCACATGGTGCAGATATGGGAGTATCTTGGTGTTCTTTGTTGCCCATTCTTCTCGTACCTGATATATAAGTAAGTTTGAATATTTGACCACTGGAAACTCTTTAATGTTCATGTCAATGGCCATTTTGAGCCCTAAGATGCAGGCTTCATACTTGGCCGTGTTGTTGGTGCACGGGAACCTGAGTTTGGCAGACACCGGATAATGCTGACCAGTTTCTGATACTAGGACGGCTCCTATGCCAACTCTTTTGAAATTTGTTGTTCCATCGAAAAATATTCTCCAACCATTATAGGATTCTGCAATGTCCTCTCCTATGAATGATACCTCTTCGTCAGGAAAATACATTTTTAGGGGGTCATATTGTCCATCCACGGAGTTTTCAGCAAGGTGATCTGCTAGTGCATGTCCCTTGATTGCCTTCTGAGTTATGTAGACAATGTCAAATTCACTCAACAGGATTTGCCACTTGGCTAGCTTGCCAGTGGGCATGGGCTTCTGAAAGATGTACTTCAAAGGATCCATCCTTGATATGAGATATGTAGTATAGGCACAGAAGTAGTGCCTCAGCTTCTGAGCTACCCAAGTCAAAGCACAACAGGTGCACTCTAAAAGAGAATACCGGGCCTCGTACGGGGTGAACTTATTGCTAAGATAATAGATGGCCTGCTCCTTCCTCCCCGTCTCATCATGCTGCCCTAGAACATAACTGAAAGCTCCTCCAATACTGCAAGGTAGAGTAATAAAGGTCTACCTAGCTCGGGCGGGACCAAAACCGGTGGTGTTGACAGGTACTCCTTGATTTTGTCAAAAGCTTTTTGGCAGTCATCAGTCCATTTGGTAGTGGCGTCTTTCTTTAACATCTTAAAAATTGGCTCACAAATAGCTGTAGATTGTGCTATGAACCGGCTGATGTAATAGAGTTTCCCCAAAAAACTCATCACATCCTTCTTATTCTTTGGGGTGGTAATTCTTTAATAGATTTGACCTTTGATGGATCTAGTTCTATTCCTCGGTGACTCATAATAAACCCAAGTAGTTTTCCGGCAGGAACCCCAAATTCACATTTTGCGGGATTCAGTTTCAGGTTGTACCTTCGCAGTCTGTTGAAAAACTTCCTCAAATCTTCCATGTGATCAGTGGCTTTCTTGGACTTGATAATAACATCATCTATGTACACCTCTATCTCCTTGTATATCATATCGTGGAAAGTGGTAGTCATGGCCCTCATGTAGGTGTCCCCTGCATTCTTTAACCCAAAAGACATCATCTTGTAACAGTACATTCCCCACGGCGTAATGAAAGCCGTTTTCTTAGCATCTTCTTTATCCATCCAGATCTGATGATACCCAACGAAACAATCTACAAATGATTGCAACCCATGCTTGGCGCAATTGTCAATAAGGATGTGTATGTTTGGTAAATGGAAGTTGTCACGACCCAAACCGATGGTCCGCGACGGACACCCGGTACCTTACTCAACCGAGTACCAACGTAACATATCTTTCATATTACATCATCATATACACGTGACATACGGGCCTAATATGCCAACATTATTATTTACAAACTCAAAACACAGGACGACAAGGCTGTATAATCTTTTATATACATGACATATGTCTGCAAGCCTCTAATAGTACATAAATGTCATAAAGGCCGGGACAGAGTCCCGCCTTACCAAACAATACACGTCTAAATCATACTAACCAAACGAGCAACTCCGAAGTAAATGAAGCGCACCAACATCTTTCGCTGAGCTGATAGCCTACTTCGAGGGCTCTCGACCTGTCTATCGGGACCTGCGGGCATGAAATGCAGCGTCCCCAAGCAAAAGGGACGTCAGTACGAATAATGTACCGAGTATGTAAGGCACATAAATAAATACATAAGAGGCATGAAAGACATATAAAGTACATGACTTAACCTGTAAGTCTGAATAACTTTATAAATCATAAATTCCTTTTAGCGTCGTGTATATGCGTATGAATGCCATGTCGTGCATAGGTACATATTTCATAACATCATCAGCCTCTGACGGCATCCCATCATATCATATCGGCCACTGTGGGCAAAATCATCATCGTATACCAGCTGATCAGGTGGTGGTGCGTATATAACGCCATAACCTTTCCCATATCCCATATACATATATACATACATATATATATATGCGTATATAATGCCGTTTGAATCATACTTACATATATATGCGTATATAACACCGTTTGAATCATATTTCGGCCACTGCGGGCAACATCATCATCATATACCAGCTGATCAGGTGGTGGTGCATATATAACGCCGTAACCTTTTCCTATTCCATATACATATATTTACATATATACGCATATATAACGTCATCTGGTCATGGGTCAATGCACATGAATGCAATACATGAAAAGTACGTCAATAAAATTATTCGGAAGGTCATAAGACCACTTTGCCTCTTGAGCAATATCATAAAGTAACATCTTTTCAACTTTCGTATTTTTCTGAGACCCATGAACAGATGATAAAATATTATGACACATGAGAATTAAAGAACATAGATATTTCTATTACTTCTATGAGTAGAGTCACTTATGGAATTTGTGCATTTGTACGTTTCGTTCATATCGTATGGATCATGCCAAAAGAAAGAAGGGATAGCCTTAACATACCCGTTTCTGCAAAATTCTTGAACGAAAACTATGCTTGAATCTTGGATTGAAATTTGAACTGAAATTTCAATTGAAATTTTTGAAGTGTTGACATAATTGATTCTTTGGTTCAAGACAACATGCAATTGTTTGGTTTCGCGTTTTTGTCTTTGAAATTGGTTTCATGTTTTGGCTTTGAAGTGTTGAAAAATCCGATTCTTAAGTTTTTAGTTCCTTAAGAATCTCACTCACGTTTATTTTTGTTTGGTTTCTAAAGACAAAAGGTCTTTTTGAAACTTTAAGAATCAGATTTGGGTTTTTGTTCTTTCATGTTCCTTATGAGTCATTAAATGACTTTATGTTACATTGCCACATAATGAAATGACTTGAAGAGTCATTCTTTTAATCTGTGGCATGTTGCCACGTTACTCTTTAGGATAATTGATTAAATTTATCCACTTATTAGTTAACCGGTTAATGTTTCGTTACCCAGTAATTAATCTATTACCCGCAAAATTTAAGAATTATTACAAATTACTTAAAATCTTATTTTTTTTAAAAAAATACTTCATATATACTTTATATATTATACTACTGTGGTCATATGGTACCTTTCATGGTACTAGTTCATAATTATCGGGTATTATCGCTCGACCTATATTTTATTCCAAATTGATCACTTCCAATGAAACTCGTTTTCTTTAATCTGTGTACCCCTTTATCCATGATAACACTTATTTATTGCCTGTTATAAATAGCATAAGTATGTTAACGTCAAGATGATCTCATCCCCGAGTCTACGTCGGTTATCTGAAAACGAAATTTTAACGTACAATACGTCAGAGTGCAACATCGTCGTAACTTAATACTGCAAAGCGTAACATCACCGTAATGTAATACTGCGGGATGTGACATCTCACTTCCGGGCTCTCATTAATTTATTTATGGCGTATTTTCATGTACGAAAATATGGGGTGTAACATCATTCCCCCCTTTGGAACATTCGTCCTCGAATGTTGACTGATGCACTTATCATTCTCATATCTCATAGCTCTTGCGAATACTTTAGTAGTCCTCTTGCCATCTAGGCAACTGTTCTGTGATTAAGTCCAAAGTCTATGGCATTCCCCCCTTAGGCATCCTTCTCATACCATAACTTGTAGTCAAAATCCATTCAATCTCGTAACTGTTGCTACCTTTCATCATGCAGCATGTACAATTTTGACCTTGTAAGTGTGCCCAATCTCTAGGCTTCATATGTAGAGCTTGATAAGATGTCCCTTTAGGCATCTATGAGTATACTGAAGTTCTTTGCTCGGTACTTTGTTGAATTCACGAATATGTATCTCATCGCATAGGTCCGTTTAGCCATCTGTATGAATTTACTGCCATAACTCTTACTTTAATTATCATTGCTGAGGTCTGTTACCAAATCCCAGCTTGCTCTCATTGCTTATCCCATATGTATAAGTCTAAGTCCTTTAATGCTTCCTCATTACTGTTCATCTTAAGAGCGATGATCTAACCTCATTTCATACTTTGTAACTTTTATCCATCCATTATTGATTCACCTCAATATCTATCTACAATCTACCACTGATAATTGAAACCTCTTATGTAATATCTTGCTACTAGGGCTTACGTTGCATCGATAAATACATGAAGTGATTCCCATAATCGTATTTCATAGTATCTCATTGTGATTCACCTTATGAGGGTATTCTAATCCTGTGCCATCCGCAAAATCTTTTCTCTTCCTCCCCTTTGTTTTTTTTCCTTCAAATCATTATTTAATCAACGGCCCAAACATCATCTTTTATCTGTCACAATTACACCCTCATTTTATTACCAGGTCAGCATTCCATTTCTTCTAAATGATACTAGTCATAGACTCCTTTGAGCTCATTCACGCTATACTGGGCTTTATATAATTTAGATAACCCATCAACTCCCTTGATTTCACAGGCTTAATCCCGAGGATTTATCCATTTTCATCATCTTCTCGCTTGCCCTTTTTTTATCCTTACTCCTGTCTTTCTAAAACCTTGTTGTTCTATCATACTTTAGCTTGCGACCGATTTCCTTATGCTTTTCTGGAACATCGAGATATCACATCGTCTCTAACTCTCCTTTCACTCTCTAATTAGACCTTTCGGTACCTAAAAACCATGGGCTGGAAGGTATGCCACCGACGACGTTGCTATCATTCCTGGATACTGAATCCCCATGCTTCTAGCCCATTATCCGTAGTATGGACTATTCATAACCTTCTGTATTTGAGTATCTTGTATGTTTTTTACATTTTCCTTACTTACCTTAAAATATTGTCTCACATTCTTCTATCTTTCTTTCATAACCTCCCTTCCGCATGGGTAGAATTCACATCCACAATTTAAAACTCTATTATAATACTTGCACCTCTGGTGCCTATACAATCCGATGGGTCCAAACTGACTTCTTATGAGGTTGGTACTTCTTCTAACTGGCTTTATCGTATAGCCGTTATAGAATATAGTTGTTGTGCTATCTCTCTTGCACCTCTAATATTAAGAGTGATTATGTTATGTTCTCAATCATGATTCCTATAGCTTCTGGGTCTAATAATTAGATTCCTGATTTACTTCGTTAATGTAACTCTTTTAGTTTCCTCTTCATTCTGATCATTCTTTATGTAGGCTTAATTTATATTCCAATCTGTGGCTCATGGTATTAGTTATTACCTTAGCCTTTCATGGGCGTTATAAAATATCCATGATACAATCTTCTAACAATTCAATCCTTTGTCTATGCCCTAGGCTTAATTCTTTCTTTTAACTTATACCGGAGCCTTCTGTGGCTATATGATTGTCAACAAATATGATGCCTGGATAATGCTCCAAAATCTTGAGTGTATCCATAACGTACTAACTCTAAATCATTGATCGAATAACTCTTCTGTTCCATCTTAGTTTTCTTTCAACAACAACAACAACAACGACCCAGTATAATCCCACAAGTGGGGTTTGGGGAGGGTAATATGTACGCAGACCTTACCCCTACCCTGAAGGGTAGAGAGGCTGTTTCCAGGAGACCCTCGGCTCAAAAAAGCAATAGGAGCTGATATATTAGTACCATAAAATGAATAATAAAAATAACAGCAATATATAAGAGATATGAAATACAGAATACGAAATACGAAATAGATGGCTGGTATAGTAAAACTAGAAGGTAAAGCCCTGCATCAATAGACGACCAATGACATTCTTAGTCTAACTCCTAACTGGCTAGTCTCACTCTATTGTGCTGTAGAAATATTCCCAACTCTCCCCTAACCTACAACCTTAATGCTCGACCTCCATAATTCCCTGTCAAGGGCCATGTCCTCAGTAATCCTAAGTCGCGCCATGTCCTGTCTGATCACCTCTCCCCAATACTTCTTAGGTCGTCCTCTACCTCTCCGCGTGCCCACTACAGCCAGTCGCTCACACCTCCTCACCGGTGCATCAGTGCTCCTCCTCTGAATGTGCCCGAACCATCTGAGTCTTACTTCCCGCATCTTGTCCTCCATGGGGGCCACACCCACCTTCTCTCGAATATCTTCATTCCTAATCTTATCCATCCTTGTATGCCCGCACATCCACCTCAACATCCTCATCTCTGCTACTTTCATCTTTTGGATGTGTGAGTTCTTTACCGGCCAACATTCAGTTCCATATAACATGGCAGGCTTAACCACTGCTCTATAAAACTTACCTTTTAGTAACGGTGGCACTTTCTTGTCACACAAGACTCCCGACGCTAACCTCCACTTCATCCACCCCACCCCTATACGGTATGTGACATCCTCATCAATCTCCCCGTCCCTTGAATAACCGATCCAAGGTACTTGAAACTACCTCTCTTGGGAATGACTTGAGAGTCAAGCCTCACTTCAACTCCCGCTTCCGTCGGCTCAACTCCAAATTTGCACTCGAGGTATTTCGTCTTCGTCCTACTCAACTTGAAACCTTTAGACTCAAGAGCATGTCTCCAAATCTCTAGCCTCTCATTGACGCCGCCTCTTGTCTCGTCAATTAGAATAATGTCATCAGCAAATAGCATGCACCATGGAACCTCCCCTTGAATATGATGAGTCAGCGCATCCATCACCAGGGAAAATAGGAATGGGCTGAGCGCAGACCCTTGGTGCAACCCCGTAATAACTGGAAAGTGTTCAGAGTCGCCTCCTACTGTCCTAACCCGAGTCTTAGCTCCATCATACATGTCTTTAATCACCCTAATATAGTTACTCGGGACCCCTTTATCCTCTAAGCAGCTCCATAAGACCTCCCTAGGAACCTTATCGTACGCTTTCTCCAGATCAATAAACACCATGTGGAGATCCTTCTTCCTATCTCTGTACTGTTCCACCATCCTCCTAATAAGGTGGATAGCTTCTGTGGTAGATCGTCCCGGCATGAACCCGAACTGGTTGTCTGAAATAGACACCGTCCTTCGCACTCTCATTTCTACCACTCTCTCCCAAACTTTCATGGTATGACTTAGTAATTTGATGCCCCTATAGTTGTTACAGCTCTGGACATCACCTTTGTTCTTATACAACGGGACCATTGTACTCCACCTCCACTCTTCAGGCATTCTATTAGTCTTGAATATAACACTAAACAATGCAGTAAGTCATTCCAAGCCTGCTCTACCCACACACCTCCACAGTTCAACCGGAATTTCGTCTGGCCCGGTAGCTCTGCCCCTTCTCATCTTACGCATTGCCTCCATGACTTCATCGATCTCAATGTCCCTACAATTACTTAATTCATGGTGACTGTTGGCATTCCTCGATTCCCCAAGTATAATATCCTGATCCCCTTCTTCACTTAGAAGTTTATGAAAGTAGGCCTGCCACCTCCTCTTAATCTGGTCATCTCCCATCAAAACTTTGTTGTCATCATGTTTTATGCACCTCACTTGGTCCAGATCCCGAGTTGTCCTCTCTCTCGCCTTAGCGAGTCGGAATAACTTCTTCTCCCCACCTTTGTTCCTTAGTTCCTCATACAAACGAGCAAAAGCTGTCGTCTTAGCCTCCGTCACTGCCATCTTCGCCTCCTTCCTAGCTACCTTATACCTTTGATTGTTCTCTCTCTTCTCCTCCTCGTCAGTTCTCCCTACTAACCGCAGGTAAGCCGCCTTCTTTGCTTCCACTTTACCTTGGACAACTGCATTCCACCACCAATCTCCTTTGTGGCCACCATTGTGGCCCATAGATATCCCTAACACCTCTCTTGCCGCCTTTCTTATACAGTCCGCCGTCGTCGACCACATTGTGTTTATGTCCCCACTACTTCTCCAAGCTCCCATTGCCGATAACCTTCCTTCCAACTCTTTAGCTTTATCTTTAGTTAAGGCGCCCCACCTAATCCTAGGGCGTCCTTGTACTGACCTCTTATTCCTCCTTATCCTAATACAAATGTCCATCACCAAAAGCCTATGCTGCGTTGAGAGGGTCTCACCTGGGATAACCTTGCAGTCCTCGCACAACCTTCTATCGCATCTCCTGAGGAGGAGATAGTCAATCTGAGTCTTTGCCACCGAACTTTGGTAAGTAACCAAATGTTCATCCCGCTTCGTAAAACTCGAGTTTGCAATGACTAGATCGAAAGCCTTGGCAAAGTCCAACAGCGCAATGCCCCCTTCGTTCCGCTCTCCGAAACCAAATCCGCCATGCACCTCAGTGTACCCACCTGCAGATAACCCAATATGACCATTGAAATCTCCTCCCATGAATAACCTCTTAGAAGGCGGTAACGAACAATCTCATCCAACCTCTCCCAAAAGTGCCTTTTAATATCCTCATCCAAGCCTGTTTGTGGTGCGTACGCGCTAACGACATTTAAAGTACCCTCACCCACCACCAACTTAATAGTCATTAGTCTATCATTCACCCGCCTGACCTCTACCACGGACTCTCTAAGATGGCTATCTACCAGGATACCCACTCCATTCTTACCCCTCAAGACACCAGAGTACCACAACTTATACCCATCCACATTTTTCGCCCTCGATCCGACCCACCTAGTCTCCTGGACACACGCTATATTAATCTTCCTCTTCTGCAGGATTTTCGCCAACTCTATGGATTTACTCGTTAGTGAACCTATGTTCCATGACCCGATTCTCAACCTATAGGCTCCCTTGCCCCCTCTACCTCCCCTGCTACCCGACCCACCCCCTGAACCCAGCCCCACACTCTGCCCCACCCGAGGACATGCCCTTATTCAATCATCCCAGACTGCAGCCACTACACCTACAACAATCTAGAGAAGAATCGCTAGTGCACAACGTACACATATCAAACTAGAAGGAAACACGTGGTAACTAGTATCCTAGTTGAAAGGTTTAACTATTGTGAAGTAAAGTAACAGTAATTTAGCTAACACCAAAAGGGAAACAGTAAAACAGGAGGTACCAACTCCCGATAACAAAACCTGTGGCTGATTTGTTGTGCTCGATGTAGTTGTACACTCACGCACCACTTCCTACCGCCCTTGCTGACACTCGACCAGGTTGCTCTCCTTTGCCAGTGCTCGTGCGCCCAACTTGTCTCCAATACTCCAAGAATTCCTGAAAACACAGAAAATACCACGACCCAAAAACCAGAAGGAGCTATCACCGCTACCACTAGTATAGCCCCAACAATATAAAATGTACCAAAAAAGGAGACACATACACTATATCTACACACACACATACACTATATTCATGTATCATCCGCATACGCAGTCAGAAATATCATAAACCAGAAAAAGGCAATCAAAAAAGATTCCAAAGCAGTAAAAAAAGTTAACCTTTTACCTCAAATTGAATTAAATTTACAAACGTAACAACCTGAGAATTTCTCGAAGAAGGATTTGATTTTGATTCGTTATCAGCGAATTTGGTGTTCAAAACCCTAAATGCTTATTGATTTTACTTCTTACAGTGGAAATGGTGTTTTAAGTGGAATTTGAGATTTAGGGTTGTGTTGAGTTTTGTGCGGAAAATGGGGACGAAAAGCGAGAGGGAAACGTCAGAGGAAAATGTGTCTCCAGACTTAATTATTTCTATATTCCAGTTCTTTCAGCAGTGAATACCACAAAAAATATAGTAAAGGTAATTTTAGAAAATTGAGAGCATTCAAATAAAATTTGGTTGCTTTACCTGTTTTCTTTCTACCCCCTTGTTGCGTCCATACTTAGCTTATCTTAGTGCCCACACTTGCTAAAGTTTTTATACAACTTATATGATCTCGAATATTACTTTTAATTTTTATTTCTCGTTCATTAGCCATTGTAGGTTCCAATTTCCTTTGGAATGCTTACAAAGTTGTTGCGAGATTGTTGGTACACGACCATTTCCTCTTTAGGTCATTGTGCTTAGGTCGAAGCCTTCTTTCTTATTTCCTCAACTAGTCTTTCGTTGTAGTACTTAGGGAGAACCCTTGACTCTCGTAAAGCTGTGAGCTTATTACGGACCTTTTCTGATGTCCTTACTTGCCTATAATCATCTGTAATTGCTTACTTCCATGCCCTTATGCTTATATGGTTGCTTCTGAACTGATATTTTGACTGCCTTCCTAGTGGCACTTTCTTTTTATCCCCGTAACACTCATACGATACCTTTCACTACCCCGACTCTATATCTCAAGTATTATAATGATATTCTCCGAGGATGAATTCTCCATGTTGGGTTCTACTATGTTTATCTTACATGATCTGATGACTCATTTGTAACCTCTTGTTTAGCCATAACTGAGATCTTCCTGACCAATTACTAACTACTCGTTGGCCCATTCTCATATCTATATTCCTCGTAATCTTTCTTGGGTTATTTACTTTGTTTTAACTTACGTCTCGCACTGGCTCCTTATGTATTAAGAACAGCTCGGGCAGGAACCCTTAATTCCTCTCCTTGACGTCGTGCTTGCACAATATTCTTAAATCGTAGTGTATCTGTAAGATTTGGATAAGTGCCATATCATTCCTCTTTCATTTATCACATTCTTCCTTTACCATTCCATGGTCACTAGAACCACTTAATTCTGACTTAATGCCGCATTACTCCATATTCCCCCCTTTTGGGGTGTACTAAAAGTTGAAGCCACGAGGATCTACCTATAGATGTTTTACCTCTTCATCTTTGGCGTCGTTTTTCAACATCAATGATCCTTACTCGCCTTGCGACAATTCTTCAGTACCAAGGATGACAAATTTCCTTACTCGCGAGGGTGTCACTTAGCGTAACTGGCATATACAGTCTCTTAAGCTTAACTTTTCTCACATTGCTTGCTCTAGGGAAGCATCTCCCTGAATGACTATTCTCTGAATTCATCGTGACTCTTCTTCTGTGGTCCATTCTATTACCACCGAAATGAAATATGAAATTCTCATGATGCCGAGTACTTTCCAATCATTCAGTCCCTAATTCATATTTAGTTTATCTTGTTTACCAGTTCATACTGATTTATGTTACTCTGGGGATTAACTCTCCCCTCTGGTAGTCACGTTGGAGTCACGAACTTATTTCTCGAAATAAGGATATAACCTTATGGCTTATACTCTTTCATTGTCTTAAGGCCCATCACCTTTCGTCTCTTCCTTCATTTGACTATAGGTTCTGTAATATTCTACCGTTTTCATCCATGTATCACACCTTATTCATAATGCTTCCTTATCTCTCTTCTCATTACTCTGCTAATATTTCTGCATATCCCTTTCCTTGTGGAAACTTCAATACGACATTCTTTCGCTTTTAGCTTTCCTTTGCTCCATCCAATGGCTCTTCAAATTGCTTAACGTTCTCACTTTAATAGGACCGCGGGCCACACTAAGGTAATATTTATCCCTTCAAGGCTTATAGTGCATGTCTTTGTAGTACTCACATCTAGCTGTACTATTTTAGGGTGCACCATCGAGGTGTCTCACAAGGAGATCCATTACCACGTTTGCACTATCCTTCAGAAATGTTAACTAACTCTACCAATCCATCCACTATTTTGGGTTACTATATCCCTAGCCGGATCCTGATAACTCGTCCTTTTCTTAAACTATGTTTTTTGCCCCCCCCCCACAGGGAATAACTGAGATGGGTACGGCCAATTATACATACCTCTGTTACTATTGAATATAACTCAAAAAGCTTACATTCCTCTACTTGAATTATAAACACCGTTAATCTTCATTAACTGGGTGCCTCGTACTTTTTTTCATCTTACTTCTTTTACTTATTGACACTTGTATTTACCTTCTAAAGCTCTTATTGTCTTTCACCATAAAGGTGGATAGGCATTCTTACCTTAAGGCTCCTTATCAAGAGGCTTACATCTTTCAGTACACACATGATCTGCTGAAGACCTCATATTTACTTATCATAAGCATGATACAATGTCGAGTTCCTCTAATTCAGCACTTCCACAGCTATATCTCTTATTGATCATCTTTCTGAACATAGGCATCGTCTTATTACGAATACAAAATAGAAGCCCGGGACTTGAATTCTTATAAGTGAGCTCTACCATACGATCTAGAGTAAGAAGAAAGAGTGATAGTCTTAAATGCCCTATAGCCTCCTGCTTATAAGTGTGGTGCACGACACACCCATAAACAAGACTCTACTAGACATGGCTTGTAGACTCCCTAGGACAGAACTGCTCTGATACCACTTTTGTCACGACCCAAACCGATGGGCCGCGATGGGCACCCGGTACCTTACTCAACCGAGTACCAACGTAACGTATCTTTCATATTACATCATCATATACACGTGACATACGGGCCTAATAGGCCAACATTATTATTTACAAACTCAAAACAAAGGACGACAAGGCTGTACAATCTTTTATATACACAACATATGTCTACAAGCCTCTAAGAGTACATAAATGTCATAAAGGTCGGAACAGAGTCCCGCCTTACCAAACAATACACGTCTAAATCATACTAACCAAACGAGCAACTCCGAAGTAAATGGAGCGCACCAACATCTTTTACCGAGCTGATAGTCTACTTGGAGGGCTCTCGACCTGTCTATCAGGACCTGCGGGCATGAAATACAGTGTCCCCAAGCAAAAGGGACATCAGTACAAATAATGTAACGAGTATGTAAGGCACATAAATAAATACATAAGAGGCATGAAAGACATATAGAGTACATGACTTAACCTGTAAGTCTGAATAACTTTGTAAATCATAAATTACTTTTAGCGTCGTGCATATGCGTATGAATGCCATGTCGTGCATAGGTACATATTTCATAACATCATCAGCCTCTGAGGGCATCCCATCATATCATATCGGCCACTGTGGGCAAAATCATCATCGTATACCAGCTGATCAGGTGGTGGTGCGTATATAACGCCATAACCTTTCCCATATCCCATATACATATATACATACATATATACGCATATATAACGCCATTTGAATCATACTTACATATATATGCGTATTATAACGCCATTTGAATCATATTTCGGTCATTGTGGGCAACATCATCATCATATACCAGCTGATCAGATGGTGGTGCGTATATAATGCCGTAACCTTTTCCCATTCCATATACATATATTTACATATATACGCATATATAACGTCATCTGGTCATGGATCAATGCACATTAATGCAATGCATGAAAAGTACGTCAATAAAATTATTCGGAAGGTCATAAGACCACTTTGCCTCTTGAGCAATATCATAAAGTAACATCTTTTCAACTTTCGTATTTTTCTGAGACCCATGAACAGATGATAAAATATTATGACACATGAGAATTAAAGAATATAGATATTAATATTACTTCTATGAGTAGAGTCATTTATGGAATTTGTGCATTTGCACGTTTCGTTCATATCGTATGGATCATGCCAAAAGAAAGAAGGGATAGCCTTAACATACCCGTTTCTGCAAAATTCTTGAACGAAAACTATGCTTGAATCTTGGATTGAAATTTGAACTGAAATTTCAATCGAAATTTTTGAAGTGTTGATAGAATTGATTCTCTGGTTCAAGACAACATGCAATTGTTTGGTTTCGCGTTTTTGGCTTTGAAATTGGTTTCACGTTTTGGCTTTGAAATGTTGAAAAATCTGATTCTTAAGTTTTTAGTTCCTTAAGAATCTCACTCACGTTTATTTTTGTTTGGTTTCTAAAGATAAAAGGTCTTTTTGAAACTTTAAGAATCAGATTTTGGTTTTTGTTCTTTCATGTTCCTTATGAGTCATTAAATGACTTTATGTTACATTGCCACATAATGAAATGACTTGAAGAGTCATTCTTTTAATGTGTGGCATGTTGCCACGTTACTCTTTAGGATAATTGATTAAATTTATCTACTTATTAGTTAACCGGGTAGTATTTCGTTACCCGATAATTAATCTATTACCCGTAAAATTTAAGAATTATCACAAATTACTTAAAATTCTATTTATTTTTAAAAATACTTCATATATACTTTATATATTATACTACCGTGGTCATATGGTACCTTGCATGGTACTAGTTCATAATTATCGGGTATTATCGCTCGACCCGTATTTTATTCCAAATTGATCACTTCCAACTAAACTCGTTTTCTTTAATCTGTGTACCCCTTTATCCTTCATAACACTTATTTATCGCCTGTTATAAATAGGGTAAGTATGTTAACATCAAGATGATCTCATCCCTGAGTCTTACATCGGTTAACTGAAAACGAAATTTTAACGTACAATACTTCAGAGTGCAACATCGTCGTAACTTAATACTGCAAAGCGTAACATCACTGTAATGTAATACTGCGGGACATGACATCTCACTTCCGGGCTCTCATTAATTTATTTATGGCGTATTTTCATGTACGAAAATATGGGGTGTAACAGAAGTCGTCTTTCGGACTGGCCCGGTTGAGATCCCGGTAGTCGACATAGACTCTGACCTTCCCGTCCTTTTTTGGTACTGGCACGATATTGGCTAACCATGTCAGGTATTCTACTACCCAGAGAGCCTTAGCTTTGACCTTCTTAGTGAGCTCTTCCTTGATTTTCAGACTTATATCAGGCTTGAATTTCCTGAGCTTTTGCTTTACCGGCGGACATGTTAGATCAGTTGGTAGTTTGTGAGCCACAATAGACGTACTTAGACCAGTCATGTCATCATTCGACCAGGCAAATATGTCCTCATATTCCCTTAGAAATTCTGTGTATTCCTTCTTTTCTAACGGTGATAAGTGGACGTTGATTCGTGTTTCTTTGACGTTTTCTGCATCTCCCAGGTTAACGACTTCTGTTTCGTCCAGGTTGGACTTAGGTCTATTCTCAAAATTCTCTACTTCTTTAACAATCTCTTCTGGTATGTCATCTACCTTTGAATCTATGTCCGTTTGTTGCGTTGTCCCATTGCATATCACAGTCATCGGTTTATCAGGATAAGTAATAGTAATGTTGTATAAGTAAGGTAATGAAAGAAAACGATAGTAATAAGTGTTGATTCATAAGAAAAGTCAAAATGCTTTGATAAATTGCATAATAATTTTTTTGAATATTGGAGATCTTATTGCAGTAATTGAAAACATGCGAAAAATAAAAATCTTTTAGTAAATCAAAACAGTGCTTGTTTTAGCCTTGCTACCCCGAGGCTCGTCAGGCCCTGGTTGTCCTGATGGTCCAGTTATTGAGGTGTTCTCCTCTGCTTATGGCCTATATGGAAGGGCCTTCCTCCCCCTCCTCCTCGAGAACAACACAACAATCCATGTCATTGTCCTCTAAGAACAAGTTTTTCACAACTGCCAGTGCTTCCTCTTCTTCTGACCCATAGATAACATCAGCCGATTAGAAAGTCTACTCCAAATGTGATATTGGCTGGTCCAGCGGATAGTAAGGACCACGCCATGGTGGCGACAAGTTGTTGAACTCTTCCCAAGTGTACTCATATCCTAGACCGAAAGTGGTGCCATGTTTCTTGAGTTTTATGGGCTTGATGATTCCTTGGAGGTTCTTTCCGAGCCCTTTGCCAGGTTTGTACCCACTCCAATTCAGTATACTTTCGATCTTGTTATCCCACCATTTCTCTTTGTTAATAGCATTTACCCGCTCGATGTGATGGTAAGTCTCTCCTCCCAGCTTCGTTCTCCCCTCGATTGATGGAATGGTCTGGCAACTGTATATAGGATTGCTACCATCGCCGTGAATGATCACTTCCTAGTGATTCCATTCAAACTTTACTGCCTGATGCAGTGTTGATGCTAAGACTCCGGCAACATGAATCCATAGCCTTCCCAATAGTAGATTGTAAGATGCTGGCACGTCTAGCACCTGGAAATCAACATCGAACCAAGTTGGCCCTATTTGCAAACACAGACTAATCTCTCCAGTGGTGGACCTTTGGGAACCGTTGAAAGCTTTCACATTGATGGCTCCATCCTTTACCTCGTGCAGTCCCTTACCCAACTTCTTGAGTGTTACTAGTGGACGGATATTGAGACTGGAACCCCCATCGATCAGGATCCTGGTGATGAAGTAGTCCTCGCATTGCACAGTGATGTGCAGTGCTTTGTTGTGTCTCAACCTTTCAGGCGGTAGCTCATCTTCATGAAAAGTAATTTTGTGACTTTCCAATACCTGTCCAACCATGTTGGCCGTTTCCCCGCTAGTGAAGTTGCTTGGCACGTATGCTTCACTCAGCACCTTCAATAGAGCATTCTTGTGTACCTCAGAATTTTGTACCAAAGCAAGTATGGAGATCTGCGCCGGTGTTTTGTTCAACTGGTCGATGACCGAGTATTCCTTGGCCTGTATCTTTCTCCAAAGATCGTTTGGACCTGTCTCAATGATGGGAGACCGATTGGAGGCCTGCTTGCTTGACTCAGCTAGGTGTTCTAGGTTATAGACCCTACCAGTTCTCGTCATACCCTGTGCGGTGATAGTTTCCTCGAACCTAACCTTGCCTTTCCTCCTTGCCTCAGCTGTATAGTCCCATGGTATAGCCTTTGTGTGGAATGGTGTCACGATCGACATCGCCACTAGGATCGGCGTGGCTATCTTTACTCCGAATGGAGCATGGGCCTTGGATGGAAAAACTGCAACTTCGAATGGCGCTGGAGACAAGAATTCGACCTCAATTGGCGCTGGTGTCTTTGCAGATGACGTTGTTTCAAACTAAAGTGGCACGGATGTATTTACCTTGGTGCTCCCCGAGGGTTGAATCTAGACCACGATCGGATTAAGAGTAACTATTATCTTCTTTGGGTCATCACCTTCTGCGATCAACCCGATAGACCCCTCGAGATCCCAATCATCCTCTATTTCAATCACGTGAATGCCTCCACCCTTATGGTCTGGCAGAGGGTTATTGCGGACATTCAGAGCGGGCTCCTTTGCCACAATAATTTTGTTGTCAATCAGAGCCTGGATCTTGTCCTTTAGAGAACGACATTCATCGATGGTGTGACCCATCACTCTCCACATAGATGGGGGGAGTTATGATGGGTGTGGAAGTGGTCATTTGTGGAGTTTTGGGGTTTAGGGATGAGCAGTGGAGTATTGTTGGAAGTATGGCAGGTGTTGCAGTGATGGCAAGGAGCGGGATGGTTTTGTGGCTTCGGGATATTTTGTGGAGGTGTGGGGTTCTGAGCATTTGGGAAATTGACCTCTGGAGTGGTGAGAGAAAATGATAGATTCGCCAGATTCTGAACCTGATCAAGTTCTTCTTCGAATTTTAGCATCTTTTGTTCGAGATGGGATGCATTTTCTTTGGAAACCTGAGTACTATGACTGTGAGTGCCCGCTACCTATTCAGTTGAGTTCTCATTTCTGGCGTTTTTCAAATCTTCCATCTTCCCTTTGTTCTTGTTTTTGACAGGACTAAGAGGAGGAGTGGGCGGAGGGCCCCTGGATCTCGTGAAATAGGATGATGTTGCCAAATTGCATGAACTAACCCTTGGGGAGGGGAATAATGAAACAAGAACAAAAATAAAAACAAAAGGTAACCAAGTTAGTGAGGATCATAAAAAGGTATTGCGGTATTTAAACACATAATGCGAGAATACAAACCGTGTCGTAATTTGGGGAACCTCTTTGTTCCCGAGGTAGGCCTAGCGACAAATTAATTTGGAGAACTTAAAATGCTAAATGCCTCATTTTATTGATAAAAGTAGATGGATCCCAAATCGACACTAAATAACAAGAAATAAAATGTCATTAATGGCCATTGGCCTTATTACATTCATAAAGCGAAAAAGTAAATTCCTATCTACTTGGTCCGAGAAGGACCTTCCTCAGGTTGAATGCTCTCGTTGATCAAAACTCTAGCTCACGTAGGTTCACCAGTAAAAATGTCTTTTCCAGGTATTTGCCTTCGTTTCCCTCAGTGTTCTGGCAGTCGGTGACTGTTTTCCTCACTTTTCCTTCCAATTCTAGTAGACTGTATTCCAGATATTCCAACTTTTTGCTAGCTTTGGTGACCCTCTCTTTCCACTCATTGATCTGGTCATTTGATGGAAGACTCTTCCACCAGTCTAGCAAGAGTGGGGGAGTACTAATCATCCCGAAACTGGGGACCTCGTACCTCATATTTCTGCAAGACAAAAAGGGTTAGGCCCTTACCCCCACCGAACTCGACTATTTAATATCAACAATCGGCAAAAAAACATTTAGTTCTCCAAATTAATGCACAAAATGTGGTAGTGTCCATTTGGGTTTTGGGGAAACCCAGTGGACTTTGGACAAGGCTATCTTAAAGAGTCATTATGCAGACAACATAACTAACTCGGCTAGGTTTGACCATGATGCATGCACGGTTTAAACATAGTAAGGTTTCTATGGGGTTTTAGACTGGTACCCTTGAGTGGACAACTCAAGAGGGAAAGGCACGGAACCGTCGACTACACCGTTGATCGACTAGTTTTACCGCAAATATGCTTTTTCCGGATTTAGGGGTGATAATATCATAAGAGCGCAACCACTCATTATAAACTTTGCTATGGGATTTTTCTGGCACGAGTAGAATATGATGTTGAGCATGATTATGTAACAATTAAAGGCATGTTGTCACGTATTTGCACGTTTAAGAAAGCAGTAAATATAAAAATTTCATAATTTAAAGCAGTAATGAAGGAAAGTAGTAAAGGAAAAAAACAAAAAGACAAGTCAGTTTTGCAATTGAAAAGGGAATTGAATGCTTAAGGAATTAAACAAGTAATTGCACATAAAGAGGTATGAATTCACAACAATAGTCTGAAGTGGTAAAAGCCTAAAAATCCCCAGCAGAGTCACCACGCTGTCGCGCCTTCTTTTTTACCCTTAATGAAAATAGGGTTTATGACATTTGGAGGGACAACTCGTTCCTTTTGGGAACTGGGTTTGAAGAGTCCCCACCTAATGATTAAGGTGCATTAGGACACCAAGAGAGATTGATTTGGATAACCAGAGATAGGGTAATGGCTTGAAATTATTCTAAGGGGAAGGTGTTAGGCATCCCTCAGAATCCACTAGTGTGGTTCCCGACTAGACAACTATTGTGAATTTGGGTGCAATTAAAATATAAGCAAATAAGGCTCAAATGAGAGGGGATTTCAATACATAATGGTTTGAAAGTAAACAAAGCTTGGAAAAACAGTTAGAAGGGCTCATTAAATTGTAATGCTAAAAGAATAAAGAATAAAGGAGAGGGTGTCCTAGGTTTATTAGAAATATGGATCACCCCACACAACGTCCGGTAATCACTCCTCAATAAGGGGCTACACGTGACATTATCGCATGGTCATCGTATCCATATCTACCTGTCCCACCCTATTAAGGTATTAAAGTGCGGATTGATCTCGATTACTTATTGCATGATATTACCCGTCCCATTCCTATCAATCCCGAAGGCACTTAGGACTACTAATCCTAAAGGGGAGGGATGCTGGGCTTATTTGGAGTTTCAAAGGTAAAAATTCTAAGGCGACATACAAAAACACATATTTGATATAAAAGGGGAAACACATAAGCATATAGGCTCAACTATACCTCCTCAAACAAACACATAAAGTACCATGTCTTAGACATACTGCTTAGGTCTAATTTAAAAGCATTAAAGATGAGGGAGATGAGATTGTTGAGGCAGTTTTAGTTTATTTCATAACTTAGATAAGAAGTCCGAATCAGGCTTGCCTGCTGGTTATAATGATTAACAAAAGCAGATTCAGTTTACAATTATTAACCTAAGGCTTGCCTAAGTGTTTAGACGGGGTCCTATAGGCATGATATCTACTGAATTCAAAAGGTGATGAGACAGTATAAACTTGAAATAACTTATTTGAAATCCTATAGGCATGCTTGCTAGACCTTGTTGAGAGAGGGAATTAGGTTATTAAAAGAAACAGAATGTACAAAAATTGGACTAGTTACAGGTGTTGCAGGCGGTAGTATCTACTATTACTGATTTTATATCTAACATTGACTGTGAATGAAAAACGAATCAGATTGATTTAAGCAACCCCTATAGGCATGATTTCTATGCATTACTTGTTTCTAAACCTTATAGGCATGGCGTCTAAATGAAGTTTGAATATGCAGAATTAAAAGTACCCTATAGGCAGGTTTTCTACATGAAGTTGAATATGCAGAATTAGAAAAGCACCCTATAGGCAGGTTTTCTACGTGAAGTTGAATATGCAGAATTAAAGGTATCCTATAAGCATGGTCTCTAGGTGAAGTTCGAATATGCAGGAGTTAAAACACCTTATAGGCATGTTTTCTACCCTTGCATGCATAGTTACCCAACCATTTTCACTAGCCAGCCCCAAGTTTTTTTTACAACTTATTACAAACCAGAATAATAGATTACATCATAAAAGAATACAAAGAAAGTAAAACCAGAGGAGGTCTGATTCTTGACTTCCTCTCTGAGTTACAAGATAAACCAACTCAAAGACCATTGATCCAAAGCCTTTCTCAGACTCGAGTGTGTCAGAGTTCCCTAAGAGCCCAATGGGACTCCGAGCAGTGCTCACACCCAAATTGTATTTCCAGAATAGGGACAAGTGCAGTGTGGAAGTGCCAGCCCTCAAGTGTCCTAGTTTAGAGGGAGATCATGGGTCCCAAGGCAAGGCTTACAAAAGGGGGCAGAACTTAAGTCTAAGAGAGAGTGCAGGTGAAGAAACAGAGTAAATAAGAGGGAAAGAGGTGCTGGGAAACAGTTACAGAGTAAGGACTTCACACAAAGGGGTTCAGGGATTGGGGATTGCAAAGGGCCTATGCACTTAGTCATTAGTTAATTCTGGGCATGCACAGCAATAGGGAGTGCTGTTATTCTTACAAAATCAACCAGAATACACAATCACATAATAGTAACATTGAGGTTATGATCTCAGGGGAATCACATTTGAGTCATAGACAACAATACTTAATACTGTCATGCCTCAAACAAACCATCAGTATCAAACACATTGGGGTAGGGGTTTAGGACACATAATAAATTTAAAACAGGTAGAAGGAAATTACAGCATGCTAAAATAAGTACTAGACTAAACACAAGCAGTAGGCAAACAAGAAGGCAAAAGTATTAAGTAAACATATTGTTGTGATGCTGAAATCTTAATTAGAATATACCAGTTCAAAGAAGCAAAATATAGTAAAAGCAGGTAGCAAGACTTTGAAGACAGGCCACAGTACGAGTAACAAGAGAGAATATTTTGAGTGTAAGTGATTTCAGAACTAAGTGTGTTCGTGTGTGTATTAATGAAAGAGCAAGGTATTTATAGTTTGAAAACAGGCAGAAAATAAGGCAAAGATTATAGTTTAGCAGTAATTATGGAACTATGTACCAATGAAAATCAGATTAGTATAAGGACTTCCTTTAATTAAGGAGTTAAAATTAAACGGTAACATGTAAATACTAAAAAAGGAAAGCAATCACATAAGGCTGAATATGACCAATAAGGAAGTATCTTCAGCACAGTATAAGTACAATAGGTAATAGAGACTAGGTTCATCAGATTCTAATCAAGGAAAGGTCTATAATTATCATATACCAATGTAATCAAGGTAAGGGAATTAATCAAATAGAGTAGAAAAGGTAGGGATCGAAAGTTCAAAGGAAAGTGTTCAAATTGGTCCAAGAAACAGGGAAATCAGTAAAACAAGGAAATAATCAATCAGAATTACACAAGGAGGTTTGAAATCAGTCCACAATTGAAGGTCATTTCAGAGGGAAATTCAGCATATAAAGAGTGCATAAACATTAGGCATGCAAGGCTAAATCTATGACAAAGAGAAGTGCCATGCAATCACAAAATCAGTAAGTAGTGGACTACCAAAACATGATAGTCACATAGGCCAATTTCAGTAATTTATTAATAGAGAAAAGAGAGAGTATCAAATAGCATGCAAAGGGGTCAAGTGAAAAGACCCTATAGTAGAGTCTCAATGGTACCAGGAAGTCAAAATCACATGAAGAAACAGAGGTTGAAACAAAAGATTTCGAAATTTAGTCGAGCAACATATGAAGCAACTTCAAAAACTCAAATATGTCCAAAGAAATTAGAGTTTTGAAACCCATCAAATTCAGAGCATGATCAACAAGTAAATCCCATAGCAAATAGTCTCCGGACTCGAATGAACCCCAAATTTTAGGGTTTTCTCCACCAATCAAGTATAGAGATGAAAAACAAGTAAATCAGGCAAAAATACTAACAAAATGAATTCAGAAATCTCAAAAAGGTTAAGGCCCTTAACATGCAAACTCAAGTAAAAGAACAACACAAGGAAACATAGTAGAACATGTTGAAAATCAGAGAAACTTCAAAAGATAACTTAACAAAACCTAAATCGGAAAAGATAAGGGGTTTTGAAGGTAAAGCTTTGGAAAGAAACCTTGAGAAAACGTTTAGGAGTTGAGAGTAAACACAGATCTAAGCATATCTAAAAGAATTGGAAGAACCTCAAAGGTTAGGGTTTCAGAAGAACCCCAGATGGTGAGAAAGGCTTTGGAAACCATCGATCTAAGCAGGAAGAGTCAAGAGTCAGGCTTGAATAGCCATGGCTGGCCGGAGCAAAGTCGAAGATGATCGGAGATAGCCATAGAACTGAAATCAACCAAGGTCTGGACCAAACTTTTCCAGGATCTAGCCTTGAAACCATGATAATCGAGCATGTAGAAGCCAAAGGAGGTAGATACAGGCCTCCAATGACCTTGGAAGCCATGGATTTGGGAGGTTTTCAGGTGGTGGTTGAAGGTGGCAGCTAGGGTTTGAGAGAGGATGGAGAGACGATTGAGAGAAAAGGGGGGTTTGAAAGTGGCTACAGGTGAAAAATGACTAGGGTTTGGGGTAGGTTGGGATTAAAAAAGGAAAGGGCTGATGTGAGTCGTTGATCTAGGCGATCAACGACTGGGATTGAAAGGAAATCCAGGCGGGTTATTTGAAAAGGGTCGTGGGTCGAGTAGATTAGGATTTGGGCTGGGTAATTGGGTTTAAAAATTGGGGTTCAATTCAGGCTACAATTGAAACACAATTGGGCTATATTTTAAATAGCCACTCTTCCGTTATTTATTTTATAAAAAATAGTAGAATAATTTCTGGAAATAAATTAAAGGTACTAAGATAATTAATAGTACACAATTATCAAATTAAAATATTGGACCTAATTTTTATAGATATAAACGTAATTAAATCTAAAAGAGGCTAATATTGCAATTATATGCAATTTAACTTTAAAAATACTAAATAAATTTGTAAAAATATGAAATAATTAAATTAGCTATATTTTAGTATAAATACGAGAGTATAATAAATGAATCACCAAAAATGATAATTTTGGGAATAATTATTGGGTTTTTTCTGGATAAGATAGGGCAATAAATTGATTTAAAAATCTTTAAAATTAAGAAAAAATAATAAAATATTTGGACCTACTTATATATGCTTACATATGTTGTTTTGAAAGTATTTTGCTTATTAAAATATATAGGAAAAATTGGGTATCAACACCGCCTCCTCCTGGCGAAGAGGAGACCCAAAGGCCCGCCAAAGATAGAAAGAGAAAGAAGGAGACACTGGCGGAGTCCCAAAAACCAAAGAGAGCCAAGGCTTGAAAACCCAGGGCCGATGCAACAGTCCTTACTTTGGCAGCTGCTGAGAGTTTTTGCGCTGAAGACGAAGACGATGACGGTTTCCCACTGGTACATAGGGCAAGACGAAACGCCGATGCTTCGAAGGTTGCCGGGCAGAAGACTGTCGAGTTAGAGGTGGCCAATGCGGTTCCACCTCATACTGAGGAGACCCTCGAGGAGGGTTTGGATGCAGTCCCCGATCCGACATTTACACATGATACAACTTGTGCCAATGATCACTCGGTTGGAGCAGTCGGAGGATCTCGCTCTGAGGCCCTTCGAGGGCGGGAGGAAGCCTCGATAGAGGTTGATGTCATAGGCAGTCTTCAATCGTGCCCGTCATTTTCCCTAGGGAAAATACGGGATGCCCAGAGCAGGGAGATTCCCGATGTGGGGACATCCTGGGGAGTGAATGAGATGTTTGGAGATTTTTTTGCCGGTGTTGAAGAGGATGTTGATCTCGATGCTCCAGTCGTTCTCGAGGAGGCTGCAAAACTCCAAAAATAGGTGATTTTGACATAACCTTTGCGCCTTGAGTTTTGATCTTAGTTTTTCTAACTTCCTTCCTTCGTGCTATAGGTCACGATGTTGTATGACCAGGCCTTCTCCAAGTTAAGAGTTGAACTGACTCATAGTAAGGAGGAGTTCGAGAAGCTTGCCACGGAGTCGAAAGAGCTAAAAACTCTATACGCCTGAAGGGAGGAGTAACTGAACAGTCTTCGAGCGAGCTTGGAGAAGGTGCTCCAAGAGAGGGCAAACTTCATCGAATAGGTGGTTCGGTATTCATGAGCTTGCTTTTTGTTTCCATAACTTGGTGTTAACTATCCTGACTCAGCATTCACAGATTGAGCGAAAGGATGCCTTAGCGGAGCAGCTTTGGGAAGAAATTACGACCAAAGATGCCGATATCCTCGAGCTGAAGCAGTGCAAGGATAGCATGTCCCTAGAAATGGATACTCTCCGAGGGGAGATAGCCTCGACCCAAGGTCTTCTTTACTGTGCTAAGGACAGGCTCAATAATTCCAAGCACTTTATGCTGAGTCAGCTGCCACGTTACCATGGCCGAGTCCGAAGCCAATGCACTCTAATCCTCATATCGGGATGACTCTGCTGCAGCAAATGCTCGAGCTAGGGAGATATCTGAGGAGGCCAAGCTCAAACTGGCTCGCGCTCTTGCACAATGCTCGGTTGGAAACTAGGAGAAAGGCCTTTGAGGAAGCGCATGCCAAGGGTTTTGATCTCTCCGCCGAGATCGAAGAGGCGAGGGCCTTGGAAGAGGAGTCAACAACTCCGACTACTTCGGACGAGGGCTCTGCGAGTGGATCAGGGAATGGTGAAGACAAAGACTAAGCCACCGTTGCTCTTTTTGCTTCTTCTTTTTTTGTACATAGACTCTGTGTGGGAGTTTTGTAAATGCACCTTTTGCAAATATATTTTTGGAATACAAAGGATTTTAATGTCTTCAAAGTTTTGTCTTTTAGTGTTCATGCCGAAGTGAAGCTTCCAACTTAATTTTAACTTCTTCGAGCTCGGTCTCGAAGAAACAGAGACCCTCTAGATTGGGTCATTCTAGTGTTGATTTTATACCTTCCCTAGGTCGGGTTGGCGAGGACTGGATTTGACCCCTCGATGTCTCGAACACGGGGTGACAACGTTATTCCTATGACATGACAGTGAAGTGACCGAAATGGCCCCGTCGGTACATTTCCCAAAAAATCATAATTGTATCGTGAGAGTTGATTGGCTATCAAAGTTAATGAATAGTCACCGCTCTTCTTATATATACTTGCTTTCCCTATTTTGAAGGCTCTGCCGCTTTGTGCAACTACCTTTCTCTGTAGAGTACCTTTTTTTGCACTAGTTCTAGTGGCGCATCAGATCAAAGTTTTCGCCTGAGTTTTCATCTTCCCTTTCTTGCGTTGAAGGAGTTATGGCTACCATGACTAAATCTGCTTACCATGAAGAGGAAAGTCCTACCTCTGCTTCCCGCCCGGCCGGTGGTACACCGCTGACGTTTGGTGAGCTAACTTCGAACTGTTTTGTCTCGAAGAGAGATTTTACGATGGAGAAACCTCTCGATGTTTTGGGCCACCGAGAGCATGCATCGTGGTTCATTCTATCAATAGAATATAGACACTTCGAGGCTATGAGGAGAGACTACGGATGGGGAGAAAAGGTAATACTGCAGGTACCCTCCCGGGAAGAGGATATCATGGCCCAAGTAGAGAGGTTTCTGAACGTGTACACATACCCGTTTACGCTGGGTCCTCTTGACCATTTCGTGCTCGAATTCTGTCGAAAACATCGAGTTACTTTAGCTCAGATCCATCCGTCTTTCTGCTGGATTGTGCTGATAATGAGATTTTTTGCTAAAAAGGCCGAGCTCGAGTTCACTCTTAGCCATCTCCTCAGATTGTATCGGCCTTTACATCATCGAGCTCTAATTACAGTACGATGCCCATCCACCAAGCCCTTTATCTCCATTGATGAGGAGGACATATATCGAGGATAGATGAGTCGGTTTGTTCGAGTGAGAACTGTTGATATAATTCTTGTGGAGTTCCTGCCGTTTCCCGAGAAATGGAATTTCAAGCATAAGCGATACATTGTATTTTATTATTTTTGTTCTTGGTGGAGCCAGAATTCATAAGGGAGTTTTCATTCCTTTTTTGCAGCGATCCCATAGATGCCAAGTGAGGTCCCCGGTCTTGCGGGCTGGGCTCGCAAACTGGTGGCCTCTTCGACTTATTATGAGCGTAATTGGCGAGATTTGTCAAAGGCAAATGGGAGGTTGAGCACCATGGTATGTGCTATGTAGTCCCTTTCTTGAAGAGTGTTTTCCCTTTCTTTTGCACTAATTTCTTTGTTGTAGGTATTGGTGAATTTTCTAAGGTGAGACTGTCCCCTTTTGAGGAGGAGGAAGGACCTTTGAATTTTGAGACAGAGAAGGATAGTAAAAGGAAAAGGTCCTCAAAGGACGACGATTCCCATAGCAAAGCAAGATCCGCCCGGAGGCGAGAGGAGGACGTTGCCGCTGAAGAAGACCTCATTTTTATCGGTTGTTCCGTGGACATCAATGTACCCAGAAAGGATGACTCTATATTGAAGGCTCGAACCAGGAGGCCTCCCGAAGCTATTGAGCCTACGGGGCTCGAGGCCCCTAGTCTCCAGGGAGAGATTCCACAAACGAGGAAAGGTGGAAGTCCTTCATTACCTGATTTGGCAGCTGGTTCTCGAGCGTCGGGAAGTACTCCAAGGGGAATGGGATTCGACGTATCTCTGCCCAGTTAGACAGCCTCAGGTTACTTTACCGGGGCCGATGAGACCGAGTCGGTAGATGCGAAGTCGACCTTCGAGGAAGCTCTGTGGCTCTGCTCTATGGTGAGTTTTGAAGTTATTATAACTTTTTCAACTTCATACTATCTCCTCTTTAACTGAACTTTTCTTTCTCATAGGCCTTCGATAATCTTAAGTCTGAGCTGCTTCGCTGCGAGGCTAAGTTGCGTAAAGCCTTGAATGGGGAAAGATCTCTCAGGATTATTTGTGATAAGAAGACAAGAGAGCTGATACATCTCCGATCGGACACAACCTCGAGGAACAGGTAACTTCTGTTTTGAGGGAATACAGGTTTTTTCTCCCATCTTCGGAAACTAACGTTTCGGTATCCCAGTTGCAGAGAAAGACAGAGACACTGGAGAGCCTTCGAGGCGAAGCCAACCGGGTCAATTCTAAACGCAACAATTTGAAGGCGCAGATAGATGTTCATATTGCGGCCAAAAGGAATGCTTTGGCTAAGGCCTCCACCCTCGAGATACAGCTTCGCAATGCTTGAGAAAGAGACTCTGTCCATACGAGTAGAATTACTAAGCTTGAAATAGATCTTTTGAAGAAGAAGGCTGAATCCTGGACGCTCGAGCCGAAGCCGAGGAGGTCCGAGCAAAGGCCGATAAGAAGGTGGACATCTTTCTGAAAGATGCTGCTGAAGCTCGTATGAAGTTGAGGGGGGCTTCCGACCGAGAGAGGAGAAGTAATGAATATGCCTGATGCAAATCCCGGAGGGAAAATCTTGAGGAGATTCATGGTAAGGGCTTCGATCTCTCAGGAAATATAGAGCAGGCCAAGACAGATGGTTCGACGCCAAATTCCTCGTTTTTGATGCTGAAGACAACAAGGAGGGGGGCCAGTGAGGGAGTCGGTCCCGATGGAGCCGATGGAGACATAGTCCCCAGGGGGGGAGGCTACGTTCCTGAGGGCAGACTAGGTTTTCCTTTCTTGTTCTTTATATAGGGCTTCCTGCGGGAGTGTATTAAATGTGTCTTTGTACCATTATTCATAATAAAAAAGGACACCTTTGGTTTTCCCTTCATATGAATTTATGCTTGCTTGTGTCTTTGTTTGTGTTTTGAGTGTTGATGCTTGTCGATAATTACCCCGATATGTTGGACTTTTAAGATAGGAACCCTTAGGTTATGCTTGATGAGTAATTGATAATAGTTGACCATTCAGGGCTCGGTCCTCTAATCAAGTTTTGACTCAGGCTCATAAGGTTTTCAACATATTGGCCCTTAGGCTCTTACGTATTGGCCCTTAGGCTCTTTAGATTAGCCCTTAGGCTCTTATGCATTGGCCCTTAGGCTCTTTAGGCTGGCCCTTAGGCTCTTACGCATTGGCCCTTATGCACTTTTTAGATTGGGTCGGTGCAACCTCTAATATGGCTATAGTTTTTCCCATCTCGGCTGAAGACTTTTGAAGTTTTGATTATGCCTTGGAATGTTTTGTTCATCCGACTCTTCGACGGCTCAAATAAGAACCTCGATTATGATTCGATATGTGACGATAGTTGAGTACCTTGGGAGGTTCTCTTGAAGGCTGATTTTTCAAAGCCTTTTTGCTAAAGGCTGATTGTCTTTAAGCCTTGTCATGGTTTGGAGCTGATATGATCAAAGCTCCTTTGCTTATGCTAGGGGTAGCCTGATTAACCGATTCTTTTTGAAGTATTTTCGAAGTATTTGAAGGCCTTTAATTTTACAGCGGCGGTCGGAAGTCTCCGAGCCGCGTTAATTTGGCCGGAGCCTTTTGATATGACCATAGTCGATAGTCCCCGTGTGAGATGACCTTGACGTCTATATCGAGGGTATGTCTTTTTAGGGGTCTTACAAGTTCTATATATAGCCTTGGTCTTAATATCGGGGTTATGCTTTTTTAAGGTCTTATAAGTTTTGGCATGCCTCATTGAGGTCTTACAGATTTGGTATTACCTCACTAAGGGCTTACAAGCTCGAAGTTGCCTGATAGATGTCTTAATTATTCGATTTTTCGATGGCTCGATGAGCTGACTGTTGATGACAGTCCCCGAGTGTTCGAAAGTCCGCTTTTGGCCCTCGAGCCGTCTTATGAGAAAGTGGAGGACTTCTTCGAGGCACAAAGTGTTTTGATAAGTAAAGAGGCTTCCTCAATTACTTGATATATGCGTACTTGTTTTTTTCTTTTGGAGGCTCGATTATTCTATATGGACACGGTTCATTTGACCATTTGGCCCAATATATCATTCTCCTATCGAGGTTCTCCTTGGCATAGTTTGATTTCTTTGAAGAGGTGACCCCCCCCTCCGGTATTTGAGGTAGACCGAAAATAAGCCTTGAATACTTGATGAGTTCTCCTTAGGTAGCATATGAATATTGCCTCGTTAAAAACCTCGCTGGTAAAAGCCATTCGGGATAAAATATGGTCTAAGGGAAAAAAAGCGCAATGCATGCTTTAAAACCCAATGCCTTCAGTTGGAGGGCGCCTCAATTCCTCTCAATCAAACACCTACAATAAGTTAGTATAAAATATAAATAAAAAAGGAGAGGGTTGTACCTTAATAATAGCGTTCGAGCTTTGATAAATTCCAATTGTTTGTTCCGGGGACGCGGTACGGTCCTTTACTCAATTGTTTAGATGTAGCCGAGAATGTAGGTTGTGGTTGCTAGCTGATTTTTTACTTGCTCGTTGGCCTCGGGCGTCGATGCCAGTGACATGTCGTGCACCGCGAACATCTCTCTTGCTGCATGCTGCTCCCCGTATACTACTTTTACTCCATCCTTGGTTGGAAATTTCATCATTTGATGGTGGGTCGAGGGTACTGCCCTTATACTGTATATCCACGACCTTCCAAGTAAGGCAATGTATCCTATGTCACCTTCGATGACATGAAACTTGGTATTTTGGATCATACTGGCTACGTTGTTCGGGAGGATGATTTCCCCTTTTGTTGTCTCGCTCGCCATGTTGAATCCATTGAGGACTCGAGAGGCGGGTACGGTCTGGTCAGGCAGTTCGAGCTGCTCCACCACCTTCGACTTGATTATGTTGGCCGAGCTATCTGGATCCACGAGCACACGTTTAATTTGAATTTTATTCAAAAGAAAATAAATTACCAGTGCATCATTTTGAGGCTGAGACAAGGTCTTGATGTCCTCTTCGTTGAATGTGAGAGCATCCTCTGGTATGTAACCCCAAGTTCGCTTTTCCCTGGTGATGGATATTTTCGTTTGTTTGACGACGGGTCCCTGTGGGGCGTCAACCCCTCCAAAGATCACGTGGAAGACGTGTTGTGGTTCTTCTGGTTCATTTTTCATATTCGCCTCTCTTTCCCAAAATTGTTTTTTGGCTCGTTCACTAAGGAACTCTCGAAGGTGCCTTCACTGATCAGTCGGGCTAACTCTTCTTGAAGCTGTCTACAATCTTCGGTCCTATGACCGCGGGTGTTGTGATATCTGCATACCAAGTTAGGGTTCCTCTGCGAAGGGTCTGATAGTATGGGTTTTGGCCACCTGGTATCTTTGATTTTTCCTATGGCCGATACGATGTCCGAGACATCGACGTTGAAGTTATGCTCGGAAAGTCGGGGTGCCTTTACCGGCCCAGTGTGCCTATCGAACCCGGCTTTACTCATGAGTCCCCGGGAGCTTTGACCTCGATTTGTCCTTTGATCGCCTTAAGGTGTATTATGCCTTGGGGCGTTCCTTCGATCTTCTACATACGCTTGTATCTTTCCTTGTTTGGCCTCAACTCCCTTTCTATAAACCTTTGTTCCTTCGTTAAGATCCTGCTAGGATATACTGAGCCCGAGGGGGAACCTAATTAGTCGTATTCGACCCTAATCTTCGATTGATACCTGTTGTATACATCCGCCCAGGTCGCGGCGGGATATTCGATCAAATTTTGTTTTATCTGCTTTGAGGCTACCGAGCTTCGTTCGTTCAAGTCTTGAGTGAAGACCTGCATTGCCCAGTCATCGGAGAGTAATGGTAATTCCATTCGCTCCATCTGAAAGTGAGATACAAATTCTCTTAGCATCTTATTTTCTCTTTGTTTGATTTTGAAGACATCGGCCTGGTGGCGACCTTGATGGCACCAGCGTGTGCCCTCACAAAAGAGTATGTCAACATGGCGAATGAATCAATTGAATTTGGGGGTAGTTTATGATACCACATCATAGCCCCCCTTTTGATAGTGTTTCTCCAAATTTCTTCAACAAGACGGACTCAATTTCGTCGTCCTTCAAGTCGTTCCCTTTTACAGCACACTATAAGTGGTAACGTGCTCATTAGGGTCTGTGGTCCTGTTATACTTTAGGACATCGGGCATTTTGAATTTCTTTGGGATGGGCTTCGGAGTCGTACTTGATGGGAATGGTCTTTGCACGAACTTTTTCGAATCTATACCCTCCAGAATCGGGGGTGCCCCAGGGATCTGATCGACCCTCGAGTTGTAAGTCTCTACTTTTTTGTCGTTAACCTCTATCTTCTTTTCTCCTGATTCAATCCTTTTGGTAAGTTCCTCTAGCATCTTCACAATAAGGGATCCGTTGCTGGCCCGTTGTTATTCGATCTCTCTGGTGCCTACTCCGCTCGAGGAGCCGTTTCCGGTGCTGTTGTGCTTGGAGTTTTTTGTTGACTTTGCAGCGAGGTAATAGCCACTTGTTGTGCTTGCAACATTTCAAAAATAACTTGGGGGCTGAATCCTCCTTCTTCCACTCCTTGTGCTTCTTGGCCTCCAGCTTGGTCTTCCATGCGTCTGTTCCTTACGGGGTCTGCGCCTGCTTCCGTGTTTAGAACGTTGTGGGAGCTGATATCAACTGGCTCCACGTTTGATACTCCCTCGGGGTTTACAGGTGGTACACCCAGCCCTATGCCTCTATTTTCTCCAAGCTTTTCACTGTCGTGAAGAGGTGCATTTTGTGTGCTAAACATGATTAAGCCTGAAATCAAAGAATCTTTGACAAGAAAAAGTGTGAAGGGTAACGTGTGTTATCAGAAACTAGAACCAAAATAATCACTATTATTTTTAGCCCAACGCTGGACGCCAAACTGTTTACCTTGAAAATGGTAACTACAATTATATTTGATTTTGTGGTTCTAAAAATACGTGATTTATTTCAACACTAGTTGTTAGGCAATAGATGCTAAGTGTAAATAAAGGAAATAAGATACGCAAACCAATGGGGTCACAAGGCTGGGCCTCGAGCAGGCTGGAGCATGGCCTCGTGTAATGCTGCTCGGTGGGCCGGGCCTGAACCGGACCGGACCGGGCCCGCGGTCCTAACGGGCCTGGTGGGCCTGGTGGGCCGGTCCTGGGTGGGCCGGTCTTGGTGGGCCTCCTGAGCCCGTCACGGGCTGGTCTCCATGGTTGAGCCCACGAGCCCGGGACCGTTTGGCCCGGGACTGGCAGGCGGGCCTGGGCCGGTCCTGGCGGGCCTGGCGGGCCCAACGGCTATTTTTCAAAAAAAAAAAAAAAAAAAATTCAAACGGCCATATTTAAAATCTAGCCGTTTGGGCTGAAAATATGACCGTTTTTTAAGTTAAAAAAATGGCCATTTGGCCCCCAAACTTTATTTTAACCCCAAACTTTATATAATTACACTTTTCCCCATTTCTCAACTATAAATACCCCCTCATTCTTTCATTTTTATTCACCAATTCATCAATATCTCTCAATATCTCTCAATCTCTCTCAATCTCTCTACTACAATTACTTAATTTATTGTTGAAATTTCGTGAAAAATGTGAAGTTGTTGAATTGAAGTTTTCAAGTGTTCAACGATTTTCAATTTTCAAGAAGTTGTTCGGCAATCCGGTAAACTCGTTTCAACTCTTACGTTTTTAGAATATATTTTTGTGTGGTTTAGTTTGCATAATTATAATTAATATGGCATTTACTTTGAAAAAAATGTTTGGTAAAGGAAAAGATAAAACCGGTGAAAGTAGTGGCCAACCAACTACCCTTCCCCCGGCTCCCCGACCTAGAAAAGATAAGCAAGTTGAATTTTGGCACATCTTCCTTAGTTTTTTTTCCTTCTAATGGTGGTATTAGTACCTTGTTGTGCTCATTCCATTGAGGGAAGGATGACTAAGAAAGATATGTCATTTTTTGGTAATAAAATTTATTGCTTCTACCCATGAGCTTCTTTTCGCAATATTTCTTTGTCTATACTTAGAATTATTTATATGCTACAATATATACATAATATACAATATATATACTACAAGAAAATATATTTATAAGCTACAATATATACATAAGATACAATATATATACTACAAGAAAATATATAAGAGAATATATATACATAAGATACAATATAATATACTACAAGAAAATATATTATGCTACAATATATACATAATATACAATATATATACTACAAGAAAATATATTTATAAGCTACAATATATACATAAGATACAATATATATACTACAAGAAAATATATAAGAGAATATATATACATAAGATACAATATAATATACTACAAGAAAATATATTATGCTACAATATATACATAATATACAATATATATACTACAAGAAAATATATTTATAAGCTACAATATATACATAAGATACAATATATATACTACAAGAAAATATATAAGAGAATATATATACATAAGATACAATATAATATACTACAAGAAAATATATTATGCTACAATATATACATAATATACAATATATATACTACAAGAAAATATATTATTATGCGAATATATATACATAAGATACAATACATATACTAAAAGAAAATATATAAGAGAATATATATACATAAGATACAATATAATATACTTCAAGAAGTGATATTTATGCATGACAATTTAGTGTTTTACTATTGTTTTGTTATTTTCTTTTTCGTCAAGCACTTTAATAATTAGATATACATATATACTACATATTAATATAGCCATGATACTACAAGAAATTGTCTTAAAAAAAAAAACCCGCTAGGCCCGCGAAGCCCACGAGCCCGGCCCGTTAAGCACAGGACCATGTGGGCTTAGGCCCGTCACGGGCCGGTTCCACCCATTAGGCCCACGAAGACCGGGACCGCCAGAGCCCGGGACCACGAAGCCCGGCCCGTTAAGCCCACTAAGGCCCGGGCCCGGGACAAAATACAGCATTAGCCTCGTGGTCTTGATGGGGCTAAAGGCAACGAACTACTGATGAAGAAATTATAATAAAGGCCTCAGAGATGACCTTTAGTGATTAATTATGAGCAATAAATGAAGAACAATAAATGAACAATGAAAGAATTAGAAATAAATGTGAAAGAATAATTGTGTTAGCAAAGAGCAAAGAATATTGTATTGTATTCGATGTTGTATAATAATCCGATCACTTTTCAAGATGACAAAGGTCTCCTTTATATAAGAGGAGGTAATCCTAACATAGTACATGTCTAATAATAACGAGAAAATGCTATTGGTACAACTGTATAATGACTTAGTACGAATTTGTACTATTCTTGCAGACCTGGTCAGCTCTAACCTCGTGTATTTGGAAATGTACCTGCCTTTCCATGACGATCATCGATTATACAGCTCTGAGGTTGACCATAGTGAGCCTTCAATGTGCTCATTCGAGGGACACACCTCGGGGTCGTACCTCACGCTCTGCTTCGGGCTTCTTCGAGGTTAGGCGTGGAACGACATAGTAGCCCCAAAGTCGAACTCCCCAATTTTGGCTACATCCATGTTTGATTGGCTTAAATATTTTGGAAAACATTTTCCTTATGAACTCATTTTCCTCCAAATATTTTCCTTATCAGGAGAAGGGAAAACATTTTCTAAAACTCATTCTCAACCTACCCTACCATATTCCCCACCCTCACCAACCCATCCCCACACCCACCCACCCACCCATCCCCACACCTACCCACCCTACCTCCTCTCTCCAAAAAAGTTTTTATTTTAAATTTCAATTTTTTTTCTGTCACCACCCACCCTGCAACCACCCTCTCCCCACAAAAAGATTATTTTTTTTACTTTTTTTTTTTTGTAATTTCAAATTTTTATTTTTCGTTTTTCTGCACCACCCACCCCCATCCCCACACAAAATAAAAGTTTTTTTTTTACTTTTTTTTGTACTTTTTAAATTTCTATTTTTCGTTTTTCTGCACCATCCCACCCCCGCACATTTTTTTTTATTTTTTTACTTTTTTTTTAATTTCAAATTTTTGTTTTTTCATTTTTCTGCACCCCCCTCCGATTTTTTATTTATTTTTATATATATTTTCAGTTTTAGTATTTTTATCTTTCGATTTTTAGGTTCGAAATTTTACAAGTTCCAAAGTTATGAGTTCGGAAGTTTATGTGTTTGAAAGTTTGCGGGTTCAAAAGTTCGTGGTTTCGAAAGTTTAGCGGTTCGGAAGTTTATGAAATTTGTGGTTTGGAAGGTTGTTGGTTCGGAAGATTATGGCTTCATGTTTATTGTATCTAAATTATTTATGAATACTCTTGAGAAGTTATTTTATTTAATTTACTTATCAAACACCGGAAAATGAATAAAATTACATATTCTTGGAAAACATTTTCCACGGAAAACATTTTCCGTTATACCTAACACACCCGTAGACACGTGACTTTTTACATTGTGTTAGATTTGAATTATACCATTTGATTTGCAACCCTCTTAATAGTACGGTTTTCTGACATGAGATATAATTGTTTACATATTTTTGTAATTGTTATTGTTTATACCATCTAGGGTTTGTGATATTATGGATAGGTCCCTTTGCTTTGAACCTTAGGAATAAAAAAAATTCTAGTACGCTTTCTCCTTTAATAGCCATTGCATTGCATGGTGCGAACCCGAATTAATTAAACCCCCGATACGAATATCTAACACTAGGTAAAAAATAAAAAATGTTGTCATTGGTTATCAAGTTTTTGAAAAAAGAGGGTGTTACTTCAAATGCTAAATTACTAGGCCGTTTACATACTAATTACATGACGATTAATTATAATACATGAATTATTTATACGGGGCTTATTAGTGAAGGAATTATTACGCAATAATTAATAATGAGAATATCGTTACACATGAGATACTTACTTTCGTAGGACCTTTTTGTCTTTAAATATTTTTACTGCACATTTTATTCTGTATAACTTAATGTATATACAATTTAATAAACCGCTAATCAAACATTTTATTAGTCAAGCGACGATTATTTTTTTCTTATGCTGCCAATCAAATATCGTTTTATCTTATATAAAATTATATGACAGGATTAAATATTTCAAATTATTAAATAAATGACCCCAAAAGTAATACACATGCATTAAATGGTATTGTGACAATAACTCGGTACAGTGCAGAATCATTTATTGGAGGACCCAAAGCTTTGTTTAGATAATAATTGGTACCTAGCTCATGTCAACTTCATGATTATATATTTACTGAATTAGTATTTGCTCAGAAACAATGGAGTTAACACAATTTATGATGGTGCCTTCAAAAAAAAAAAAAATTATGAGGGCATAATATCCTCAGTCCTAAAGCCTGAAAACGATAGGATTCTTCTCACGTCACTGAGTTTGCGAATATCGTCACTTTCTCTGTAAATGAAGTTGAGATGATACGCTACGCACAAGAAGTTTTAAACAATGTGCTCAAACATACGACATATCCTTTAAAAAGGTTTAGGTTTTTTGAATTATTTAATTAACAGCGACATGAACTTGAATCATTCAAAGAAAGTCAAATTCAATGTGTGTTTTTTTCTTCTCTAGCTATCAGGTTGCAACAAGACGACTTCTAAGTTTATCAGATTATTAGTCGCTTTTTATCCCTGAAAATTTTCGAGAGTCATCGTGATTTTGGGTATTGCAGGCGCATCAAGGTTGAGAAGGTGGTGAGAGCTATGAGTAAGATGAGTAGGGGCAGAGCGACCGGGCCTGACGAGATACCGGTGGAATTTTGAAAGTGTGTGGGGAGAGCAGGTCTAGAGTGGTTGACTGGGTTGTTCAATGTTATTTTTAAGGAAAAGAGGATGTCACATGGGTAGAGTTGGAGTATGATGGTTCCACTGTATAAGAACAAAGGTGATATCCAGAGTTATAGCAATTATAGGGGTATCAAATTACTTAGTCACACCATGAAAGTGTGGGAGAGGATGGTTGAAGCGAGGGTGAGGATATTGATGGATTATTATATGCAGCGGAAGCAATCCCAGTATCAAAATCACATGTAATTTAGACAACTTGCATAAACGGGATTTCACGGGTTACCTCTTGAAGCGTGAACATATCTCTTCTACCACGTGAGCCTTCAGTTCCATAACTTCTTAATGGAATCTCCATCACCCGCACAATCGTGATCCTCGAACGTTCCACGGTCTTCTACTGTGTTACCCAAATAATACCCGAAAATAGCAATTTCGTGTGGGCGAAATTTCTAGGAAAACTTGGCTGAAAATTTCAGCCACCATGTATTCATACCTCTAGGTGGAAAACCTTATGTATTTATAGCACAAGTTTTAAGGGTTAAGACCCTTTTCCAAAACCTGTTAGGTTTTCTTTTCCACCAGAAAAAGGATTCCTTTATTTCCTATTATTTAGGCACAGTAGGGACCACAGAATTTAATTAACAAGGCTTCCAATTATGGAATTAATTTGTAATTTTCGAAATTAATATCCACCATAATTAATTACGAATTATTCCACTAAAAATTCGTAATTGCACTCCTTATTCAATTTCGAAATTCATCCATTAAATCTTATTTAACTCCCCATGTTAAGATTCAGATACGAATCAATTAAATTAAATTACTGACGATTTAATTTATTGATTATTTCCTTTAGACTTTCGCTTAACTTATTTCATGTGTCGGATACAAAATCCACCGGCCGGGTTTACACATGAAAACTTATAAGCTTTCATAAAGGTATATCATCAATCTCTAAACCGAGACATGGATTCCATCAACTAACTATTACTTCGCCAATATATATTATTATTATCCAATTTACCAGGCATATTGACCCACGAAAGAATCTCGCCTTTTAATAAATCAAAACAATAATAATATACACAGTTAATAATAATTATATCAAGATTAAGAGTATAAGTACATTTAATGGCTAGAGAGTTTATTTTATTAAGTCAGTATAAAATACTTATCTCTACCTGGTCCGTTCAATACATACAAAATGTACTAGCACAAGAAGTTGGAATTAAACCATTCCCGTAATCAAGATTAATTATATTTAATCTTGTGCTACAATCATTCCTGATGGTTTGTCCAATTCCATCATTAGATTGTGAACTCAAACTTTATACTTATAAGAACCGATGATTTAATCTTCCGTGTATAAGCTAAACTCTATACACTAAATCATCTACTATATAAGCAAAGGACACAGACTATTATATGATCTATTTAAAACTTTATTAAAACTGAATAAACAATTATTTCATAATAAATACTATATCTAAACCAAACTCATGGTTAATAGAATATATCCCAACAGTGGCATCCCTCTAGTATCTCTTCTTTATAATGGAGGGATGTAAGTAAGTATATTTAGTTCACACGGATAGCATGTCACTGCATTACAAAATATAAAAACAACAAATGGTGTTTATTGACTTGGAGAAAACATATGACAAGGTTCCTAGGGAAGTTCTTTGGAGATGCTTGGAGATAAAAGGTGTGTCGGTTCCCTACATTATGGCGATTAAAGACATGTATGATGGGGCTAAAACTCGACTAGGATAGTAAGAGGCAACTTTGAGCATTTTCCAGTTGTTATGGGGTTACACCAAGGCTCTGCGCTAAGTTCGTTCTTATTCGCCCTGATGATGGATGCGCTGACACACCATATTCAAGGGGAGGTGCCATGGTGCATGCTATTCGTCGATGACATAGTTCTGATTGATGAGTCGCGGTGTTAACGAGAGGCTGGAGGTTTGGAGACATGCTCTTGAGTCTAAGGGTTTCTAGCTGAGTAGGACGAAGACGAAATACCTGGAGTGTAAGTTCAGCGCTGAGCCGGGGGAAGTGGACGTGGATGTGAGGCTTGACTCACAGGTCATCCCTAGTAGATGCAGCTTCAAGTACCTTGGGTCGGTTATCCAGGGGGGAGGGGAGTCGACGAGGATGTCACACACCGTATTGGGGTAGGATGGATGAAGTGGAGGTTAGCATCTGGAGTCGTGTGTGACAAACGAGTGTCACCGATACTCAAAGGTAAGATTTATAAAGCGGTAGTTAGACCGGACATGATGTACGGGGATGAGTGTTGGCCTGTTAAGAACTCTCATATCCAGAAGATGAAAGTAGCTGAAATGAGGATGTTGAGGTAGATGTGCGGGGACACTAGAATGGACAAGATTAGGAATGATGATATTCGGGAGAAGGTGCGCGTGGCTCCCATTGATGACAAGATGTGGGAAGCGAAGCTCAGATGGTTCGGGCATATATAGAGGAGAAGCCCAGATGGTCCGGTAAGGAGGTATGAACGGCTAGTTGTCAAGGGCATGAGAAGAGGTAGATGGCGGCCTAAGAAGTATTTGGGAGAGGTGATTAAACAGGACATGGCGATGCTTCAGATTTCCAAGGACATGACACTTGATAGAAAGATGTGGAGGTCGAGTATTAGGGTTGTAGGTTAGGAGGTGGTTGGGTCTTGCATTAGTTCGTTCTGTTGCTAGTGTAGTTTTGTAGGGTTTTGTCTAGGTAACGGGTGGCAATGTCGCGTTTTTCTATTTCTTTTTTAGTGTCGGTCATATTTACTAGTTATCGCTTTTGTTTTGCAGCTTTCTTCTGGATTTTATATTGTTCCTGTTTTTCTTATATTTTCTTATGATTTCTGTGATAATATTGATATTGTCTCCTTTTGTCTTTTTGTCTTCTTGAGCCGAGGGTTTTTCGGAAACATCCTATCTACCCCTTCGGGTAGGGGTAAGGTCTGCATATATATTACCCTTCTCAGACCCCACTAGTGAGATTTTACTGAATTATTGTTATTGTTGTTGTTATTGTTGTTGTTGTTGTATCCCTGAAAATAACGAAATACAAATATAAAAATCTTAGCTGCCTCAGAATTCAAAGAGAAACACGGTGAAGTTACCTAGAAGAAAATTCAACGAAAACCAGGAAAAGATCAAATATATGCTCGGTTATGGCGTCCTTTTAGGGGTTGTTTGGTACAACAGTGGGTTGTGATAACTCATTGGATTACTTTTATATGGGATAACTAATCACTAATACCTCAAATTAAATATAAGATAATGTTAATTCCAAATTTTATCTTCAAATTAGTATCCTTATCACATGTAAAAAGTTTAAGTGAGGTTTTCATATATTCTGCCTAAAATAAATTTAACTCGCCCCATTGAGGGTACCTTATGTCACCAATCCTTTCCTTTTTGGTATTTTAATCCTTTACCGCACAATGAGTCAGTACCTGATTTTTTAAAGCAACGACTTTCAAAGATCATTCTTTAAGGGCTAATATAGCCCTCTACTTTCAAATATTATTTACTTGTACCCTTCGTTATATTATTGGGTTATCCATACCCCTATCGTCATACTTTGGAACAAAAATACCCCTATTGTCATACTTTGAAACAAAAATACCAATTTTTTTGGATGGAGTGCCACGTGGCAACACCAAATTAAAATGATCCATTTCTTTTTTTTACCTGATCCATTTTTAAAAAACCACACAACCCGACCCCTATTTTCATTGTTTTCCAATTTTTTTTAAAATTTCTGTTTTTAAAAAACGAAAATATTTTGTTAGAAAACAAAACAAAAAAAAAATTCTATTTTTACAAATTTGTTTTTCCAGATTTTACAAAAATTCTTTTAAAAAAATGAAAAAATGAAAAAAAAATATTTTTCAAAAACAAAAATATTTTGTTGAAAATAATATTTTCAGTTTTTAAAAAACGAAAATATTTTGTTATAAACTGATTTTTTTTTTGTAAAGGATTTTTTTTTTTTTTTTTGTTATAAGGGGTTTTAGCTTCTTTGAATTCTATAAATAAATTATTTTTAATAAGGTATATGAAATGTTATTTAACATATGAAATGAAAAAGAAGGAAGAGAGTGGTGGGTGTGGGTAATTTTGGGTAATATAGTAAAATTAATGTGTATAAATATGGGAATAAAAAGAGATAAAACAGAAAAAAATATTTTCGTTTTTTAAAAACTGAAAACATTATTTTCAGCAAAATATTCTCGTTTTTGAATTTTTTTTCTTCATTTATTCAATTTTTAAAAGAATTTTGTTTTGTAAAAACTGGAAAAACAAATTTGTAAAAACAGATTTTTTTTTTGTTTTTTAACAAAATATTTTCGTTTTTTAAAAACTGAAATTTAAAAAAAAAAACTGGAAAAAAAAATGAAAATAGTGGTCGGGTTGTGAGTTTTTTTAAAAGTGGATCAGGTAGAAAAAAGAAATGGATCGTTTTAATATGGTGTTGCCACATGACACTCCATCCAAAAATATAGGTATTTTTGTTTCAAAGTATGATAATAGGGGTATTTTTGTTCCAAAGTATGACGGTAGGGGTATGAATAGCCCAATAGTATAACGAAGGGTATATGTAAACAATATTTAAAAGTAGAGAGGTATATTTTGCTCTTTTCCGTAATTTATTTCACTACAATCATTATGAAGGGAGTAATAAATAAATTACCAATTATTCTAAAATACACAATTTATTGATCACTAATCAGGACTATAGTATGATCAGTGATGCACTGCTCTACAAGCAAAAAGTTCAATTAGTTCTCAACTCTAAACATCTTCCCTCCGAGCGTATCTGATGGTGTGCCGTCTCATCCACAGCTGATACATCACCATGTGAAAAGCATCGTACGGCTGAGGTTCCGCGTTCCACACCATATGATGAGTCGCCGCTACAGAGAATTCCCTCATGCGCTCATATCGATCGTCAGGTACACCGCGCAGCGCTTGCTTCAATCCCTCAGCCCCACGGCGGTTTCCGACTAACAAGGCCATTTCCGACCATCTTAAGACGTCTGTCAACGGAAAATCCTGAACTGGACGGTCGACAATTACCACCGGCACGCATCCCGCCGCCATTGCCTCCGTCATCCATGCCACGTCAGCGACGTAGAAAAACAAGCAAAATTTGCTACGCTTGACTCTTCCTACATGATTATCCGACGGCTCAGATTCGACGACAAACGCCGGGTCCAACCTCAACTCGTTCACCAAGTTTGACTCAGTCTTCCCGTCCCATTTCAGATAGCATAGAAACGACGGAGCTTCATTCACCGGCGCGTGGGACAGTGCGAGTAAGGATGGATAAAACGGAGGCAAAGTTATGTCCTTGTGAGGGATAAAGTTACCGGAAGTAGTGGGAAAAACGGAAATCTGAACAGAATTTTTCTTCAGCTCGAGAACGTTTCTGTCAGAAGAGGAGTCGATTCCTGTAGGGGAGATGAAGAAGTGATCAGCTCCAAGCGTTCGGTTCCAGTAAACGTACTTAGTTCTGAGCTCGCGAACAAGACGCGCCAGAGAGCGCGTGGAAGTGTCAGGAGAGAAGGGTACGAAGAGGAGGTGAGCTTGGTTCGGGTCTTGCGTGAGAAATGGGCTGTTAACGAGGAAATTGTAGAAGATAGAAGCTGAGGGAGTAGAAAAAGTGATGGGTTGAAGAGGGGTGTAAATGAAAATTTTGAAACTCGTGAGCATCTTTTGGTAATTCTGAGAAATTAGTGTTGAGGGAGAGAGATAAGGAGAAGAAGTATGAGCTGAGACTAGGAGAAGGCTGAGGGAGAGAAACAAGAAAAAAGAGAAAGTAAAGGTGGCCATTGAAGAGGAGAGCTGAAAGTTTTGGAGCTCAAAATTAAATCTGCTGTTTCATTAGTAGTAGTAGCTTATAGGAGTACTGTTTTCATAAATAAATATAGGAAGTCTTTGGAGTTTGGGGAGTTGTTGGAACAATGTTATCGAGCGGGACGATTCTTTTTCTTGGAAGCGTGAGCTTATGTGCAGGGGTAATTTTTAACTGGTCAAACATAGGTTTTTTTTTTTTCTTTTCGTTATTTCTGGGTACAAGAAAGTGGCCTTTGAATAAATTAAGCTTACAGGAAGAGTTCCTTGCTCTCGATTGCATCACCTAGAATTATCCATCCAATTAAACTTTGGTTATAGCCTAATTTAATAGCGGTCAAGCTTCTTTTTGGCCAAAAGTATTTTTTTTTATCAAAAGCAATTTTGACCAAAAATTAAGGTGTTTGACCAAACTTTTGGAAGGAAAAAAGTGTTTTTGAAGAGAAGCAGAAAAAAGTAGTTTCTCTTCAAAAACACTTTTGAGAAAAATACACTTAGAAACAGTTTTTTAAAGCTTGGCTAAACACTAATTGCTGCTCAGAAGTGCTTTTCAAATTAATTAGCCAAACACAAACTGTTTCTCACCAAAAGTACTTTTGAAAAAAAAAACCTTCTCAAAATAGGCTGATTTTTGCAACTTGGCCAAACGGGCTATAAAAGTAGTCGACTTTGCAGCTTGAGCGCGGTATTTGGAAATGTGGATTTAATTTTGAGGAAGAAAAGTATAGAGATTCAACGGAGAATATACTTGACTCCCATCCTTCTCCTCCGTTACGGTCTATTCTGATGTTCTCAATTTAAGTCTATGTAGATGTCTTCATTTTTGGTCCATCACAAATAGGAGGATTTATCCATTCTAACAGTAAATCACAAAGTTGTTCTTTATCATATTAAAGTAGGGGTGGTAAAATGGTTAAAAGAAAACAGTTAACCATCCATATTATCCACTAAAAAATAGGTTGGATAATGAACTTTTTTAAAAACGAGTCAACTATGGATAAGAATCATATTATCCATTTAGAAAATAGATAACCACTGCGTCTAATTTTTACATTTGTAAAACCTCAAATTGGAGGTTCCTCAAGTTAGGGAGAATAAGAATTCCCTCAAAAGTGATAATATGCAAGAAGTTATGGATAATATAGGTAACATATTTGCATGGGTCAAAATTAGATTAGAGAAATTCGGCACGCAGAGATATAAGGCCGAGGTCGGACAGTCATCAATAGCCGAGGTCGGACAGTCATAAAAAAGGTCGAGGTCGGACAGTCATCAATAGCCGAGGTCGGACAGTGATGAAATAGCTAGTTTGCTTTGGAATCCTCAAAGAGAATATTCTACTGAATATTCCCTCTAATTGTACTTTTTTAGGATTTTCTATGGATACCTTATATAAATAGGAAGAGAGGACTTCCAAAAAGGAGGCTCTCCCCCTCTCCCTCTCTTTAGAAAATATGTAAACATACCTTTTTAAAGAAATTAGAGAATCTGTGATCTCAGACCATCATCAGATCTAAAAAAGGTCTTAAGGTTCTTGTATCTATTATCATTCGTCTTTATCAAATGAAAGAAGATTCGCTCCACTCAAGATTTGGTGAATCTTTTCATTTATTTACATTTTATTGTCATTTAATGTTACTTAATGCATCTTTCTTTATGCTATTAAATCTGCCCATAATCACAGCCAATATTTATACTCGGCTATGTTTTTCTATTCATATTATTCATCTCGGATCTAGAGTTAATTATCTTTAACTAGGATTTACCCCTTCATCTTTGATTGATTTGTTCAAAAAGATTTCAATATATTTTGAGTCAAACAATATTATCCGCCGGTTAACCCGTTTTTTTTATTCGTATTAAATATGAATCGGGCCAGATAATTTATCCATTTTTTATTATTCGTTTTGACCTGAATTATATCCGACCCGTCCGTTTGACACTCCTATATTAAAGTTTCACTTAATATATTAGTAAAGTTACTCACATGTACCCTCTCTAGCAATATAGTCACCAATTATTTTTTACCATGTTTAAGTAATGAAGCTATACCTACCACAACAGTAAAATTATTAACCTTCACCTACTATAACAACAAAACATATATATCAATGTGATTTTATTGTGACAAAAAATCATAAAGACGAAAAGTAATTTAGTGATAGTACATGAACTTAACCTCAAATAAGAAAAAGTACATGAACTTAACCTCAGTCCTCAAATAAGAAAAATAAGTAATTGATCATAGTAATTTTTGGGAGAAATGCGGGGAGTCATCCAGGGTGACTGACCCACTGTATGCCTCCTTCGATGCGAATTAATCAGAAAAAATCTTGATTTCGATACAAAATAACATTCCAAAATACATAAAATAATTCCAAATCTCTCATGCAAGAGGATGAGGATGCATTCTTGAAAGGGAGATTTGCACATATTAACAGCGTAACATACTGTATTTCACTTACATAATTAAGTTTTCACTTTTTATACGCAAAGTCAATATTTATTTTGCAATAGTACATATACATGTTTAACCTAATTCTGTCTAACTGGACGGGACATGACAAAATATAACGAGAAGTTACGGGATAAAAGGGATTGGGTCTTAACCGGACCGAAATAATCGGGACGATCCCCTAGGTCCGTCCCATTCCATTAACTAACGGGACGGGACACGGGCTCTTAGTAAGCTTTTTTTTAATTTTTTTATAAATATAATATTTAAGCACTAAAAACTATAAATTTTTTTTTAAATTAGCAATGACTAACTTTTAAAGTTGGCATACTTGGAAACGAATAGTTTTTAATAAACTTCAAACATAATAAATTATAAAGAAGCTAAGTAAGAAATTTATAAAATATAAAAAAGACTTGTAACAAAGTATTTTAGTATATAATACACAAAAGCGGGGTAAGAAAGAAAAGTAAAAGGTAAGCGACAAACAACGATCATTTTTGTTAATTTTTTGCGATCTTTGTCTTTATTATAGGGATGTTGTATACCACCAGTAATAGGGTTAACCTCTTGTTGGACATAATTAGAACTCCCACGGGTGATTTACATTTGTTAATAGTAGCAACACATGAATCTTTATCGAATGTAAAAAATCGCCATACAAATGATGTTCTCTGACGTGTTGCCTTAATCTTACCCCTTCTAGGAGGTACAAGAGGTAAAGCTCCAAACAAAGATTGAGTCTGATTTGGAGCTTCTGAAACTGGACCAGTGAATTTTTCAACCAATGCATCTTCTTCATTTTTTCTTCCCCATCGATACAAAATTCATTGACAAATTGTGTTTCAAAAGTTTCATTATCTAGTATCTCCTCCAATTAATATCATAAAGCGGGGGGGGGGGGGGGGGTGGTGCTGGGGAAAGTTTAAAACTCAGCATGAGTACAATCATCTATATGTTTTTAGGAAGAGGATTAGGATTACTACAAAAACTAGAACCTTTACTATTTTTTTTTAGAAAATGGGTTGGGTACACCTAATATCTTTTTAGGAGCCATAATTTAAATACGAAAATTAAACATAAAAATTAAATACGAAAATTAAGAGATGGAACGAGTGCATCGTAATTAAATGTTAAAACTTGAAAAATTTGCACAAATACTTGCTCCAAATACTTGAAGAATTAATTTGAAGCTTGAAACTTTATCCAAATATTTGCCCAAAGATTGAGGGTATTTATAGTTAGAGAATGGATAAAGATTGAGGGTATTTATAGTTAAAATTAGGTCAAAAGTATAATTTAATAAATTTGGAAACTAAAATAAAAATTAGTGGAGAGGGGGTTGGGGGTGTTTGGGGAGGAGGGGGGTTGGGGGTGTTTGGGGAGGAGGGGGGTTAGGGGGCTAAACTAACCGTTTTTTGCCATTGTCAATGACTATTTTCAAAAATTAGCCAGTGACCAATGACATAATTTTTTTTAAAAAGCGGGACACTAGATTGGGTCGTAGTTGGGACCAAAGTACATCCTGTCACGTCCCACATGCCATGAGCCCTACCCCTCGTCCCCATAATGCTTACCGGATCGGATCAGGTCGGGTCGTCCCCTCCCATTGGACATCCTTAGTTTAACCCAAAATGTTAGTTTTAGAATAAACAATTGATTTTAGACCACTAGCAAAATGAAATTAAGATTGAGATAAAAGAATTCTTATTAAGTGTCAGGCCTTAGATATGCCTATGTTAGAATGAAGTGTAATTCTGAGAGGATATAATGACAAAGATAACTTTTGCAGAAGAGTATGTAAGTACATAGTGAATAAACTAATGTATTGTGTGTTGGAATTCGGACTGACGTTAATTGGTTATAGCATGAAAGGATAGTGACATGGTCCAAGTGATAGATAAATAAAAGGCCTAATATTAAATATTGTGTGTGTGGATAAGTGAGGCCCAATAACTATTATCATGTGATGAGTAGACACTCTTTACAAATAGAGGCCAACCCCCTTTCCCTAGCTATTAGAAAATTCTAGCGTATTCTGCCTCTAGAATACGTGGGTAGCTAGTGGATTGTGGAAGTTGGTCTCTGGCTTAATCGTTGTTTGCTGTCGCTGCTGAATCCATGAAGTTTAACGGTACGCTTCCTTAGATTCTAACTCAAGATTATGATTTTATATCTGTATGACTGTGTCTTAATCTCTGCTATGGCTACGAATTAATAATCTAACAATTAGAATCAGAGCCACCATAATTAGGGATTAAGATCAAGAATTAATCTTGAGTTTTAAAAGAATAAATAAACACTGTGAATTCGGATGATGGCACGAAACTGTTTTTCTCATATATTATTTCATCACCGAAAGTCGGCAACTCTTTTATATGAATGTATTAGACGTGGTGATGAAAAATAAAATAGCTAAAGAGCTTTTATCTATTAGATTGGTTGTGTGTGGTCTTTATGATATGATTAAAATAAATATATATCACATAAGTTTTGTCCACTGTAAATTGATGGTGGCAATGAGATGTTAGTATTTGACGGCAGTAGAAATACGATGGTCTTGGGTAATAAGAAAGGCAAACCCTTATGACCAGCTGCTTTTTACTTAGTAGTAATTTATTATTCTAAACAAATAAAAAAGGTTATTAATAACAGACAAGTGCTGATAGGGGTTGAAGTTTTAAGTGGCTTCTTATACTACTCCTATTTAGTGAAGGAATATAAATATTCCTTATGATAAGTGACATGTTTTTAAGATCACATGGAAGAATAATTTTTGTGATAAATTTTTTGTATAAATATGTGTTATGTTCTTGTAACGACTTGTTCTGTTTCGTGCGCAATATAATAGTTGCATTAACGAATCTGTTTAATGAAGTTGCTTATATTAATGAGGATGGAATTAAATTAAAAATAACACTAAAATATTTAATTGTATGTGGGATTATTTAATCTCACATGTATATGATTGTTTAAATAAAAATTTATGACTGAAAAATAGTTACTGCCAAAGTGGTCTATTTATTTGTAATCATCGGAAATTCTTAGAACTTTATACATGTGAAAAATATTATACATGGATTGAGATTTATGATTAATAGATAGTTTCCACTAAAATGGTTTGTTTATTTGTGTCATTATAATATTCTCAATGCACTATGTCTAAATTATCCTTTATAAGTGTATACTAGTATTAGAGGTTTTCCTTTTGATACTAATGACGCTAAACTAATTTATGAGATAAGATATTATATTTCAACCCACAGGATGAAGTTTAATATCTTGGATTCTCATGTATATAATTAAAACAAACAAACAAATAAATAAATAAGGATAATTTGATGTAAGAGGAAGTTTTGTATGTCTTACCTAAAGGAAAGACACAATGTATGTGTTATACTCTTGGATGATAGGGGGAGGAGGTTTTGTATCTCTTGCCTAAAGGTGGGGATGCAATGAATGCCTTGAACTTCTTGATTTGTTAAAAGAGTAAACAGTTGCATCTTCCACCCAAAGGAGGGATGTAATGAATGTCTTTGACTCTTTTGGTTTATATACGCCTGCCCATAATTTTATCTAATTTTGTGTTGTTCGCTTATATAGTTGTTAACAACATAACTAAACAGTTGAATTCCATTGAAACTCTAACTAGTAGAAACTACAAGAAGTGAAAACAGGATGTTGAAATAGTGTTAGGTCTGATGGAACATTGACTGAACAGAAACCTGATGAACCTACAATTACTAGCACTGTTGATGAAAAAGCTAAGTATGAGAAATGGATAAAGGCTAACAAATTGAGCCTTATGATCATAAAGAGATCCATTTCTGATCACATAAAGGGTGTAATTAAGGATAATGAAAATGCAAAAGATTTCTTGAGTGCCATTGGACAGAAATTCCTAGAATCTGATAAAGCTGATATAGGTAGCCTGATTGATTCCCTGTATACCATAAAGTATGACCTTGTAGGTAGTGTTCGTAATCATATTATGAAATTGGTTAACATTGCTACCAAACTGAATAATTTAGGTGTAACCATACCGATGATTTCTTGTTCATCAATCCCTAAGGTCCCTTTTTGAGCAGTTTAACCAGCTTAAGACAACCTATAATGTACAAAAAGATAAGTAAAGTGTTGATGAGCTTATTACTGTTTGCGTGGTAGAGAAAGGGAGGATCCAAAAGGAGAAAGTTGAGGGCATAGTGAACCTTGTTAGTTCGTCTAGATCGACTGATTATTCCTCTTATAAAAGAAAAGATGGACCCAAATTTCATAAAAATAAACATGGTCAGTCTCATCGTCCAGGTAGTAATAGTGGTCATACTAATAAGCATGGTGTTAACCAAGGTCAGTCTTATAATCCTCTTGGTCCTCAAGCTGTAATTAAGAAAGAAATCAAGTGCTGAGATTACAAACAAGTAGGTCATAAGAAAGCTGGTTTTCCTCTGAAAAAGAAACCAAGTAATCTTTTGGCTTTTGTCTGCTTGAAACTAGTCTTGTTCATGTTCCTTGGAAATCTTTGTAACGACCCGACCAGTCGTTTTAAGAATTAACGCCCCGATCCCCTATTAACTGCTTTTCCCGTGTTTGTTTCTGCTATTGGCAGGAAAATTCATTTTGAGTTTCGGAGTGTTTTGGGGCACTTAGTCCCTAAATGAGAGTTTAAGCTTTAGTATTTGGACTGTAGTCGAAATAGTGTGAAGACAGCCTCGGAATGGAATTCTGTCGATTAGCTTCGTTGAGTGATTTCGGGCTTAGGGGCGTGTTCAGATTATGTTTTGGAGGTCCGTAGCTTATTTAAGCTTGAAATGTCGAAAGTTGAATTTTTGAAGTTTTCGGATCGATAGTGAGATTTTGATATTCTGGTCGGAATTCAATTCCGAAAGTTGGAATAGCTCCGTAGAGCTGAATGTGACTTGTGTGCAAAATTTGGGGTCAATCGGACTTAGTTTGGTTGATTTCGGCATCGGTTGTAGGATTCTTGAAATTTCAAGTTCTTTAGGTTTGGATTGGAGGGTAATTCGTGATTTTAGAGTTGCTTGATGTGATTTGAGGGTTGGACTAAGTTCGTATAGTGTTTTAGGACTTGTTGGTATGTTTGGTAGAGGTTCTGAGGGCCTCGAGTTGATTTCGGGTGGTCAACAGACCTTTAAACTTAAGAAGAAGATTGCAGAAATTGTAGAAGTCTCCAGTTCTAGTTTCCTTCTTCGCGTTCGCGAGTGGAGTCTCGTGTTCAGAAAGAGGAGCCGGGCTAGGTGGGAATTTAACGCTTCACATTCGCGATGTTGGTCCCGCGTTGGCAAAGCTGAGAGGTCCAATGCCTACACGTTCGTGTAGAGGGTCCCTCGTTTACGTAGGAGTGAGAGAGTGGCTATTGCGTTCATGTCTGCGTCATCGCGTTCGCGATGAAGGAATTCTAGGCCAAGTCAAGTTGTGCTTCGCGAATGCGAGGGGCCTTCCGCGTTCGTAAAGAAGGATTTACCTGGGCAGATTATAAAGTTTCAAAATCGAGGGTTACCCCTTTTTATAAAAACTAGAGTTTGGGAGCTCGGATTTGGACGAGGTTTTGATGGATTTTCAGAGATATCAATTGGGTAATGATTCTACACTTGATTTTGGTTATATCCCACTAATATATCATTAATTTTATCATTTAATTTCAGATTTGGGGTGAAAAATTGGGAAAAATGGAATAGAGTTCTTCAACCAAGATTTTGAGTTTTGATTGGATTTGACATCGGATTTGGATAATTTTGGTACGAGTAAACTTGTGAGTGAATGGGGGTTTCATAATCCGTAAATTTTACCCGATTTCGAGATGTGGTCCCGGGCAGGATTTTTTGGGCGTTTTCCTATTTTCTTGCCTTAGCTTCGATTTCATTAACTAAATTAGTTGTTTGTAGTTGTATTTACGTTATGATATTAATTTGATTAGATTTGGGCCACCCGGAGTTAGATACTCGTGGCAAGAGCGTGATTTCAGATTGAATTTGAGCCGGTTCGAGGTAAGTGGCTTGCCTAACCTTGTGTGGGGGAGCTCCCCTTAGGAGTTTGGTATTGCTATTATATGAGTGTCATGTACGTGAGGTGATGAGGGCGTACACATGCTAATTGTTGAAAAATCCCATTTTTATTAAGTAAATATCTGCGTTTTTCTTGTAATTGAGTAATACTTGTACTTTAATCCTTTTGTTTAACTTAGGAAAAACATGCTTATGTGTTCTAATTGTCTTACCTGCTTTAACTGCTTACTTGTATTCTGTGCAGCATGTTTAGAGTAGAATTCTGTTTATCCACGAATAGAACTGTAGATTCTTTCTTGATACTGTTGTTTGTTTACTTTAGGATTACGGGACGATATCCCTGGAGATTCTCCTGCATGTTTACTTTGGGAATGCGGATCGGTATTCCGGAAAATTCCCTTTCATGTTTATATTTGGGACTACGGTACGACACCCAGGAGATTCCCTTATACTGGATATTTACTTTGGGACTACGGATTGGTATTTCGGGAGATCCCCTGCACTTTTACGTTTGGGACTACGGGACAATATCATGGGAGATCCCCTGTTGCTATCTCTGTGTACTGAGTTACATTCTTTATATGATTTTGTTCTCTATTAACTGTTAGTGATATAATTATACTGTCACATTTCGTACTATTTACCTTGTTTTATGTATATAAACAATAGGGACCTGACCTTCCTCGTCACTACTCGATCGAGGTTAGGCTTGGAACTTACTGGGTACCGCTGAGGTGTACTCATGCCCTTTCCTGCGCATGTTTTTTGTGTGCAGATCCAGGTTCTTCGGCTCAGCCATACTATCAATGAGGCGAGGCGATTCTCAGAGACTTTGAGTTATATCTACCGCATCCGTAGACCGAGGAGTCCCTCTCTATTCTCTCTTTTAGCTATAAACCTTCTATAATTATTTTGTTTAGACTTCCGGAGTTAGACATTATGTATTTCCTCTAGTTTGTGATTCATGAGATTTCGGGTTTTGGGAGTGTTAATATTGATCGAGAGTGTTGTTATTCTATATGCCGAGCGACATCTTAAACTTTCAATTATATTACCCGTAAATTGCTAGTTTCGTATCTTTGTTTCCTTTTTCCGCAAATTGTTAGGATTACCTAGTCGGAGAGACTAGGTGCCGTCACGACAGTTCACGGAGGGAGAACTTGGGTCGTGACAAGTTGGTATTAGAGCTCTAGGTTCATAGGAGTTATGAATCACAAGCCGATTTATTAGAGTCTCGTGGATCGGTACGGAGACATCTGTACTTATCTATGAGAGGCTATGTAACTGTTAGAAAAATTCCACTTCATTTGATTTCCTTGTCATGCGAGATTTTTGCGATCGAAATTCTAAACTTTTGTCTTCTATTCTCTCACAGATGGTGAGGACACATGCTACCGGAGATGAATAGGCACCCGCGCCCCCTGCTAGAGCCATCAGAGGTCGGGGCCGGGGTAGATGCTGAGGACGCACATGTGGTGCAGCCAGAGCACCCTTGCGAGCTTCCATCGAGGAGCCACCATCAGCTCCAGCCAGAGTCCATGCACATGATACGCCTACTGCTACTACTATTCCAGCTCTTTAGGAGACCCTTGCACAGTTCGTGAGCATGTACATCACTCTAGCTAAGGCAGGTTTAATTCCCCTTGCTGCAGCCATATCTCAGGCCGGGGGAGGAGCATAGACTCCCGTTTCCCGCACTCCTGAGTAGCAAGTTCAGGTTGATCAGATCCCAGAGGTTATACACGTACCGCTTGTAGCCCCAGTTCAGCCCGAGGACATGGCAACAGCTTCAAAGGATGAGCAGTGGAGGCTTGAGAGGTTCAAGAAGTACAAGTCTCATGTATTCAGTGGTTTAGCATCAGATGATGCCCTGGGATTTCTAGAGGAGTGTTACCGTATCCTCCGCACTATGGGTATATCAGGATCGAATAGGGTTTCTTTCATTGCCTTCCAGCTTCGAGGAACAACCTATTAGTGGTGGCGTACTTTCTAATTGGACAGTCCAGCTGATGCAACATCCCTTACATGGACCCAGTTTTCAGATATGTTTTTGAAGGAGTATGTTCCTTAGAGCCTCATGGACGCATGACGCACAGAGTTTGAGCATTTCCGCCAGGGTACTATTACTGTTTCAGAGTATGATGTCTGTTTCACTGACTTGGCTAGGCATGTACCGGCCTTGGTTTCTACAGTTCGTGAGAGAGTTCGTCAATTTATTGAGGGGCTCATTCCCAACATCAGGTCTGGAATGGCTCGGGAGTTGGAGATGGATATATCTTATTAGCAGGTGGTAAGCATTGCTAGGAGAGTAGAGGGTATGCATGCTCGGAATAGAGAGGAGAGGGAGGCCAAGAGGTCTCAAGAGCCGGGCTATTTTTTTGGTGCCCGTGCTCCAGCTGCAGTTCATCATGGTAGGAGTTATATGAGTCACCCCATTCATTCAGCTCTTCCAACAGCCAGTGGTATTCCAGCACCTTTTAGACCTCAGGAGCCTTATTATGCGCCTCCTGCACGGGGTGCTTCCAGTGGTTAGACCAGTAGAATTGGCCCGAGCCAGTCACAGCCGCCACGTCCTTCTAGAGGTTGTTTTGAGTGTGGCGACACTTGCCATATGGTGAGGGATTTCGCCAGACTTAGGAGGGGTGCACCTCCACAGACTTCCCAGCCACAACGTGCTCTATTAGGTCCTCAGGCTATGATTACAGCACTAGTTTCCACCCCGCCTACCCAGCCAGCTAAAGGCGGAGGTTGGGGAGGTTGAGGTCGCCCTAGAGGGGGAGGTCACGCCAGGTACTATGCCCTTCATGCCCGTACAGAGGCTGTTGCCTCCGATTCTATCATCACAGGTATTTTTCCAACCTATCATAGAGATGCATCGGTTCTATTCAATCCAAGTTCCATTTATTCTTATGTGTCCTCTTATTTTGCCCCGCATTTGGGCATATATAAGGATTCTTTGAGTTTCCCTGTTTATGTTTCTACTCCTGTGGGAGATTCTCTTATTGTGGACCGCATTTATCGGTCTTGTTTGGTTGCTCTTAGTGGTTTTAAGACCAAAACCGATTTATTATTGCTCAGCATAGTAGATTTTGATGTTATCTTGGGTATGGACTGGTTGTCGCCCCATTATGCTATTCTTGATTGTCACGCCAAAACTGTGACGCTGGCTATGCCAGGTGTGCCGTGAGTAGAGTGGAGGGGTATTTTAGATCACACTCCCAGTAGAGTTATTTTATTCCTTAAGGCTCAGCGAATGGTTAAGAAGGGGTGTGACGCGTATCTGGCTTATGTGAGAGATGTTAGTGTTGATACCCCTACAATTGATTCAACCCAGTAGTACAGGACTTCCTTGATGTGTTTCCAGCTGATCTTCCAGGTATACCACCCAATAGAGATATTGATTTCGGCATTGATTTGTTGCCGGGCACTCAGCCCATTTCTATTCCTTCTTATCGTATGGCTCCTCCTGAGTTGAAGGATAAGTTACAGGAATTGCTTGATAAGGGTTTTATTCGGCCCAGTGTATCACCTTAGGGTGTTCCTGTCTTGTTTGTGAAAAAAAAGGATGGTTCTATGTGTATGTGCATTGATTATCGCCAGTTGAAAAGTTACAGTGAAGAACCAATATCCTTTGCCTCGTATTAATGATTTGTTTGACCAGCTACAGGGTGCATGAGTGTTTTCTAAGATTGACTTGCGTTCAGGTTACCATCAGTTGAAGATTCGGGAGCCAGATATCCCGAAGACTGCTTTCAGAACTCGGTATGGTCATTACGAGTTCCTTGTTATGTCATTTGGGCTAACTAATGCCCCAGCAGCCTTTATGCATTTGATGCAGAATGTGTTCCGGCCATATCTTGACTCGTTCGTCATTATCTTTATTGATGATATTCTGGTATACTCCCGGAGTTGGGAAGATCATGAGCAGCACCTGAGGACAGTGCTTCAGACTTTGAGGGAAAAGAAATTATATGCAAAGTTCTCAAAATGTGAGTTTTTGTTAGATTCCGTGGCCTTCTTGGGTCACATGGTATCGAGTGAAGGGATCAAGGTGGATCCGAAGAAATTGGAAGTAGTGCAGAGTGGGCCCATACTATCCTCAGCTACAGAGATCCATAGTTTTCTTGGCTTGGTGGGTTATTACCAATGATTTGTTAAGGGTTTTTCATCTATTGCATCACCTATGACCAGGCTGACCTAGAAGGGTGCTCCGTTCCAGTGGACGGAAGAGTGTGAGGAGAGCTTCCAGAAGCTCAAGACAGCTTTGACTACAGCCCCATTTTTGATATTGTCTATAGGTTTAGGGTCTTATACTGTCTATTATGATGCCTCAAGGATTGGCCTTGGAGAGGTATTGATATAGGATGGTAGGCTGATTGCCTATGCGTCCAAACAATTGAAGGTATATGAGAAGAAATATCATGTCCGTGATCTCGAGTTAGCTGCTATTGTTCATGCCTTGAAGATCTGGCGCCATTATTTGTACGGTGTTTCTTGTGAGATTTATACTGATCACCGGAGTTTGCAGCATCTATTCAAGCAGAAGGACCTTAATTTTTGCCAGAGTAAGGGGACTATAGCTGCTAAAGGACTATGATATCACTATTTTGTATCACTCAGGCAAGGCCAATGTGGTGGCCAATGTTTTGAGTCGCCGGGCAGAGAGTTTGGGGAGTTTGGCTTATTTACCAGCAGCGGAGAGGCCCATGTCGATGGATGTTCAGGCCTTAGCCAGCCAGTTTGTGAGATTGGATCTTATGGAGCCAGTCGGGTTCTAGCTTGCGTGATTTCTCGGTCTTCCTTGTTCGACCGTATTCGAGAGCATCAGTATGATGACCCTCATTTGCTTGTCCTCAAGGACAAGGTTCTGCATGGTGATGCCAGAGATGTGACCATTGGTGATGATGGGGTATTGAGGATGTAGGGTCGGATTTGTGTACCCAATGTTGCTGGACTTCGGGAGCTTATGTCACAACCTAAACCGATGGGCCGCGACGGGCACCCGGTACCTTACTCAACCGAGTACCAATGTAACGTATCTTTCTTATTACATCATCATATACATGTGACATACGGGCCTAATAGGTCAACATAATCATTTATAAACTCAAAACATAGGCCGACAAGGCCGTACAATCTTTCACGTACAAAACATATGTCTACAAGCCTCTAAGAATACATAAATGTCATAAAGGTCGGGACAGAGTCCCGCCATACCAAACAATACACATCTAAATCATACTAACCAAACGAGCAACTCCGAAGCAAATGGAGCGCACCAACATCTTCCGCTGAGCTGATAGCCTACTTGGAGGGCTCTCGACCTGTCTATCGGGACCTGCGGGCATGAAACGTAGCGTCCCCAGGCAAAAGGGACGTCAGTACGAATAATGTACCGAGTATGTAAGGCACATAAATAAATACATAAGAGACATGGAAGACATATAGAGTACATGACTCAACCTGTAAGTATGAATAACTTTGTAGATCATAAATTACTTTTATCGTCATGCATGTGCGTATGAATGTCATGTCGTGCATAGGTACATGTTTCATAACATCATCAGCCTCTGAGGGCATTCCATTATATCATACCGGCCACTGTGGGCAAAATCATCATCGTATACCAGCTGATCAGGTGGTGGTGCGTATATAACGCCATAACCTTTCCCATATCCCATATACATATATACGCGTATATAATGCCGTTTGAATCATACTTATATATGCGTATATAACACCGTTTGAATCATATTTCAGCCACTGTGAGCAACATCATCATCATATACCAGCTGATCAGGTGGTGATGTGTATATAACGCCGTAACTTTTCCCATATCCCATATACATATATTTACATATATACGCGTATATAACGCCATCTAGTCATGGGTCAGTGTACATGAATGCAGTGCATAAAAAGTATGTCAATAAAATTATTCGGAATGTCATAAGACCATTTTGTCTCTGAGTAATATCATAAAGTAAACTCTTTTCAACTTTCGTATTTTTCTGAGACCCATGAACAGATGATAAGACATTATAACACACGGAAATTCAAGAACACAGATATCTCCAATACTTCTATGAATAGAGTCATTCGTGGAATTTGTGCATTTGCACGTCCCGTTTGTATCATATGGATCATGCCAAAAGAAAGAAGGGATAACCTTAACATACTTGTTCCAGGAATTATTTGAACGAATCTGCTTCTGCGAAATTTACACTGAATTTCCTTGAAATTGGAATGAACTTGGTTTGGTGTTGAAATTTTTGGAAGGATTTTTTATTCTGGTCTTTTATGTTTTTCTCAAAACAAGATATCTTTGAAATTACCAAGAATCAGACTTGCCAAATATGTTCTTTCACGTTTTTTTTCCTCAAAGAAAACGTCTTTGAAATTACCAAGAATTAGACTTGCCAAATTTGTTCTTTCACGTTTTTTCTCAAAGACAATGTCTTTGAAATTACCAAGAATCAAAAAGGACTTATTCTTTTTGTCCAAAAAGGAATCCAATCCATTAAGTTAATCAAGTCTTTACAATGATTCATTTTTATGAGTCATAAAATGGCTTTACACGTTACAAGCATATATGACTATGAGTCATATGCTTGGATGGTGGCATATTTCCACGTGGGGAGTAGGTTATTTTATTAATTTTTTATCTACTTATTAGTTAACCGGTTAATGTTTCGTTACCCGAAAATTAATCTATTACCCGCATAATTTTAAAATTATCACAAATTACTTAAAATTCTATTTATTTTTAAAATACTTCATATATACTTTATATATTACACTACCGTGGTCATATGGTACCTTGCATTGTACTAGTTTATAATTATCGGGTATTATCGCTAGAAATACCGCTCGACCCGTATTTTATCCCAAATGCCAAACTTGGATGAAAATTCGTTTCCTTTGAATTGCTTCCCCTCTCACTTTCACGAATTTACTTATTACTTGTTTGAAATAGCATAATCCTTATAATCTCCGAATAGTATTTTCCTTGGACCAATGTCAATTATCTTACGACAAATTCCACGTATAATACTACAGGGTGCCACATCGTCGTAATGTAGTATTGTGGAACGTGACATCTCACTTCCGGGCTCTCATTAATTTATTTATGGTGTATTTTCATGTACGAAAATATGGGTTGTAACATCATTCCCCTCTTTGGAACATTCGTCCTCGAATGTCGACTGATGCGCTTATCGTTCTCATATCCCATAGCTCTTGAGAATACTTTAGTAGTCCTTTTGCCATCTAGGCAACTGATCTGTGAATTAAGTCCAAAGTCCAAGGCATTTCCCTCTTAGGCCTCCTTCTCACACTATAACTTGTAGTCGGAATCCTTCCAATCTCGTAACTGTTGTTACCTTTTGTGAGCACGTGATTTTTGCTTCACGGAAATTACTCCAAAAGAAATCGAAAATAAAACAAGTTACCTTCGGGTACAGTTTTGAGAATTTGCGTGACATTTTGGTAATCATTTTTGTCCATAAATGTTTACTTTTTTGTAGTTAATCGCGAAATATAAAATAAATATATTACATGCTTATTCAGGATTTAATTGTACATTTAGGAATTAATTAAATCATAGTTTGGTTTTTAAAGAAAAATCGCAAAAGTATGCTTTTCGTCTTATATTTTGTTGCCATGGTGTGATTTTATCTATTTAAATATTTTAATATGTATGTGATAATTGTGTTAAGTGTTAATTAATATGTGTTTAGTTTTACTTTAATTAGGTATTGTGTTTTAAATTAGAAAATAAAAGAAAAGAGTGCAAATTGGTCTAAAAATCGGATTGGGCCAGTTTCTTTAGGAAAATTCGAGGTCCAAAAGCACCAAAACCAGCCCAAGGCAGCCAGTCCAAGAGACCCATCTCCCAGGCCACCAAACGACGTAGTTTGATACCAAAACTACGTCGTTTCAAGAACAACCCATCTCAGCCGTTCAAACCAAGTTGATCTGACGGCCCTCGTCCCATCTTCCTTACCCGTTACCTAACCCGACCCATTCCACCCAAAGACCAACCCGGTCTCACTTAACCAAACGATGTCGTTTTCTTTAAGTGAGAGATCCAGGCCGTTGATCTCGACTGATCTAACGGCCAAGATCAAACCGTTCACCCCGTATATAAGCCTCCCCCCTTCACCCAACGCCCTAAGTCAGACCCCCCTCCCTCATCTTCGTCTCCCTCACCAGACCCAGACCCCACGAACCCTAGCGCCGCCCCCTTCCCCCCTCACCGTACATCCGGTGGCAACAACGCCGGTGACCACCAAATTAACACCGCTGGTGCACCTTGACCACCTGGACACAGATCTGTAAACCGTTTGGTTCGACTCAACCCACATCGTCTCGAATCTTCGTCTGAAGATTCGAGCCAAACCTCAGCTTGTACGAACCAACCCCAGACTAACACCCAATAATCCCCTTTACTTCCTCATCCCTTATCCCTGAACAGATTAGTTCGAACATGGTTGAAAGCCGTCGAATAACGGATCTAGGGTTTTCAACAGTTCAAGACGTGTCAAGTTTCAAGGTCGATTGTTTCCTATTCAGTATTGTAGGCCTATTTCTCACAAAATAGACGTATAATACTGATTAGGACCCAAGTTCGAAAGAACATGCTTTTTGAAATCTGAGAAAAGAACAGTAAGTTCTCCTTAATTCCTTTGGTCGCCTTCTATAGTTTTGTTTGTCGATTTTAAATAGCATCTTTGTCTTGATCTGTTTCTTGTCTTTGGTTTAATGCTTTTTTTTTATCAGACCTTTTATTAGGTCTAGTTCCCCTGATCGATAGATTACATGCTGTAAATTGTTCGATCAATTTATAGTTCGTTATGTGTGAGTCAGTTTTAACCGGATAGTTAGCTCTAATTCTGGCTTTGGTTCCAAGTCCATTTCAGCATGTTTTTGATATTTTTGTTTAAATGATGTATGGCATTGGTCTGGTTGTCCCCTATATGTGATGTGTGCTTCCTTTGTTCTTTGATATTCGTTCAATCTTCGATGAGTTCAGTATATTCATAGGATTTCTTTCGCTCCATTTCAGCTTAATTTGAAATGATGAATCAATCATCCCCACAATGTGCAGTTGGTGGTTTGGGAAGTTTGACCTTGATAGTTAGCCAGACTTGTGTTCTAAGTCATGGTGATGTTGTTACTGAGTTTTCTGTTTAAGCATGGATGCATTTTTCAGTTTTAGTTTCAGTTTCAATGTTCTGCTAATCTTTTGTTGTTAGTGTTGATTTTGTTTTGAAGTTCCAACCTAGAATTTAGGTGTTTGAATTGGCTATAGCTGCAGATAATACAGATTTCAGGGTTCAATTCGAACTAATATAGGATTGCTGTCCCTGTTTGTCTACTTTTGTGGACAGCATGTGCATTGAAGCCTTTAAGGGATTAAAATTAACTTGACAGCATGTGCTGTCAGGGCATATTCAGGCTGCCCATACTCTTGTTTAGTTTAATAAAAGGGAAACCACTTTTAATATTTAAAGATAGGGCTGTCAGGGGAATCTCATGGGAAGGGTTTTTTATTTTTTAAACTGTTGAGTGGAAAAAAAACAGGAGGGGAACATGGGAGGGGGTTCAGTTTGTTTTAACAAGCTATTGAATGGGCTGATGCTAGGATAAATAGAGGAGTTTTCCATTAGTTAAGGGGGGAGACAGTAGAGAGTTCAAAAAAGGAGAGAGTTCTGAAAATCAGAAAAAATAGTTCTGAAAGACAGAGAGAGAAGGGCAGAGGAAAAAAAAAAGAGCAAAGAGATCAGAAAATAGGGAGAAGGAACAGGGGAAAATCAGAGAAAAGAGAGGTAAAATATAGAGGAGAGATCAGAAGAACAGAAAAGGGGAAGGGGTTGAGAGCTAAAGGGAAAAGCACTGTTTCATTGCTTTTCTTCTGAGTTTTGTTTCCAATTTCTAAACTGAATTCAATTTCAACATCTCTAAAAAGAACAAAAAGCATAAGTTTGGAATAGGCAATCCTGTCCAGTGTTTGAAGTTCTAAAGCTATTGACACTCATTTGAATATTAGTAGATTCTTCTCTGCGATCTGTTGTTTCTGGGCCATATTTCAATTTCCTGGGCCTTGGTAGTGTTGCTGTTGGTTTGTCTTTGCTTGCTGCTTGATTTCTTCTGAAACTGCCACTGGATCCCGGTTTTATTATTTGGTTTACTCTACTGGCTGTTGTTGCTGCTGCCATTTTGCTGCTGCTGACTTCTCTGCTTTCTTCTTCCTCTTTTGCGTTTCGATACCCAGGTACACGCTAGAATCTCGCATTGATGTAACAGTAAAAGCATGAAATGAAAGATGCAAAAGAGTTTAATCAGCTGTTGCTGTACTTACGGCTTTATAAAATGTTGTTAGAATTGTGTAATTCTTTAGTAGCTCAACAAAAAAAAATACATTGGTTAGCTTGTACTTAGTTGAAACTTAGTTTTGTTTAAATATTGTGATCTTGGTTATTTAGCCATTTGTATGATATGGAATGCATAGGTGTTTAGTATATCAATAGCTAAATCTCATCTCTATTCTTGTTTCAAACATGCCAATCAGATTGCTTCTAATTTGGGCAAAAAATGCAATAAGTAGTTGATTCCATTAATCAAGCCCAAATAAGTTAGTTTAAATTCGAACTTGAAGAACATTTAGCGTAAGTTTAGCATTTTCATTAATCTTGTATGTAATCTCCTTTAGAAAAATAACAACATGTTCACCCATGAAATAAGGCACGAAACAATTCTCGCCTCATAAACAACTAATCAGATAATTAAACAAGAATTCGGAGTCGGCCAAGCATGCAATTCAATTAGAATGTATTTTCTTTCTTCCATTTCTTAGAGACGAACATAATAAAGATGTAGTCATTGTAGGTTTACCCGTTTTATAAAATGAGACGAGCCTCGCCAAATGAGATGCACAAACTGCGGGGCCCTCATAAATGTATATATTAAATACTTAGAATCCGGGATGGGTCATTTAGCGAATTTCATGACCCTCCCCAAAAATAATAACGTGATAGTCTCTTTAGGCGCGTTTTAATAATATTACTTTCTTAAAATTGGGTGCGCATTTATGTGACCCAAATCCAAATTTCAACGGAGTCGGAGTGTATTAACAACCACGGGTGCATTGATTGTGACGTGGTTCGAGATACATTTCCACGACGTTGCAATTCCATAAAAAATAATAATAATAAAAGCGGTCTAAACTTAATGAAAGCACATAAGTCATAACATGTATTAAAATCAGATATTTAGCCATTATAACAATTTAAGCGACCGTGCTAGAACCACGGGATTCGGGGGTGCCTAACACCTTCCCTCGGGTCAACAGAATTCCTTACTTAGAATTTCTGGTTCGCAGACTTCATTTGGAAAGTCGAATATTTTCCTCGATTTGGGATTCAAGATAAACCGGTGACTTGGGACACCAAAAGCCAAACCTTTCCCAAGTGGCGACTCTGAATTAAATAAATAATCCCATTTCGAATATTGTCACTTAAATTGGAAAAACCCCCTCGCGCATTTACCCTTCGGGGCTGGGCGCGCAAAAAGGAGGTGTGACACCTTTCATCATGTAGCTTTTACAATTTTGACATTGGCAGTGTGCCCAATCTCAAGGCTTCATATGTAGAGATTGATAAGATGTCCCTTTGGGCATCTATGAGTATACTGAAGTTCTTTGCTCGGTACTTTATTGGATTTACGAATATTGTTATATCTCATCGTATAGGTCCGTTTAGCCATCCGTATTAATGTACTGCCATAACTCTTACTTTAATTTATCATTGCTGAGGTATGTTACCAAATCCCAGCTTACTCTCATTGCTTATCCCATATGTATTAGTCTAAGTCCTTTAATGCTTCCCCATTACTGTTCATCTTAAGAGTGACGACCTAACCTCATTTCATACTTTGTAACTTTTATCCATCCATTGTTGATTCACCTCAATATCGATCTACAATCTACCACTGATAACTGAAACCTCTTACGTAATATCTTGCTACTAGGGCTTACGTTGCATCGAGAAATACATGAAGTGATTCCCATAATCGTATTTCATAGTATCTCAATGTGATTCACCTTATCGGGGTATTCTAATCCTGTGCCGTCCGCAAAATCTTTTCTCTTCCTCCCTTTTTTTCTTTTTTTTCCCTTCAAATCATTATTCAATCAACGGCTCAAACGTCATCTTTTATCTATCACAATTACACCCTCATTCTATTACCAGGGTCGCATTCTAAATGCTATTAGTCTTAGACTCTTTTGAGTTCATTCAAGCTATAATGAGCTTGTATAATATAGAGAAACTGTCTGTTCTTCTTGTTTTCGTGGGCTTAATCCTAAAGACTGATCCATTCTCATCACTTTTTTTTACTTGTGTTTCCTCATCCTTACTCATGCTTCCTTAAAACTTTATCGCTCTACCATACTTTAGCTTGCTACCCATACATATCCATTTATAAACTTTCCTTCAACTTTCTTGCACCATAGATTTTCTTATGTTATTCTAGAACGTCAAGCGAGACATCACATCGTCTCCAACTTTTCTCTATTCTCTTAACTAAATCTCTCAATACTTAGAAACCATAGTTTGGAAGGCATGTCGCTGATGATGCTGCTATCATTCCCGGTTATTGAATCCCGTGTTTCTAGCCTTCTATCCGATGTATGGACTATTCATGATCTTCTACCTTTGAGTATCTCGTACGTTGTTCACATTTACCTTTCTTACCTTAAAATCTTGCATCGTATCTTCTATCTCTTTCGTGACCTCCCTTCCACCTAGGTACAATTTACATCCACAACTAGAAGCCCTTATCATAACACTTGCACCTTTGGTGCATACACAATCCGGTGGGCACTTCGTACTAACTTCTTATGAGGCTAGTACTTCTTCTAATTGTCTTCCTTGTACATCCATTATAGATTATGGTTGTTGTGTTATTTCTCTTGAACATCTGATATTAAGAGTGATTCTTTCATGTTCTCAAGCATAACTTCTATAATTTTTCTAGGTCCAATAATCAGACTCCTGATTTACTTGGGTGATGTAATTCTTTGGTTTCCTCTTCCTTCTGATTAGCCTTTCTGTAGGTTTAAGCTATCTTCCGATCCGTGGCTCTGGTATCAGTTATTACCTAGGCGTTATGGAATATCCATGATACAATTTTCTAACAATTCAATCCTTTGTCTATGCCCCGGGCTCAATTTTTTTTTTTAACTTATATCAGAGTCTTCTATGGCTGTATGATTATCAACATATATGCTACCTGGATAATGCTCCAAATTCTTGAGTGTATCCATAACGTACTAACTGTGGATCATTGATCGAATAATTCCTTTCGTTCCATCTCAGCTTTCTTTAAACGTGTGCAATTACTTTCCCTAGTCTTTCTACCCCTTGTTGCGTCCATATTTAGCTTATCTTAGTGTCCACACTTACCAGAGTTTTCATACAACTCATATAGTCTCGAATATTACTTTTAATTCTTACTTCCCGTTTATTAGTCACGGTAGGTGCCACTTTCCTTTGTAATGCTTACAATATTGTTGCAAGATTATTGTTATACGACCATTTCATCTTTAGGTCGTTGTGCTTAGGTTGAATCCTTCTTTCTTTTCTCTTTAGCTAATCTTTCGTTGTAGTACTTAGGGAGAACCATTGACTCTCGTAAAACTGTGAGCTTACTACGGACCTTTTCTGATGTCCTTACTTGCCTATAATCATCTGTAGTTGCTTACTTCCATGCCCTTGTGCTTATATGGTTGCTTCTAAACTGATATTTTGATAGCCTTCTCAGTGGCACTTTTTTTATCTCCGTAACACTCATACGATACCTTTAACTATCCCGACTCTTGTTTGAATATATCTCAAGTATTATAATGATATTCTCCGAGGCTGAATTCTCTATGTTGGGTTCTACTATGTTTCTCTTACATGATCTGCTATCTTGTCTGTATCCTCTTGACTAGCCATAACTAGGCTCTTCCTAAATTAATTACTAACTACTCGTTGGCCCATCCTCATATCAATATTCCTCGTAATCTTTCTTGGGTTATTTCCTTTGTCTTAACTTACATCTCACACTGGCTCCTTATTTATTAATAACAACTCAGGCAAGAACCTTTACTTCCTCTCCTTGACGTTGTGCTTGCACAATATTCTAGAATTGTAGCATATCTGTAGCATTTGGATAAGTTCAATCTCATCCCTTTCTTATTTTTATAAAATTCTTCCTTTTATACTTCCATATTCCCGCCTTTTAAGGGAGTACTAAGAGTTGAAGCTACGACGACCTACCTATAGATCTTTCACCTTTTCATCTTTGGCATCCTTTCACATCATTGATGACTCTTACTCACCTTGCGGCAATCCTTTTGTACCAAGGATAACAAATTCCCTTACTTGCGAGGGTGACACTTAATGTAATTGGTACATACAGTCCCTTAAGCTTAACTTTTCTAACATTACTTGTTTTAGGGGAGTGTCTTCCTAAATGTCCATTCTCTGAATTTCTCATGAATCTTCTTCTGTTGTCCGTCCTATTATTGCTGGAATGCGATCTGAAATTCTCATGATACTGACTATTATCAAATCACTCAGTCCCAAATTCATATTTAGTTTATCTTTTTCACCAATCCATACTGGTTCTATTACTCTGGGGTCTAACTTTTTCTCTTGGTAATCATGCTAGAGTTGCGAATTTATTTCTTGAAATGAGGACATGATTGTATGGCCTATACTATTTTGTTGTCCTAAGGTCTGTCACTTCTCGTGTCTTCCTTCACTTGGCTATAGATTTTTGTAATATTGTCATATTTTGATATACCGTTGTCATCCATGTATCACATCTTACTCATAATGCTTTATTAACTCTTTTCTTGTTTCCCGCTAACATTTATTCTGATCACTTTATTCTGAAAACTTGAACAAGACATTCTTTTGCTCTTAGCTTCCCTTTGCTCTATCCAATGGCTCTTCAAGTTACTTAATGTTCTCGCTTTATTAAGGACGCGAGCCACACTAAGGTAATATTTATTCCTTCAAGTCTTATAGTGCATGTCTTTGTAATACTCATATCTGGCTACACTATTTTAAAGTGAACCATCTGGTGTCTCACGAGGAGATCTATTAGCACATTTGCAATATCCTTCGGAAATATCAACTAAAACAAATAATTCATCCATCCTATCTTCTTATACTACTTCTATTAACCCCCATAGGGCATATCTGGAGTGGGTGCGACCAATTGTATATACCTCTGTTACTATTGAATATTATTCAAAAAGCTTATGTTTCTATGCCTCATTATAAGCATTGTTAACCTTCATTAACTGGATACCTCTAACCCCTTTTTTTCACCTTGCTCCTTTTACTTGCTGAAAATTGTACTTATCTTCTTAATATCTCGTTGTCCTTTACCATAAAGATGGATAAGCATTCTTGCCTTAAGGCTTCTTATCAGGAAGCTTACACCTTTCAGTACACCCATGATCCGCTAAAGACCTCATATTTACGTATCGTAGACATCATAAAAAAATCCGATTCCTCTGACTCAGCTCTTCCACAACTATCTCTCTTTCCAACATTCTTTTCGAATGTAGGCATCATCTTATTAAGAGTAAAATAGAATTTTAGAAGGTGAATTCTTATAAGTGAGCTCTACCACACGATCTAGAGTAAGAAGAAAGAGTAGCAATCCTAAATGCCCTGTAGCATCCTGCTTATAAGTGTGGTGCACGACACACCCATAAACAAGACTCTACTAGACATGGCTTGTAGACTCCCTAGGACAGAACTGCTCTGATACAACTTTTGTCACAATCCAAACCGATGGGTCGCGACGGGCACCCGGTACCTTACTCAATCGAGTACCAATGTAACGTATCTTTCTTATTACATCATCATATACACGTGACATACGGGCCTAATAGGCCAACATAATCATTTATAAACTCAAAACATAGGCCGACAAGGCCGTACAATCTTTCACGTACAAGACATATGTCTACAAGCCTCTAAGAATACATAAATGTCATAAAAGTTGGGACAGAGTCCCGCCATACCAAACAATACACATCTAAATCATACTAACCAAACGAGCAATTCCGAAGCAAATGGAGCGCACCAACATCTTCCGCTGAGCTGATAGCCTACTTGGAGGGCTCTCGACCTGTCTATCGGGACCTGTGGGCATGAAACGCAGCATCCCCAGGCAAAAGGGACGTCAGTACAAATAATGTACCGAGTATGTAAGGCACATAAATAAATACATAAGAGACATGGAAGACATATAGAGTACATGACTCAACCTGTAAGTATGAATAACTTTGTAGATCATAGATTACTTTTAGCGTCATGCATGTGCGTGTGAACGTCATGTCGTGCATAGGTACATGTTTCATACCATCATCAGCCTCTGAGGGCATTCCATTATATCATACCGGCCACTGTGGGCAAAATCATCATCGTATACCAGCTGATCAGGTGGTGGTGCGTATATAACGCCATAACCTTTCCCATATCCCATATACATATATATATATATATACACATGCAATTTGAGTACATACATATATATGCGTATATAACGTCGTTTGAATCATATTTCAGCCACTGTGGGCAACATCATCATCATATACCAGCTGATCAGGTGGTGATGCGTATATAACGCCGTAACCTTTTCCCATATCCCATATACATATATTTACATATATTCGCGTATATAATGCCATCTGGTCATGGGTCAGTGCACATGAATGCAGTGCATAAAAAGTACGTCAATAAAATTATTCGGAATTTCATAAGACCATTTTGCCTCTGAGTAATATCATAAAGTAAACTCTTTTCAACTTTCGTATTTTTCTGAGACCCATGAACAGATGATAAGACATTATAACACAGGGAAATTCAAGAACACAGATATCTGTAATACTTCTATGAATAGAGTTATTCGTGGAATTTGTGCATTTGCACGTTCCGTTCGTATCGTATGGATCATGCCAAAAGAAAGAAGGGATAGCCTTAACATACCTATTCCTGGAATTATTTGAACGAATTTGCTTCTGCGAAATTTACACTAAATTTCCTTGAAATTGAAATGAACTTGGTTTGGTGTTGAAATTTTTGGAAGGATTTTTTATTCTGGTCTTTTACGTTTTTTCTCAAAACAAGATGTCTTTGAAATTACCAAGAATCAGACTTGCCAAATATGTTCTTTCACGTTTTTTTCCTCAAAGAAAACGTCTTTGAAATTACCAAGAATTAGACTTGCCAAATTTGTTCTTTCACGTTTTTTCTCAAAGACAATGTCTTTGAAATTACCAAGAATCAAAAAGGACTTATTCTTTTTGTCCAAAAAGGAATCCAATCCATTAAGTTAATCAAGTCTTTACAATGATTCATTTTTATGAGTCATAAAATGGCTTTACACGTTACAAGCATATATGACTATGAGTCATATGCTTGGATGGTGGCATACTGCCACGTGGGGAGTAGGTTATTTTATTAATTTTTTATCTACTTATTAGTTAACTGGTTAATGTTTCGTTACTCGGTAATTAATCTATTACCCGCATAATTTTAAAATTATCACAAATTACTTAAAATTCTATTTATTTTCAAAATACTTCATATATACTTTATATATTCCAGTTTCCATCATTTCATATAGAGGTACTCAATTCACATCACGGTTCTGGAGGGCTTTACAATATGAGTTGGGTACTCGAGTGGAGTTAAGCACATCATTTCACTGCCAGCCGGACAGGCAGTCCGAGCGCACTATTCAGATTTTGAGGATATGCTCCGTACGTGTATGATGGAGTTTAGAGGGTCTTGGGATCAGTTCTTGCCACTAGCGGAGTTTGCCTACAACAACTGTTATCAGTCCAACATTCAGATGGTGCCTTATGAGGTTTTGTACGGTAGGCGGTGTAGATCTACGGTGGGTTGGTTTGAGTGGGGAGAGGCTAGATTATTGGGTATAGACTTGGTTCAGGACGCATTGGAGAAGGTTACGGTGATTTAGGTTAGACTTTACACAACCCAGTCCAGACAGAAGAGTTATTGGAAGGTTCATGATGCTTCCTATATGGTGGGAGAGCGGGGTTTGCTTCGGGTTTCGCCTATGAAGTGCATTATAAGATTTGGGAAGAAGGGGAAATTAAGTGTGAGGTTTATTGGTCCTTTTGAGGTATTGAGACGTGTTGGGGAGGTTGCTTATGAGCTTTCCTTACCTCCCAGCTTGGCAGGAGTTCATCCGATATTCCATGTTTCGATGCTACGGAGGTATCACGGTGATCCGTCGCAAGTGTTGGTTTTCAGTTCAGTCCAGTTGGACAAAGATCTATCATACGTTGAGGAGCCAGTGGCGATATTAGATAGGCAGGTTTGAAAGCTGAGGTCAAAGAACATTGCATCAGTGAAGGTTCAGTGGTGGGGTCCGCCGGTTGAGGAGGCGACTTGGGAGACCGAGCAGGATATGCGCAGCCGTTACCCTCATCTTTTCACTACTTCGGGTATGTCTCTATGCTCGTTCAAGGACAAATGAATGTTTTAAGAGGGGGAGGATGTAAATAACAACCCAACCAGTCGTTTGAAGAATTAACTCCCCGATCCCCTATTAACTACTTTCCCCGTGTTTGTTTCTGCTATTGTGAGTTGTCGGGAAGATTCGTTTTGAGTTTCGAAGTGTTTTGAGACACTTAGTCCCTAAATGAAAGCTTAAGCTTTAGAATTTGGACCATTGTCAGAACAGTGTGAAGACGTCCTCGGAATGGAATTCGTCGATTCCATTAGCTCCATTGAGCGATTTCGGGCTTAGGGGCATGTTCGGATTGTGTTTTGGAGGTTCGTAGCTTATTTAGGCTTGAAATGTAGAAAGTTGAATTTTTGAAGTTTTTGGATCGATAGTGAGATTTTGATATTGGGGTCGGAATCCAATTTCAAAAGTTGGAAGAGCTCCGTAGTGCTGAATGTGACTTGTGTGCAAAATTTAGGGTCAATCAGACTTGGTTTGGTTGGTTTCGGCATCAGTTGTAGGATTCTTGAAATTTCAAGTTCTTTAGGTTTGGATTGGATGGTAATTCCTGATTTTAGAGTTTCTTGATGTGATTTTTGTTACAACCCATATCCACATGTGTTAGTTCATGCCATATATTAGTTAACATAAATCCAAGAAGGAATTATCTTTGAGATGATAAGAAGTCAATCCTATTGGTCTTAAGTGATACAAGAGTGTATAAGGGTGATTAACCAGTATTAGAAGTTAAACGAATCAAGGATGTTGTAACTCGAATTTTCAGGTAATCTAGCGGTGCTTAATACACTCAAGAGGTCATTTATGAAGGTATTTTAATCATATAATATCCGTATCATAAGTCTTGAAGTCAAACGAGTTATGAAACAAAAGTCGACAAAAGTTGTCGCAACTTAGGTTCATAATTTTACTTAAACATTAGGTCAAATGTTTCTAATCTTTTCTCATAATTTACAAGTAATTACGGGATGATCTACCAACCAAATTAAAGATCTATGAGTCTAGTTTCCAACGCATTAAACCGTTCATCGATACGATTTCGGAGTAGAGAGATATTCGCGTTTTCGCGAGACTGTGCCAAGCACCTCTCTATGGGGCCCACTAAGTCGGTTTAAGATATTTGGACCTATATAGGATGACTCCAACCCGTTTTAAGTCATTTATTTTCACTATTTTCAGACCTTAGAACCCTAGGAACATCCTCTCAAGGTTCTCTCAAGATTCAAGACCCAAAAAGGGCAAACAACACAAATCAAGTGTCGGGAATTCCGTGGCGCTAGTAAGTCTCTTGTTCTTCTTGTTGTTGCTCATTTTTGTGTCGTTCCAGCTCGTGTGGGAGGTGGTTTTAAAGGGTTTATATTCTGTAAATACTCCCTCATGTTCTTAATATCAATCCTAGGTGATTTCAAGCCTTCTAAAGTGATTCTAGTGCCGAAAAACATTAATTGATCGCTAGTTTCGCTTTTTTTGTTGTGGTGGCAGCATTGGAGGGATATTTCATGGAAATTTAAGGTCAAATTGGAGTTTTTCTTTCTGTATAAAGTTAAGGAACCTCTTACTCTATATGTATTTAAGATTATCCAAGTTGCGGCTAAGCCATTAAAGCTAGAACTTGTGAGATATATATCGAAAGGCTTGGTAGTAATGTTATTGTTTTGTGGACTGTTTTGCGTTGTTGTTGGGCTACGTATTTTACTACTATCTTATGGAGTTTTGGAGGATGAAGGGTGTGGAGAAACACCATATATATATATATAGGGTTATGGGCTGATAGTTATTCGTAACATTTCCAGGTTGTTTGACACGACTACGGTGGTCGTCGTATGTATGGAGTGATTAGGCTATGTGTGGACTATTTTGGGAGGCTCAATATGTTTATTATTGATGTTGTTTGGGCTGTTTGGTGACTGTTTTGAATGGTGTGAGGTCATATATAGGGGAGGTGCTGTCCGTTTCATCGTAAAATAGGTTGTGGTCGATACATAATAGTTATGACGCTTAAATGATAACGATAGTATCGTTTCTCTTATTGTAGACTAAGGAGTTTTGACAATTGCATAACTTGAGATTGGGGCAGTATATACAAGGTATGTTAGGCTATCCCTTTCCTTCTTTTGCACGACTCCGATTGTACATAATGTAATGAACGAGCTTCCAAAGATACTCTACTCTTAGAAGCTAGCAGTACTTACATTGTTTTCCCTCTTATGGAACGATTGATGTTAATGTTGCTTCTCTTATTATTATGTTATCAATGTTATTGGTACTTCCTGATTCTTATAAGGTTCATAGTGAAGAGTTAGTCCTAATAACGTGTACAGAGGATACCGACCTTACGTCACTCTGAAAGGTTTAGAATGTGATTCCATGAGTCGAGCATGCATTATATATATATGTATCTATTTTACTCTACCGAGCCACGCTATAGTTGGACGGGTACGACACCTATTGTGCAACCACTGATCAGTTGGGTTTTACCGAGCTCCACGTGGCCGGGTACGATTCTACCGAGCCTATTATGGCCGGGTACGATATGATGATGATGATGCCCACAGAGGCGAATGCTTTAAAGGTTTATGTATTTATACATATGTATCATGCATTTCATGTAAGTAGCCCTAAGAGGTACTAAGATGTTATAGGTTGTATATTCTCTATCCTTGCTTACATTACTGATCGCATTTATGGTTCCTTGCCTTACATACTCAGTACTTTATTCGTACTGACGTCCTTTTATTTGTGGACGCTGCATGTCGTGCTGCAGGTCCTGATAGACAGGCAGGTGCAGCTCCCCCACCACAGTAGACTGTCTAGTTCAGCGGTGATTGGCGAGATCCCTTCTCCGGACTTGCCTTGGTCTTGGTATGCAATTTTTGTTATAGACATTATGGGTATGTCGGGGCCCTGTTCCGGCTATGTTGCAACACTTATGTTCTTTTAGAGGCTCATAGACAGGTGTCGGCTCATGTATAGTTTGGTATGCCTTGTCGGCTAGTTTTTGTTGTATAGTCTTTCATAGTAGCGTGGTAGCTCATACCTTATACGTAGTTTCTTGATTGTCTGGTCATCCCCTGCTATGTATTTTCATGCCGTCATATTTTATTGCTGGTTGTCCATGATCTAGGTCTACCATTTATATTGATCTCGTCAGCCTTAAAAGATAATAATGAAGGTTAGATGAAATGTACGTTGGTGCTCGGCAAGTGTGGTCGGGTGCTAGTCATGGCCCTTCAGTTTGGGTCGTGACAAATTTGGTATCAGAGCAAGTCTGTCCTAGGGGTTGTCTATGAGCCGTGTCTAGTAGAGTCTTGATTATGGATGTGTAGCGCGCCACATTTATAATCAGGAGGCTACATGACATCTAGGGTTGTTACCTTCTTCCTGAATCTAGATCGTGCGTAGAGTTGAGTCGTAAGTGTTCGTCTCTAATATTCACCTTGTTTTTTTTCAGTGATGCCTTCGACTAGGAAGCAAACGATTAGTAGACGGCTTGATACAGCAGCGGGAGAGGGTACCAGTCAGGTTCCCCAAGTCAGAGCAGGACAAAGTGAGGCTCAAAGTGAGATGCCCTCTCATACCTCATCTACTCCATCTCCTCCAGAGGATATTAGAAGGCACCCAGCGCCTCCAATTCCTCCGTCTGGCACTCCAGACCAGGATATGCGGAGTGCTTTGCAGTTATTGACTAGCTTGGTAGCTGCTCAGGCTCAAGAGGCAGAATACTGCTGAGAAACCAGTTAGTACAAGAGTTCGTGATTTTATTAACTTAGACCCTCCAGTGTTTACCGGATCAGACCCGAAGGAGGACCCACAGACTTTTATTGACCAGGTTCATCGTACACTTCGGGTTATGCATGTTAGTGATGCAGAGGCAGTAGAGTTGGCTTCTTATCGGCTACGGGATTTAGCGGTTCTCTGGTATGATAGTTGGGAGAGATCCAGGGGTCCGAACCCTCCTCCAGCTGTGTGGAAGGAATTTTCTGAGGCCTTTCTTCGTCACTACTTGCCAGTTGAGATACGACGAGCTAGAGCTGATAAGTTCTTGAACCTTAGACAAGGTAATATGAGTGTGCGAGAGTATAGTATGCAGTTTGATTCTTTGGCAAGGTATTCTCCCCATATGGTGGCCGAGATGAGTGATAGGGTGCATATGTTCGTGAATGGGTTGGGACCACATCTAATAAATGAGTGTACGACAGCCTCCTTGGTGGAGGGCATGGATATTTCCCGTATTCAAGCTTATGCCCAGACCCTAGAGGATCGTAAGCGCCAACAGAGGGCAGTTAGGGAGCAGGATAGGGGCCAGCATAAGAGGGCGAGATTTGAAGGGTATTCTGATGACTTCAGAGGCCGCATCAGGCCACAGTTTTCGAGGAGTTCGGCGCCACCTGTAGCTAGTGCTCCTCCACAGTTTTAGAGGCCTCGATATGATCGATCCTATTCTGGTCCAGGTCAGAGTTCGCGGGCATCTGGCTCGCAACATCACAGGGATACTAGTCAGATGAGACCCCTAACACCACATTGTGATCAGTGCGGCAAGGCCCACTTTGGACTGTGTCGTCGAGGTTCTGATGCATGCTATTCGTTTGGGCAGCCTGGCCATATGATGCGGGATTGTCCTAATAGAGGAGGTGATGGTATGGCTCAGCCGACTGGATCTGTGTCTGGTTCTTCCTCATCAGTTCGACCTCTAGCACGGGGTTTTCAGCAGTCGACAGGTCGTGGTAGGGGTAGGGGTGCAGTGCCGAGTTCGAGTGGTGCTCAAAATCGAACCTATGCTCTAGTAGGTCGACAGGATCTCGAGTCGTCTCCAGATGTTGTTACAGGTATTATATCTGTGTTTTCTTATGATGTATATGCGCTGATTGATCCGGGATCTACATTATCATATGTTACACCCTTTGTGGCTAATAAGTTTGGCATTGAACCTGAATTGATAAGTAAACCCCTCACGGTATCTACTCCGATAGGAGATTCTGTGATTGCTAGAAGGGTATATAGAGGTTGCACTGTGATGATTTGTAGTCGTCAAACCTCGGCAAATTTATTTGAGTTAGAAATGGTTGATTTTGATGTGATAATGGGAATGGACTGGTTGGCCTCATGCTATGCAAATGTTGACTGTCGTACGAAGATGGTTAGGTTCCAATTTCCGGGTGAACCCGTCATTGAATGGAAAGGGAACATTGCTACACCGAAAGGTAGGTTTATTTCCTATCTTAAGGCAAGGAAAATGATCTCAAAAGGTTACATTTATCATCTCGTTCGCGTTAGGGATGCGGAGGCGAAACCGCCTACTTTACAATCAATCCCTGTGGTCAACGAATTCCCAGATGTTTTCCCAGATGAACTCCCAGGCCTTCCTCCTGAAAGGGAGATTGAGTTTAGCATTGATGTGTTGCCTGACACTCAACCGATCTCTATTCCTCCATACAGAATGGCCCCGGCAGAGTTGCAAGAGTTGAAGGTGCAGTTGAAGGACTTGCTAGATAAGGGCTTTATTAGGCCTAGCACTTCACCTTGGGGTGCACCAGTCCTATTCGTGCGGAAGAAAGACGGGTCGTTACAGATGTGTATCGACTATCGACAGTTGAATAAGTCTACTATAAAGAACAAGTATCCACTTCCAAGAATTGATGACCTGTTTGACCAACTCCAGGGTGCCAAGTATTTCTCCAAGATTGATTTACGTTCAGGGTATCATCAGGTAAGGGTTAGGGAGAAAGATATTCCAAAGACGGACTTCCGGACAAGATATGGGCACTTTGAGTTCTTGGTGATGTCGTTCGGGCTAACAAATGCCCCAGCAGCTTTTATGGATCTCATGAATACTATATTCAGGCCCTATCTTAATGTGTTCGTGATTGTATTCATTGATGACATTCTAGTGTATTCTCGTTCGGAGGCGGAACACGCGGGCCACTTGCGGATAGTATTACAGACGCTTCAGGATCGTAAGTTATATGCTAAGCTCTCCAAATGTGAATTCTGGCTGAACTCAGTAGCATTCCTTGGCCATGTGATATCTGATGAGGGTATTAGTGTCGACACTCAGAAGATCGATGCAGTAAAGAATTGGCCGAGACCTACAACACCATCAGAAGTCCGCAGCTTCCTAGGACTAGCAGGATATTATAGGCGGTTTGTAGAAGGATTTTCCTCTATATCATCACCATTGACTAAGTTAACACAAAAAGCTACCAAATTCCAGTGGTCTGACACTTGTGAACGTAGTTTTCAGGAGCTGAAGAATCGATTGACATCTGCACCAGTGCTCACTCTTCCTGAAGGAACAGAAGATTATGTGGTATATTGTGATGCCTCAGGTATAGGTTTGGGGTGCGTATTGATGCAGCGTGGGAATGTGATTGCTTATGCATCAAGACAATTGAAGAAGCATGAAAAGAATTATCCAACCCATGATTTGGAATTGGCTGCAGTAATATATGCTTTGAAGATATGGCGGCACTACTTATACGGCGTCCATGTTGACATCTACACAGATCACAAGAGTTTACAATACATCTTCAAGCAGAAAGAGTTGAATTTGAGGCAGCGTAGGTGGCTTGAATTATTGAAAGACTACGACGTCGAGATATTGTATCATCCCGGTAAAGCCAATGTTGTGGCAGATGCTCTCAGCCGTAAATCAATGGGAAGCTTAGTACATATTGAGGCAGGTAGATGGGGGTTGATTAAAGAGCTTCATCAACTAGCCAATATGAGAATCAGATTGTTAGACTCTAATGACGGAGGTGTTACTGTACAGAATACATCAGAATCATCTTTGGTAACCGAGGTAAAAACACGACAATATGAAGATCCTATCTTAGTACGATTAAGAGAAAGCATTCAACAGTGTAAAAGTATGGCTTTTGGGATTGGAAAAGATGGGGCACTGAGATACCAGAGCCGATTGTGTGTGCCTAATGTGGCAGGGTTGCGAGAGAAGATTATGAATGAGATTCATCAATCCCGATATTCCATCCATCCCGGCTCGACAAAGATGTATCATGATGTCAAGGAGCAGTATTGGTGGGATAATATGAAGAAGTCTATTGCAGAATTTGTGGCCCAGTGTCCCAATTGTCAACAAGTAAAGATAGAACATCAGAAACCCGGTGGATTGCTTCAAAATATAGAGATTCCGACCTGGAAGTGGGAGGTGATTAATATGGACTTCATTATTGGATTACCTCGCTCTTATCATAAGTTTGACTCCATCTGGGTGATAATTGATCGACTTACAAAATGTGCCCATTTTCTGCCAGTGAAGACAACTTACACGGCTGAAGATTATGCGAAGTTGTATATCAAGGAGATTGTTAGGCTTCATGGTGTGCCCATATCTATTATATCAGACCAAGGAGCTCAATTTACGGCTAACTTTTGGAGGTCTTTCCAGAAGGGTTTAGGCACACAAGTAAATCTCAGCACTGCATTTCATCCGCAGACTGACGGACAGGCTGAACGTACCATTCAGACACTGGAAGATATGCTACGAGCATGTGTTCTAGATTTTAAGGGGAATTGGGATGATCATCTTCCACTCATAGAATTCGCCTATAACAATAGCTACCATTCCAGTATTAAAATGGCCCCATATGAGGCACTATATGGGAGGAGATGTAGATCACCAATTGGATGGTTCGAAGTTGGTGAAACAAAATTATATGGGCCAGATTTGATTCACCAAGCTATTGAGAAGGTGAAAGTGATACAGGAGCGATTGAGGACGGCACAAAGCAGGCAAAAATCTTATTCTGATGTCCGACGTCGTGATCTATAGTTTGAGGTTGGTGATTGGGTTTTCCTGAGGATCTTACAAATGAAGGGTATTATGCGTTTTCGGAAGAAAGGTAAGCTGAGTCCAAGGTATATCGGGCCGTATAAAATTCTTCGACGGATTGGACAGGTTGCTTATGAGTTAGAATTGCCATCTGAATTGGAATTTGTTCACCCGGTATTCCATGTATCTATGTTGAGAAAATATATTGGAGACCCTTCTCGAGTCATCCCTATCAAAGATGTACAAGTTACAGAGGACCTATCATATGAAGAAGTGCCAGTGGCGATATTAGATCGGCAAGTCCGCAAGCTGAGAACAAAAGATGTAGCTTCCGTCAAAGTATTGTGGAGGAACAAAAATATGGAAGAAATGACATGGGAAGCAGAAGAGGAGATGAAGTCTAAATACCCTTACTTATTCCAGAATAAAGATAACAAGGATGCTGGTGGAAGACAGAATACATTGGAAGGTGAAACGGCTCTATGAGGTAAGCAATAATTTGAGAATACTCCTCCTTAATACAAAATGGTGATATGTAGATAATGTAAATACGCATAATGCTTTGTGTAGCCTTGTGAAGCCATATGTTGGGATTAATTACTTGCAAGTTTTTCTAGTGACCATTTTATAGGGTAAAATTGATCGGAAATTTCAATTGGAATCCACGATGATTTAAACTCCCCATAAACCCTTACATTCGAGGACGAATGTTCCTAAGGGGGAGGGTGTTACAACCCATATCCACATGTGTTAGTTCATGCCATATATTAGTTAACATAAATCCAAGAAGGAATTATCTTTGAGATGATAAGAAGTCAATCCTATTGGTCTTAAGTGATACAAGAGTGTATAAGGGTGATTAACCAGTATTAGAAGTTAAACGAATCAAGGATGTTGTAACTCGAATTTTCAGGTAATCTAGCGGTGCTTAATACACTCAAGAGGTCATTTATGAAGGTATTTTAATCATATAATATCCGTATCATAAGTCTTGAAGTCAAACGAGTTATGAAACAAAAGTCGACAAAAGTTGTCGCAACTTAGGTTCATAATTTTACTTAAACATTAGGTCAAATGTTTCTAATCTTTTCTCATAATTTACAAGGAATTACGGGATTATCTACCAACAAAATTAAATATCTATGAGTCTAGTTTCCAACGCATTAAACCGTTCATCGATACGATTTCGGAGTAGAGAGATATTCGCGTTTTCGCGAGACTGCGCCAAGCACCTCTCTATGGGGCCCACTAAGTCGGTTTAAGATATTTGGACCTATATAGGATGACTCCAACCCGTTTTAAGTCATTTCGTTTCACTATTTTCAGACCTTAGAACCCTAGGAACATCCTCTCAAGGTTCTCTCAAGATTCAAGACCCAAAAAAAGGGCAAACAACACAAATCAAGTGTCGGGAATTCCGTGGCGTTAGTAAGTCTCTTGTTCTTCTTGTTGTTGCTCATTTTTGTGTCGTTCCAGCACGTGTGGGAGGTGGTTTTAAAGGGTTTATGTTCTGTAAATACTCCCTCATGTTCTTAATATCAATCCTAGGTGATTTCAAGCCTTCTAAAGTGATTCTAGTGCCGAAAAACATTAATTGATCGCTAGTTTCGCTTTTTTGTTGTTGTGGCAGCATTGGAGGGATATTTCATGGAAATTTAAGGTCAAATTGGAGTTGTTATTTCTGTATAAAGGTAAGGAACCTCTTACTCTATATGTATTTAAGATTATACAAGTTGCGGCTAAGCCATTGAAGCTAGAACTTGTGAGATATATATCGAAAGGCTTGGTAGTAATGTTATTGTTTTGTGGACTGTTTTGCGTTGTTATTGGGCTGCGTATTTTACTACTATCTTATGGAGTTTTGGAGGATGAAGGGTGTGGAGAAACACCATATATATATAGGGTTATGGGCTGATAGTTATTCGTAACATTTCCAGGTTGTTTGACACGACTACGGTGGTCGTCGTATGTATGGAGTGATTAGGCTATGTGTGGACTATTTTGGGAGGCTCAATATGTTTATTATTGATGTTGTTTGGGCTGTTTGGTGACTGTTTTGAATGGTGTGAGGTCATATATAGGGGATGTGTTGTCCGTTTCATCGTAAAATAGGTTGTGGTTGATACATAATAGTTATGACGCTTAAATGATAACGATAGTATCGTTTCTCTTATTGTAGACTAAGGAGTTTTGACAATTGCATAACTTGAGATTGGGGCAGTATATACAAGGTATGTTAGGCTATCCCTTTCCTTCTTTTGCACGACTCCGATTGTACATAATGTAATGAACGAGCTTCCAAAGATACTCTACTCTTAGAAGCTAGCAGTACTTACATTGTTTTCCCTCTTATGGAACGATTGATGTTAATGTTGCTTCTCTTATTATTATGTTATCAATGTTATTGGTACTTCCTGATTCTTATAAGGTTCATAGTGAAGAGTTAGTCCTAATAACGTGTACAGAGGATACCGACCTTACGTCACTCTGAAAGGTTTAGAATGTGATTCCATGAGTCGAGCATGCATTATATATATATGTATCTATTTTACTCTACCGAGCCACGCTATAGTTGGACGGGTACGACACCTATTGTGCAACCACTGATCAGTTGGGTTTTACCGAGCTCCACGTGGCCGGGTACGATTCTACCGAGCCTATTATGGCCGGGTACGATATGATGATGATGATGCCCACAGAGGCGAATGCTTTAAAGGTTTATGTATTTATACATATGTATCATGCATTTCATGTAAGTAGCCCTCAGAGGTACTAAGATGTTACAGGTTGTATATTCTCTATCCTTGCTTACATTACTGATCGCATTTATGGTTCCTTGCCTTACATACTCAGTACTTTATTCGTACTGACGTCCTTTTATTTGTGGATGCTGCATGTCGTGCTGCAGGTCCTGATAGACAGGCAGGTGCAGCTCCCCCACCACAGTAGACTGTCTAGTTCAGCGGTGATTGGCGAGATCCCTTCTCCGGACTTGCCTTGGTCTTGGTATGCAATTTTTGTTATAGACATTATGGGTATGTCGGGGCCCTGTTCCGGCTATGTTGCAACACTTATGTTCTTTTAGAGGCTCATAGACATGTGTCGGCTCATGTATAGTTTGGTATGCCTTGTCGGCTAGTTTTTGTTGTATAGTCTTTCATAGTAGCGTGGTAGCTCATACCTTATACGTAGTTTCTTGATTGTCTGGTCATCCCCTGCTATGTATTTTCATGCCGTCATATTTTATTGCTGGTTGTCCATGATCTAGGTCTACCATTTATATTGATCTCGTCAGCCTTAAAAGATAATAATGAAGGTTAGATGAAATGTACGTTGGTGCTCGGCAAGTGTGGTCGGGTGCTAGTCATGGCCCTTCAGTTTGGGTCGTGACAATTTTAGGGTTGGACTAAGTTCGTATAGTGTTTTAGGACTTGTTGGTATGTTTGGTAGAGGTTCCGAGGGCCTCGGGTTGATTTCAGGTGGTCAACAGACCTTTAAACTTAAGAAGATTACAGAAATTGTAGAAGTCTCCAGTTCTAGTTTCCTTCTTTGCATTCGCGAGTGGAGTCTAGTGTTCACAAAGAGGAACTGGGGTAGGTGGGAATTTAACTCTTCACATTCGCGATGTTGGTCCCGCGTTGGCAAAGCTGAGAGGTCCTATGCCTACGCGTTCGTGTAGAGGGTCCCTCATTCACGTAGGAGTGAGAGAGTGGCTATCGCGTTCGTGTCTGCGTCATCGCGTTCGCCATGAAGGAATTCTAGGCCAAGTCAAGTTGTGCTTCGCGAATGCGAGGGGCCTTCCGCGTTCGCGAAGAAGGATTTACCTGGGCAGATTATAAAGTTTCAAAATCGAGGGTTAGCCCTTTTTATAAAAACTAGAGTTTGGGAGCTCGGATTTGGACGAGGTTTTGAGGGATTTTCAGAGATATCAATTGGGTAATGATTCTACACTTGATTTTGGTTATATCCCACTAATATATCATTAATTTTATCATTTAATTTCAGATTTGGGGTGAAAAATTGGGAAAAATGGAATAGAGTTCTTCAACTAAGATTTTGAGTTTTGATTGGATTTTGACATCGAATTTGGATAATTTTGGTACGAGTAAACTCGTGAGTGAATGGGGGTTTCATAATCCGTAACTTTTACCCGATTTTGAGATGTGGTCCCGGGTAGGATTTTTGTGCGTTTTCCTATTTTCTTGCCTTAGCTTCGATTTCATTAACTAAATTAGTTGTTTGTAGTTGTATTTACGTTATGATATTAAATTGATTAGATTTGGGCCACCCGGAGTTGGATACTCGTGGCAAGAGCGTGATTTCAGATTGAATTTGAGCCTGTTCGAGGTAAGTGGCTTGCCTAACCTTGTGTGGAGGAACTCCCCTTAGGAGTTTGGTATTGCTATTATATGAGTGTCGTATACGTGAGGTGATGAGGGCGTACACATGCTAATTGTTGAAAAATCCTGTTTTTATTAAGTAAATATCTGTGTTTTTCTTGTAATTGAGTAATACTTGTACTTGAAGCCTTTTGTTTAACTTAGGAAAAGCATGCTTATGTGTTCTAATTGTCTTACCTACTTTAACTGCTTACTTGTATTCTGTGCAGCATGTTTAGAGTAGAATTCCTGTTTATCCACAAATAGAACTGTAGATTCTTTCTTGATACCGTTGTTTTTTTACTTTGGGACTACGGGATGATATCCCTGGAGATCCCCCTGCTTGTTTACTTTGGGACTACGGATTGGTATTCCGGGAGATCCCCCTGCATGTTTATATTTGGGACTACGGGATGACACCTGGGAGATTCCCCTGTACTGGATATTTACTTTGAGACTACGGATTGGTATTTCGGGAGATCCCCTGCACTTTTAAGTTTGGGACTACGGGACGATATCATGGGAGATCCTCTGTTGCTATCTTTGTGTACTGAGTTACATTCTTTATGTAATTTTGTTCTCTATTAACTATTAGTGCTTTAATTATACTGTCACATTTCGTATTGTTACCTTGTTTTATGTATATAACCAGTAGGGCCCTGACCTTCCTCGTCACTACTCGACCGAGGTTAGGCTTGGAACTTATTGGGTACCGCTGTGGTGTACTCATGCCCTTTCCTACACATATTTTTGGTGTGCAGATCCAGGTTCTTCGACTCAGCCATACTATCAGTGAGGTGAGGCGATTCTCTGAGACTTCGAGTTATATCTGCCGCGTCCGCAGACCGAGGAGTCCCTTTCTATTCTCTCTTTTAGCTATAGACCTTATGTAATTATTTTGTTTAGACTTCTAGAGTTAGACATTATGTATTTCCTCTAGTTTGTGATTCATGAGATTCCGGGTTTTGGGAGTGTTCATATTGATCGATAGTGCTGTTATTGTATATGTCGAGCGACATCTTAAACTTTCTATTATATTACCCGTAAATTGCTAGTTTCGTATCTTTGTTTCCTTTTTCCGTAAATTGTTAGGCTTACCTAGTCGTATAGACTAGATGCCGTCACGACACCTCACGGAGGGAGAACTTGGGTCGTGACAATCTTGGTGGTTGGATAGTGGTGCAACTATTCATGTAACCAATGACTTGCAGGATCTAGTAAGCAAACCGAAGCCAAAAGAGGATTAAGCCAGTGTTGTTGTGGGCAATGGACTCAAAGCAAAAGTAGAGTTTATAGGGATATCTATTTTACATTTTAAAACTAATTCTAGTATTCGTCTAGAAAATACTATTTTTATACCGTCTATGAGACAAAAATTAGTTTCAGTTTCACTTTTGGACAAAGCTGGTTATTCATTTCAACAAAATAATGGTATTATTAAAATTTCCTATAATTCACATGTTGTTATTGATGCTTTTTTAAGCGATGGTCTATATCGCTTGAATGTGTTGAATGAAATTTTTTCTGCAATGCATGTTGAAAATATTGCCCACAAAAAGTCTGCTATGAGTAAAAGCGTCTTACCTATTATAGCATAGGCATATTGGTCATATTTCTAAAGAAAGAATTAAACGATTGGTAAAGGAAAATATTTTACCTGTTCTTGATCCAAAAGATTTTGAAACTTGTGTGGATTGTGTTAAGGGTAAAATGACCAAGGTTAAGAGAAAGGGTTCCACTAGAAGCCCTGAATTATAATCGTTTGGTACGTGGACAAAATAGTACCGAAATTATAATCCCGGTACTAATTTATACCACATAAAAGATGGAATAATATAATCCCACAATTGATGGTATAAAATGGGATAAGATTTGGGATTATTTTTATACCTTGTTTGGTTAGAGGTACAAATTTATCCCAGGATAAACTTATATCTCCAACCAAACAAGGTACAAATTTAATCTCAACTCTTATCCCTCCTAATACCTCATACCAAACGACCACTAAAATTATACATACTGATATTAGTGGACCTTATTTACCTACTTTCACCTATCATAAGTATTTTATTACTTTTATTGATGACTTTTCACGATATTGTTATATATATCTTTTAAAGAAAAATTTGAAGCATTTGATAAGTTTAAAATTTACAAGACTGAAGTTGAAAAACAGCTTGGGAAGTCCATTAAGATAGTGAGGTCTGACCGTGGTAGTGAGTACTATGGAAAATATGATGAGTCTGGTCAATGTATGGGGCCTTTTACTTTTATTTTTGCAAGAATGTAGGATAGTAGCACAATATACCATGCCAGGTACTCTTAAGCAGAATGGTGTGGCTGAAAGACGGAATCGTACTATCATGAAAATGGTGAGAAGTATGATGCCAAGGACTAGCCTACCTGAGTCCCTTTGGGGTAAAGCCTTAAACAACTAGCTATATCCTGAATAGAGTTCCTACAAAATCTGTCTTGAAAACTCCCTTTGAACTATGGAAAACCCAAAAACCTAGCTTGAATCATTTTCATATTTGGGGATGTCCAGCTGAAGTTCGTATTTATTCACCCAGAGAAAGGAAAACTGATCCTAAAACTACCAGTTGTTTCTTTATAGGTTATCCTAATCACTCTAAAGGTTTTAGGTTTTTCTGTTCTAGGCATGGCACTAGAGTCGTTGAGTCTATTAATACAAAATTTCTTGAGCATGATGTTTGTGATTGTGATTGTTCATGTGGTAAGAAAATTGTATTGAAAGAGAAGGAAGTCATTGTCCTTGTACCTGTTGTACATGAAAAGGTGGTAAACCAACCTATTCATGAGGGTGAGAATCAAGGGAACAACGACGCAGACCCCATAGTTCCTGAGCAAAATGTACACAATGGACCACTATGCAGGTCACAAAGAGAAAGAAGGTCTTTCTTCTCCGATGATTTTATCGTGTGTGTGACTGAAAATCTTAGTGATACTGGAGAACTGACTTATCCTTTATCATATGCTCAAGTTATTTCCTCTCCATTTGTTGATAAATGGCGTGAGGCAATGGAAGATGAAATGCGCTCCATGGAACACAATAGAGTGTGGGAGTTTGTTGAATTGCCTATAAGTTTTAGGCCTATTGGTTGCAAATGGGTGTTTAAAACTAAAAGAGACTCTAAGGGAAATATATACCGTTATAAAGCAAGGTTGGTTGCTAAGGGTTACACTCAAAAAGAAGGTATTGATTATAAAGAAACATTTTCTCATGTTTCATCTAAGGATGAATTTAGAGTTGTGATGGCTCTTGTGGCTTATTTTGATTTAGAGTTGCACCAGATGGACGTTAGAACTGCTTTCCTGAATGGGAGTCTACTTGAATAAGTTTACATGGTTCAACCTGAAAGGTTTAAAGAAGCTGGTACAAAACATTTAGTGTGCAAGTTTAACAAATCCATATATGAGCTTAAATAAGCCTCCAAGCAGAGGCACTTGAAATTTGATGAAATTATTACAAAATTTAGATTTGTGGAAAATAAGCTTGACGAATGTGTTTATCTTAAAATAGCTAATGGTAATTTCATTATTATGGTTCTCTATGTTGATGACATTCTGCTTGCCACAAATGATTTGGGCTTGATGAATGATACCAAACAAATTTTGTCTAGGTCCTTTGATATAAAAGATCTTGGTGAAGCCTCTTTTATTCTTGGGATAGAAATTAAAAGAGATAGGTCACGTAGTTTATTAGGTTTATCACAACATTCCTACATTGAGAGTATTCTTAAAACTTTCAATATGCAAGACTGTAGACCTGATGTTGCACCTGTTGTAAAATGAGACAAACTTAGCAAGGATCAATGTTCGAAAAGTAATGTTGAAAAGATAACTATGAGAGATGTGCCATATGCAAGTGTTGTTGGATGTTTGATGTATATAAAAATTTGTACAAGGCCTGATATATCATTTGTTGTTAATATGTTGGGAAGATTTTCTTCTAATCTTGGGTGGGCACATTGGGTGGATGCAAAGAAAGTGATGAGATATCTACAACGCACCAAAGACTTCTTGCTTGTGTACAAAAAAGTTGATAATCTGGACCTACTGGTATATTCAGATTTTGATTTTGCAGGTTGTCAAGATACTATGAAATTAACTTCAGGGTATATTTTTATGTTGGGTGGAGGTGCTATTTCTTGGAAAAATGAGAAATAGAGCATCACTGATACATCTACAATGGGAGCTGAGTTTATTGCTTGTTTTGAGATTGCTTCACATGCTGTCTGGATGAAGAATTTTCTTACTAAATTGCAAATTATGAATTTTATATCTAAACCAGTGATATTTTGCTTTGACAACAGTGTAGCTGTGTTCTTCTCTAAGAATAACAAGAGAACAAGAGGCTCTAAGCATGGTAGCCTTAAGTTTCTTAAGGTTAGAGACATGGTAAAAGAAGGTAATATATGTATTGACCATATTAGCACAATATCTATGTTGGTTGATCCTTTGACTAAAGGTCTTAGGCCTGTAGTGTTTAATGAACATGCTAAAAACATGGGTATTTTAGAGTCTGTTGATGTGCTTTAGTCAGTGGGAGTTATTTTGTAGCTGCTGACTGAGATATTTCTTTTAATAAATTCAAATTTTATGCAAGCTTGTGTTATTTTATATTTGTTATGCTTATTGACTAACATTATAATTTATTTATTTTTTTATTTTCAATTGGATATTGCATAAACTCATGATATCTTTGAGTTTTGCCGCTTGTTGCCTTGATTATCCCGCGTAAGGCACAAGGGAAGCTTCCTAAGGTAATATGATTTTAATGTCATTTAATTTGGAGGTTCCTGAGGTGATATGATTATTATATAACTTGGAGGATTTTTTCTTTCTAAGAGGTGTGGCTCTGTTCACCTTGATTAGAAAGATAATATGCTCAACACACATGTTTGATCCATGTTGATGGAAATTCCAGCATATGTGGTTGTAGATAGAATTCATACCTTAAAATGGTGTGATGCCTGCAACGATTCATTGTTAGTCTTCTCTATTGAGACTGGATGGATTGTTATATGGGTCATTCTATCCTTGGCTATGTGAGTAGTGCGGCCACTATAGAGCCTAAACTCTTTTTTCAAAATGATTTTCTTAAAACTCAAAAGTTTTAAAATTGTTTTCTTGTCCTTAGTTAACATTGGCGTGCAAGTGGGAGAATATTGGAATGTAGACTTACATTAATTAGTTATAGCCTGAAAGGATATTGATGTGGCCCAAGTGATGGATAAATAAAATGCCTAATATTAAATATTTTGTGTGTGGATAAGTGAGGCCCAACAACTATTTAGGGTTGTTGGATAGACCCTTTATAAATAGAGGCCAACCCTCCTTTATTTAGCTATTAGAAAAGCCTAGCGTATTCTGCCTCTTGAATACTGGTAACAGTAGACGTCCCATCAGTCAAGTTCTCCGAGTTATGAGAGAGCGTCGCTAGTGTATCGTGGAAGTTGGTCTCAGGCTTAATCGCCGTTCGCTGTCGTTGCTGAATCCATGGAGTTTAACGGTACACTTCCTTAGACTCTAACTCAAGATTATGATTTTATATCTGTATGATCGTGTCTTAATCTCTGTTATGCCTGCGAATCAATAATCTAACATTGTAAACAATCATATGTCTATTACCTATTAGTAAAGTAGGATAGTTATAGCCTAAGTGTAACGACCCGACAGGTCATTTTAAGAATTAACGCACCGATCCCCTATTAACTACTTTCCCCATGTTTGTTTATGCTATTTTGATTTGTGGGGATGTTTGGTTTTGAGTTTCAGAGTGTTTTGGGGACACTTAGTCCCTAAATGAGAGCTTAAGCTTTAGAATTTGGACCGTAGTCGGAGTAGTATGAAGACGGCCTTGAAATGGAATCCTATCAGTTCCGTTAGCTTCTTTGGGTGATTTCAGTCTTAGGGGCGTATTCAGATTGTCTTTTGGAGGTCCGTAGCTTATTTAGGCTTGAAATGCCGAAAGTTGAATTTTTGAAGTTTCCGGTTCGATAGTGAGATTTTGATATCATTGTCGCAATGGAATTTCAAAAGTTGGAGTAGCTCCGTAATGTTGAATGTGACGTGCTTGCAAAATTTCAGGTCATTTGGGCGAGGTTTGATAGACCTTTTGATCGAAAGCATAATTTGAGAGTTTTTGGAGTTCTTACGCTTGAATCCGATGTTAAATTTGTGTTTTGATGTTGTTTTGAGCATTTCGAAGATTTGAACACGTTTGAATGATGTTTTAGGATTGGTTGGCATGTTTGGTTGAGGTCCCAGGGGCCTCAGGTGTGTTTCGGATGCTCAATGGGTCATTTATGGAACTTAGAGAATTGCAGAAAAAAATTGCGGCAGTCAGTTCAGGTTTCCTTCTTCGCGTTCACGTGTGGGGTCTCGCGTTCGCGAAGAGGAGTTGGGCTGGTGAAGGTTTAATGTCACATTATATTCCCGTATTCGCGAGGCTGTGGGGTCTTACACCTATGCGTTCACGAAGATGGTCCCGCGTTCGCGTAGGAGGAGGGAAGATGGTCATCGCGTTCGCAGCTTGGACATCGCATTCATGAAAGAGGAAGACTGGCCAGTGGATTTTTGTGCATCGCGTTCGCGACTGGTGTCTCGCGTTCGCGAAGAAGAACGCGTCTGGGCAGAACTTAAATTTCAAAATCGAGGGTTTTGAGTTCATATCACAAAATTGAATTGGGAGCTCGGTAGGAGACGAATTTTGGAGAGATTTTCGGAGGGAGTTTGCGAGTAATGATTCTTAACTCCTTTTTGCTTATAACTCATTAATCTAAACATGAATTCGTCATCTAATTTCGGATTTGGGGCGAGAAATTGGGAAAAAAATTAGAAAAGTTCATAGACCTAATTTTCGAGTTTTGATTGGGGATTTGACATTGGATTTGGACAATTTTGGTATGGTTGGACTCGTGGGTGAATGAGAGTTCATAATCCGTAACTTTTACCCGATTCCGAGACGTGGGCCTGGGGACATTTTGGTTATTTCACCTAATTTCACGTTTTCGCTTAGAATTTATTTGTGGAATCAGTTACTTGAAGTTATATTTATATTATGCAATTGAATTGAATAGATTTAGGCCATTTGGAGTCGAGTACTCGTGGAAAGAACGTGGTCTCGGGTTAATTTTGAGCCGGTTCGAGATAGGTGGCTTGCCTAACCTTGTGTTGGGGAAACTCCCCTTAGGATTTGGTATTACTGATGTTTGAAATGCCTTGTACGTGAGGTGACGAGTGTGACTTGTGCTAATTATTGAAAAATCCGATTTTCTTTAAGTAATTTTAATTGTGCTTCTTTTCCTGTCTATACTACTTGCAATTTAAGCCTGTTGTTAGCTTAGGAAAGCATTTCTAATTGACTTAATTGATTTACTTGCTCAAACTGCCTTATTTGGATTATGTGTAGCATGGTAGGCTAGAAATACATGTTTTACCTTGGTATGGAATTTGAATTGAATTGTGTATTCTTTGTGTTGTTGTTGTGTGTTTACTTTGGGACTACGGGATGGTATCCCAGGAGATTCCCCTGCATGTTTACTTTGGGACTATGGATTGGTATTCCGGGAGATCCCCATGCATTATGAGTTGGATTACGAGACGGTATCCTGGGAGATCCACCGGATATTTATATTTGGGACTATAGGACGGTATCCTAGGAGATCCCCGGTTGTTATCTGTGTGTTAAGCTGTATACCTTCTGTGATTATTTTGTCTCTGTGGTAGATGTTGTTGTTCTTTCTCTCCTGTGTTACTTCTTACTATTGCACTTAATTATGCCATCTTATTATACACTGTTATATCTTGTATTTCATTTAACCTCAGTAGGGCCCTGACCTTCCTCGTCACTACCAGATCGAGATTAGGCTTGGCACTTACTGAGTACCGCTATAGTGTACTCATGCCCTTTTTGCGCATGGTTTTTATGTGCAGATCCAGGTACTTCCACTCAGTCTTATCATCCTTGAGGCGAGGCACTTTTGTAGAGACTTCGAGGTATAGCTGCCGCTCCGCAGACCGAGGAGTCCCTTTCTATTTTTTGTACTAGTATAGCCCTCTGCATTTTCCCTTTGATAGACATTCCTAGAGTTAGAGCTTTTTATGTATTTCTTAGCTTGTGATTCATGGGGTTCCGGATTTTGGAAGTGTCCAGTTGGGATTCTTGTACTGTTATATGCGAGACAGCATCTTAAACACTGTATTATTTTGTTATCTCGGTCTTTGATTATTTTTCTTTTCGCAATTATTCTTTTTCCACATATGTTAGGCCTACCTAGTTGTAAAGACTGGGTGCCATCACAATAGTTTAGGGAGGGCGAACTAGGGTCGTGACACTAAGGGGATGTGGTCGTTCCTATTTTCTAGAATGTTTGGTTAGTGGAGCGACAAGATCCTCGCTGGAGGTAATTGCAATAGCGTAATATACGGTGGCGACGATCTCAGTAAGGCTTCGGGTATAGTGGAGTTCGATACCGGAAGTATTTTGTCTGCTCTAGGTTCATACCCTTCCGATTGCCCTTATTTTGGATTCGAATGGACGAGTCTGGTCACGGTTCCACTGATCCCAGGTTTTAACTTCATGCTCATGAATTCCGAATTGCTTCCACTATGTGTCATCATTTTGTTATGCCATACGGTAAGCCCAAATTTCACCAATACAATACAACTTTATATTTTTTATACAATATTATACACTTATTATAAATATATATAAACCTGATATAAAAGTGTATAATATTGTATAAGAGTGTTTATACACACTTTTATACTATTAAGCAAAATAATACCACATTACATACAATTGTACGAAAGTTTGACTTTATCTCTTTTAAACTTGTATGCGGCAAAATCAGAGGGCTTAATTTCTTGCTACCAAGACACTTCGGGAGAACACCTCGAGACCCCGAGGAAGTGGAGTTGCGACCGAATCCCCTTCCCCGGGGCTCGTCGAGGCCCGACTCAAAGAAGACGAAGATTGAGGCTAGAGCAAAAGGGGGAATTCCCAAGACACGCGGCTAAGTCTGATAGAGCCGGCCTACCTAGAGCCTGTGTCGAGGCGTCATGTCTAACTGTCCCATCTCCATGCTTTTATAATTAATCTATGTTGTACCATAACTAGTTTCCCCTCCTATATAAAGGAACCCTCACCACCTTGTAAGGGGCCGTTGCTCCAACTATTCTACAAAAGATCAATAATATCTCTCTCTTTCTAACCCATTTGCCCGAGGCCACTCTTAGCATTTATTGTTTTCATACTTGTTCTTCATTTATTGCTTGGTATTGGCCATAAAATGCTTTTTTAAAATTATATCTTAACTGTTATCCCTCTCCCGGTTACCCCGATAGCTCGAGCTCGAACCGGATATCGACCCTGAGGCCCTCCACCGACAAGTTCGAAGCCGGGGTAGTTAGCCCCTCGGTTTGATTACTGCCCCATTTTAGGTTGTATCTCTTCGTTAAAACTTCATACTCTTAGCATCAATTTCTCTTACAACTAACATAAAAATAGATCACGTATTTTTAGAGTCCCATTCATAAATTTAATTGTTGTTACCATTTTTATAGTAAACAGTTTAGCGCCCACCGTGGGGCTAAAAATAATAGTGATTATTTTCTTGCTGGTTTCATTGCACAAACGCAAGTTATCTTTCACACTTTTTCTTGTCCAAGATCTCTTGATTTCAGGTCAAAATGTCTGGCTTGCTAAACAGGGTTGAGAACGACTACCTCGAAAATCATGGCAGAAATGGTGTGGCTGTTCCAATTGTTGGCGCGCCATCGTAGAATCCTGATAACATGCCCGGACCGATTCTGGCGGACGTGGATTCACAGGACGCACAACAGGTCGATGAAACCTCACACACCGACATGATCACACGGCATGTCGACCGACAGGAAGCCATAAAAGCCCCAGCCCGGGAAGAACAAGAAGTTAGTCTTCATTTTATTTTTGAAATGTTGCAGGCACAACAGTTGACCATCGTTCAGTTACAAAACTGCCCGAAGACCCCAGTACAGCAGCGCCGGAAATGGCTTCCCCTTCCGAACAAGTACCCGAGAGATCGAGTAATAATGGATTGGTAGTCGATCCCGCCATCGTAAAAATATTGGAGGACCTCACCAAAAGGATCGAGTCAGGTTAGAAAATGATAGCAGCCAACGATAAGAAGGTCAAATCTTACAACTTCAGAGTCGACCAAATCCCGGGCGCGCCCCCGGTCCTGAAAGGTGCAGATTCGCGGAAGTTCGTGCAACGACCGTTCCCCGAGGAAGTGACCCCAGAACCCATTCTAAAGAAGTTTAGAATGCCTTAACTCCCTCAGTACATCGGGACCTCAGATCCCAATGAACACATTACTGCCTATACGTGCACAGTAAAAGGCAATGACCTAAAAGACGATGAGACCGAGTCAGTCTTATTGAAGAGGTTCAAGGAAACACTCTCGAAAGGGGCTATGATGCGGCATCATAACCTAGCTCCCAACCCCATAAACTCACTTACCATACCGACAGATTCCTCCATAAAGGCATACGCCGGTGCCATCAAAACAACGACGATAATGCCCGACACATCTAGGACTGAGCAAAGGGAGAATGAAATGCTGCGAGAATTCGCATATCATCCCCAGGTGGAACGAACGGGATTACCCCCAGTCTCAGATAACTGGGCGGTACAAGCCTTCACTCAAAGCCTTAACAAACCAAGCCCGACGATTTTAAGGCAGTTAAAACAAAACTTGATCGGGTACCTAGCCGAGATCCGGTCAGATGCCCATATCCGACACCAGTCAAAAACCAGGGTCATAGATGACCATCCAGGAGCCCCCCTCGGGCTCAGTGTACCCAAACAGGCTCCTGTCAAAGAAACCAATGCCAAACAGAGAAAGGTACCGCCCGTACACCACGGATAGGAGGAGCGCCCCGAGACGCAATATACCTCGCAATGATCGGAGAATGGATCGAGGACAATATCCTCTAGGAATCCTTAATAGAGCCATATTCGATGGGGACACAATGACAATGAGGGTGCCTCGTTCATCAAGATACACTTTCAACATCGCTGTATTAGACATCGTGTTCACCATCAGCGAAACCAGGGATACCAGATGGCCCAAACCTATTCAGCAGAATCCCTCTCAGAGGAATCACAGCTTGGTGTGTGAACTGTATAACAAGTGCGGTAGCGGGGCCGAGGATGGCCACCAGCTCCGAAGGAAAAAATCCAGGCCACTCTACAAAAATCAAAGCCGAGAACTGACGAGCAACCGAATTCAAGTTCAGTCCCGAGTAAAGAAGGCGACGAGGAAGAACAAAGCAAACAGGCCGCAACATATTACCATGATAGTGGAGGGGCGACGACACTTCCCAGGAACTCGTAAAAGGGAGAGCAAAAAATACTCGTCACCAGAGAAAGGCGAATTTGGGGATATATCCCCGAGGACGCCCTCACAGTCAGCAGAGAGGGCACCGAGACTTTATCTCGGCCTCACACTAATGCACTGGTAACTTTCTTCCTCACTCGATCCATTTTAAATATAACACTTGCTCATGAATTCAGGTGGCTTGATCAACGCTGTCGGGTCGAGGGTAATAGGGCAGCTCGAACTGCCGGGTCAAATCACTCTCGCCTCTCGAATCTTTGGTGGATTCCAAATGGTGGTCACAACGACAAGGAGAAAAACTGTTCTCTCAGTTCAGCGCGGCTGGCCCCGACCGAAATGCCGAGTTCTGTATCATCAAAGGAAGCACAAGGCACAGACGCCTTATTCTGATGACTGCAGATGCACCATGCGAGGGTAGTACCATCCCTCTTTGCCAAAAGGATGAAATTCCATGCAGGGGACGAAATTAAAACCATCGGCAGAAAGCAACATGCATCAAGAGGAAAAGTCCGCATCACATAACGCATCAGCGACACCAATATCTCCACTCTCGAAAGAGTCAAAGGGTAAGCGAACCATGTTTTCGGCCAATCCCGGTCGAACACAGCGGAAGGCTGTACTAGAGTCCTCGCTCCAAAATGGCAAGGACATTTCGGACCTCAGAACATCACCTGCGCACCCCACAATAAGATAAAACTACCCCCTCCTTCGTTATTTTACACTAACCTGCATGCAGACACCCGGCCAGGGCGTCTGGAAGTGTAAAATCTACCCGAAGATCCCAAGGCCTTAACAACACCCATCGCACTCTTTCCCCTCGGCCGGACTTCCGCCCCGAAGAAGGTCTTGCCAGTGAGGTTCTTAGCGTAGCGACGTGCCTCCTGGGAAGGATTCAACAAGCCTACCAGACTTTCTTCGCAATCAACCCCATACCAGGAAAGGACAAACGAGGTCCCAATGGGAAATCATGTACCGGGCCGAACGGTCAAAGGAACCGTGCCCACGCGGGCCGAGCTTACAACAACGAAACAACATGTATTTTCGCCAAGCAATTAAAGAATATCTTTCAGCATCTCGTACTCCAAAAAATAAAATTTCAGCATGCTCACGGCAAGGACTCCCTCCACAGAATACGTCCCGAAATACTCGGAGACTTAGCATCGATAATTTGGCACCTGCACGACCTCAGGGTTGGAACTCCGGGCTCATAAGGCGCCAGGGAGGCAATTCCGAGCTCAGGAATAACTGCCTTCGAGCCTAAGTAAACTCGATGACTCGAAGACTGTCGTCAATCGCCATACACTGGAAAACCCGAGGCCGTAAGACCCCGAGCGGGTAGACTCGGTCTAGCCAGATCTATTCTACATAGCAACAAAACCTGTAAGACCTCAACAGGCATGACAAACTATAAGACCTCAACATGCATGACAAACTATAAGACCTCAACATGCATGACAAACTGTAAGACCTCAACATGCATGAAAATTTTGTAAGACCTTACTACAGGCATAAAACTCAATCCCGAAGTTTAGGCTATATATCGCATTTGTATGACTCCCGAAAGGGCATACCCTCGATGTAGATGTCTAAACTATCACTCAGGGATAAAAAAATGGCTCCGGCCAAACACATATGACTACTGTCAAAACAACTGCACCAGCCAAATTAACGCGACTCGGGGACGCCTGACCGTCGCTAACAAAATCACAGGCCATTACTTTGAATCTACTTCAAAAAGAACCGGTTAAAATAGGCTACCCTCAACAGGCAAACGAGCTTCGACCATGTCAGCTCTAAATCACAAGGCTTCGAGCTACTCAGTCTACGAGTTAAACCTTCCGAGGTGCTCGAACATCGCCGCTAACAACTTGAAATAGAGGTTCTTCCCGAACCGACAACGGGTCAGGAAAAATTATTTTAAAAAGACCTTAACGAGAAGAAAACAAAGCCTACAATATTCCCACGGGCAAAAGTGTAAGAGCCATTGTTGCAAGCTAAACGAGCCTAGGGCTGCAAACTAAAAGGTCTCAACGACCAAAAATGTAAGAGCCACTGCTGCCAGCTAAAGAAAATTGAAAACTTGAGGATTAAAACGAGCTCGAGTCGTAACCCGATTCATAGACTGGATCCAAAATAGTTAACTATACATGCCTAAGGGCACAACGTAAGAGCCACCGTCGCCAGCTTCACGAGCCTCAGGGCCGCATACCTAAAAAGTCGCTTTGATCCAAGGCATATGAAAGCCATTTTCATCCGCCCATGCAGGCACAAAAACTTGAGGGTCAATTAAAGCTCGAGGCGCAACATGACTCGGAGACTGAACCCAAAATAGTTAAAATGCAAATGCCTAAGGGCAAGGTGCAAGAGCCGTTATCGTTCGCACGTGCAGGCACAGGAGATTGAAGGTCAGGTAAGCTTGAATCAACGCCTGACTCGGAGACTCAGCCCGAAACATCTAGGCAAAGCAGGAGAGCTATAACGTTAGCTTGCACTAAAGACCACGTATACCGAGCATACAAAAGATTCTGGGCCTGCCTGATGAGCTCTGGAGCCGTACTATGAATCTAAGGGTTCCCGCTAAACTCCGAAACCAGCTCGCCTGGTCAAAAGCAATGCAGAAAAAGGTACAAAGGAGATAAAGCTTCAAGTTTTTTTACAAGCGCAAAAGGTGCGCTCTCCATTTACAAACATGCTCTGCGAATATCAAATACAAAATGACGAAGTCTATGCTCCGCTTCAGAAGGCTACGACCTACCATCCCCCGTTTTGCTCTCCATGACATTGGCAAAAAATGACCGAGCATCACGCTCCTACGCCCTCGCTCGAGCCAACTCCCCCGAGAGAATGAAGCCCCTAGAGCCAGTCTCTTCGAGTACCTCTCTTCGGGATCTGCAACGAACATATTCCTCTATCCTCTTTTCATGATCAAGGGCCCGCTTCAACTCGGATTGGGCATTAGTAGAGTCCTTCAAATGGATTGCCATCTCCTGATAAGCCTTGGTCCAAATCAATGCTGCTTCAGCCCGAGCATCTATTATCTCAGCCCTGATCTTCGAGAGATCGGACTCGAGCTTCGCGATCATATCCACTTGAACTGAATCATTGTCACGAGCCAAGCAGAGTTGGGCCTCGAAGGCAGGAATTTTAGCCAAGGCACCCTTCTCCACTAAAGCTTGAGCCTGCACCCAAGCCCTCAGTTCACCACAAGCATTCCTAACTCGGTCGATTTCGCCCCTAAGGTACTCCAGAGCCTCCGTCCTTTTCTACAACTAAGATAAGCAAAAGGATTAACCTTAAGGATCAAAAAGGAGAAACACATACTACAAGAGGTTACATACTCCATCAAATATCTCTCGTAATTAGAGCTCCGGTACACCTCATATCATCAGTGCATCAACTCAGCCTACTTCTCCTCGCTGAGGAGCCTAAGGGACTCACCCTCATCCAAATCTTTCCGAAGCCTAGCCCCATGAAGGAGCAGCTCAAACCTAAACCTATCAAAGGACTGCAGAAGGTAAAATCGATAAGAAAAGGAAGACGTGAAATGTAGAAGGACTATGCCGAAACCCACCGCAAAGTGAAGACAGTGAACTTCCTTGAAGGCTGAGCACACTCCTGTTGGTCCAGCCCCTCCGGCCTTAGAAGAGCCAACCTCGGTCGAGGCATGATCACTCAGAGGAACCACCACTCCGGAACCAAAGACTGCGAGAAGAGAAGGCTCGAGTTATGCTCTCTCCTCGAAGACACCGACCCGTTTAGCCCTGCTAAAAGCTCCATCGCACTGCGAGTGCAAATCCCGTTTATCGCCGTCGTCCCTTAGCTAGAAGGTCGATGACTCCTCCCTCTCTCCGGAGGGACACAGCCTCGCCCCAAGAAACCGCCCGATACCTGCAACGACGAAGCCAGTACAGAAGAAAGAGAAAGATGTCATCTCAAATATACGAAGACCAAGGTAAAAGCAGCATATGCGCATACCTTGATGTTTCGCTTCCCATCTGCCCTAAGACACAGCTCACCATCTACTCTCGTCGCAAGTGGAATGGGTCGCCAACCTACGAACCCAGCCGGACAAATCGGGAACCTCGCTCGGCGTCCATGAAGTTGCTGTAGAAAAAGAGGAAACACAATTACTCAACTAGTTTTCACTATAAGAAAGTCTAAGAAGGCACGAGACACTCCACGCATGCGCATAATTCCATCCCTCAGGAAATATCATGAGCTCCACGAGGATAATATCAGTCGTCCAAATCCGGACGAATCGACTAACCCACTCCTGATCCTCATCTTCCTCATCATCAACAACAAAAGGGCATGGGCGAATGAAACCGCAAGGTTAGCAGGCCTCGATGGTGGAAGGGCCAGTACAGCCTGAAGAGGTGTCTAAGCATGAATTCAAGCCCAGCCTTCTCTGCAAAGAATCATATCATCAGTACCACTCGCCAAAATAACGGATGTATCTGAGCCAAAGTAACCAGATACTTTAGACAGAAATAAAGCACGACCCTATCAAGGGGGCTTAGTGCGAAATGGTATAAGTATACGTTCAGGAATCCATCGGCGGAGTAAATAATTCTCTCATCTGGGGAAAGCGCCTGCAACGCTACCCCCTTGCCCCATCCGTAGAATCTCCTTACCATCTCCAGATGTTCCTCTCTTATCGAATACAAATTTTTCAGGATAAGCTCCCGCGGATCCTGAGCATTAGGAGTGGAACTCTCCCTCCCTGTCAAGCCGGTCCAGAAGTAGCTGCCATGGCTATCGTAGAATTGACAAACTAAAGCAAGGACGTGCGTCAACACCTTTTACACCAGAAGAAATGAAGGACCCGATGCCAAGACGGAGGGATAGCTATCCAAAGTAATAAGATCTCCCACAGAAGCAAAATCCACCCCACATATATGTGGGAAACAACAACAATTCACCTATCCAGAGTAAGCCCCGAGAGGCCAACGGCCTCTGTACAAATCCCGGGGTGGTACCGAACCTAGAGGACCTCCATAAAAAAGAAGTCAGGCTTCGGAAAGCCTTCAGCTCCATCTTAGAGCTCAAGGCAGTATCCGATCCCATGGTTTTGCTTTCTAAAAAGAAAAATAAGCACTTCAACCTCCATCCACGAGGGCTAGACTGCAGAAAATTACCTAAATACGAATAGCCCCTTCCTCATAAGCCTGCCTACAACACCTCAAAAGGTTATCTACGCCAAGCTCAAAGTAAAAGCTCCGAGCGCCCGAAGTCGACTCTTGCTTCGGTGCTCTATCTCCATGGGACTCAAGGGCCCCGATGATCCAAGTTTATCAGACCACTTCATGCTTGATCCCAGGAACATCGATGAGCTCGAAAAGGCTCCATTTCTGTCGAGCAAAAATTAAAAGCAAAAGTAAGGGAAACATCTTCATATTTGGTAAATATCGACTACAATGGCCCTCGAAGAGTCCTTACTATAAAGCCCCAGAAAATTTGCTAAGTAATTTAAGATTTTGTAGTGCTAATGTAGGTTAATTGTTTTATTAGTGTGTGCAAATGAGGATTCATGATATAATGGATATCAATTGGATATGTTAATAAGTGTATAAGTCATATTATAAGTGATTTGGGGTCTAAGGAGAGGCCTAAGTCTAAGCCAAGTTGGAAAAATTCATAATAGACTAAAGTTGTAAATGAGTATGCACAAGACCTAACTTTGGACAAGAATATCTATATTTATATAAGGTGTTGTGTGATTCACAACCTATCAAATTAAATCTCTTTGAGTCTACTTTCCAACACATCAAACCGTTTGTCATTTGGAGGTGTATACAGAAAGTTATGACCATTTTACCTGACCTGTGTCAGATGCGCGTCCGCGGCGCGTCCGTGGGAAATTGAGAGTTTCTGCCTCCCGAGCGCGGCCCAAGCGCGGCCTGAGCGTGGTTTGATCGCGGCCGCATGCCTAGCAGCCCTGTAAATACCCTAAGACTGGGTATGAAAGTCTCTAAGTCAATTTTATTTAGCTAGGGCTTGCTCTATCAAGGGGAATCTGTCCCATACTTCCCTCCTATGATCCAAGGTAATGTTTTTGGAGTATTTTGAGTTGATTACTACTCTTAAACACATATATTAACAAGGATTGATCTTGAAAATCCATAGATTACCATTCAAATCCTTAAATTGATCAAGAACACTACAAGTGGGCATTCTTAAGATTCTTACTACAAGAGGTATGTCTATCATCTCTAACTACTATATGGTGATTATTTATGTATCATATATACGTTAGAACTCATGGGATGGTGATTGGAAGCCATAGGTGCCTAACCTAGGTTGTGTTGGTGTTATAGAGATAGTGAGATGAGTTATTGAGGTATGATTCTTGGGTGTAATAGTATTATGTATACATGCATATACAAATTAGGTTTGTGGGAATATTGTTGAACATAAATAAGTAAAGATTGGATTGGGAAATGAAGGAAATTTTGTAAAAGAGATTTGAAATCAAGATTCTCAACTAGTATTTGATAAAATGCTCAAATGAGCTGAAACCATGAATACCTTCCTAATTTGTGTTCAATTTTGTTATGTCACAAGTAGATTGAGATTGCTAGAAAATATGGAACGTCGTAGTAACTTAAGGAAAGATTAAACAAGGCATGTATGGCTAAAATCCCCTCTTTTTAGAAATTGAGCCTCCATGGTGCTCGTGCAAATGTTGTAAGCCCGGAATTTGATTGATGTGGTACTTGTTACGTCAAATAAATTCATGTTGTGAAAATGTATGTGGAAGATGATTCTCCATGTGTTTAGTGTGTTATTCTTTGTAAATTGAGGATGTGTGGAAAAACATGAGCTATGTGCTAAATGCCTAAATGTCAAGTCAAGGTTACATTGAGATTAATATATCGAACTAGATGAATTTCTCTCTATGTTTATAACTTAAATTGCTTTTGTATGTGTCTATGATCCTAAATAGCAAGATAAATGTTGAAAATGGGAATAATGCAAAATGTGACTTATGGAATGTGGTAATTGTGGCCCCAAGTGCCGAGAAACTAATTCATGTGAATCCAAAGATTGAAGTGAGTCGATTAGCAGAAAAGGGTAACGTCTTGGTAAGACGGCTTAGCCGATTGGGCCGTGATCGGATTCCGCTCAAGGAAGCAGTGGTAATGTGGATGATGATGCAACAATAAGGAATTCCCCAACCAAAAATTTCAGAAATTATGTTAAAACTATGTGAACCTCTTATATTATTGATGTGGTACTTATTTGAAGCTTTGTGTTTCTTATGATTTGTTTGTACTCTTGTATGGTTCTTCTTTCTAACTGGATGGAGTTTAGTTATACATACTGGTACTATTCCATGGTACTAACGTCCCTTTTGCTGGGGGCGCTACATTTTTAAATGAATGTAGGTGGCTCCATAGCGGATAGTGCCGATTGCGCGTAGCGGAGCTTCCTCCTCTCAAAGTTTTAGTGAGCCCCTTTCTCCTTCAAGCGGTTATGTTTTACATCCTTTGTTATAGATATCCACTTTTGAGGTATAGCCGGGGCCTTGTTGCCGGCGTTGTCATTATTGTCTTTTGTATCCTTAGAGGCTCCGTAGACATATGTGTGGGTTATGTATGGGTGTTGGATGGGTCTACGAACTATGTTGTAATTCTAGCTCTTGCTTCTAAAGTGTAATTGTATGGAATCTTGGAAACTTAACTACGGTTTAAGGTTGTGATATAAAATGAACTAACCGTGTTGAATGTACTATCTTTCCTATTGTCTAAATAAATGAAAGCATGGCTTCCTTATTCATATTGAGATGAGTAGAAAGTGTTTGATAAGGCTTGCTAAGTTGGGTTCACTCGATTGAGTGTCGGTTGCGCCTCCCGAGATTGGGGCGTGACAATCTTGGTATCAGAGTCTAAGGATTTAAAGTGTCCTAGGATGTCTCGGAGCCGTGTCTAGTAGAGTCCTTCTTATCGGGGTGTTGTCGACCACATCTATAAGTTTGAGGCTACACGGACATTTAGGAATGTCACCCTTCTTCAACACTCCAGATCGTGCGATACAGCTTGACTATAAGATTGTTTTCTAACTCGTGCATTGAGATTCAAGGTACGTTTAAACGCTCTTTCGTCTATTTCAAGTAATGTTGTCATATGGTATGACCAATGGGCAAAGGCATAAATATTAAGGAGATGGCACATGTATCTTATTGAACGAATGGTATGGGCATATAGGATAAGTACATTGTACCATGAGCATAATTTATTCAAGAAAAGTGTTAAAAATGATTACCACCTCCAAAGAAACATTGAATTGATAAGTGATATGTAAGCTTGAATAGCACATGTGGGTAGTGTGAGAAATATGTAAATGATCCTAAGGTGTGAAAGAAAATTGGTTATATAAGCACGTGATATATGGGAGACATGACCAGGATGTCACGACCCAAACCGATGGGCCGCGACAGGCACCCGGTACCTTACTCGACCGAGTACCAACGTAACGTATCTTATTTATTACATCATCATATACATGTGACATCCGGGCCTAATAGGCCAACATAATCCCTTATAAAGTCAAAACATAGGCCGACCAGGCCATACAATCTTTTATATACACGACATATGTCTACAAGCCTCTAAGAATACATAAATGCCATAAAGGTCGGGATAGAGTCCCGCCATACCAACAATACACGTTTAAATCATACTAACCAAACAAGCAACTCCGAAGAAAATGGAGCACACCAACATCTTCCGCTGAGTGGATAGCCTACTTGGAGGGCTCTCGACCTGTCTATCGGGACCTGCGGGCATGAAACGCAGCGTCCCCAGGCAAAAGAGACGTCAGTACGAATAATGTACTAAGTATGTAAGGCACATAAATAAATACATAAGAGACATGGAAGACATATAGAGTACACGACTCAACCTGTAAGTTTAAATAATTTTGTAAATCATAAATTACTTTTAACGTCATGCATATGCGTATAAATGTCATGTCATGTATAGGTACATGTTTCATAACATCATCAGCCTCTAAGGGCATCCCATCATATCATATCGGCCACTATGGGCAAAATCATCATCGTATACCATCTGATCAGGTGGTGGTACGTATATAATGCCATAACCGTTCCCATATCCCATATACATATATATACATACATATATACGCGTATATAACACTGTTTGAATACATACATATATACGTGTATATAACACCATTTGAATCATATTTTAGCCACTGTGGACAATATCATCATCATATACCAGCTGATCAGGTGATGGTGCGTATATAATGCCGTAACTCATTCAGTAATGTCTTTTGTTGAGAATTTGGAAGAGTTAGTTGCAAGTATTCACAGGAGATTGTAACCATATCAGGGAAATTATTGTAGAACTCAATTTGTGGGAGGTCCTATGTAAGAGAAATATGATAAAAATGTTCCACTAATGAGGCAACATGTTAAGGTGATAGTTTATGCCTCTAGACAACTCAAGAATCATGGAAAGAACTATGCGACACATGACTTAGAGCTTGCGACAGTGGTGTTTGCACTAAAGATTTGGCGACATTATTTGTATGGGGTCCACGTGGATGTATTTATGGACCACAAGAGCCTTCAATGTATTTTCAAACAGAAGGAGTTGAATCTGAGACAAAGAAGATGGCTAGAGTTACTCAAGGACTATGACATTGATATTCTCTATCACCCGGGAAAGGCTAATATTGTAGCGGATACTCTTAGTCAAAAATATACGGGGAGCTTGACTCATTTTGAGGCATATTAGAGGCCATTGGCCAGGGAGGTTCACCAGTTGGCTAGCTTAGGAGTTCGCCTTGCGGACTCTAATGAAAGAGGAGTAATTGTGCAGAATATGGTTGAATCATCGCTTGTGGCGGAAGTGAAAGAAAAGCAATACAATGATCCATTGCTAGCGCAACTGAAAGAGGGGATTCATAAACACAAGACCACAGCTTTTGCTTTTGGCATTGATGATGGTACCCTACGGTGCCAAGGGCGCCTATGTGTTCTAGATATTGATAGTCTTCGGGAAAGGATTTTGGCAAAAGCTCACACTTCTAGGTATTCCGTACACCCAGGTTCTACAAAAAATGTATCATGATCTCAAAGAAGTTTATTGGTGGAATAACATGAAAAGGGATGTGGCAGACTTTGTGGCAAAATGTCCGAACTGTCAGCAAGTGAAGGCTGAACATCAAAGGCCTGGAGGATTATTAAAAAGCATAGAAATTCCAATATGGAAATGGTAAATGATCAATATGGATTTTGTGGTAGGGTTTCTGGACACTCTGTGCAAGTTTGACTCAATTTGGGTAATCGTGGATTGACTCATGAAATCAGCGCACTTCTTGCCAGTCAAATCTACTAACACAGCGGAACAATATGCTCAACTATATATCAAAGAAATAGTCAGTTTGGATGTCACTCCAGTCTCAATCATTTTAGATTGAGGGGCTCAATTCACGGCAAACTTTTGGAAGAAATTTCAGCAAGGTTTGGGTACTCAAGTAAATCTTAGTACAACCTTTTATCCATAAACTTATGGGTACACAGAGCGGGCCATTCAGACACTTGAGGATATGTTGCGTGCTTGTGTTGTTGATTTCAAAGGTAGCCGGGATGATCATTTACCCCTCATAGAGTTTGCTTATAACAACAACTTTCATGCTAGTATTCAAATGGTACTATTCGAAGCATTATATGGTAGGAGATGTAGATCTCCCATTGGGTGGTTCGAGGTTGGAGAAGCTAAATTGATAGGGCCAGACCTTGTACATTAGGCTATGTATAAGGTTAAGGTTATTAAGGAGCGGTTGAAAACTGCTCAGAGTCGCCAAAAGTTTTATTCAGATGTTCGTCGCAGAGATTTAGAGTTCAAAGAAGATGATTGGGTATTCCTAAATGTTTCCCCCATGAAAGGTGTTATGCAGTTTGGAAAGAAAGGGAAATTGAGTCTGAGGTATGTGGGGCCATATAGAATCATTCAAGGGATCGGTCAGGTGGCATACAAGCTCGAGTTACCATCCGAGATGTCATTGGTACACCCGGTATTCCATGTGTCTATGTAAAAGAAAGTAGTGGGAAATCCATCTGCTATTGTGCCAGTTGAAACTATCGAGGTTAATGAAGAATTATTGTACGAAGAAATTCCAGTTTCCATCCTTGATAGGCAAGCCCGAAAGTTGAGAAATAAAGAGATTGCCTCCGTGAAAGTGTTATGGCGAAACCAGCAAAGTGAGGAAGCCACTTGGGAAGTTGAGGAAGAAATGAAGAAGAAGTACCCTCACTTGTTTGGATAGCTATGTAATTAAGTATTTGTGTCCTATGAAGATGTTGAAATCTTACCTTCTATGAATTATGTATCATATGGTTAGTTGATGATAATAGTGTTTCTTTTCTAGAAATGCATTGCTTATGGGGCCACAGTCGGCATCATTTTATATTATGTTGCATCTTTGGATTATGTATATGTTGATAGGATGTGTTTCTGGGATTCTCTGACAGGTGGATAGGCCCAGTTACAAGGGAAACTATGCCGAAATTTCTGAAAAATTTGGGAGTTAGTCAAAAATTTGGGAGTTAAAGATGTGTGAGAAAGGAGATAAGTTATACTAAGTATTTGCGGATTGACTCCAATTATCATTCGAGGATGAATGATCCTAAGTAGGGGAGAATGTAAAGCCCCAGAAAATTTTGCTAAATAATTTAAGATTTCGTGGTGCCAAGGTAGGTTAATTATTTTATTTGTGTGTGAAAAGGAGGATTCATGATATAATGGATATCAATTGGATATGTTAATAAGCGTATAAGTCATATTATAAGTGATTTGGGGCCTAAGGAGTGGCCTAAGTCTAAGCCAAGTTGGAAAATTTCATAATAGACTAAAGTTGTAAATGAGTACGCACAAGACCTCACTTTGTACAATCATATCTACATTTATATAAGGTGTTGTGTGATTCACAACATATGAAATTAAAGCTCGTTGAGTCTAGTTTCCAAGGCATCAAACCGTTTGTCATTACAGAAAGTTATGTCCATTTTACCGGACCTGTGTCAGATGCGCATCCGCGGAGCGGCCGCGGGAAATTGAGAGTTTCTGCCTCCCAAGTGTGGCCCGAGCGCGGTACGAGCGCGGCCACCTCGTCCCGGGCGCGGTTTAACTGCAGTCGCGCGCCTAGAAGCCCTTTAAATACCCCAAGACCAGGTATGGAGAGTCTCTAAGTCATTTGTTTTAGCTAGGGCTTGCTCTATCAAGGGGAATCCATCCCATACTTCCCTCCTATGATCCAAGGTAATGTTTTTGGAGTATTTTGAGTTGATTACTACTCTTAAACACTTATATTAAAAAGGATTGATCTTGAAAATCCATAGATTCTCATTCAAATCTCTAAATTCATCAAGAACACTACAAGTGGGGATTCTCAAGATTCTGACTACAAGAGGTATGTCCATCATCTCTAACTACTCTATGGTGATTATTTATGTATGATATATACGTTAGAACTCATGGGATGGTGATTGGAAGCCATATGTGCCTAACCTAGGTTGTGTTGGTGTTGTAAGTATTATGTATACATGCATATACAAATTAGGTTTGTGGGAAGATTGTTGAACATAAATAAGTAAAGATTGGGTTGGAGAATGAAGGAAATCTTATAAAAGAGATTTAAAATCATGATGCTCAACTAGTATTTGATAAAATACTCAAATGAGCTGAAACCATGAATACCTTCCTAATTTGTATTCAATTTTGTTATGTCTCAAGTAGATTGGGATTGCTAGAATTTCCAGAACATCGTAGTAACTTAAGGAAAGCTTAAACAAGGTATGTATGGCAAAACCCCCTCCTTTTAGAAATTGAGCCTTTATGGTGCCCGTGCAAATGTTGTAAGCTCAGAATTCGATTGATGTGGTACTTGTTATGTCAAATAAATTGATGTTGTGAAAATGTATTTGGAAGATGCTTCTCCATATGTTTAGTGTGTTATTCTTTGTAAATTGAGGATGTGTGGAAAAACATGAGCTATGTGCTAAATGCCTAAATGTCAAGTCAAGGTTACATTGTGATTAATATGTCGAACTAGATGAATTTCTCACTATGTTTATAACTTAAATTGCTTTTGTATGTGTCTATGATCCTAAATGGAAAGATAAATGTTGAAAAAGGGAATAGTACAAAATGTGAGTTATGGAATGTGGTAATTGTTGCCCCAAGTGCCGAGAAACTAATTCATGTGAATCCAAAGACTGAAGTGAGATGATTAACGGAAATGGGTAATGTCTTGGTAAGACGGCTTAGCCGATCGGGCTGTGATCGGACGCCATGTTATACACACATGGTGGTAATGTATTGATAATTGAAACTGAAAAGTGAGAATGAAATAAGAGTAACGTCTTGGTAAGATAGCTTAGCCGATCGGGCCGTGATCGGACTCCGCTTAAAGAAGGGGTGGTAATGTGGATGATGATGTAACGATAAGGAATGCCCCAACCAAAAATTTCAGAAATTATGTTAAAACTATGTGAACCTCTTATATTGTTGACGTGGTGCTTATTTGAAGCTTTGTGTTTCTTATGATTTCTTTGTACTCTTGTATGGTTGTTCTTTCTAACTAGATGGTGTTTAGTTACACATACTAGGACTATTCCATGGTACTAACGTCCCTTTTGCCGGGGCGCTACATTTTTAAATGAATGTAGGTGGCTCCATAGCGGATAATGTTGATCGCGCTTAGCGGAGCTTCCTCCTCTCAAAGTCTTGGTGAGCCCCTTTCTCCTTCAAGGGGTATGTTTTACATCCTTTGTTATAGATATCCATTTTTGAGGTATAGCCGGGGCCTTGTTGCCGGCGTTGTCATTATTGTCTTTTGTATCCTTAGAGGCTCCATAGACATATGTGTGAGTTATGTACGGGTGTTGGATGGGTCTACGAAATATGTTGTAATTCTAGCTCTCGCTTCTCTAAAGTGTAATTGTATGGAATCTTGGAAACTTAACTACGGTTTAAGGTTGTGATATAAAGTGAACTAACCGTGTTGAATGCACTATCTTTCCTATTGTCTAAATAAATGAAAGCATGGCTTCCTTATTCATATTGAGATGGGTAGAAAGTGTTTGATAAGACTTGCTCAGTTGGGTTCACTCGATTGAGCGCCGGTCATGCCTCCCGAGATTGGGGCGTGACACATACATACAATTACAAAAGCCCGCAAGGGGCTCTTACACAGAAAGGAAGAAACAAAAGGGTGCACACGCGTGATAAAATCCTAGAAACTGGTATACTCTCGAGGGTCCATCTCCTGCGACAAGCGCCTCCGGGCAAGCATCGTCAGAAGCCTTATCCCGGTCTTCCATACTGATATCCCCAAAAGATAGGGCAAGAAGCAGGAAGGGATGAAAAAATGCCATAGCTCACCAAAGATCGAGGACCCTTACTGGCCAAGAGAACCTCGCAGAAGCAGTGAACCGGTTGAGCCTCGGCCTCGCTTGCACGACTACTTAGAATACATTTCTTGGAACACTTAGCCGTGCAAGCTGCCAGCTCGAGACAGAGTGCCATGTCGAGCCGGGGTATGAAGGTGAGAAGTGGTGTATAATCCAAGCCCCATTTTGAGCAGCAGTATGTAATCCGAAGAGCTTTTCACGAGCAAGGAAAGTTGACCCCCGTATGTCATCATCCCGAGCAAACAAGGGCAGCGACAACAGATGTAACAACAACCACAACATCGGTAGGACGACATGGTCATGGTCGACAAGGGGAAGCTCCGGCAAGAGGCCGCGACACCGCCTACGGGAGCTCTGCCAAACGACCTTGAGGCCACAAACCTCAAATATTAAGTTCAATGATAAAGGAAGATGATAAGAAGAAATGGGCGAATAAGCAGATGAAGGTACTTGGATAAGAAAAACAACACCAGAGCACCGCCATTTATACGAGGCAACAACACGGTCATCGAGGCTTTGGAAGACTGACTGACAGAGCCAATTACTACATTCTTGAATAGTCGAATTGATGGCGGTACTTTCACCTTGGAGAACGGGAGCCGACAGTGCATTGAATGATGTCAAATACACAAGTCCGTGGGACATCGCAGGTGTTGCAAAAGCTCGCGCCACAGGTTGCATCATTGGTCTGACGCCACCGCGAGAAGCTTGTAGAGCCAGGTGTCAGAATTATTTCCCATCGCTTCGTTCTGGGAAACGCGAAGACTATCTATATGCGGCGAAATCAGAGGGCTTAATTTCCTGCTACCAAGCCACTTCGGGAGAACACCTCGAGACCCCGAGGATGTGGAGTTGCGACCGAGTCCCCTCCCTCGGGGCTCGTTGAGGCCCGACTCAAAGAAGATGAAGATCGGGGCTAGAGCAAAAGGGGGAATTCCCAAGACATGCGGCTAAGTCTGACAGAGCCGGCCTACCTAGAGCCTGTGTCGAGGCGTCATGTCTAACCGTCTCATCTCCATGATTTTATAATTAATGTATGTTGTACCATAATCAGGTTCCCCTCCTATATAAAGAGAACCCTCACCACCTTGTAAGGGGCCGTTGCTTCAACTATTCTACAAAAGATCAATAATATCTCTCTCTCTCTCTCTCTCTATTTTCTCTCTAACCCATTTGCCCGAGGCCACTCTTAGCATTTATTATTTTCATACTCGTTCTTCATTTATTGCTTGGTATTGGCCATAAAGTGGTTTCTTTAATTATATCTTAATTGTTATCCCTCTCCCGGTTACCCCCGATAGCTCGATCTCGAGCCTGATATCAACCTCGAGGCCCTCCACCGACCAGTATGAAGCCCGGACAGCAAGCCCCTCGGTTTGATTACTGCCCCGTTTTAGCTTGTATCTCTTTGTTAAAACTTCATACTCTTAGCATCAACTACTCTTACAACTAGCATAAAAATTAATCGCGTATTTTTAGAGTCCCATTCACAAATTTAATTGTTGTTACCATTTTCACGACAAACAAAACTTCAACTCACAAAATTTCATATGAAATAGGTATAAAACGACCCATACTAGTGAAATAATTGTAATGCGACTATACTGTATGCTGATAAAGGGAAGACCATATACCAAGCTTGTCCGAGCAGTCAGGTTTGGTCCTCCGGGCAGCAACCCGGCCAGTATACACCCCACAGAGGAAATTAGGCTGTGAGGTAAGTAACTATATTCAACAATCATTTTCCAACATCGTTCCTAAGCCCTACTAAGTAAAGGGGGATGTGTTCAGTCCCAAACATCTTCATTAATACTCCATCCGCCCCTCTTCGGGGGGTTAAGGGGGAGGATGTCAAAACGTCACCAAATTGATCTCAAACTCAAGGACGAGCTTCACCCAAATATTTTTAGCAATATTAATCAACACACATTAAATTTTCTTCACCAATATAAAAATCTTTCTCAATATGTACAGAAAACCTCAGAAATTGGAATAGCCTCCAAATCTGAGCTAAACTATATATACCCAGCACTTCAATCTTGAAGTGACTTTAACAAAATTCAAGAACTCAGCTCATCTTCTCTTGATTTCATCTCACCAAATTCGTTCTGAAACAGTTGCAAACTAGTCTCAATTGAACTAAATCTCTAGAATGAAGCTTGTTGGAATATTATCAGCTAATTTCAACATCATCTATTCGGATTTGAGCACAATTCTTTCATAGAATTTCATATATGAAAAACTTCCAACTCCCCTAACCTAAGTATTATTTCGATATCAAAATCTTGACTTCACAATAAACCTAGAAGATGTGGCTAGTGAAGTGCGGCGAAGAAGAAGAAGAAGAGGAAGAGGAGGAGAAGAGTAAAGATGTGTTAGCTTAAGATCGGCAAATCAAAATAGCAGAAGCAAACATGGGGAAAGTAGTTAATGGGGTATCAGGGTGTTAATTCTTAAAATGACCGGCCAGGTCATTACATCTTCCCCCTCTTAAAAAATTTGTTCGTCCTCGAACGAGCATAGAGACATAACTGAAGTAGTGAAAAGATGAGGGTAACAGCTGTGCATATCCTGCTCGGTCTCCTAAGTCACCTCCTCGACCGGCTGACCCGCCACTGAACCTTCACTGATGCAATGTTATTTGACCTCAACTTTCGAACCTGCCTATCCAATATCGCCACTTTCTCCTAGACATAAGATAGATCCTTGTCCAACTGGACTGAACTGAAATCCAACACATGCGACGGAACACCGTGATACTTCTGGAGCATCAAAACATGAAATACCGGATGAACTCCTGCCAAGTTGGGAGGTAAGGCAAGCTCATAAGCAACCTCCCCAACATGTCACAATATCTCAAAAGGGCCAATAAACCTCGGACTTAATTTCCCCTTCTTCCCAAATCTCATAACGCCCTTCGTAGGGGAAACCCGAAGCAAGACCCGCTCTCCAACCATATAGAAAACATCATGAACCTTCCGGTCCGCATAACTCCTCTGCCTGGACTGGGCTGTACGGAGTCTATCCTGAATCACCTTAACCTTCTCCAAGGCATCCTAAGCCAAGTTTGTGCCCAATAATCTAGCCTCGGTCGGCTCGAACCAACCCACCAGAGATCTATACCGCCTACCATACAAAGCCTTATACGGTGCCATCTGAATGCTGGGCTAATAACTATTGTTGTAGGCAAACTCCGCTTGTGGAAGAAACTGATCCCAAGAACCTCCAAGCTCTATCACACACGCACGGATCATATTCTCGAGAATTTGAATAGTGCGCTCGGACTGTCTGTCCGTCTGGGGTTGAAATGCTGTGCTCAACTCCACTTGAGTACCCAACTCATGCTGTACGACCCTCGAAAATTGGGATGTGAACTGTGTACCTCTGTCTTAAATGATGGAAACTGGAACACCATGCAGACGAATAATCTCCTGGATATAAACATCCGCCAACCGCTCCGAAGAATAGGTAGTACATAAAAAATGAAGTGTGCAACTTGGTCAGCCGATCCACAATCACCCAAATGCTATCGAACTTCCTCAAAGTCTGTGGAAGTCCAACTACGAAGTCCATGGTGATCCGTTCCCACTTTCACTCTGGAATCTCTATCTGCTGAAGCAACCCACCTGGTCTCTGGTGCTCATACTTTACCTGCTAAGAATTGAGGCACCAAGCTATGAACACAACTATATCCTTCTTCATCCGCCTCCACCAATAGTGTTGTCTCAAATCCTGGTACATCTTCGTGGCACCCGGATGGATGGAATACTGCAAGCTATGGGCCTCCTCTAGAATCATCTCCCGAAGCCCATCAACATTGGGTACACATACCCAACCTTGCATCCTCAATACCTCGTCATCACAAATAGTCACATCTCTGGCATCACCGTGCATAACCTTGTCGTTGAGGATGAGCAAATGAGGGTCATCATACTAACACTCCCTGATACGATCAAATAAGGAAGACTAAGAAATCATGCAAGCTAGAACCTGACTGGGCTCCGAAAGATCCAATCTCACAAATTGGCTGGCTAAGGCCTAAACATCCATCGCCATGGGCCTCTCCGCTGCTGGTAAATAAGCCAAACTCCCCAAACTCTCCGCCCGATGATTCAAAGCATCGGCCACCACATTGGCCTTGCTCGGGTGATACAAGATAGTGATATCATATTCCTTCAGCAGCTCTAACCACCTCCTCTAGCGCAAATTAAGATCCCTCTGCTTGAACAGATGCTGCAAACTCCGGTGATCAATGTTGATCTCACAAGGAACATTGTACAAAAAATGATGCCAGAGCTTCAAGGTGTGAACAATAGCAACTAACTCGAGATCATGGACAAGATAATTCTTCTTATGCACCTTCAGTTGTCTAGACGCGTAGGCAATCACCCTATTGTCCTGCATCAATACCGCTCCAAGGCCAATCCTCGAGACGTCACAATAGACAGTATAAGACCCAATACCTTTAGGCAATATCAAAACTGGGGCGGTAGTTAAAGCTGTCTTAAGCTCTGGAAGCTCTCCTCACACTCTTCCGTCCACTAGAATGGAACACCTTTCTGGGTCAGCCTAGTCATAGGTGCTCCAATAGATGAAAACCCCTTAACAAATCGACGGTAATAACCTGCCAAGCCAAGAAAACTGCGGATCTCTATAGCTGAGGATGGTCTGGGCCAACTCTGCACTGATTCCACTTTCTTCGGATCCACCTTTATCCCCTCACTCGATACCACGTGACCCAAGAATGCCATGGAATCCAACCAGAACTCACATTTCGAGAACTTTGCATATAATTTCTTTTCTCTCAAAGTCTGAAGCACTGTCCTTAGGTGCTGCTCATGATCTTTCTGACTCCGAGAATATACCAGAATATCATTAATAAAGACAATGACAAACGAGTCAAGATATGGCTGGAACACACTGTGCATCAAATGCATGAAGGCATCTGGGGCATTGGCCAACCTAAATGGCATAACAAGGAACTCGTAATGACCATATCGTGTCCTGAAAGTAGTATTCGGTATATCTGACTCCCGAATCTTCAACTGATGGTAACCTGAATGCAACTCAATCTTAAAAAACACTTGGGCACCCAGTAGCTAGTCAAACAAATCATCAATACGAGGCAAAAGATACCGGTTCTTCATTGTAACTTTGTTCAACTAGCAATAATCAATGCACATACGCATATAACCATCCTTTTTCTTCACAAACAAGACATGGGCACCACAAGGTGATATACTAGGCCGCATAAAACCCTTATCAAGTAGTTCCTACAACTACTTCTTCAACTCCTTCAACTCAGGATGAGCCATACAATAAGGAGGAATAGAAATGGGCTGAGTGATCGGCAACAAATCAATGCCGAAATCAATATCTCTATCGGGTGACATACCCAGAAGATCAGCTGGAACACATCAGGGAAGTCCCGTACTATTAGGACTGAATCAATTGTAGGGGTATCAACACTAACATCTCTCAACGCGTCACACCCCTTCTCAACCATTCATTGAACCTTAAGGAAAGAAACAACTCTACTGGGAGTGTGATCTAAAGTACCCCTCCAATCCACTCGCGGTACACCTAGCATAGCCAGTGTCACGATTTTGGCATGACAATCAAGATTAGCATTATAATTTAGTTTGCTTTCTTGGAGTCTCTTACTTTGTTCTTTATACTATGGTATCAGAGCCAGCCCATCCTTTCGGAGGGAGGAACAGTTTACTAAATATGTCTGAGTCATTTCCATCATCCTCTTCCCTAACAAAAATGAATATGTCTCCTACTCTATATAAAACCTTGTCCAAAAAATATGATTACCTCTATGAAGTAGATATCCTGCCCGATGAACAAAAAGTATCCTCCACTAAACTACCCCTCATAAACCCCTACTCAGCTTTTGCCAAAAAAACGTTTGCACCTTGGACCCAAATTCGTTCCTCAGTCCAACACAAACCAAAAAGAGTTAAAGAATATGTTGCTGCCTCAAAACTTGACCAACATCCTATTCTTGCCACTCGAGAGGAACAATTTATCACCCTTCAAATCCCAGATGATTTTTCCAGGCAATGGAGAGATCATGGTTTTACCCATATCCATTTTGGTGCTATCCGAATCGCTTTAACATATCACGAAAGAAAAGGTCAACCTGTTGTAGCTCGACTTTCTCTTCTAGATACAAGATACTTGGAGTACCAACATGCAAATTTGGGTACTGCAGAAGTTACCCTGAATGTTGGGATTGTCTTCATAACTATATTTCCAAATTTCGACATGTCCCTTTATGATCCATACTTAACCGAAGCACTAAAAATTTAAGTCCAAATCCAAGGAGCCCCTCAAGCCAAAGATTCCATCCAAGCCACTCTTCATCACCAAATGGCGTGGCGAGTCCAAAATCATGCCATGGATCTTTGACTTCCCGGAGGAGAAAATGCTTTACTCTTAAATATTGATTCTACCAAAGGAAACACCATGTGCACCCACATACCTAGATGAAATTCTAGAGATGAACTTGTCAAAATTCTTCCTGATTCCTGGATCACAAATTATGAAAATTTAAGAGAACCGGAGGAATCTCTGCAATCTGGTGAACCAACTTTTACCAAAAGAAATGACAAAACTGTCTGCATAAGCTTTGACCATTCCCATCTCAAAAAACCCAATAAAACCATCTTTTTTGCCAAATGATTCAACCCAAAGATACAACAGATACATGCCCTGAACCTAATGGAGAGGTTTTATGGAATATACAAAGCATCATTGAAGAACATGACTGGTGTCAAAATTTACAGAGAAGGAAAAAGAGCTTGGTGGTTCAAATGCCCCTTTACGGGACATTGCCCTTGGGATCTTGATTGCGACTGCCAAGACTGTTTGGAAGATCCAATTGGAGAATATGATGAACACCACCAGCGTCATTGGGAAAGGTTCAGCCTCAATAAAACCAAACCAAAATCTAAGAAAAAGGGGAAGACCACTGAAAAACAATTTCGAGCCAAATATGAAAATAAAGATCCTTCATTTGGCTCATTAAGCCGTCCAGGTAAATATAAATTTCTTGTCGGTTACAAACCCCAAGAATGGCCAAAATTACCAGAAAAATTCCCTCAAAGCTGGGAGGATAGTGAAACCACACCCAAAACCAAATCACCATCAGCTCATACCACAAAATCCAAAAAGCCACCTAAACCTGAAACTTCACCAACTCAAAAAACCACAAATTCCACACAACCACAGATATTCATGCTAAGTCCTTCAAGCTCCAATCATACCCTAGATTTTCCTTCAATCCAACCTTTTGAAAAGAAGGGTATAATCCATGCTCCAAAAAGCCCCCAACAAGTGACATCGAAGCAACAATGAACTGGCAATTAGAAAACTCCATCTGCCAAAACAAAGTATTGAACAACATTGGCAACACCATAAAAACGTGGCCCATACACAAAACAAAATGATGAGAAAAGTGGAAACAATTGAGAAAAAGATGGAGCAAACATCGTCTCACCATGCCGGACTAATCAAAGCCTTGGAACTGAGGTTGGCAAATTTACAATACGAGATTTGTCCTCCAGGAACTTCACTTTTCCAATTTTTCCAACAACAACAAAAGGAGACAATTTCCACTAGAGAACAAATTCAACTTTTGAGAAATAACCGCTTTGAGCCACAAAAGACCCAAGTTTTCCCCTCAAAACCTACCTTCTTCCCTATGTCTCCACAAGCATATTCCCCACCTAAATTAGACTACACCTTTTCTACTTTTCCATCTACCTCACAAAATCCAATCACTTTCACCAAACCCTTAAAAGAAGAACATGATTTTGATATTGCAAAAATGGTTTGGGAAAGGAAGGACGCTCTTGCGGCGCAAAAACAAACAAAGAAAAGGCGAGACCAAGGAGAAAGTTCAAAAGGATTGAACCCCGAAAATCTGATGATTTCTGACTAGAAGGTTCCAGACCTCTATGTCTCCAGCCAAGATACATATCAGAAGAAGATACTCCATGGTCGGAATATCTGAATTCATCAGACGATGAAACAATGGAAGATAGCTCTCAATCAAGCAATGAATCCACAACAAACTCTTCCGAAGATGACAATCCCCCAATATTTGTAAATCAGCCAAGAGACCCAGAAGTATCTGAAGTAGATGAGGAACAAGAAGGCATGACAGATGAACTAATCCCAGAAAGAGATATGAGCCCATGCCGTCAAAACCAGTTGGAACTGGCTTCCACACTTTCACCTTAGATGATGTCAAGGTTTCAAGATGTCCTCAAAGGATCCAAGACTTCTATACTTGGATGGTGACCAAAAATTTGGTGGAACGAGAAAAGTATATCATCCTGTCAGAACTCACTACACTGTTCTCAAGAATTCTCAGAGATTGGTGGAACTTACTTGGAATTCAAGACAAAAATACTTTTCTTACTTTCCAAGATTTTGCCTTCAACATCAGAATCCTACATAAAGTTTTCTGCGGAGATACTGGCCAAAAATAGGAGAAAATGCGAAGACAACTCTTCGAGATGAAATGTGTATCATTCGACAAAAATGACATTGGCAGGCATTTTCAAAAAATGGCGAAGATTTACTTCGAGAACGGTGGAGACATTAATCTAAAGCAAGACTTTGTCTCTTCCCTTCCAAAGTTGTTGGCAAGCTGAACCATGAACATCATTGAAGAAAAGTTTCACTCTATAACAATCCTTCAAATTGGTTATATCAGGCAAGCTATTTTCGTTGCATTAGATGACATTTGTATGAAGCGCTCTTCCCTAAAACAAATTATCCAACATAATCCAGCACTTGATAAAGCATGGCGCAAATCTAACCTAATCACCGGGTAAGGATGTTCCTGCCACACATCTAGGCGACTGAAAGAATTTAGGAGGTTCAAATGGCCAAGAATTCCAAACGCAAAATCAAGGTCCAAGAGACGCACAAAATATTTCAGTCGTACAAGGCCATGAAATTTTCAAAAGAAAAATAGATGTTTTATTTGCCACAAGATTGGACATTTCACTAAAAACTGTCCCCAATCGAGAAGATCTGTCAAACTCCTTGAAGAGATTGAAGATTACACTGCCATACATCTCGAAAAAGAGGATGACCTTGAATCCATATTCTCTGTGGATGATAAACCTAATGAAGGAACTTTATTCTCTCTTGATGTCTATGAAGATCAAGGCAATGATCACTACCAAATTTCAGAACCAGTAATCGAAGCCCGAGAGGATATCAACGCTCTCATAGTCGTTTCTCAAGTAGAACTCAAGGTCTATTCATCCAAATGGGATAAACCAACTCGAGTTATTGCTTTCATCGACACTGGAGCTGCTTCCTCACTCATAAATCCTGTTGTTCTCCCCGAAGATCAATGGGTGCCACACTTTAAGGATTTTAACACTGCATCAAATGGAATCCTGACTACCACCGTCATCACAAAGCATCTAGTCACAATTGAGTTCTTTCCAGGATTGAAGTATAGAACCAAGCTGATAGGGTCTGATGTACCAGGAAAAGATCTTATTGTTGGATTTGACATTTACAGACAACTTAGGGATCAACTCCAGATCAAGGCTAACGGGATAGCTTTTAAAAAGCAGTTCAAACTTTATTCTGAGATTCCAAGGCTATTCCAAATCACCAATGACGAACAAATCAAAGAGATTGAGCAAAATCTTATTGAACATTCATGTGCTGAATCCCACAAGGATTTCATGAAGAAAAGGAAAAGCCCATTATGGAAAAACCAAGAGTTTTTTTATAAAGATCCCTTTCAATAAAAATGAAAACATCAATCTGACAAAGGCCAGTCATTCAGGCATGAATCCAGATCATCTTCAGCTTGCAAAGAAAGAATGCAAGAACTTTTGAAAGTTGATCTGATAGAGCAGTCGGATTCACAATGGGCATGCGAAGCATTTTATGTCAACAAAAGAGCTGAGCAGACAAGAGGAAAACTCAGGTTAGTTATTAATTACCAGCCACTTAACCATTTCCTCCAAGATGAAAAATTCTCCATCCTAAATAAACTCACTCTTTTCTCCCACTTAGCCTAGGCCAAATATTTTTCCAAGTTTGATTTAAAATCTGGATATTTGCAATTGGGAATCCACCCTGAAGAACGATCCAAAGCGGGATTTTACATCCCCGATCATCACTTCCAATGGAAAGTCATGCCCTTTGGATTGAAAACTGCACCCTCCTTGTTCCAAAAAGCCATGATAAAAATCTTCCAACCCATCCTCCATACCTCCTTAGTTTACATTGATGACATCCTGTTATTTAGTGATACATTGGAAGAACATGTCAATTTTCTTCGTCAATTTGAGGCATTGGTAACACAGTACAGGATCATGCTTTCAGCAAAAAAATGGTTCTTGCTCAAAAGGAGATCGATTTTCTCGGAATACATTTTGTCCAAGGTGAATACAGTCCAGGACCACATATATGTTAGGAATTACTCAAATTTTCGGATACCAACCTCACAACAAAGCAGAGCCAATAGTTCTTGGGTGTAATAAATTATGTAAGAGATTTCATCCCAAATATCTCTACATACATTTCACCGCTCACAGAAATGCTCAAGAAAAATACTCAATCATGGGGAGAGAAACATGATGAAGTAGTCAGAAAAATAAAGGAGATATCTAAAAATGTCAAGTCCCTCTACATCCATTCAGATGGAAAGAAGATACTACAAACTGATGCCAACAATGAATATTGGAGTGCTGTTCTATTTGAAGAAAAAGATGGCCAGAGGAAAATATGTGGATCGCCAGTGGAAAGTTCAAAGATGCCGAGAAACATTATCACTCCACTTTCAAGGAAATTCTTGCAGTAAAGAATGGAATCAAGAAATTTAATTTCTTCCTTATTCATATAGAATTTCTAATAGAGATGGATATGAAGGCCTTCCCAAAGATGATCTAGATAAATGCAAAAATTATTCCCAATCCTCAACTTCTCAGATGGGCTCAATGGTTCTCTCCATACAAATTTCAAGTCAAGCACCTGAAAGGAAAGGATAATATTCTCGCGGATTTTCTGTCTCGATCGAAAGAATTCTCAAAAAGATTTTCCCTAGCAAAACTGAAGTCAATGGAAAAGCTAATAAGCCACATCTTCATGCTTTCAAATGTACCATGAACAAGTTCATTAAAGCCAACAGATCATCCACCGGAGTTGTTCAACCTCATGGATCCCTTTGATCCGTCAATTATTATGGAAAGAATAACTTATTATGAGCTCCAAGGTTTCCGGCAACATAGAGGATCCATTCTCAAGCCATATGGGGTCAATCCAAAATATCCGTTCTGCCATATATTCATAACTCAAGCCAAGGATTTTCCATAAGAACTATTATGGTTTTTCTGGTACCTATGCCATCAGTATCATATTTTCATGGAATTCAAATGCAACGTCTTCAAGGATTTTGATAACATTGCACTAACCCTTAAAGTATTTTTGCTATGGTTCAAACCTAGAAGATATAGGATAAAATGTTTCAACGATTCCTACACAACAAAGGTATTCATGTTCCACAGGCCAGTGAAGATTATTAATGGAAAAGTCCAGCCGCAAGTAGAGGCTTGATTCTGGTGGAAATTTCCCGTGTCCATTTTATCAATGGAGGAAGAATATAGCGAGGCACAAAGAATCCTTTTCCAGCAAAATAGGTGCATCCCGAGAGAGATATGGCCAAAAGATTAGGCAAGCTGGAATTATACCAACACTTATCCTCACTGGGAAAGAGTCCGGGAAGTAGCAAAAGAGTATCAAACCCCATACGAAGTCATCCGAGAAAAAATCACTCACGACATTTCCAGATTAAAGTTGCGAATTACATCTCTCAATCCAAAGGAGAAAGAACACAATGGAGAAGGACCGTCAAGTTCCAGGAATTACTACACAAGGTCTTTGAAAAGATGCCTAGAAGACAACCCTAGAATCAATGAAGGATAATTATCTAAATCCCTACTAATCCCACCATAATCCTACATTACCCACCAAAAAATCCTTCAAAATCATCTACCCATGCCAAGACAAATTTCCACATCTTTCCATACTATCCGGGCCCCACTTCCACTTGTTTTCACATGCTTCCACAGGCTTCGTCACATGCAACACCCTACTTTCACATGTAGTCACATGCTCCCTCATACTTTCACATGCTACACCATGTATATTTCGCCCCTTTCACATGTTTTCAGGAGCTTTTTAGTTGTTTTGCCTAAAGTCCTTCACATTCCAAGAAGGACCCACATGTAGATAAGTTTGTCATGTAAGATAGGTTTATATTATCACCTCCTAGTCCTATATAAAGGAGGCCTTGTAGTAGTTGGAAGATCATCTTGTAACCTTTGTAAATCTTTTGTGATACATTACATATGAGTGCTTTCTAAATTTCACTCTTGTTCTTTCTTTTGAATGGATGAAAAGGCCGGTCCATATATGAAAATAGAGAAAGAATACTCTTTGAAATTTAGCTTATTGTAGTACGAAAGTTTTCTGAGTTATAAACAGCTAACGTTGGTTATAGTACAAAGATTTTCTGAGTTGTGTAGCTTGGCAAACCGTCCCTTATGGGTTGTTGAAGCCAGCCCCTTTGTAGGAAAACTTTTGCGACTATAAACAAATTAACTGTTTGTGTAGCTTGGCAAACCGTCTCTTATGGGTTGTTGAAGCTAGCCCCTTTGTAGGGAAACTTTTGTATCTATAATTTAGTTTGCTTTCTTGGAGTCTCTTCCTTTGTTCTTTATATTGTCCAGTCCATGCCCAAGATAACATCGAAATCTATCATGCTGAGCAATAATAAATCGGCTCTGGTCTCAAAACCACTAAGATCAACCAAACACGATTGATAAATGCGGTCCACAACAAGATAATCTCCCACGGGAGTAGAAACATAAACAAGGGAACTCAAGGAATCCATAGATACGCCCAAATGCGGGGAAAAATTAGAGGACACATAAGAATAAATGGAGCCTGGATCGAATAAAACTGATGCATCTCTATGACAAACTAGGACAATACCTGTGATGATAGAATCGGAGGCGACAACCTTGGTACGGGCAGGAAGGGCATAATATATAGCCTGGACTCCCCCTCTAGGGCGACCTCTACCTCCCCGACCTCCACCTCTAGTTAGCTAAGCAGGTGGGGTAGCAACTAGTTCTGTAACCATAGCCTGGGAACTTTGCGGGGCACGCTGTGGCTGAGAAGTCTATGGAGGTTCACCCCTCCTAAGTCTGGGGCAATCCCTCACCATATGGCATGTGTCAGCACACTCAAAACAAGCTTTGGAAGGATGTGATGGCTGTGACTGGCTCGGGCTTGGTCTGCTGGACTGACCATTGAAAGCACTCCATGTAGGAGGTGCACTAGATACTGGAGGTGCGTAATAAGGCTCCTAAGGTCTAGGAGGAGCTGGAATACCACTAGCTGCTGGAAGAGCTAAATGAATGGGGTGACTCATATAACCCCTACCGTGGCGAACTGGAGCTGGGGCACGAGTACCAGAATAATGGCCCGACTCTCGAGACCTCTTGGCCTCCCTCTCCTCTCTACCCCAAGCATACATGCCCTCTACTCTCCTAGTAATGCTCACCACCTGCTGATAAGAATATCTACCTCCAACTCCTGAGCCAAGTTAGACCTGATGCTAGGAATGAGCCCCTCAATAAATCGGCGAACTCTCTTACAAACTGTAGCAACCAAGGCTGGTGTATGCCTAGCTAAGTCAATGAAACAGACAGCATACTCTAAAACAGTCATAGTGACCTGGTGCAAATGCTCAAACTCTGCACGCCATGTGTCCTTGAGGCTCTAAGGGACAAACTCTCTCAGGAACATATCTAAATACTGAGTCCAAATAAGGGATGCTGCCTTGGCTGGACTATCCAACTCAAAAGTATGCCACCACTATTAGACTGCTCCTCGAAGCTGGAAGATGGTGAAATAAACCCCACTCGATCCTGATATACCCATAGTGCGGAGGATACGGTAATACTCCTCCAGAAATCCCAGGGCATCATCTGATGCTAAACCACTGAATATAGGAGGCTTGTACTTCTTGAACCTCTCAAGCCTCCGCTACCTTATCCTCGGGCTGATCTGGGGCCACATGTGGAACATAGTCTCTACGACTAGGTAAGCCTAACAATTTGCGGAAAAAAGTAAATAAAGATACAAAACTAGCAATTTACGGGAAATATAATAAAGAAAGTTTAAAATGCCGCTCGACATATACCATAATAACATTCTCGACAAATAAAAATTCTCCCAAAAACCGGAATCTCATGAAATCACAAGCTGTAGAATAACTACAAAGTATTCTAACTCTAGAATGTCTCAACAAAAGTAATTACAGGAGAGCTAAAGCTAGAGGGGAAAATAGAGAGGGACTCCTCGATCTGCGGACGTGGTAGATATACCTTGAAGTTTCTGAAGGTCGCCTCGCCTCACTGATAATATGGATGGGCCGAAGAACCTGGATCTGCACATGAAAAACATGTGTAGGAAAGGGCATGATTACACCATAGTGGTACCCAGTAAGTGCCAAGCCTTACCTCGATCGAGTAGTGACGAGAAAGGTCAGGGCCCTACTGGTTATATACATAAAATGAGGTAAGACAATATAAAATGTAACAGTATAATTAAAGCACTAACAGTTGATAGAGAATAAAATCACAAGGAGAATGTAACTCAGTACACAGAAATAGCAACAGGGGATCTCCCGGGATATCGTCCCGTAGTCCCAAACGTAAATGTGCAGAGGATCTCTCGGAATACTAATCCGCAGTCCAAAAGTAAATATCCAGTACAGGGGAATCTCCTGGGATGTCATCCCGTAGTCCCAAATATAAATGTACAGGGGGATCTCCCGGAATACCGATCCGTAGTCTCAAAGTAAACATGCAGGGGGATCTCCTGGGATATCGTCCCGTAGTCCAAAAGTAAACAAACAACAGTAGCAAGAAGGAAACTATAGTTCTGTTCGTGAATAAATAGAAATTCTACTCTAAACATGCTGCACAAGATACAAGTAAGCAGTTAAAGAAGGTAAAACAATTAGAACACATAGGCATGCTTTTCCTAAGCTAAACAAGAGGCTTCAAGTACAAGAAATGCTCAATTACAAGAAAAACACGAATATTTACTTAATAAAAATGGGGGTTTTCAACAATTAACACGTGTACACACTCGTCACCTCTTGTACGACATTCATATAACAAACAACACAAAAATCTTAAGGGGAGTTCCCCCACACAAGGTTAGGCAAGCCACTTACCTCGAACCGACTCAAAATCAATCTGAAATCATGCTCTTGCCATGAATATCCAACTTCGGGTGGCCCAAATCTAATCAAATTATTATCATAACGTAAATACAACTACAAACAACTAATTTATCTAATGAAATCGAAGCTAAGACAAGAAAATAGAAAAATACCCAAAAATCCTCCCCAGGCTCATGCCTAAAATCGGGTAAAAGTTACGGATTATGAACCCATATTCACTCACGAGTCTAACCATAACAAAATTACTCCAATCCGATACCAAAATCTTGATCAAAACCCCAAAATTAGGCCGAAGAACTTTTCCTAATTCCCCCTAATTTGTCACCCTAAATCCGAAATTAGATGATGAATTCATGTTTAGATTAATGGGTTATAAGCAAAACGGAGTTAAGAATCATTACCCGCAAACTCCCTCCGAAAATCTATCCAAAATTCGTCTTCTACCGAGCTCCCAATTCAATTTTGTGATATGAACTCAAAACACTCGATTTTGAATTTTATGTTCTGCCCAGACGTGACCTTAATCGCGATCACGGAAACTCCCATATGATCGCGAAAAGCAACTTTCCTGGCTCCCAGATTTACCCTATGCGAACGCGATACTCTCCACGCAAACGCGATGCTTGCACGACTCAGGTCTATGTGATCGCGGTTGACCTCACGTGATCGCGAAGAGTAACTCCCACTCCACAGCGGCCTCACTCCTTCCTCTTCGCGAATGCGGCATTGTGAGCATGTGATTTTTGCCCTGTATGAATTACTCCTATAAAATTCAAGAAAAATAAAAATTTTCCATTATTTTCAATTTTATAAGATTTTGTGAGAATTTATGCTAATTGTTTGCATTTCTGTGCATGCTTATTTCTGTTAAAAATCATGAAACTATTTAGGATTTATTTTCGCATTTTAGGGTTAATTAGTAAATTAGTTGCTTTATTAAAAAATGAAAATTACAAAATTGGCCTACTTTTGCATTTTAGCATTTTAATTCTAAATTAGTAATTTTCCCTTTTAATTTAGAAGTAATTAATTCTTGTAAATATTATATTAGATAATTAGCTTAATTTTGTAAATTATTTTAATTTAAGAGTTTAATTTTTGTTTTTAATCAATTGAAAAAAAAGAAAAGATAATCAGTATAAGGCTGTTAGGGCCAACATTTGTTAAGGCCCAAAATGAATTCCCTCTCAGGCCCAAATTTTTCGTCCAGTCCAACCCATACCCTTGAAACGACGTAGTATGGGGGAAATACTATGTCGTTTTGAGTTCAGTTGTGTAAGTTAATCTTGACCATTCATCTTCCATCATCTAACAACTTTAAGAGCTTCGTCCCTTTTAATTAAAACTGTCTAAATGTAACCAAATTAACCTAGGACCCCTGTGTTAGCTTCTTTTTCATCTCGTCTCTCACCACCATCCGCCACCCACCGGATTTCTCCATCGGCGGCGGTGAAGCTCCAAACTCTACAAAAAACTGACCATACACTCTCCATACTCCCTCAAACACTAGGCCAGTGTCGATTTTCCCAAAATCTCCACCCGTCTCCCTTAATTTCAGATCTAAAAGCAAAATCCTAGATCTGTTCCCGTCCTTGATTCATCATGCAAAGACCTGGGTTCATGTTCTCCAATCTTTGAAGACAAATTTTGCTCGAAATGAGTGTTAGTCGCTTGTTCTCACAAGAACAATCGATTAAGACTTATTTCGGTCTTAATCGGAAAACCCGGGGTGTTGCCTAATCTAAGTCATCTGTCCTCCCAAGTATTAGGTATTTCTTTCTCTTGGTTCCTTTTCTGGTTCTCTGTTCCCCTCTTTTCTTTATCTTCTTCTCCTTTTCTTTCAAGAATAACGAAATTTAGTTTTCCTTTCTTTGTGCTTGACATCAGAGTCAGTTAGTTTATCAAATTACTATTAAACGTCTTAACGTGGTTTAGTTTTGTTTAGCCTTTAAATCAATGTAAGTCTTTACTGATTAGTTCTAATTTCTTTGTTTAGTTTTGTTACGATTCCTTGGTCCAGATGAATTGGTTCATTGTGGTTATTTTTTAATTTTGTTTAGTCAGATTATTGCTGTTTTCTTCTTCTTCTTCTTCCAAAAATTACTTTGTTTTGGGCTTTGTTTGGTTTAGGGCCTGCCTTGCATGCAGACAGGCCCATTAGCACCAAGGCCCAAAGGGTTGTGGGGGATTTTGGGATTCTCAGTTGTATAAAGGGTTTCAAGTCCCAGCTGTGTTGGAAGGTAATTAGAAGGTGTTTTAAGGGTATTTGGGGGAATTTAATAAGGGAAATCTTCCTTAACCGTTTGGAAAATTTCCAGGAAGGTGGGATTGAGGTTGGTTCAATAAACAGGCTCTAATTTCAGGGCTTGAAATGAAAAGATAAAAATTAGGGAAGGGGTAAATAGTGAAGGAATAAAGTCAAGTTTGCTGCCCTAAAGGCTGGCTATAAAGGGCTCATTTCCTGCATGTGCTAGGCAGAGATTAGAGGTCCAAAACACAGAAATGGCTGAAAGATTTCTGACCTCACTTTCTCTGCATTAACCTTCTGAAAAGGCCATTTTCTTACTCTGAAAAAAAATACTAAAAACTCTTGCATCTTTTGGGTTGTAATTGATCTTGATCTTGCTCCTTTGTTTTGGTTGTTAGTCAGAAATCAAAAGCTTCAAGGAATTCTTGTTTATCTGGGTTAAAAATGGTTTGAGTAGGTGAACACTACTGTGTTTGGATTTGCTGATTCACCTACTCTGCTGCTACTGCTGAACTCTTCATTTTCTTTGGTTTATTTGGATATCCAGGTACCTCTTTGGACTTTATTGGATGTGAAGCTCAAACTTGAAGCATGTAATTGAATGAGGAGATTTAAGCATTAGTTCAGCTGATATTGTGTTGAATCTATCTTTGTTTTTCTTTGCATTACACTGGTTTTACTATGTGATCTACTGAATTTACCCATGCTGTTGATAGTATCTTTTAGGGCTGTATTAAACTTTAGCTTAGCATGTGAGTTTAGTTTTGGATGAATTCTTCCTGTCAAGTATATTATATTTGGACTTTAGTTTTGTCATTTAGTTTTAGCTAATTGAACTCTTACTGTTGTGTCTTTGATTTTGGACTGTTATGGTATAGACTTAATTTAAGTGAATAACATTCAAGTTAATGGTGATGTTGAGTTCCATGTCAACTCTCAGCATGACCTGGTTGTTTTAGATTTTGGTTTTTCATATTTGAATGAATTCAAGAATTATTGTTGCATTGTAATGTCTGGTGTAAATGTCTGAAGTATTCTAATGTGGAAGTCACTATATGTATGAATTTAACATCAGTTAGTAGTAGCTTTGATCTTAAAAATACATGTAGCTTGAGTATTCATTGAGTGCTAGTGTTCTAATGTTCTGCAATTTAGGTTTTTAATAGATGGCGAATCTTTTATTTGGTTTGATGAAATCAATTAGTCTAATGTAAATTAATGTTTGATTGATCAAAGTGTAGTGGATATTTGAAATGTTAAACCACATCCTTTAAACAACCAGTCCCATTAAATGGCCCAAGACCGCCTGGACCTAGCTGGCTTGTGTATCTCAGGGCCAACCCTTTGTCACTGTCTAGTAGATTTGGTCGCCTGGCCTTAACAGCCCAATGATCTTATACACTAGGCCATTTCTTTGAAACGATCCATGGCCCAATTATGCTCACAATCAATAGCTTCCTTTAATTTCAAAGCATTTACAGATGCAAGTGTCTTTAGGCCTAGTTAAATATGACCCTTGTAATTAGATTGAGGTGTGCCATGTTTACAAAACCTATAATGTATGGCCCTGAAAAACTAGATCAAGACATCATTTGAGGAAATAGATTTGAGGCATGCCATAAGCAAATTAAATCATCTATGGCCCTCACAAATGTTAATTTAGATATTAAAATGAACTTTGAAGTTTGCTTTAGGCGCGTTAATTATATAATTATCACGGTTACTAAAATCTGGGGGTACATTTCATGTAGCCCAGTTTTAATTTTCTAACAAGGTTAAATAGAACGTGTCGTGACTCACGGGTGCATTTCATGTAGTGTGGCTTATGATGTATTTTAAATAACTTTGAATTAATTCTTTAAATAAATAAAAGCGGTTTTAAAGTGTTAAAAAATACACATAGGTTTAAAAATGTTTTAAAATCAGATAATTAGGCCAATAATAACAGTTGAGCGACCGTGCTAGAACCACGAAACCCGAGAATGCCTAACACCTTATTTTAATTAAAATAATCTCGTTTCGATTGTCACTTAAATTAGAAAACTCCCTTATACCCTTCCGGGGGTACGGAAAAGGAGGTGTGACAGCTCTAGCGACTCTGCTGGGGATCGAACCTAGAATCTCTGGTTTAGAGTTCAAGAATTTGAGCTTAGAATAATTGTTATATTTGGATTTATTTATTATCTAGTTTTATTTACATGCTTGGGCCTAATGTGCTAAATGTTGCTTTTTACCACTTTGATATTGTTGAACTGTATATAAATTGCCACGAATCCCTCCTCTCTCTGAGTCTTCTAAATCATTTGAGAAGGATGCACTTCGTGTAGCTTCTCTTCTGTTAGACTCATATCCCAATTTTAGAATGAGGTTCGGACAAGTTGCAAAAACCGGTGAAGCTTCTGTATTCCCGGTACGCTTCCCCTCTCGGCTCGAGCTGTCCGCTCGGGTAAGCCAGGTCTAGAACAAGTAAACCCATGTTTTCAAACCTAGTATAACATAGCCTCATGCCGGACCCCTAGTGGGAAATCTTATTTGCATCACGGGCATTTGACTTTAGGGACTCAATACAGGGGTTGGGTTCGTCTAGGACATATGCACCCGAAATCAAAAGACCATCAGATGCATTTTACTTGCTACTTGCGCATTTATTTGACTCGGATTGCATGTTGATCGTCTTCTAGAATAAGTGATAAAAAATTGAGAAAAACCAAATTGATGTGACAGAGGAAATTACCCGCCTGTGAAAAACCTAGTGTCCAAATACCCCGAAACTCTGTCGAAATTTTCAGAAAAAAAGGAAAAAAAAGCTATTTCAAAAGTTTGTGTTTTCTGTTGCGTCAAAATTGACCGAACTACGCAAGTTTGATTCTCACCCGATGTGGGATACATAGGCAACCCTCATCGGGTCCAACTCTATTTTTGCAAAAATAACCCAAAAAATATGAAGTGTCGCTATTTTGTCATAAATAAATTAGGTGACGCCGTTCTTGTCCAAAATAGCCAAAATGCCCCCAAAAAGGCGCCGGAAGGCTGGTTTTGAAAGAATAGCCACCTAGGGTCCTTTTTCAAATCTTGGTTGATTAACAAACACAACCCTAAAATTTTCTTTCTTGAGGTGCTGAAGGCCTGTATTCGCAAAAGTGTTTTGTTTTAAATTTTGTGAATATTGGTGTTTTTCTCTTGAGTCGAAGTAAATCACAGTCTTTTAATCAATCACTTAAAATAAATGTGCAGGAGGAGCACGATGGAAATGAACCTTTCACGGTCCTCGAGGAAATCTCGTTAGAACTCCATATGTGGTGGAATAATTTGGGAGAAGTCAGTAGAGAAAATGTGATAAAAGATTTGGGCGGTCTTGTTGGTCTTCTGAACATTAAGCTGAGGAAGGATATAATTGAGGCTTTGATACCCTTTTGGGACCCAACACATAATGTGTTCCTTTTTGCTGATTTTAAGCTAACCCTTACGCTTGAGGAAATAGCGAGCTACGCCAGTTTTAGTGGGAATCTCAGAAATCAATACCCGGTGGCACCTAGAATAGTGACTCCTTATAAGTTTTTGGACATTCTAAGCTTCGGTCAGAAAGTTCAAGACGCAAATTTGGCCAAGGGATTCTGCACATTCTACTTCTTATACTAACGTTATGGGAATCCCCGTGGTTTTCAGATGCCAGATACCAATCTTACTCATTCGGGGAACAAAGACAAGTGGGAAGCTCGACGGGGATTGGCTTTTATAGTGGCATTTTTGGGTGTTTTGATTTCCCCAAGGAAGGATGGGAACATAGAATTGGGGCTTGTGGGGATAGCCGACTTCATGACTAAAAAGGCAAATGGCACCATTGTACCGATGATGTTGGGGAGATTTACCGAGCTCTAACTGTTTTCCGAGAAGGAGGAAAGTTCTTTGAAGGATGCAATATGCTTCTACAACTCTGGATGGAGGAACACCTGTGCCACCGTCCGGGGTACACGAACTGTGGCATGACCGGTCTTAAATGCATTGAAAAAAATGAGCAACAGGTGGAGGGCTATGAGTTTCCGGATGGTACGGAAGCATGGTTTGCACATTTGATCTCCTTGATTGCAAACAAGATTGAATGGACATTCAGGTGGCTCTCGGTCAGCGAAATCATTTATATGTCGGTCAAAGTATGTTTTCTTCTATTGATGGGTCTCCGTAGCATTCAGCCTTGTGCCCCGCACACAGTTCTACACCAGCTAGACAGATACCAGACCATCCCACATGATGAGGATTTGAGTAGGCTAGTCATCGAAATAGAACCAAAAGCTGCTTTCCCAGAAGAAAGGGTGCGTCAGATTTGGCATCAATATAGGTTCTTAGAGCCAAAGACTTAGGTACGAGATCTGTCCAAAAGTGAGTTGGAGCCTAGTTACACAATTTGGTATGGTAAAAGGTTCCAACTCCATCAAGAGCCCGAACGGCCCGCAAAAAGGCCCCATGTCCAAAAATTCATTGATGGGCGCGGGAGCAATGGGATTGGTTGGCAAAAGAGGCAAGCTACAAGGCCAAAATAAGCAAATTGGAGGGACAAATCCGAGATCTTAAATTTGGTAAAAGTGTACAGGCCGCTGCCGATGAAGGGGAGAAGAAGAAATTGGCTCAAGAAAACAAGGCCCTTCGAGTACAGATCCAAAAGATGAAAATAGCTGCCGAGAATCAGGAAAGGAGCCAAAAGGATGAAAGACTCATAAATGGTCTTAGGAGGAAAATAGTTGAGTGTGAAGATGATTTGGAAAAATTCAAGGGTAATCTGGCAAGAGACCGGGCACAGCTAGCGAAGAACGCAGAGGGATGAGCAGAGTTTGTCCGTCAATTAAAAAGGAAATATGAGGGAAAATCCACAAATTTGAAGAAAAGGCTAACTATCCTCGAAAATGAGATGGCCAAACAAGCTAAGAACTTTAAATCAAAAAAGGAACATTGCTATGAAATAATGTACCAGATAGAGGAAGATATGCAACAGTTGCAAGGTCAAACCCACCATGATGCATAGGTGCTAGAAGCTAGGTCTCAGCAAATAGGGCGTTTGCTCCAAGAAAAGGGTATCATCAGGGAGAGGGTTAGAGCAATTGCTGACTACATCATCATGAAGTGCCATGAATGTGAAGACATGACTAGAACCACCTTCTTTGCTGCGATAATGACCTTTGTTCGTCAAATAATGAGTGACCTGGTGCGTCTTCAAGGGGATCTTGCGCACAGGCCCGTGGCAAGATCGACTGATGTCGCATGGGCCCCTGGAGCAATTGAGACACTTATATATTCATGATTTTCATTTGAGTTTGTATTTTCACTTTTCTTCCAGAGTCTATCCTTTTTCGAATCTGTATTTTCATTTTTCTGTTGGAGTCTGTTAGTTCCCCTTTTCGAGTCTGTTGGTTTTTATGATTAAAATCTATAGAAGAAGTCATTGTTATTGAGATGTTTTGTTTTTTTCATTTTATTTTATGAAAATTTGAAAACCCCAAAAATGTTTGTTTTGTTTATTTTTTTTATCTTACACTTATTCACAGAACTACGCTTGGTCTAATTCATGCGGTGTCATGATACGTAAGCAATCCCCATAGGATTCGATCATAACCATGAAATAAGAAAAAGAAAAAAGAAAAAAAAGAGAGAAAACAAGAAAATTGTGGGGGAAGAAAATAATGGCAAAACAAGAGTGTGAAAATGAAAATAGAAAAAGAAAGGAGAGAATTTGAAAAATGAAAATTAGTGAAAGCAGGGATGACGCAAGCAGCCATTCAAATGCATAATAGAAATGGTTAATTGCTTAGGTGCATTGCATCCCCAACATGTGGTTTCCTATCTGTTAAGCTCTAATCACTAACAAGTTTGATGTTGTCATCTAGTTCAGGCAGGTGGTTAGTTTGTTTGGCATTCTGGTAACTCACCCGTACAACACTAGGTCCAAAGACAAGTTGATCATGGCTAACCAAGAACTGGATGCAAGTGTTATTAATCCCTCAAGAGAGGGGGAAGAGTCTGATGTTAATATGAAAGAGGAGTTATATAAGTTGAAACACCAGATGACAGAGATGTACCAGGCATGGGTGAAAGAGCATCCACCACCATAGTACCCCGCCAACCCTGCTTTCGTCCCGCCGCTGGCTCAATCCCAAGAACCTCCCACTGTTTATTCATCTCTCGGCTTCCCCATTTACCACCACTACCAAGGCACCAATTCCCAAACCCCACAAGCTCCACCACATAAACCAGTCCCATACCCTCCTCCACCAGCCACCCCTATTTTCGTGGCACCCCCACCCGCTACACTCCATGGATCCTCCAGTGAGCCCTTATTCTAGACCTAAGATAACCAATACTACTCCCCAGAGCCTACTTTCAAGGCCCCAAAGCATTATTCTTACACTCCTCGTTTCGACCTCCTTGTCGAGACTGAGAAACACCTAAAAACCCAAAACAAGAAGAGATGTTCAGGAAGGTAAGAAGCCTGGAACAATCATTCAGAAACATGCAGGGATTGGGAGGCCAGGTGAGCATGGACTACAAAGATTTGTGTCTATTCCTCAATGTTCAGTTGCCTGTGGGGTTTAAGATGACAAAGTTTGATCTGTACGACGGGCACAGAGATCTGGTGGCCCATTTGAGGGGATTCTGTAGTAAAATGAGAGGAGCTGACGGGAAAGGTGAGCTATTGATGGCATACTTTAGCCAGAGTCTGAGTGGCTCGGCATTGGAGTGGTACACTCATCAGGATCACAACAGATGGTTTACCTGGGATGATTTGGCCCAACCATTCGCTCATCATTTCCAGTATAACATCGAGATTGTCCCAGATCGTTTGTCTTTGACTAAAATTGAGAAGAGGCCTAGTGAAAGTTTTAGAGAATATGGTTTTCGCTGGAGAGAACAGGCGGCATGAGTCAACCCTCTGATAGAGGAGAGCAAAATGGTAGAGTACTTTCTGCAGGCTCTGGAACCCACTTACTTTGGCCATCTGATATCGGCCATAGGCAAGTCTTTCAACAAGGTAATGAAGATGGGTGACATGGTGGAAGAAGGGCTTAAATCAAGCCAAATCATGAGTTACTCGGCTATCAAGGCAACTACCCAAGCCATTCAGAATGGTACTGGGGGAGTGATTGGAAAGAAGAAGAAAGAAGACGTGGCAACAGTTGATTCAGGATCGTGGTTTGGACCTAGGGCCAGTCACACCATTATACCCAGCCTCGACCCCCTCACCAAACCTACACCCAAACCCCATATAATCCACCCCATCACTACTTCCCATCACCAAACCCTCATATTTATGTCCACCACGCCCAGGGATATACTCAACCTCCCGCCTACGCACAACGGCGTGCCCCAGCCCCACAAAATACCTACCCAGCTCCACAAAATGCTTACCTACCCCCACAAGCCTACCGAAACCCTGCCGGCCAAGGTTTCCGGCCTAATCCAGCATTCAAAAATGAGAGGTTGCAGTAGAAGAAAACCTTCACCCCATTGGGAGAGTCTTATACCAGTTTATTCCATAAGCTGAGGCAGTTGGATATGCTGAGGCCAATTGAGTCGAAATTACCAAACCCTCTTCCAAAGAATCTTGATTACTCCTTGAGTTGTAAATATTGTTCTGGTACTCCGGGGCACAATACAGAGAAGTGCTGGCACTTGAAAAATGCCATCCAAGAGCTCATTGACACAAACCGAATTGAAGTCCAAACCCCAGAAGCACCCAACATCAACCAGAAACCGTTGCCAACCCATCAGGAAACGAACATGATCGAGGTAGTACACAAGGGTGGGGGTGTTCAAAACTGATCCGAAACCGAAAACCGAACCGAACCGCAGTTTAATGGCTTACTGGTAACGGGTTAACGGCTTAACGGACAGGGAACGGATTGAAATTTTTTATTAACGGCTTATCGGTTTAGGGGTAGATTATTCAATTTTCTTAACGGATATTCTGTTAACCCGTTAAGAATATATATATATATATATATATATATATATATATATATATATTTTATTTATATATATTAAATATTAAAAAGACAAAAACCCTTGACCTTTCTGTTCCAGTCGACCAGTACTCTGTCTGTCTTTAGAGCAATATTTGTATAAAATTCATTTTTCTTTTACTGTATCCTCCATTGCCTCTTCCATTTTAATGTGTTGGTTGCTTTTTGCTTATTGAAGGGTCGTTTGACATTTTTGGAGCCAAGTTAAGCAGCATGTTTTTCATTCTACAAGTTGCAGTAACTTTAGGAGAGCAGAGAGACATGTAATCTTGTGTGTTGTTTGCCACTTCTTCTGTAAACTGTAAAGTAAACTTCTCTTGTGCCCTGAGGCAATTCTAAATGCCCCTAATACTTCACTGGAATATGTGGGATAATCATACAGTTGTACAGCTAAACATTGAATGGCATATTGTTGTTGGATCATTACTTCAGGGTATTGCTAGTTTCACTCTCAAATGATTTGTTCTGCTTTTTAAATAGACATGTATGTCTAGTATAATTTCGATTTCTGAATATGTATGCTAGGCCGATAAACCGCCCGATAACCGTCTGATAAGAGCTATACCGATACCAATCCGCCCGATATTTTATTGGGTGGCTAGCGGATTAATACATTTAAAAGACGATAACCGATAAGCCAAACCGTTAAGAGTAAATGACCGCCCAATCCGTCCGATAAGCAGCCCTACACAAGAGAGGGGAGCTCAAGAAGCCTTCACAGATCGTCATGATGATTCAGTCCAATAAGATCAAGATAGTTGAAAAACCAACGGTTGAAGGATCAGTGAACAAGTTGAGTAGGACAAATAGTGAACCATCTGTGGTAGTCAAGGAAGGATCCCCGAGTGATGTTGTGGCGAAGCAAGAAAAGTCAAAAGTGGTTTTTCCAGGAGTGGAAAACAAGCCTATCATAATTGTAGAGGGTGCCCGTATGGATCCTGTCATCATTAAGCCTATAACCCAGTTGCCGGTAATCAGCACCAAGGCCATCCCATGGAACTATGAATGGGTGATAGTGACCTATAAGGGAAAGGAAGTGAAAGAAGAAGTCAATGAGGCCCAGGGATTAACTCGTTTGGGGAGATGCTTTGCCTCGGAAGAGTTAAGGAAAGATAAAACATCCAGAGATAATCCAGTCCTAGTAAAGAAAGCAGTGGCTGAAGAAGAGGAGGAGGAGTTTCTAAGAAAAATGAAGGTCCAAGTTATTCCATCGTGGAGCAGTTGAGAAAGACGTCTGCTCAGATATCCTTGCTATCATTGTTGATCCACTCAGACGAGTATCGTCGGGCCCTGATGAAAATTCTGAACAAAGCTCATGTCCCCGACAAAAGTTTAGTGAACCATCTGGAAAATATCGCCAACAAAATATTTGAGGTGAACATGGTCACATTCTCTGATGATGAGTTGTCGGTGGAAGGTACTGAACACAACAAAGCTCTCTACCTTACGATAAAATATGAAGATTCTATGGTCACCAGGGTGTTAGTCGACAATAGTTCCAGTGCAAACTTTTGTCCTCTCTCTACTCTAAACAAGTTGAAAGTTGATGATGAGAGGATTCACAAGAACAACATCTGCGTTCGAGGTTTTGATGGTGGAGGGAAAGATTCAGGTGGTGATATAGTGCTTGAGTTGACAATAGAACCGGTGGAATTCACCATGGAGTTCCAGGTATTGTACATGGCCGTCTCCTACAATTTGTTGTTAGGTCGACCTTGGATTCATGCCGCCAAAGCAGTCCCATCCACTTTGCATCAGATGGTCAAGTTCGAATGGGATAGACAGGAGATCGTCGTGCATGGCGAGGATAATTTGTGTGCTCACAATGATGCCTTTGTCCTGTCATTGAGGCTGAAGATGACAAAGGGTCTTGGGTCTATCAAGTCTTTGAAATAGTGCTGGTCGGGAAGGTTCCAGAAGGGAAATGTGTTCCAACTCCAAAGATAGCCCCCGCATCAGTCATGGTGGTTTTTGAAATACTGAAAAATGGCTTTGTGCCCGGTAAAGGTCTGGGTGCATTTCTGCAGGGTATTATACAGCCAGTATCCCTCCCTGAAAATTTGGGTATGTTCGGTCTTGGATTCAAACCTACAGCGGCAGATGTGAAAAAAGCTAAAACGTTGAAGCAGAAGGCGTGGGCACTTCCAAAGCCTGTTCCGGGTCTCTCTAGGTCTTTTGTCAAGCCCGGTGCCAGGAAATGCCCAGTGACGGCAGTTCCAAGTTCTCTGGTTCACATTGATGAGGAGTTAATTGAAAGGTTCCAGAGGTTGTTCAATGATGTGAACATGGTAGAAGTTGGAGAAGGTTCTAGCAAAGCGGACGTGCAGTTCGTCGGGCCGAATGTAAAGCTTAACAATTCGAAGGCTACTCCTCTCCCTACCCGAAAGGAGTCTTGGTAGTTTGCTTTGTTTTCCTTTCTATCTGGGTCATTCCAGGGTTGTGATCCAGATTTTTATTTTTTCGCTTGTTGATGTACAAACCCTGTTATCCTTTATTTTCAAGGAAATGCAATTTCCCTTTTCCATCATTCCTAGTAGTTTCCTTTTTGTTTTTCTTTTCTTCTCTATACAATTCTTTTTATGCTGGTTTCAATGACATGACATGTATGAGGAATCTTCGGCCTAGCCTTAAAAGTCAATCTAATCCTGAAATAATAATCCAAGAAATAGAGTGTGATGATGATCCAAATATGATGAGGATGAGGCCTTTGATGAGATTAGTAAGGAACTAAATCATTTTGATGAAAAACCCAAGCCTAATCTAAATGATACGAAAGCAATCAATCTAGGGGCCCAGATAATGTCACAGAAACTAAGATAAGTGTCCATCTTGAACCGCAAATTAGGGAAGAAATAGTTAAAGCATTGTTTGAGTATAAGGATATTTTTGCATGGTCGTATGATGACATGCCAGGCTTGAGTACCGATTTAGTGGTCCACAAATTGCCTATTGATCCATTATTTCCCCCGTTAAGCAGAAGTTGAGAAAGTTCCAAACTGAATGAGTGTGAAGATTAAAGAAGAAGTCACAAAGCAGCTTGATGCAAAGGTCATTTGAGTCACGCGGTATCCCACGTGGTTAGACAACATTGTGCCTGTGCCAAAGAAGGATGGTAAGACCAGAGTGTGTGTTGATTACCATGATCTCAACAAGGCAAGTCCAAAGGACAACTTCCCATTGCCAAATATCCACATTTTGATTGATAATTGTGTCAAGCATGAGATTGGGTCTTTTGTGGATTGCTATGCGGGCTATCATAAGATTTTAATGGATGAGGAAGATGCGGAAAAGACGACTTTCATCACGCCATGGGGAACATATTGCTACAGGGTCATGCCTTTTGGTTTGAAAAATTCTAGGGCAACTTATATGAGGGCAATGACGACCATATTCCATGACATGATACACAAGGAGATCGAGGTTTACGTGGATGATGTGATCATAAAGTCCAAGAAGCAGTTTGAGCACGTCAGAGATTTGAGAAAGTTCTTCCAAAGGCTCCACAGGTACAATCTTAAGCTCAACCCTGCAAAGTGTGCATTTGGTGTTCCATCCGGAAAACTGTTGGGTTTCATAATCAGTCGTCGAGGCATTGAGTTGGATCTATCAAAGATCAAAGCTATCCAAGAATCTATCAAGGAATTACCACCTCCAAGGAACAAGACAGAGGTGATGAGTTTGCTCGGGCGGTTGAACTACATCAGCAGGTTTATTGCTCAACTCACAACAACTTGTGAGCCTATCTTTAAGTTGTTGAAGAAGGATGTTGCGGTCAAGTGGACTGATGAGTGTCAGGAAGCATTTGATAAGATAAAGGGGTACTTGTCAAATTCACCTGTGTTGGTCCTGCCGGAACCTGGAAGACCTTTGATTCTTTATTTGACAGTCTTGGATAACTCATTTGGTTGTGTGTTGGGTCAGCATGACATCACTGACAGGAAAGAGCAAGCTATCTACTATCTCAGCAAGAAGTTCACATCTTATGAGGTTAAGTATACTTCCCTCGAAAGGGCATGTTGCGCCCTGACTTGGGTAGCACAGAAGTTGTAGCATTATTTGTCATCCTACACTACTTACCTCATCTCTCGCCTGGATCCTTTAAAGTATATCTTTCAGAAACCCATGCCCACAAGAAGGCTTGCAAAGTGGCAGATCTTGCTCACAGAGTTTTACATAGTATATGTGACTCGGACAGTGATGAAAGACAAGCTTTGGATGATCACTTGGCCGAGAACCCAGTGGACGAATAATATGAACCTTTGAAGACTTATTTTCTTGATAAAGAGGTAATGCACATTGAAGAGGGCAAGAATGAGGAAAAGCCTGGTTGGAAACTCTTCTTTGATGGGGATGCTAACATGAAAGGCGTTGGGATGGGAGTTGTACTCATTTCTGTAACAGGGCATCATTACCCTGTTACGGCTCAACTTCGTTTCTATTGTACCAACAACATGGCTGAGTACGAGACATGCATTTTAGGTTTAAGGTTAGCTGTAGATTTGGGAATCCAGAAAGTCTTGGTCTTGGGAGACTCGGACCTTCTGGTACACCAGATTCAAGGAGAATGGGATACACAGGATTTAAAGCTTATACCTTATCGACAATGTCTGCATGATCTTTGTAAACGGTTTCGATCTGAATTCAGGCACATTCCAAGGATCCATAATGAGGTTGCGGATGCTTTGGCTACTTTGGCGTCAATGTTGCACCATCCGGACAAAGCTTATGTTGACCCTTTGCATATTCAAGTTCGTGATCAGCACACCTATTGTAATGTGGTTGAGGAAGAACTCGATGGTGAACCATGGTTCCATGACATCAGGGAGTATATCAGGATGAGGGTATATCCGATACAGGCCACGGGGGATCAAAAGAGAACAATCCGTTGATTGGCAAGTGGATTTTTCTTCAGTGGGGGAGTTTTGTACAAACGAACTCTATATCTTGGATTGTTAAGATGCATAGATGCTAGACAAGCCACGACCATCATGACCGAAGTGCATTCCGGAGTTTGCGGACCGTATATGAGTGGGTATGTTCTGGCAAAGAAGATTCTTCGAGCGGGTTATTATTGGCTCACCATGGAGCAAGATTGTATCAACTTTGTATGCAAATGTCATCAATGCCAAGTGCACAGAGATTTGATTCATTCTCCGCCATCTAAATTGCACACAATGTCCGCACCCTGGCCCTTTGTTTCTTGGGGTATGGATGTCATCAGACTAATTGAGCCAACAACATCCAATGGACACCGGTTCATTCTGGTGGCCATTGACTCACTACTAAAAAATCAGGTTTTAGCGACGGACAAAATTTGTAGCTAAATAGAAAAATCCATCGCTAATCTTATTAAGCGACGGATTAGCAACGGATTATCAAGAAATTGTACTAACTACGAGCATTTTAGTGACAGATTAGCAACGACGTTCGTAGCTAATTCTAATTTTTTTATAGTGACTATTTCACTAAGTGGGTTGAAGATAAAACTTTCAAATCTATGACCAAGAAGGCAGTGGTCGATTTTGTTTATTCAAATATCATTTGTCAGTTCGGAAACCCAAAAGTGATCATCACAGATAATAGTGCTAATCTTAACAGTCATCTGATGAAAGAATTGTGTCAATAGTTTAAGATTACACATCAAAATTCCACCCCATACCGCCCCAAGGTGAATGGAGCAGTCGAGGCAGCTAATAAGAATATAAAGAAGATACTTCGGAAATGGTACATGAGTCCAGGAAATGGCATGAGAAGTTACCTTTTGCTTTGCTGGGTTATCGCACTACTATTTGCATTTCAGTAGGTACAACTTCTTATTTGTTGGTATATGGAACTGAAGCAGTGATACCCACAGAAGTTGAAATTACATCCCTTCGGATTATTGCTGAAGCCGAGATTGATGATGATGAGTGGGTCAAGACCCCTCTGGAGAAATTGAGTTTGATTGATGAGAAGAGATTGTCAACAATGTGTCATGGACAATTGTATCAAAAGAGAATGGCAAAGCATACAACAAGAAGGTGCATCCCCGGAAATTTGAAGTGGGTCAGCAAGTATTGAAACGCATCCTTCCACATCAGGCTGAAGCAAAAGGCAAGTTCACCCCGAATTGGCAGGGGCCATTCATCATAACGAGAGTGTTGTCCAATGGTGCTTTGTATTTAAGAAGGCAAATGTGTAGATATGACTATCAATTCTGATGCAGTCAAACGATATTATGTATGATTTATGTGGTTTAAATTATGTTTGTTTGTACTTGGCATGTTTTGAAGATTGGAATGACGAAGGCATTTTATTTTGCTATCTAAACACTTTATCCTTTGTTACCCCTTTGAGCCTTATTTATTTTCTTTCATACCCCTCTTTTGGAATCAGTAGCAAAGTTCAGAAACACGGATACCAAAAGGTGAATAAAGAAGGAAAAGATAAGAGAAAAATAGAAAGAAAAAGAATGAAAAAGAGTGAAAAAAGAAGAAAAAAAGAAGAAAAGGAAAAGAGAAGAAAAGAAAAGCGAGAATGAAAGAGAAAAGAGAAAAGTGCCAAAACAAAGCAATTCCTATGTCATGAACTACGTTCGACCTGATTCATGTTAACGATACGTAGGCAGCCTCACGGTTCGGTCCCATCAAAATAAAAATTTAAAAGTCCCCAAGCAAAGAAACTGGGGCAGAAGTTGTGTTTGTTGTGATAAATCTAATTCCAAAAGTTGTAATTCTAAACCCATTCAAGTTGTTTTGAGCCTTTGTGATATCCTTTCTTTCTAACCCTATCTAAAAGCCCACATTACAGTCCAAAAAAAGACTTTCCGATTAGTCTTCAAAAGATGCCAAGTCGAGCAAGTAGAGATGATTCATATAAGGGGAAACACTCTGGTCTAAGTAGGAAAAATGAAAAATGAGAGAGTCTTATTGGTGAAAACCCTCACGGGTACCGTAAGGAGATAGAAAGCTTAGAGAAATTTAAAAATATGAGAGAGTCTTATTGGTGAAAACCCTCGTGGGCACCGTAAGACAACAATGAGTTGAGACATGAACAAATGAGAGAGGTTTATTGGTGAAAACACTTCAGGGCACCGCGAGCCGAACAAGGTCAGTGATTGGGCGAAGAAATTAGGTTATGGAAATCCCAGGGCATAAAGTATGGCAACTGAAAGGTGATTGGTTGAATAGGCTGGGCTGATTAATCCGAAATACATGTCATTATCATTGGTACCAGATGCTCCACTCAGATAAGTCTCTTTCCCTTTTCTCCCTCAAACAGTCATCCAGTTTGGATTTTCTTCTTTATTCCTAACCCTCGAAGTCATTGCATTTCATTTATTTTGGGTTTATTTCTCTAAGGTTTTTCCAATGTCAGCCTTGTTAAGCAAGAAAGAAAGGATTTCAAAGCTTACTACCAACTTCCAAGTTGCAAAGCAAAGTACAGCCAAAACATACCAGAAATAACATGATGCAAAAGCTAAAACAATAAGGTGTTAATGAAAGTTCAAACGAACGAATGGATTGTGAATTTTATGGAAGATACAGAGGTTCAAATGGGAAGGACATAAATTTAAAACGATGGGTTGAGTGTAGAACATTCAGGTCATTCAGGGTCTTGTGGTTGAAATTTAGTCAGAAACGCGAACAATTATTGTCCAGTTCAAGGCGGACAGTCGAAGCAAAGCACGAGAGCAAAAGGGCCACCTTTAGAAAGAATGCCACAAACTAATCACCACATTTTTAAACTGACAAGATTTTTCTTTGATTGAAACAGGGGCAGAAATTTTGTTTGTTTCGGAGAAACCCTCCGTAAAGAAAGCAAGTACCAGATAGGTTCGACCGTAAGTTCTTAGGACCCGCCTGGATAATGGGATTTAATTGGAAGTTCTCAGGACCCTCCTGGACAATGGGACCTAGTTAAAATTCAAAACATTCATGAGTAACAAGATCTAGCATAAGCTCTACCTTGAAGAAATATAAGTTGGATTTGAAGTTTTCATTCTTAAGATATCTTCAGGACCCTCCTGAATAATGAGACTTAGATTTAAGACCTCCATTAGATAACAAGATTTCGCGTAAGTTCTGCCATAGGGAAATATAATTTAGCCTTAAAATTGTCACTCACAAGATGAGATTTGATTTTAATTTTCAGGACCCTCCTGGATAATGGGATCTAGCTTTTAAATTCTTAGGGGTATTGGGTAGCATGATTCAATTAACACTCACAGATGTGCCCAACTACCAATCTGGGGCAGGAAAGTTTCTTTTGTTTTGTCTGTTTTGTTGCAATCAGGCACCCACTGGAGAAACAAGGGAAGATAGTTCAAAGAGAAGATAGTTCCAAGGAAAACAAGTCTCAAGAGAAAGCAGTTCAGGTTTAGCAATCAAGCACCCACCCAGAGAACAAGGGAAGACGACAGAAGTTCAAAGGAAAGAAAGAGAATAAAGTTAGATTGTTGGTAATCGGGAGCCCATCTGGAGAACAAAGGGAAGACAGTTCAAGTGTTGGAAATCAGTTGCCCACCTGGAGAACAATGGGAAAGCAATTAAAGTGTTGGTAATCAGGAGACCACCTGGAGAACAAAGGGAAAACAATTCAAGTGTTGGTAATCAGGAGCCCACTTGGAGAACAAAGGGAAAGCAATTCAAGTGTTGGTAATCAGGAGCTCACCTGGAGAACAAAGGGAAGCAGTTCAGTTTCAAAGAAAAGCAATACAAGTGTTGGAAATCAGGCGCCCACCTGGAGAACGAGGAGCAGTTCAAGTCTCAAGGAAAAATAGTTCAAGTTTTGGCAATTAGGCGCCCACCTGGAGAGCAAGGGAATACAGTTAAAGTTTTGGCAATTAGGTGCCCACCTGGAGAGCAAGAGAACACTGTCAAATGTTGGTAATCAGGCACCCTCCTGGAGAACAAAGGGAAAGTAGCAATGTTCAAAGGAAGACGGTGCAAGTTTGGCAATCAGGCGCCCACCTAGAAAACAAAGGGAAAACAAGTCAAGTGTCGGAGGAAAGGAAGACAATTCAAATGTTGGTAATCAGGCACCCACCTAGAGAATAAAGGGAAAGCAGCAATGTTCAAAAGAAGACGGTTTAAGTTCAGCAATCTGGCACCCGCCTGGAGAACAAAGGGAAAGCACCTCAGAATACAATTCAAGTCAGCAACAAAGAAATTTCACCTGGAGAGTACAAGTCAATAGAGCAACAGAAACTGCAAGATCAAGTTTGAAGATATAGATAGGATTCTTGTAATTCATAGATCATAGTTTAGTCTAGCTTCTTTTATTTTATTTTGGTGTAATAAGGAGTTCAGCAAGCAGTAGTATCAGCAACAGCAATAGTGAAATCACAGCTTCCTGGTAGTCCCAGCTACCGAAACTTCCTGAACTACACTGACTTGATTTCTTTATAGCCAATGATATGCAAGCAACCTCAGAAGCAGGGTGCAGTCAAACTTTTCAAAAAGCTTCCCACGGAGTATTCAAACGGGCAAAAATTGCTCGTACCCGCTCACTTTATCTTTGCACGAAAACTCTTCGTGTTTCCGAGCAAAGAGGGGCAGCTGTGAGCACGTGATTTTTTCCCTGTATGAATTACTCCTATAAAATTCAAGAAAAATAAAAATTTTCCATTATTTTCAATTTTATAAGATTTTGTGAGAATTTATGCTAATTGTTTGCATTTCTGTGCATGCTTATTTCTGTTAAAAATCATGAAACTATTTAGGATTTATTTTCGCATTTTAGGGTTAATTAGTAAATTAGTTGCTTTATTAAAAAAATAAAAATCACAAAAATTGGCCTACTTTTGTATTTTAGCTTTTTAATTATAAATTAGTAATTTTCCCTTCTAATTTAGAAGTAATTAATTCTTGTAAATATTATATTAGATAATTAGCTTAATTTTGTAAATTATTTTAATTTAAGAGTTTAATTTTTATTTTTAATCAATTGAAAAAAAGAAAAGAAAAGAGAAAAGAAAATCAGCATATGGCTGTTAGGGCCAACATTTGTGAAGGCCCAAAACGAATTCCCTCCCAGGCCCAAATTTTTCGCCCAGTCTACCCCAAACCCGGTCCAAAGCCTTCAGTCCACGAACCCCTTGAAACGATGTAGTATGGGGGCAATACTACGTCATTTTGAGTTCAGTTGTGTAAGTTAATCTTGACCATTCATCTAACGACTTTAAGAGCTTCGTCCCTTTTAATTAAAACTGTCTGAATGTAACCAAATTAACCTAGGACCCCTGTGTTTGCTTCTCTTTCATCTCGTCTCTCACCACCGTCCGCCACCCACCGGATTTCACCATCGGCGATGGTGGAGCTCCAAACTCCACCAAAAACTGACCATACACTTCCTATACTCCCTCAAACACTAGGACGGTGGCGATTTCCCCAAAATCTCCACCCGTCTCCCTTAATTTCAAATCTAAAAACAAAACCCTAGATCCGCTCCCGTCCTTGATTAATCATGCAAAGGCCTGGGTTCATGTTCTCCAATCTTTGAAAACAAATTTGGCCGGAAATGAGTGTTAGTCATTTATTCTCACAAGAACAGTCGATTAAGACTTATTTCGGTTTAAATCGGAAAAGCCGGGGTGTTGCCTAATCTAAGTCGTCTGTCCGCCCAAGTATTAGGTATTTCTTTCTCTTGGTTCCTTTTCTGGTTCTCTGTTCCCCTCTTTTCTTTATCTTCTTCTTCTTCTTCTTTTCTTTCAAGAATAACGAAATTAGTTTTCCTTTCTTTGTGCTTGACCTCAGAGTCAGTTAGTTTATCAAATTGCTATTAAATGTTTTAACGTGGTTTAGTTTTGTTTAGCCTTTAAATCAGTGTAATTCTTTACTAATTAGTTCTAATTTCTTTGTTTAGTTTTGTTACGATTCCTTGATCCAGATGAGTTGGTTCATTGTGGTTATTTTTGATTTTGTTTAGTCAGATTATTGTTGTTTTCTTCTTCTTCCGAAAGTTGCTTTGTTTTGGGATTTTTTTGGTTTGGGGCCTGCCTTGCATGCAGACAGGCCCATTAGCACTAAGGCCTAAAGGGTTGTGGGGGGGTTCGGGATTCTCAGTTGTTTAAAGGGTTTCAAGTCCCAGCTGTGTTGGAAGGTAATTGGAAGGTATTTTAAGGGTATTTGGGGAATTTAATAAGGGGAATCTTCCTTAACAATTTGGAAAATTTCTAGAAAGGTGAGATTGGGGTTGGTTCAATAAATAGGCTCTAATTTTAGGGTTTGAAATGAAAAGATGAAAATTGGGGAAGGGGTAAATAGTGAAGGAATGAAGTCAAGTTTGCTTCCCTAAAGGCTGGCTATAAAGAGCTCATTTCCTGCATTTGCTAGGCAGAGATTAAAGGTCCAAAACACAGAAATGGCTGAAAGATTTCCGACCTCACTTTCTCTGCATTAACCTTCTGAAAAGGCCATTTTCTTACTCTGAAAAAAGTACTAAAAACTCTCGCATCTTTTGGGTTGTATTGGTCTTGATTTTTCTCCTTAGTTTTGGTTGTTAGTCAGAAATCAAAAGCTTCAATGAATTCTTGTTTATCTAGTTTAAAAATGGTTTGAGTAGCTGAACACTACTGTGTTTGGATTTGCTGATTCGCCTACTTTACTGCTACTGCTGAACTCTTCATTTTCTTTGGTTTATTTGGATATCTATGTACCTCTTTGGACTTTATTGGATATGAAGCTCAAACTTGAAGCATGTAATTGAATGAGGAGATTTAAGCATTAGTTTAGCTGATATTGTGTTGAATCTATCTTTGTTTTTCTTTGCATTACACTGGTTTTACTATGTGATCTACTAAATTTACCCATGTTGTTGACAATATCTTTAGGGTTGTATTAAACTTTAGCTTAGTATGTGAGTTTAGTTTTGGATGAATTCTTCTTGTCAAGTATATTATATTTGGACTTTAGTTTTGTCGTTTAGTTTTAGCTAGTTGAACTCTTACTATTGTGTATTTGATTTTGGACTGTTATGGTATGGACTTAATTTAGGTGAATAACATTCAGGATAATGGTGATGTTGAGTTCCAGGTCAACTCTCAGCATGACCTGGTTGTTTTAGATTTTGGTTTTTGGTATTTGAATGTATTCAAGAATTACTATTGCATTGTAATGTCTGATGTAAATGTCAGAAGTATTATATTGTGGCAGTCACTATATGTATGAATTTAACATTAGTTAGTAGTAGTTTTGATCTTAAAAATACATGTGGCTTGAGTATTCATTGAGTGCTAGTGCTCTAATGTTCTGCAATTTAGATTTTAAATGGATGGCGAATCTTTAATTTGGTTTGATGAAATCAATTAGTCTAATGTAAATTAGTGTTTGATCGATCAAAGTGTAGTAGATATTTGAAATGCTGAACCACGTGCCTTAACAACCAGGCCCACTAAATGGCCCAAGACCGTCTGGCCCAAGCTGGTTCGTGTATCTCAGGCCCAACCCTTTGTCACTGTCCAGTAGATTTGGTCGCCTGGCCTTAATAGCCCAATGAGCTTATACGCTGGGCCATTTCTTTGAAACGATCCATGGCCCAATAGTGCTCACAATCAATAGCTTCCTTTAATTTCAAACCATTTGCAAATGCAAGTGTCTTTAGGCCTAGTTAAATATGACCCTTGTAATTAGATTGAGGTGTGCCATGTTTACAAAACCTATAATGTATGACCCTAAAAAACTAGATCAAGACATCATTTGTGGAAATAGATTTTAGGCGTGCCATAAGCAAATTAAATCATCTATGGGCCTCACAAATGTTAATTTACATATTAAAATGAACTTTGTAGTTTGTTTTAGGCGTGTTAATTATATAATTATCCCGGTTACTAAAATCTAGGGGTACATTTCATGTGGCCCGGTTTTAATGTTCTAACAAGGTTAAATAGAACGTGTCGTGACTCACGGGTGCATTTCATGTAGCGTGGCTTGCGATGTGTTTTAAATAACTTTGAATTAATTCTTTAAATAAATAAAAACGGTTTTAAAGTGTTAAAAAATGCACATAGGTTTAAAAATATTTTAAAATCAGATAATTAAGACAATAATAACAGTTGAGAGACCGTGCTAGAACCACGGAACCCGGGAATGCCTAACACCTTCTCCCGGGTTAACAGAATTCCTTACCCAGATTTCTGTGTTCGCGGACTGTAAACAAAGTGAATCTTTCCTATATTCGGGATTTAAAATCGGTGACTTGGGACACCATAAATTATCCCAAGTAGAAACTCTGAATTTTAAATAAAATAATCATGTTTCGATTGTCACTTAAACTGGAAAAACTCCCTTATACCCTTCCGGGGGTAGGGAAAAGGAGGTGTGACAGGCATAGCCCATGCATCCGCGATTCAACCTTCTACCAATACTATGTGTTCGCATTCCTTTTCCTGCGATCGCATAGAAAAAAATTCCCTCTGCCTCAGCTAAGACTTCGCGATCGAGAGCCACCTCTCACAATCGCGATGAAGGAAAGTCTGCAACAGAAAAACCAGAAAATTTGATCCTTCTCCAAGTTCAAAAATGGTCCGTTGAGCATCCGAAACACACCGAGGCCCCCGGGACTTCAACCAAACATACCAACCAATCCTAAAACATCATAAAAACTTAGTCCCACCCCCAAATCACATCAGACAACACTAAAACCACGAATCACCCTGCAATCCTAAACTAAAGAACTTGAAATTTGAAGAATCCTACAACTGATGCCGACACCAACCAAACCAAGTCCGATTGACCCCAAATTTTACGCACAAGTCACATTTAACACTACAGAGCTATTCCAACTTTTGTAATCAGATTCTGACCCTGATATCAAAATTTCACTATTGATCCGGAAGCTTCAAAATTCAACTTTCGGCATTTCAAGCCTAAATAAGCTACGGACCTCCAAAGCACAATCTGAACACGCCCCTAAGACCAAAATCACCCAACGGAGCTAACAGAATTGACAGAATTCTATTCTGAGGCTGCCTTCACACTACTCTAACTACGGTCCAAATTCTAAGCTTAAGTTCGCATTGAGGGACTAAGTGTCCCAAAACACTCCAAAACTCACAATGAATCATCCTGGAAAATCATAATAGCAGAAACAAACATGGGTAAAGTAGTTAATGGGGGATCAGAGCGTTAATTCTTAATACGACTTACCGGATCGTTACAACTGGTGAGTTAGTTAACTCTCGCAATTTCATCCTTATGTGTTCTCATCTCTGAATCTATGGCTTAACATGTTCCTGGTTCACTTTTTAGCATCACTCTGTTGACTCTTGCATCTATTCACTCTTAATGCTACTAGTTCTAAGATTATCTATGCCTAATTAAGTGATCTGAACTTCTTTAGAGCCTATACAGTTAGTGTAGTGACTCTTGAATGCTTATGAACATGTTTATTCACCCACCCCCATGAATCCCTGCAGTAGTCTATGTTGAAACTTTAGTATTGGTCATTATGGCCCTCGACATGCTTATTTCATTGCATATCCCTTTAATATTTGCTTGTGATCTCAGCATGTTTTGAATTATTACTTTAAGGTATTAGGCTAAACTTTTGGCACAAGCGGAATCATATTTTGTTAATTAGACCTCTTTAACAATGCTCGATTGCTTATCTACTATTTGTGTGTCTTCCATGACAAGGTGAAAAATGGGTTGCTCCCTCGGCAAAACTGGGATAAAGTTGAACCAAAAGATCTCGATTCAAGATAAATTCATAAGGAAGTGGTATATCTTTAGGATCTACTACAGCATTTAGAAATTGGTTAATCGGTAAAGATACATGTACTTGATGCCCTACTCAAGAGAGAGAGCCAAGTCCTAGTAGCCCTGCCAAATGGTGATTCAGCATAGATTCTACATCTTGAAATTAAGCCAATTGTGGCGTCGCTTTATGATAATGAAACCAACCAGCAAAAATCACTAACATTGCAAAGACCAATGCCCCAATTGCTATACAATAGAGTTGTAATTCACTAGCTATTCCAGATGCTCGCCAAATCTGAAAAACCCCAGGGGTTATTTGTATTCCTTGGAAACCCCCGCCTACGTCACCATTTAATATTTCTTGGCCCACTATTGGCCAAACCACCTGGGCACTAGGCCTAATGTGAGTTGGATCACTTAGCCATGCTTTATAATTAGAAAAACGAGCACTGTGGAAATACATGCTGCTCAGCCGAAGAAATACGATGGAGAGTTGACTGAAATATGCATTAAATATTTTTCGAGATATCTTCTCCAAATCACTGCTATGGCTATCGAAATCGTAAGCATCAGCATGTAGGTTCTAGATCCAAGTGGTAGTATCAGGCCCTTTAGCTATTGTTCTTGAGAAATGACCCGGTCTGCTCCATTCCTCGACCGATGTTTTTACGGTATCCCTATCTACCAAATTTTTAACTTCTGGTTCCGGCAAACAAATAATTATTGAGTCCTCCTCTTTCCAGACAATACATACAAAGAGACTCGCCAACAGTTAAATAATTAGTGAACCTTAGAGATAGAGAGATATTTCTATAATTAGTTCGTTTCTCTTCTACTTTTCTATCTCCCAACTATCTATTTTCTTTAGTTTTTTATTAGAGCAATTCTGATCTGGAAGTCGATCCGGGGCAAGTGTTTGGATCTATTATGACATAGCCTTGAGGCGCTCAACAGACCTTTTAACCTTCTAAAAATATTTTTGTTCTTTGGATTGATCCAAAAAAGACTTTTTGTGCAACCTATAGTGTATTCATAGAAGTTATCAGATGGAGCTCTTTAATTTTTTACCTAGAAGATTTTAATAACTCTATTACAAATCAAGCGAGTAGCCATTAGACATTACTAAGAGACATCCCCACTATATATATTTAGTGATTCGAGGGTTTATTTTATTAGTTTGAATAATAAGAATTTTGTTTAATTTAATATAATAAACGAAGTCTACTTTGTACTGTATTTGTGTATCCTATTTTATTCCTAAAAAATAGCAGATGAAATAGAAGGCTTAGAAGGGAGATAATAAAATTATGTGATTGGGTCTTCCAAAAGCAAAGGAATAATCCGTTTTTTAGTTAATTGATTTGGTGGGTCCAACAATCAATAAATTATAAAAAAATATCTAAATTCTAAATAAAAAAATAAAAAATAATAGACTATGATTCTAAATAAAGGATAATAAATAAATGAGATCTTTTTTTATTCGAAATGTCTCGTGATCTTCAACCAATTGTGTGCTTCAATATAATTACTGGGAGTAAGCGCTATAGCTTGTTTCCAATACTCAGCGGCTTGATCGAACCAAGCCTCTACAATTTCAGAATCTTCCTATTGAATGGCCAGTTCTCCCAGGCCAGGATAGGTAGTTCAATTCCTTCCCTTAGAACCGTACTTGAGAATTTCTTACCTCATACGGCTCAACAATCAATTCTTTTGGTGTTCCATTTTGATCTATATCATATCTAATAAAATCTAATGAGATTACTCATGGATCTATCCCAGTTTTAGGGTTAACCAAAAGAAAAATAGGTTAATTACATGAGTTTCAAACTGATATTTGGATGAATAATCCGTTTATTTAGTTTTATCTTTTTTCCCACCTTCAGAAGAATAAAGCATAGGCATTTCTACTAGTATTAGAATTTTATGAAAGATAATTATCTCGGTTTCGTAGATAAATTTATATAGAATCTTTGAAAAAGACTTTCTTTCATAAGAAAGAAAATACTTACTATCTTTGGGATCTGATCCTACATTGCTGCTCAAGACTTTAGTGGATCGACTCTATTACATAAGTTAATTCCTAATTTTTATTTCACATCATGAGATAAGTATTTCTTCCATCATGACATAAGTACGCAGTTATTATTGTATCGGCCCAAAACCTCGCTAATTGATCTTTATGGTGCTTCCTCTATCTCTATCAATTAAAGCCTTATATCCATTGAAAAATGTTGCTAGACATTTTTATTTTTTCCTATTTTGACTTATATGATGTTTCTTTCTTTGCTACAGCTGATAAAAATCGTTGTTTTAGACGATGCATATGTAGAAAGCCTATTTGGTTCTAGTAGTTACTTTACTAGATTTTTCTTTTTTTTTTCTTTTTATAGTGGAGATAGTCGCACGTAATGATAGATCACAACCATATTTTTAAAAGCTTGTGGTAAGAATGGATTTCGTTCTAGTGCTCAAAAATAATATTCCAAAGCTTTCGTATGTTCGTCATTACTTGTGAGGATAAGCCCTATATAATCGAGTATATAACTTTGATCATAGGGATCAATTTCTAGTCGCATAGCTTTATAATAATTCTGCAAAGCTTTCGCATAATTTTCTTCAGATTGAGCCGATATTCGTTACAGTCGTCATTCAATTGAAAGAATCTCTGTTCCAGAACTGTACGTGAGATTTTCACCTCATACGGCTCCTCCCTTATGTGCATAATGACAATAATACATAGGATCAAAAAAGATTCAACGATGAAAATATTCTCATTATGAACTCAGTAGGAATCAAGAATCTTTGTAACATGTTTTGGCATATGTGTTTGTGATCCTACCCCATTTCTAACATGATGCCCTCCCTTTTTGTGATTATGTTGTTTAGCACAGTGTCGCCTATATACTTGGCACAATTCCCAATCATGTTTCAACCTGTCTAGTGATAATAACCCCAAACAATCCTGCAAACATATTTTTTATCAGTCTCTTTTTAGCATGTAGTTGCTTCTGTGCTGAGTATTGAACCTGTTTCCCTAAACCTACATTAAGCTGTATTTTAAATTCTGTAATTTGGTCAACTGTTTGCCTAATATGTCGATTTGGTCGTGTTTGTTTAAACCCCTCCATTCTTGTCCCTCAACTTTAGTCTTTTCTCTTTCACCTCTTGCTTAAGTTATTTCCTTAGCCAGCTGAATGCCAAGGCTATTCAAGTTCTATCCTTTGACCTCTCTCTAGTGTGAGCACTGCTCGGGGACCATGTGAGGCCCTTGTGAACTCTGACACACTAGAACTTGGTCTCTAGTCCCTCCTCTAAATGATCTCTGTTAACTTCCCTAGTGTGAGCATTGCCCTAGGTTCTTGAAGCTCTTGCAAACTCTAACACACTAGGGACTTGGGTTTTGTATGCTCAACGACTAGTTATTCTGTATCTATGAACATGAAATTTGGAGTTGTTGTGGGTTGAAGGCCTAGCCTGTCCAGGTGTATTTGGGTCTGCTACAGGCTCCCTATAGTTATACTTTGTAATATTACATCAAATTATAGTCTGTAATAATTATTTTATAATAACAATTCTGGGATGTTTGTGAAATTGGGAAGGGTTTCTTATTTTAGATTTTTTGCGATCAAAGTTGGGTAGAAATCCTGCCTATAGGTCCAACAATATGTTATTATGTGTAATGTGTTAAAAATCCTGTCTATAGGTCCAATAGTGTGCTATTTCATGTTCAATTATCGTGTGTTAGAAATCACACCTATAGGTATCCCATTATGTTCAGCCATTATATGTTAGCAATCCTCCCTATAGGTTCAATACTTGGTTTAAATGTATTAGAAACCATGCCTATAAGGAATTGAATGTTCAATGTGTGTGCAAAAATCTCATTCATATGATGTTCTGCTTACAAATTATAGAAGTCATGTTTATAGGATCTAAAATGGAAAATATTATAGAAAGCATGCCTATAGGTTTGAATCAACATAATTTTCATCTCTGCTCGTTTGTTCATGAATTTCCAAACATTGTGTTGTTACTGTCACTAGAAACATGCCTATAGGATTGAAACAAATAATTCTGGATCTGTTTCTGTGACTTGCCACCGTCTACTATCGCATAAAAACACCTAGACATCATGCCTATAGGTTTAATCTCTATGTTTAAAATCAATAGGTAAATCATACATCTTTTGGAAAGTATAATGGTTTTCATATAACTATTCGCCCATTAAGTCCAGATTCATATAGAGATCATGTCCATAGGTTTCTGCACTCTTAACTATTTAAAATCAGCAACTGTCTTTGTTAATCTGACTTGCGTGCATTTGTTGTCTAATTGCGGAGGCCAACTTAAGCCCATACTTGCTTATAAATGAAAGTCCAATGTGTTTTATATGTCGCCTAGCTTTTGACACTTTTGAGCAACCTAAGTTAAAGTCTAGAACCACTCCGAAATAGAGGTCCAAATGCCTCCTGGACCATAGGCATGGGACGGGTAGTGCACGCATAAGACACGACTTAGAATTGATTAGTGCGCTTCAGGTAAACAACTTAAAGATAGTAATTGGGTAGCAGGAGATGATAGTTTGTGCCCGCTAAATAATATGAGTGACATCCCATCTCGAGGGAGTTACGAAGTATTATTTATGTTGCACGGGGTGATCCTTTAGGCTAAAAAACTTAGGACTCCCCCACCACCACCTTGCCTTTCAATCTATTATTTGTGTTTAATAATGAACTCCTCAAATCCCTTTATTTTCTTATCTTTGATCACATAGACCAATTCATATAATTGAGTTCGGCCGGGACCCATAGTTGTGGACCTCGAAGAGTGACTAATATCTTCTCTTTGAGGTAATTTCGAGCCCTTACCCGATCTTTGGTGATGCAAACTGGTTAGACGGAGTTATTTACAAAATGGTGCCCTAACACACCTTAAAAATCATTAGGTGGCGACTCTCTCTTTTAGACCCTTCCTTAAAAGAGTTGTCACAATGTCAAAGTCCGCTTTCGCGAGAAAAAGGGGCGCAACAGCATGGCGACTCTGCTGGGTATATTTTACGCTCTTACCATAAACGAACCTGATGTTTGTGAATTAGTCTTCTCTGATAAGCATGTCTTTCTTATTTTGCTCGTACCTGAATCTCCCGCTCCCATTTTCCCTTTTTATTACTACATGCACATCCTCTTCCCTATTTCCCTTTTATATGAACTCATATGCAACTCTTGTTTAATTTGATTACAATGTGCATTTTCCCTTATTTCCTAATCATGTTTACTTGCTCCAAACTTTTAATTTTGCTATATCATGTCTCTCCTAATCCCTACCCCTTTACTTACTTTATTATAATTCTTTCACTACGCGAACTAACTTCTTCCCTGTTTTTCTTTCTTTTGTGCCTTTACGTTCATTCAATACTGCATTTATTTTAAACATGTGAAAATACTTGACAATGTGTTATTTTATTTTTTTATAAAGCATGCTCCGCATCATATTCCACTCATGCATATTAATACCATAGCGGCACTTGATGAGTGTCCGTACTCTTCCTAAAATCACCCTTTAAACTTGGAAAAGTTTATTTGCGGTAAAACTAGTCGATCAGCGGTGCAATCTATGGTTTCGTGCCTTTCCCTCTCGAGTTGTCCACTTGAGGGTACCAGTCTAGACTCTCCTAGAAACCCCATTCTAAAATCAACTGTGCATGCATCATGTCTAAACCTAGTACGAGTTAGAACGTTGTCCGCGCAATAACTCACTAAGACAAACCCCGTTCAAAGTCCGCCTGGATTTCCATAATCCCAATGGACATAATCACGATCTGTGCATTATTTGGAGAAAAACATGCCAATATGTTGATCATTAACATGTAAATAGCTGAATCTGGAGGGGGCAAGGGCTAACTTTATATGTTTTGCAGAAATGAGGCACGAGGTCCCCAGGTTCGACATGGTTCGAAATATCCCACATTTGCTACTGGATTGGTGGGAAAATCTTGCACCAAACAACAAAAACCACGTGAAAAGAGTTCTTGGGAATTTACCTTCTTTGCTAGACATACAACCAAACAATGTACTAATCGAGGCCGCTACTATATTCTGGGATGAAAAGAGGGATATTTTTCGTTTCGGGGATATAGAATGACTCCCCTTCTAGAGGAAATAAGGGGCTTTCTCGAACTTCCCTAGGATAGCCCCGGTCTATTGGTACCAGAAAATTGCACTTCTCGAGGGTTTCTGAAGATGATAGGCTTTAGAAAGAATGATGAGTTAGTCTGCCTAAAGAAGTCTTACATACCATTCGACTTCCTCTATAAACGTTATGGGCACAGCAAATCCTACCGCCTTTACCATGATAAAATTGCCATTATTTCATTAGATTGGACCCACCTTCGGGTTTTTGTGTTCATTGTCTATTTTTTGGGGATGCTGGTATTACTAATGCAAGGAGAAAGAATTCGCACCCGTTTAGCTATGGTTACCAAGACCCTAATGGAAGGAATTGAGGGACAGACTTACACTATTGTCCCATTGATCGTGGCAGAATATACCGATCTTTAGACCGCTGCAAGAAGGGATTCAGACATTTTGAGGGTTGTAAATGCTACTACAAGTGTGGTTGTTGGAATATCTTTAAAGGGGACAGTACCGTCAGGAATTTCCGCAGCGACCATGGAATGACCACATAGCTTTTCACCATCCAAAAAGAATGACTTTCATCCCGGACAAGTTTGCACAACCAGGAAATGTTGTGGAATGGGTACACTTCTTTAGCAATTTGACCGACAACAAGGTTTATTGGATGTTTGAGTGGTTCCCTACTAGCGAGTTCATCATCAGGTCAAGAGATGTTCCTCATCTAATGCTAATTGGATTAAGGGGTATTTATCCTTATGCCCCTATCAGAGTCATGAGGCAAGTAGGGAGGAAACAAGTTATACCCCGAGTCTCCAAGATGGTTCACTACTAAGCAGATTTCCAAGGTGATGCTATTCTATTCAAGTATGAGTCACAACACATGTGGCATCTAAAGGTCATAGTGGGAAAGGATACCATCAAGCCAGATCGATACCATGTTGGTGATGCGCACTTTTATCCATCCTGGTTGGTCAATGACATAGTAGGAGAAGTCAAGCCAGGAATTGATTTGGGAAATAGGGTCATAGATGACGCTGCCAAGGCCCAAGTCAAATATAGGAGGTTACGCAAAAGGATTTTTGAATCTGAGGCCAGGCATTTGGAACAACACAAAACGGACATGGAAGAAATCAATGAATGGAGAGAAATCACTACTAAATCAATAGAGATGTTAGAGTATTTAGAGCAGGGTTGATGGAGCTGGAATGGAAGATGAGAAACAGGGTTACAGGCTGTCAAAATATGGATGGAAACGAAGGAGGTCTCCTAGCAAGGGCATATCTGCCGCTGGACATGCACGACCTGGGGAAATTGATTGATGGAGCAAAGAAGGACAAGCATGGAGAAGGTCCCTCTGGGACCAAATAGATTAGAAATTATGTTTTACTTACTTTCTAGACTCATTTAGGCTTTGGTTGTAATAAGGCACGTTCCATTAGTGACTCTTTATCATTATTGGCATATTAGTAGAGACTCGGTTTATTTCTCATATTAATGAAATGACGCAGTTATTGGCATCAATTTTCTCCAAATCTATATGTCACTTAGGCATACCTCGGGCACAATGAGGTCCCCAAATTAGGACGCAAATTTATAATTCCGCAATATGTGTTTAAATACCGCAAACAACCTTTTAATACTCCTTACGGACTTGTTTACCTTTTTGTTTTCTTTTTTTCTTGATTTGTTTATTCTCATCCCCTAAGGTTGGTTCGTGCATACTGGCATCGTTAACATATCATACAAGATCAAGAGGTCCTCCACCTCCTTCTCCTCCTCCAAACAATCCTAAAAGCAAAGCAAAGGCTAGAATGGATGATACAAGCAATATCAGGAAAGACAATGCCACACATTAAGAGAATGTCGAAAACTTAGATGGTCGAAGCACTCCAGCACCAAACAACTTGGTTTTACGGTTGGAACAAAAGATATTGGAGTTACAAAGGAAACTTGAGCAGGTCCGGAACTTGGAAAATCTCTCCCTTACCCTGAACGTCCCCGATATCAACCAACAAAATACCAAAAACCCAGCACCTCCCCAAAATACACCAAACCAGCATCCACAAAATCCTCTCGCACCTCACCAATATGCCACACCGCCTCAAAATCCCAATCCTCCACCAGTACCGACTCCTCCACAACATCATCATTAGCCAACCCAGTATCCACAAGTCACTACCTATCACACTCCTCAGAACGCAGCACAATCTATCTCCGATCCTCAAAACTCAACCAACAACCACCACTATACCCAAATTCCTGGAATCCATCAAAGTAACCCCATATATGTGGAAACCTTACCCCACACTCCACAACAAACCTTATACATACCTGAATCCGCCAAGAAGGACATGTTCATCAAGAATATGGCAGAAGAACTTAAAAACTCACAAGTCGAGTCCAATGTGTCGAAGGAGGTAAAGGCATTGATGGATTGAACTATGAGGATCTGTGCATTCAGCAGGACGTAGAATTGCTAGAGGGTTACAAACCTCCCAAGTTCGAGATGTTTGACGGAACAGGTGATCCGAAGGTGCATCTAAGGACATACTGTGACAAGCTCATAGAAGTTGGAAGGATGAAAGAATTCGCATGAAATTATTCATGAGGAGCCTCACTTGAGATGCCCGATCTTGGTACATCTGTCAAAATCCAAAGAAGTGGGTTAGTTGGGTAAGCATGGCATCAGATTTCATGGATCGGTTCAAGTTTAATACAGAGAATGCACCAGATGTCTTCTATCTCCAGAATATCAAGAAGAAGCCAACAGAGACTTTTCGCGAGCATGCTACTCGGTGGAGATTGGAAGCTGCGAAAGTGAGGCAAGCATTGGAAGAAGAGCAGATGAACAAGTTCTTTGTTCGGGCCTAGGATCCACAGTACTACGAAAGGTTAATGGTTATTGAGAATCACCAATTCTTCGACATCATCAAATTGGGGAAAAGGATTGAAGAAGGAATCAAGAGCAGAATGGTAACTAATTTTGAGGCATTACACGCTACGAACAAAACTTTGCAGTCAGGGGGTATATCCAAAAAGAAAGAAGTAGGAGTTGTGATGGTAGCCCAAGGACCAAAATCTCCTCTCACATACCAAACCCCACCACCCACATATCAGTCTTCACCTCCCAGATACCAACAACCCATCGCCACCTACCATACTTATAACCAATACTTTAAAAGGCGAGGGCGTGAGGCGAGGTGAAAGTCTCGAGACACAGGGTGTAAGCCCCACAAATCTTTAATTTTTTAATTTATGAATTAATAATATAGTATTATAACACAATAAAAATATAAATGATACATTATAATTTCAAGAAAACTAAAAATAATTAAAGAAACTCATATAAAATAAATTATTTAGCATGTTTTAGAAGTATAAATAATATAATATTGTTAAAGTTACTATGAAATATAAATTAACTACAACCTCTTTACTTTCAAACACTTAAAATTATAATTTATTGAAAAATATTATCAAACTGCATATTTTACCTCTTTAAAAGTAAATATCAATAAATTTTATCAACGTTGTCATTTAAAATATTACTCCTTCATGAGTAAAGATAAAATAATTTTTAAATAGTAAAATAAGAAATATATGATAATTTTGAGAGACATAGAACTAATACGTGAAGATCTATCAAATAAAGATATAAATTTTGGTTATCCATTTTTAGAAGAAATATTCAAATGATATTCACCTTCACAATGTTCTCAATTAGTAAATATACAATACTATAGTTCGTAATTTGAGTTATTTGCAATTTTTATATTTCTACAGATAGAAAGAAATTTAATCATTCATTTGTTAAAGAATTTTGAGAGTCAACAGTACAAATTAGTGAATTCAACCCATGATTTGCATATGAACTATTGGGTGAGTCCCGAGCATTGAGCATTAGGCATGTTTAGGGCGCACAGTCGGGCGTTTGGGGGCATAAGCCTCACAGAACTAATCTCTACACATGAGTCTCAAGGCGTTTTGATAGTGCCCCACCCCAGGGTATGCCCCGAGGCGAGTCCCAAAAAGCCTTTTAAAACATTACTTATAACACACAACCCGCATATTACCACTCAGCACCACCAACCCACCAAAACTACTAGAAACCCAAACCAAATTTCGACGGCAGACCACCCAGACAATACACTCTTATTGTTGAACCCATTTATCAGCTCTACAAAAGACTGAAGGCTACCAGTTATGTCACCCCCATTCCCGCTGTTGCAATGGAAAACTCTTCCCAATGGGTTAATCCGAACAAGACATGTGCCTATCACTCGGGCATGAAGGGACACACCATCGATGAATGTCGCACTTTGAAGGATAAGATGCAGTCGTTAATTGACACTAAAGTTATACAAGCAAAAGAGGCCGCACCAAATATCCACAACAATCCCCTCTCGGATCATAGGGGCGAAAGGGTAAATGTGATCGAAACTGATGAAGAATGGGATCCAGAAGGATCAATTGGACTCATTCGTGAAGAAAATGAAACCATAATACCTCCAGTCACTATCACACCCATTATAATGTAAATTCAGTCAACAATTAAGGTTGAAATAGCCGCGCCAACTCCGTTTGAGGTTAAAACAACAACGCCCTCAGCCACACCAACTCCATTTGAGGTAGAAGTGGCCACACCCTTCACGATGATGGTGGCACCCACACCATCCTTTAATTCCAATGTTATACCATGGGACTATGCTGCAGAGGCAAGAAGAAAGGGAAAAGGGAAAATGGAAAATGGAAGTAACAAGTGCCGCACAAGGCATGACCAGGACCGACAACGTTTACACGCCTGAGCATTTGGGAGGAACAAGTAAAGAAGCCGCTCCCAATCAGCCTATCATTGAAACAGGTCCAGATGATCTTTGGAGAATGGTGCAAGCAAGAGAATATTCTGTGGTTGATCATCTGAACAAAACCCCTGCTCAGATATACATTCTATCATTACTGAAGAATTTTGAAACGCATAGGAAAGCATTAATGAAAGTGTTAAATGAAGCTTACGTGCCAACAACGTCACCAGTGGAGAGATAGCCAACATGGTAGGGCAAGTATTTGAGAGCCACAAGATCACCTTTCACGAAGACGAACTACCACCTGAAGGACTGTGTCACAATAGGGCACTACACATCACAATACTATTTGAAGACAAATTCGTCACCAGAGTCCTGATAGATGGGGGTTCAAGTCTCAACATCTGTCCATTAACCACTTTGAAAAGGTTGGGTAAGGATTTCCATGAAATACGAGCAAGGAGTATGAATGTGAAAGAATTTTATGGGTCTTAATGGGCCACAATTGTAGAAATCAACCTTTGTTTACTGATGGGACCGACTTGGTTTGATGTTGAATTTCAAGTATTGGACATATCTACTACGTACAATCTATTATTGGGACGACCTCGGATACATGTTGCTGGAGTCGTAGCTTCTACGCTACACCAGGCCGTGAAGTTCAAATGGAATCATCAGGAAGTGATCATTCATAGAGATAAGAGTAACCCCACTTACACTAATCAAACTGTTCCAGTTGTCGAGAATAGAAGGAAGCTGGGTGGAGAAACATACCATCGCATTGAGCGTGTCAATGCAATTAAGAAGGATAGATGGTGGAGCAGCAAAATAAAAAGTATATTGACATGGACAGGGTATGAATCAGCAATGGTCTCAGCAAGAATCTCCAAGGGATCACCAAACTGATACAGTTAAAGCACCACAGTACAACCTTTAAGCTTGGATACCAGTACACCTGGTAGGAGTACGATGATTGGTCGTTCCCATGGCGTGGTCCCTATTAGCCTCTCGAACAGCCAATACTACATTTGCACCAGACGTTTCAACAAGCAGACATTTTATGGGGATCTAAGAAGATGAGGTTTTAGCTGGCCTATGGAATCTATTTCTGGACGATGAAGACATGGACTGCAATGCAATAGTTGAGGAGGAGGAAGAGGAGGAAGACCTTACAATCCAGACCGTGGGAAAGGGAATTATTTTCATGAATTGGACTGCTGCACCATCCCGGGCCCGTCGAGTTCCTGGGTAGCCTAGCAATTAGCATGATATATTTTTAAGCAATTTTAAGCATTTAAGACATTTTGAGTATTTTGTTTAGACGCATTTTGTTTTGAAATAATTGCTCAAGTTATCGGGCCGTACTTGTTTTAATGTTCTCAAGATTTATCAATGCATTGCTATTTTAGTATTTATTATTATATTTTACATTTTTCTCTCAACAACATTATTATTACTTATCCCGATGAACTAACGATTGTGACATGTAATGAGACAACGCGACATGAGGATAGTGACTCAAAAGAGTTAGATGAAGAGGATGTAATACCTGAGGAAATTTTCAAAGAAGTTGAGAATTTTGAGAATAAGCCTAAGTCTAACCTGGACAAAACTGAGATAGTCAACTTGTGTGATTCCGAAATAGCCGAAGAAACCCGCATAAGTATCCATTTGTCACCATCTAAAAAATAAGAATACACCCGTTTTCTGAAGGATTATGAGGACATTTTCGCATGGCCTTATGATGATATGACTGGTTTGAGCACATTTATAGTGGCTCATAAACTACCTACCATCCAATGTGTCCTCTTGTAAAACAAAAACTCAGAAAGTTCAAGCCTGATATGAGTCTGAAAATCAAAGAGGAAGTCACCAAGCAAATCAAAGCTAAGTTTCTCAAAGTGGTTGAATACCCTACTTGGTTGGCCAACATCGTGCCAATTCTGAAGAAGGCTTGGAAGGTCAGAGTATGTGTCGACTATCGAGATTTAAACAAAGAAGGTCCCAAAGATGATTTCCTGTTACCCAATATACACATACTGATCGACAACTGTGCCAAGAATGAACTCCAATCCTTTGTGGATTGCTTTGCGAGATACTATCAGATCTGGATGGATGAGGAAAATGCCAAGAAAATAACTTTATTACCCCGTGGGGGGATGTATTGTTATAAAATGGTGTCGTTCGGCCTGAAAAATGATGGAGCCACTTATATGAGAACCATGATGACCATTTTCCATGACACGATTCACAAAGAAATGGAGGTGTATGTGGATGACGTCATCATTGAATCCAGAAGAAGCGCAGATCATACAACAGATTTAAGGAAATTCTTTAATCGGCGTCGAAGGTACAATCTGAAACTGAATCCTGCAAAGTGTGCCTTCGGAGTCCCTGCTGGAAAATTGCTAGGCTTCATCGTTAGTCGCCTGGGGATTGAATTGGACCCTTCAAAGGTCAAAGCCATACAAGATTTGCCACCTCCGAAGAACAAGAAAAATGTGATGAGCTTCTTGGGGCGTCTCAATTACATCAACCGATTCATAGCACAATCGACCTTGATCTGTGAGTCAATTTTCAAAATGTTAAAGAAAGATGCTGCAACAAAATGGAATGAAGAATGTCGAAAAGCCTTTGATAGAATCAAGGAATACCTATCCACACAACCAATCTTGGTCCCGCCGGAACTTGGTAGAGCTTTGCTACTCTATTTGGCCGTACTAGATGGAGCTTTCAGTTGTGTTTTGGGAATACATGACGAGACGAGAAGAAAAGAACATGCCATATATTACTTGAGTAAGAAGTTCACACCTTACGAAGCACGGTATTCTCTACTGGAACGCACTTGCTATGCTCTAACATGGATAGCTCAGAAATTGAGGCAGTACTTCTGTGCCTACACTACATATCTCATATCAAGGATGGATCCCCTGAAATACATCTATCAGAAACCAATGCCAATAGGGAAACTAACAAAATGACAGATATTGTTGAGTGAGTTTGATATCGTCTATGTGACTCAGAAGGCGGTCAAGGGACAAGCCTTAGTAGATCCCCTCGCAGAAAATGATGTGGGAGGGGAATATGAACCATTGAAAACGTCTTTTCCCGATGAAGAAGTGTTGTTTGTAAGAGAAGATATTACTAAAGCCTACGCCGGTTGGAGAATGTTCTTTGACGGAGCTACAAATTTCAAAAGAGTGGGTATTGGAGCAGTTTTGGTGTCAGAGACACGTCAACATTATCCGGTATCCGCGAAGCTCAGGTTTCTGTGAACCAACATCATGGGGCTCAATTTGGCCATCGACATGAATATACATGAGTTGCTGGTAATTGGTGTTTAGATCTTCTGGTACACCAGGTTCTAGAAGAGTGGGCTACCCAGAATACAAAAATATTGACATATCTGTATCACATACAAGAGTTGATGAAAAGATTCACAAAGATAGAATTAAAACATGTTCCGAGAATCCAGAATGAGTTCGTAGATGCACTAGTCACTTTGTCCTCCATGATACATCATCCAGACAAGAATTTCATTGATCCTATTCTAGTAAGAATCCATAATCAGCCAGCTTATTGTGCTCATGTTGAAGAAGAAATAGATGGGAATCCATGGTACCATGATATCAAAGAATACTTGGCAAAAGGAGAATACCCGGACATTCAAATAATACTTAGAAACGCACGCTCTGGAGATTGTCCAATCATTTCTTCCAAAGTGGAGGAATTTTGTATAGAAGGACTCCAGACCTAGGGTTATTATAGTGTGTTGATGCCAAAGAAGCTTCCAGACTGCTCGAGAAAATACATGCTGGAACGTACGAGCCGCACATGAATGGTTTCTTTCTAGCCAAGAAGATATTAAGAGTAGGATACTTTTAGATGACTATGGAAACAAACTGCATCAGGTATGTCCAAAAGTTTCACAAGAGTCAGGTACATGCAGATATGAGACAAGTACCACCAAATGAACTCAATGCAACAAGTGCACTTTGGCCTTTCGCCGCTTGGGAAATGGATGTCATTGCTCGCCGCTTCAAACGGGCACAAGTTCATTTTAGTGGCCATAGACTACTTCACAAAATGGGTTGACGCTGCATCTTACAAGGCTGTAACCAAGAAAATCATGGCTGATTTTGTCAGGGATCGTATTTTTTGCCGATTCAGGGTACCCGAATCCATCATTATCGACAATGCTGCCAACCTCAATAGCAATTTAATGAAAGCTATGTGTGAAACCTTCAAGATCAGGCATAAGAATTCCACAGCATACAGACCTCAAATGAATGGAGTCGCGGAAGCCGCCAACAAAAACATCAAGAAAATTATGAGGAAAATGGTAGATAACCACAAGCAATGGCACAAGATATTACCATTTGCCTTATCAGGATATCGTACTACAATTCGCACATCAATCGGAGCAACTCCCTACATGCTGGTTTACAGTACTGAAGTTGTCATTCCCTTTGAGGTCAAAATTCCCTCTTTGAGAATTATACAGGAAGCCGAACTCAGTGATGTAGAATGGATAAGGAGTCACTATGAAAAATCAGCTATTATCGATGGAAAAAGAATGAATGCAATATGTCATAGTCAACTTTATCAGAACAGAATATCTAGAGCTTTCAACAAAAGGGTCAAACCTAGACAGTTCACACCAGGGCAGCTAGTGTTGAAACTGATCTTCCCACATCAAGATAAAGACAAAGGAAATTTTTCACCCAATTGGCAAGGGCCCTACATGGTTCACAGGGTACTAACAGGAGGAGCACTCATACTTGCAGAAATGGATGGATATGTTTGGCCAAAACCTGTCAACTCGGACACAGTCAAGAGGTACTATATTTAAATTTTTTTATTTGATGTAGCTGAACTACGCTTGACCTGATTCCCGTTTAAAAGGGGATACATAGGCAGATCTGTGGGTTTTGTCACATCTCAATAAAATTTTCATTTTCCCCACAACCAGAAACTGGGGCAGAATTTTGAGTAGGACCCTCAAAATTCCGGAAAAAGTCCAGCCGAAGTCATCATATGCAATAGAGTCAGAGAAAGCGGTTAAATAACTGGGGCAGAATTTTGAAAAGGATTCTCAAAATTCCGGAGTAAATCCAACAAACTTCATCACATGCAGAATGACCGAAGAATTTCTTACTAAACTGGGGCAGAATTTTGAGGAGGACCCTCAAAATTCTAATGCAAAGAAGTCGCACTGTCTCTAAAGTGTCGCAGTCATTGGTTCATTTAATTTACTCAATAGCATAAACTACTATATTTAAAATAACTATATTTATCAAATGCATGCATACTTTTCAAAAACATTATTTCTATGGTAGCCAGATGTTACCCATGGTAACTCAAATAGGATCTTCAGAGCAAAGCAAAGCAAAACAAGCAGGAAAGGGAATGAACCAACCTCCCCTACAAAACTCATGATTTTTTTTGATGTAGACACAATGAACATGACAGAAGCATTCGCAAGTATACACGTACCAAAATCACTATCTTCATAATGGAAAGGCTACCAAACGCAAATATGTCTCCAGATAAGAAAATACTCTACCACTACTTATTATCTGTTCATTGCATGAGGCTAAGCCTTGCCTCCTCAATTACATAAGGCTAAGCATTACGTTCTCTTGCATCAAGACTAAGCATTGTCTCCTCTTCTTGCATGAGGATAAGTCATGCCTCCTCAATTACATGAGGCTAAGCTCTTCCTTTCCTCGTATGAGACTAAGCATTGTCTCCCCATTTTGCATGAGGCTAAGCCTTACCTCCTTAATTGCATAAGACTAAGCTCTGCCTTCCATTGTATGAGACTAAGCATTGTCTCCTCTTCTTGCATGAGGCTAAGCCCTACCTCCCTAATTGCATAAGGCTAAACACTGCCTTCCATTGAATGAGACTAAGCTTTGTCTCCATTTTGCATGAGGCTAAGCCCTGCCTCCTTAATTGCATAAGGCTAAGCACTGCCTTCCATTGCATGAGACTAAGCATTGTCTCCATTTTGCATGAGCCTAAGCCCTGCCTCCCTAATTGCATAAGGTTAAGCACTACCTTCCATTGCATGAGACTATGCATTGTCTCCTCTTCTTGCATGAGGCTAAGCCCTGCCTCCCCAATTGCAAAAGGCTAAGCTCTGCATTTCCCTGCACGAGACTAAGCATTGTCTCTCCTTGCATAACCACAAAATGTTGCGTTGTTCAAAACCTTGCATTACTCTCTTATCCTTGGGCTAAGCTCTACCCCCCTCCACCGACCTTACACAAGACTAAGCTCTGTCTTGTTTCATCTCAAGCATCATGTCTTTGCATCTCATGAGCTGAAGCATAGCCAAATATTTCAAAGGCGTCATAGTCTGAAAGCATCATCCTCAAAGTCGAAAGACACCATGTCTTGGCCTGAGGATCTCTCAATAATAAACATCATTATTCAAAGGCGTCATGGTTCAGAGGTACCATTCTCATAGCCCGAGAACATCATTTTATGGCCTGCGAATCCTTTATCTCATGATTCATGGCCTAGGACGTCATGGTCTAAAGACATCATCTCACTGTCCGAAGACAATCTTCATGGTCCAAAGAGAATTTGCATCATGTTGAAATTCTCTCAATAACCCATATATGTTTTGCATGCATCGTATTTTAAGTTTTGTAGGTAATCCAGGAGGAAATCGTCCTTCAAATGGGAGCAACCTTCGCTCTGGTTTCCGCTCTCATTATTCACAACCTACCATTATTTCAAACGTAACCGACTCCCATCAATTACTCGCTTTTACTCTATGGTTGTTCAGATATATGTCCTATGATACATCTATAACATCTCAAATTCACATTCGTGACTTATCATAAAATCATCCGATACCATCCTACTCAAAAGAACCCTTTAAGAAACGCACGACCATTCCTATAACAACGCCATCTTCGTTCACTATTGGGTCTAGAACTACACATGGCCTGATTCCTATAAAACTAGGGATATGTAGGCAGCTCAAAGATCAAAGTGCAGCCTATATTTGTCAAATCACCCCATTCGGTTGAAATCGGTCATCATTTCTTTACCCGACAACTCTTTCATCCTTACCGGGTAAAGGGGGCAGTTATTGATACCCAATTTTGCTCATATTTTCCATATATATATATATATACTTTCAAAATAGTGCATATGCATTATCATTTGATTTACAATCATGAACATGTATTTTTCATAATTTTCTATAATTTTAAAGGCTTTAAATCAATTTATTTCTGCATTTTATTATATATATATCCATTAATTGCCTTACAAATTATTTTTATGATTATTTTATCATCTAAACTTATCATTTACACTCATATTAGTTTTTAAAACTTTTAGTGCAATTACATTTGCATTTTAAGGCTAAATTGCATATTTTGCAATAATAACCCATACATGCTTATAATTACTTTATTTATGCAAAAAAATAACCTTTTATATTTTTATAGTATTAAATAATTATTTTTATTTATTTTTATGCACAAATGATAATTTTGTTATTTATCTATTATTTTTACTAATTATTTATTGGTTTAAATTTGGGTATTTAAAATCTGGCCCAATTTTTCAATTGATTTCGGACCTAAAATTACCCAAACCAACCTAATTTACCTAATCCCAATACCCTGGCCCAACTACCCTTACCCGTTTAATAACCCAACCCAGTCCGCTTAAATCCCAACCGTTGATCAGAAATGATCAGCGGCTCATAGACAAGCACCCATCTTCCTTATATCTCCGCACCCCAAACCCTATCCCTCATTTTCCCTAATATCGCATGTTTCTCCCTCTGATGAACCCTAATTCCGCCGCCTCACTTAATCTCCCCAAATCCCATTCATAATGGGATTCTTTCCCCATTTACCAACCATCTCGAGATATTTCCCTTATTTGGTGCTATGTTATGGAATATCTTAGCTGCTTGCCTCAACATAGCAAGTACCCCGCTTTGATTCTATCTCAACCAGTGTTTACCTATTGAATCTGGACGACCTTAAGTCCAAATGCGTTATTTCGTACCGATTCTCTCATATCTCGCTGATTCGCACTTAATCCTAAAGTTTAGGGTTTTAGATTCTCTTTGATTCGAACCTAAACTAGTTCAAACTCTGATTTTTAGTAGTATTATGTCTTAATTCACTCTATTACTTGTGAATCTGCCTATTTTTGTCGATTTCTTTTACTTACCCTAATTTAGGGTTTCAGATCCTTTTAAATCAGACCAAATCTGACTAGATTTTTGATTTTGAATGGATTTCTGTCTATGTTCATCTCATGCAACATGTGATTTTATTTTTTTTATTTCTGTCAATTTGTGTACTATACCTAAAATTAGGGTTCTGAAATTTCCACCTTTCTGATTTCGATTCTTTTCCTTTGTTGTGTTTGGCTACTTTAGATTTTCTTTTTTTCTGCTTTATTCTTTGCCTAAAAACGATTTTGGTACTATTTGGTGTTTCTCTTTTGATTTACTGAACCCCTTGATTTATGCCCTAAAATCGATCCTAATTGATTCCTGAATAAGTTTTCCCTTATTTGTGTTTGAACAACATGTTTCCCATGTTTACTTGCTCGATTTCTACACTATATTAACCCCTCCACATTTCCCCTTTAGGACAGACTTGGAAATCAATATAGCTTTACTAGATCTAAACTTTACTCTGTTATTTCTCATTCTATACTGTGGTCTTGGCTGCCAAAAGCCAAGGCCATTGAGTTTCTGGGTTTTGCTTCTCATGTTCGATTCAGAACATTGTGGCCTTTTGTTCTTTTCTTGCATTTCTCATTTAACTGGTGAGTTACTTAACTCTCGCAATTTCATCCTTATGTATTCTCATCTCTAAATCTATGGCTGAACATGTTCCTAGTTCACTTTTTAGCATCATTCTATTGACTCTTGCATCTACTCACTCTTAATGCTACTAGTTCTAAGACTATCTATGCCTAATTGAGTAATCTAAACTTTTTTAGAACCTATTCAGTTAGTGTAGTGACTCTTGAATGCTTATTAACATGTTTATTCACCCACCCCCTGAATCCCTGCAGTAGTCTGTGTTGAGACTTCAGTGTTGGCCATTATGGCCCTCAGCATGCTTATTTGATCCATATCCCTTTAATATCTGCTTGAGACCTAAACATGTTTTTAATTATTACTTTAAGGTGTTAGGCTAAACTTTTGGTACAAGCGGAATCATGTTTTGATAATTAGACCTCTATAACAATGCTCGAATGCTTATCTACTATTTGTGTGCCTTTCATGCCATCCAGAATCTTTATAACATGTTTTGGCATATGTGTCTGTGATCCTGCCCCATCGCTAACTTGATGCCCTCCCCTTTATGGGATTATGTGGTTTAGCACAATATTGCCTATATGCTTGGCATAATTTCTAATCATGTTTCAACATGTCTAGTGATAATAACCCCAATCAATCCTGCAAACTTATTTTTTATCAGTCTCTTTTTAGCATGTAATTGCTTCTGTGCTGAGTGTTGAACCTGTTTCCCTAAAAGTACATTAAGCTGGCTTTTAAATTTTGTAATTTGGTCAACTGTTTGCCTAATATGTCGATTTGGTCGTGTTTGTTTTAACCCCTCAATTCCTGTCCCTCAACTTCACTTTTTTCTCTTTCACCTCTTGCTTAAGTTCTTTCCTTAGCCGGCTGAAAGCCAAGGCTATTCAGGTTGTGACCTTAAACCTCTCTCTAGTGTGAGCACTACTCGAGGACCATCTGAGGCCCTTGTGAACTCTGACACACTAGAACTTGGTCTCTAGTCCCTCCTCTGAATGATCTCTGTTAAGTTCCCTAGTGTGAGCATTGCCCTAGGTTCTTGAAGCTCTTGCAAACTCTAACACACTAGGGACTTGGGTTTTGTATGCTCAACGACTAGTTATTCTGTATCTATGAACATGAAATTTGGAGTTGTTGTGGGTTAAAGGCTTGGCTTGTCCAGGCGTATTTGGGCCTGCTGCAGGCTCCCTATAGTTATACTTACTTTTTAATATTACATCAAATTCTGGTCTGTAATAATTATTTTGTAATAACAATTATGTGGTGTTAGTTAAATTGGGAAGGGTTTCTTATTTTATATTTTTTGCGGTAAAAGTTGGGTAGAAATCTTGCTTATAGGTCCAACAATAGGTTATTATGTGTATGTGTTAGAAATCCTGCCTATAGGTCCAACAGTGTGCTATTGTATGTTCAGTTATCGTGTGTTAGAAATCACACATATAGGTATCCCATTATGTTCAGTCGTTATATATTAGCAATCTTGCCTATAGGTTCAATACTTGGTTTAAATGTGTTAGAAACCATGCCTATAAGGAATTTAATATTTAATGTGTGTGCAAAACCTCATTCACATGTTGTTCTGTTTACAAATTATAGAAATCATGTCTATAGGATCTAAAATGGGAACAAATTGTAGAAAGCATGCCTATAGGTTTGAATCAACCTAATTATCATTTCTGCCCGTTTGTTCATGAGTTTCCAAAAATTGTGCTATTACTCTCACTAGAAAAAATGCCTATAGTATTAAAACAAATAATTCAGGTTTTGTTTCTGTGACCTGCCACTGTCTACTATCGCATGAAAACACCTAGACATCATGCCTATAGGTTTAATCCCTATGTTTAAAATCAATAGGCAAATCATACAAGTTTTGGAAAGTATAATGGCTTTTCGTATAACTATCCGCCCATTAAGTCCAGATTCATATAGAGATCATGTCCATAGGTTTCTGCACTCTTATCTATTTAAAATCAGCAACTATCTTTGTTAATCTGAATTGCGTGCATTTGTTGTCTAATTACTGAGGCCAACTTGAGCCCTTACTTGCTTATAAATGAAAGTCCAATGTGTTTTGTATGTCGCCTAGCTTTTGACATTTTTGAGCAGCATAAGTTAAGGTCTAGAACCACCCTGAAATAGAGGTCCAAATGCCTCCTGGACCATAAGCATGAGACAGGTAGTGCAGCATAAGACACGACTTAGAATTGATTAGTGTGCTTAAGGTAAACAACTTAAAGATAGTAATTAGGTAGCAGAAGATGATTGTCTATGCTCGCTGAATAATATGAGTAATACCCCATCTCGAGGGAGTTACGAAGTATTATTTATGATGCACGGGGTGATCCTTTAGGCTAAAAAACTTAGGACCCCCCCCTCCGCCCACCTTGTCTTTCAATCTATTATTTTTGTTTAATAATGAACTCCTCAAATCCCTTTATTTCTTATCTATGATCACATAGACTAATTCAAATAATTGAGTTCGGCTGGGACCCACAGTTGTGGACCTCGAATAGTGCCTAATACCTTCTCTTCGAGGTAATTTCGAGCCCTTACTCAATCTTTGGTGACACAAACTGGTTAGACAGATTTATCTGCAAATAGGTGACCTAACGCACCTTAAAAATCATTAGGTGGTGACTCTCTCTTTTAAACCCTTCCTTAAAAGAGTTGTCACAATGTCAAAGTCCGTTTTCGCGAGAAAAAGGGGCGCGACAGCATGACGACTCTGCTAGGGATATTTTAGGGGCGCGATAGTGATTATATAAGACTGTAAGTTAACATTGATTTTCTTTTTTGATGTAATAAAATAGACTCTAAATTCCAATGTAAGAGTAGAGGTCTAAGGATCGATTTCTTTGTTACTTTGTTCTGGGGTTTATTTCGCTCGAGAGTTTGTTTTGCCCAGATTTTGTTTCCTTTCTTCTTCCGGATTCCCCTATCTTGGTACATTTCTCTTTTAATTTTATCATCTTTTTAGAAAGGATCAAAATTGATGCCAACAGAAGAATTATTATCATCTTTGAAACCTAAGTCCTTTGTCTATGAAATTTTTCTTCGGATTTAATAATTTTTGGAAGTGATGGACTCCTCGTTGAAGGTGTTATATGTTTGTTTTGGATTTTCACAACAATGGAGGTACGAGGAAGGTAGGAGAAGACTTTTAAAAGGGTTTTCTATTTCTACAAAAAGAATAAGAAAATGTTAAAACACACGTCCACTGTGGCAGTTTAATAGCTAGGTCCACGACCACATTGCAGCACCGTTAAGAATAAGGGTAGATTTGAATGCTTTGTACTTTTGGACTCAAAGAACTAAAATGTGTAGAATAAAAATATGGTGACCATTTTATATATAATGCCCTTTTAAAGGGTGTTATACCTTAATGGTCGTTTTCCCAGTTAAGTATAGCGCCCTTTTAAAAGGCGCTATAGTTGAAGTTGAAAAGACGGAAAGGTATAGCGCCTTTTATTAAGATGCTATAGCATAACGCCTTAATAAAAAGTTCTATACCCACATAAAAAGCCGTCCTCTTCCCTTCCCCACCAAACCAGAAACTCCCCCCCCCCAATTAAAACATAAAAAAATAGTTGTCCTCCCCTCCTATTGTCAACGAAAAAAGCTCGAGTGGAGCCCACCCGTCCCACAAAAAGTAAAGATTCTCGGTCCCACATCCTAGCTAAGACGTTATCTCATAGTGGGTAGCTCGTTTCGGCTCTAAATCACCAAATCTTCGACTTTCTAAAAATCTTAAATCGAGGTATTCCGACTTAGTTTTTGTTAATAAAAAATACATATTAGTTGTTTTTACTATGCTCTATATTATTTTGTGATTATTTTGCGATTTAACTAATTTATTATTTTTTATCCGGAATATAGTATTAGTGTGCTAAAAAATTAGTAAATTAGAGAAATTGATATTAGTTGTTAAAAATATTAATTAGTTACTTTTTACTGTGGTATATGTATTTTTGTGATTGTTTTTGATTAAATTAATTTGTTGTTGTTATCCGTTTATATTATTTAATTGCTAAAAGACTAGTAAAATAGATAAATTGTTAATTTAGTTCTCTGTAGTGGTATCTTGTGACCTAATGTAGTGCTCGTATTTATAATGTAGTGCCTTTTTAGCATAGTAAAATGTAGTGCCTTTTAGCGTAGTATCCTTGTAGTTATTGAAATAAATCATTTAAGTGTATCTTATACTCAAAAACACGTTAAAAAGTTGATAGTTCAAACACAAACTCTCTCCAATTCTAGTCAACAAACGTAAGAAAAGAACATGAGGAAACAACAATATTTGTCAAACTAAGTATTGTTATATGAATATTTAATAATTAAATTATGTATAGTTATAACAACTAATTATTTAATTTTACTGTAGCAAAAAATAAGTGAGTGACAAACGAACATATAAAATAGTAAAACTAACATATAAAATAATAAAATAACTGTCACGACCTTAGACCCAGACCCGGTCGTGATGGTGCCTCTCGTGAAGACAAGGCCAGCCGATACACACCCAATTCACTTTAAGCAGTTAAAATAATACAAATTAAGTCTTTAACATAATAGTAATCCCAAAGTAAAGGTGAATAATACAATTTGCGGAATAGACATAGCTCGACATCGGGGTCTCACCAGTCATGAGCATCTATCATAAAACTACAAGTCGGAAAGAGTTTACACAAACTATTACATAACTAGGATAAGGGAAAGAAGTAATGATAAGAGGGAGAGACACTGGGCTGCGAACGGCGAGCAACTACCTAGTGAACTCCGAAGTATGCAGGAAGCTCTCAACCCTCGCAAGCAGGACCTGAAGCACCTGAATCTGCGCACGGGGTGCATGGAGTAAAGAGAGTACTCCAACTCAGTAAGTAATAATAATAAATGAAGACTGAACGATAAGAAATCACGTAAAAGCACATCAACATGCTATAAAGAAGCAGTATAAAACCCGTAAAAGCAATGAAATAGTGAAAACACATAAAGACACCTTAGTTCAGAAGAAGCTTCTTTAAAACACCTTTTTAACAATTAAACAATTAAGTGAAAAGCATCTAGAACAGATAAACACATAAAATCCGCCCCTCTGGCACAATGTCAACAGAATCCGCCCCTTGGTCAATATCATGGAATAACACCTCTTACGGTCCAAGCACTATATCAAGCCATCTCGTGGCATAATCAATAGGCTCTCGGCCTCATATCGACAAGTCACCTCGTGGCGTAAAACCTCAGGCCCTCGGCCTCATAATCATAAATCAGTGTATCCTCACAACACAGGCCCTCAGCCTTACTTAGTCAGAATCTCATAAGACACTCGGGAAACAGTAAAACATGAAGCTCAGCTCAAATTATCATTTCAAATATCTTTTAAAGTGTCAAATCAGTGTAAACATAGTTGAGTTATGAAAACAGTAGAATATAGCATGACTGAGTACAAGTATAAAGTCAAGGCAGTGAGGAAATATCAGTAAAAATCCCATAAGGGTCCAAATAGTTGGCACAAGGCCCAAATATGGCATTTAGCCAAAAACAAGGTGATAGCAAACACTTTTCAATCAAATACGCAGTAAAACAGTCGTTCGGGACATACTAAGTCACAATCCCCAATGGTGCACGACCCTACGCTCGTCATCTAGCATGTGCGTCTCCTCAATATAGCACCATGATGTGAAATCCGAGGTTTCATACCCTCAGGACAACATTTAAAATCATTACTCACCTCAATCCGGTCCAAACTCTAGCCCGCAACGCCTTTGCCCCTCGAATCGGACTCCACTCGCGTGGAATCTATCCAAAATCAGAATAACGACGTCAAAATGTGCTAAGGGAACGAAGCCCAAGCGAAAATAATCAATTGACAACATAAATCCCAAAATAAACTAAAACCCAACCCCCAGGACCACGTCTCGGAATTCGATAAAATTCACATCAATAGATTCCTTATCTCCCCACGAGTTCATACATATCAAAAGTCCCAAAATCCGACCACAAATGGCCCCTCAAATCAACAAGTCAAGACCTCCAATACCAAACCTTAGTTTCCCAATTTTTAACCCTTAATTTCCATAATTACAGCTCTAATCCGTGAAATAATACCATAGAAACGAGTTTTAGGTTCAAAAATCTTACCTCAACGAAGCTCCCTTGAATTCCCTCTTCAAAATCTCCCAAAAAGCTCCAAAACCGACTTAGAAAAGGTGGAATCAAAAATTCGCGAAGGAATCCTTTTATACCTTCTGGCCCAGGCATTTCGCACTTGCAGACAAAATCCTGCTCCTGCGGTACCGCTTTTGCGGTCCGAGCACCGCTTTTGCGGTCACCACTTAAGTCGCCTTCCGCACCTACGACCCTACTTCCGCATCTGCAGTCACGCAGGTGTGTTTCACATACCACATCTGCGATTTCACCCAACTATGCCTTTGGACGCATCTGCGGCTACAACCATGCTTCTGCGATACCGCACCTGTGGTCCCCTAGCCGGAGGTGCTATTATGACAGCAATGGAACATCTTCAGCTGCCAAAACCAACTTCCAAACTTTTCGCTAACCATCCGAAATCACCCCGAGGCCCCCGGGACCTCAACCAAAAGCACAAACGCATTATATACCACTACTCAGACTTGTACCAATCCTCAAAACACATCGAACAACATCGAATCAACCCAAAACACATTGAATTCAAGCCTAAGGTTCCAAAACTTCCAAATTCCGCTTTTGATCAAAAAGTCTACCAAACCATGTCTGAATGACCTGAAATTTTGCACACACATCTCAAATGATACAACGAAACTACTGCAACTCCCAGAATTCCATTCTGACTCCTATATCAAAATCTCACCTATCAACCGGAAAAATGCCAAAATTCCAATTTCGCTAATTCAAGCCTAAATCTACTCCGGACCTCCAAAACACATTATGATCACTTCCTGAAGCTATGCGAACAATCGAAACTCACATCCGAGCCCTTTAACACATAAGTCAATATCCAATTGACTTTTTCAACTTAAGCTTCCTCAAAAGAGACTAAGTGTCCCAAACCTTACCAAAACTTTTTCGAACCCGAGCCAACCAACCCGATTACACATAGAACCGATAAACAAAGCAATAAGAACCAGAAATGGGGCAAACAGAGCATTAACTCATGAGACGACTGGCCGGGTCGTCGCAATAACATATACAATAATAAACTAACATATAAAATAATAGACATGTTGAGTGATAAATCGAGAAAATTTTCTCATCCTGAACAAATGTATGAAAATAACATTAGAAAACAATAATATTTGTCAAACTAAGTATTGTTATATGAATATTTAATAATTAAATCTTGTATAGTTATGAAAATTAATTATTTAATTTTATTATAGTAAAAAATAGGTGAGTAACAAACAAACATATAAAATAATAAAACTAACATATAAAATAATAAACTAACATATACAATAATAAACTAACATATAAAATTATAATATTGAAAATGTATCAACCTAATTAATAATATAGTAAAAATATCGAATAAAATTTAATATTAAAGTTATTTCAATATATTTAAGAAATGAACAAGAAAAATAATGTAATTTGTTATAAAATAAAAACTATAAAGTAAACAAGTATAGAGAGAAACTGATATATTATTCGAATTCAAACTGATGTACATAATGAACTGCAATCTCTTCTATTTATAGAAGAAAGGAAGCTGTTATGTAAGCTGCTACTATACCAGATATGGATAATCTTCTACTGAGAGCAATGTTTATCCATAACGGAGTACTTAAAGGATAAGCTCATTATACCCGATATGGATAATCTTCTACCGGGGGTAATGTTTATCCATAACTGGGAACTGAAAGGATAAGCTTATTATACCCAGTATGGATAATCTTCTACCGGGGATAATATTTATCCATAACTTGGTACTGAAAGGATAAGCTTATTATACCCGGTATGGATAATCTTCTACTGGAGGTAATGTTTATCTATAACTGGGTATTGAAAGGATAAGCTTATTATACCCGGTATGGATAATCTTCTATCGGGGGTAATGTTTATCCATAACCGGGTATCGAAGTGATAAGCTTCTTCAGAAAGCTTATTTCCAATAGAGTACTTAAATAGATAAACATATTTACGGTGGAGTCCCATATGGATAAGCTTCTTTAGGAAGCTTATTTACAACGGAGTACTAAATGAACATCCATAATATAATATATTTATAACACTCCCCCTTGGATGTTCATTAAAAGATAATGTACCTCATTAAAACCTTACTAAGAAAAACCACGTGGGAAAAAATCCTAGTAAAGGAAAAAGAGTACAGATATTTAGTAATACGCATTGCTGGCTGCCTCATTAAAAAACCTTATAAGGAAAACCCTGTGGGAAAAACCTTAGTAAGGGAAAAAGAGTACAACGCGCATTTTACTCCCCCTGAAGAAAGCCTTATTTCAAATATTTGAGTCTCCGCATTCCAATCTTGTATACCATATTCTCAAAAATTGATGTTGGTAAAGACAATCTGTTGGATTGTCACTTGAACTAATTTGGTGCACATCAATGTCACAATTTTCCTGAAGATCATGTATGTAGAATAATTCTGGTGAATGTTCTTCGTTCTATCTCCTTTTATAAATCCTCCCTTTAATAGTGCTATGCATGAAACATTGTCTCCGTATAATATTGTGGGTCTTTTATCACATTCCAACCCACATGTTTCTCGAACGAATCACTGATCTCAATCATATGCACTCTCTGCTTGTCGGTTTGAAATTGAGCTTTATGGGTATCGGATAAATAACATGCATCTGCATTACCAATACGATCTGCACCACTTTTGTTAGCATTAGCAAGATAAATAAGTGTACCATCTACACCGAGATAGAGTATTTCAGGACCAAGGAGCTCCTCATCCTCTTCTAGAGGTTGGAACGGATCCTTATTCACTTCAAGTGATTGAATATTCATTGGTGTACTTAATGGGTACACTTTGTCCATGTAAAAGTATTTTTAAGACCCTCTTGGAGCTCTTCCGGAGTTCTAATAAGATTTATGTCACCAACATAAACAGTAAGTGTAACAAATTTTGATGACATTTTCTTTATAAAAATACATGGACAAATAACATAATTTATGTAACTTTCTTTCAGCAAATATTTATTGAGCCGATTATATCACACGCACACAGATTGCTTTAAACCGTACAAAGATCTTTATAATTTGATCGAGTATATTTCTCAAGACTTTGAATTATATGCTTCGGGCATTTTCAATCCTTCAAGGATCTTCATATAGATTTAGCCAAATAAGTTATATAGGTTAAGACTTGTATCTAAATGGTATGACATCTTCAAGTATCTGGACTGCTAGTCCGATCCTCACAATCTTTTACAATATTGTGCACTATATTGTATTAAATATATCGTTGACAATCATTTTGTGTCAGTTCCGAAGCGACATAACTTGTGGAGATCTCATCACTTTCTTTATTTTCAGGTACCTGAACTTTTTCGGGAGTTTCATGAAATTTTATGTCGTAGGCTCTTCTAGAGATTATTTCCTCCTCATTGTGATCATTTTGACCATTAGCTCCTACTATTTTTCAAGGATTGTTACCTTTGGAACCGATTGGTCTACCACGCTTCATGCGTACAGTAAACTCTATCCTTCAGGGACTTTAATTTTAATAGGAGCATTTGCAGCTGAAATATGATATTTAATTTTGGATCAACAAATGCTTCTGGCATTCGACTTGAATTATCTTCTAAGTAAGGATCATGATAATTCGATTCATATAGCATATTTTTCAACTGTTTATTCCATCCCCCAAATGTTAGAAAACCTAACATATATCCTCAATCATCTTTGGGAAACATATCTTTGTGTATTATGGTAGAGAAATTAATCATATACCACGCAACAAAAGATAGTAAAAATATTTAGTTTCTGATCCTAAACCAATTGTGAAGGGAGGACTTATCATATATTGTTGATCTGATGCATACAAGTGCTGCTATATACAATTTAGAAAATCTTAGACCAACACATGAAGCTTTGTTCTCATAAGCAATGGTTTAGCCATTAATAGGAGGTATTCAATGCTAAACCAGCTTGGATATAAACCAGCATTATCAAGATGAACTGTCTTGATTTCATAATCTGAAAATTATGCTCTTAATCGAGAAAAGCAATTCCAAATGCCAAATTACAGGTTGACAATAATTATACATGTAACCATCTCATATATGCGCCTATAAGTGGTTCACATGATAGGTGAACGAGCCCATATTCACCTTTTATATATTTCAGAATCAGGGGTCTTAGTCCCAACTTTAGTTGGTATAATCAATTCATTATGAGAACAAGCAACACATGAGAATTCCTGAAGAATCTTCTAGTTCTTTAGTATATGCTTATCTGAATTCTCAAATAGCTCATTTAAAAATGACAAATGAAAACTTCAAGTTTATCATGTCATGTGCTATCTCTTAGTAAACTTCTGGTTTATTATGGCATAAACTTTTGCTTTAGTAAACTTCTGGTTTACTGTGATACATGATATAATACAAATTAAAGAATAAGGCGGGTAACTTCTCACATACATATTATTTTACCCCTTATGATTGTGAAAACATGAAGATTATCAATCTTCCAATCATTTGTAGTCTCAATATGATAGCCATTTGTATTAGTAAACTTCAAGTTTACTACAACATATGTTTTGACCATAATCATATAATATGAATGACATATTTGTATATAAGCTCTTTGAGAGCCTTAATTTATTATCCACAATCTAATATTTATCTGGCACTATTGGTGTCATGTATTCTTTAGGCAAACATTTAGCTCTTCAGGAGTTGTTGATACATTTTGTACTATCAAATATTGCTCAGACACTGCTGGTGCCATGAGAGAAAATCACAATCAAATAAACAATGTAAAACAATTGTTTAAGCACACGAAAACTCCTCTTCATAATATTTTTCCACTTCAGGAGGCAATTTCAATTGTGTTACTTCTTCAGGAGCAAATTTAAAATACGAAATATTGAGTATATATTCTCTCAATTATATTAACTCTTCTGGAGGTGAATTGTAATGTATTCACATCAAGAGCGCATTCATATTTACCCAACTTATTAGTATTGTCATATTCACTTCAGGGAATAAATTAATATTATCAAAACTTCTCATCCTTCAGGAAATCGAACATACTTATTTGAATGCGCATTAATCACATCAAATTGTGATGGCTCAACTTCTTTTAAAATATTTACTACTTCAGGAGCAAATCGAGGCGTGCAATTAATATAGAGAATATTTATGTAGCTTATCTTCAATTGTAACCATAGAAAGCCTAAATTATCACTTCTGGTGATCATAGGCATATACCACTTCTGGTAGTTAACAAAATATAATTACAATGAGATATATGAAATATAACCACTTCTTGTGGTTGTATATTTATTGCAAACTCTGCTAGAGTTTAAGTTGATCTAATAATGTTATCCATATTCTTCAAAATGACATAAACAAGATATATTATAGTAAACATCATTATCAAATCATAATTTTTCTTTATGTACAACAATTACATAACCATACTTTCTATTACAAATAACAAAAATTAAAATATTTACATTTTTACAGATTCACCACCGATTACATGACTTGTTTCTCCTTCTGGGAGTGCAAGGTAATCAGTTACATCCAAATGCATGAAGTCTAAATTATCTTCAGAAATAAAATTTGCTTCAGCATTTTTCTCTGTCTTCTTTATGGAGGCTTGATAAAGCTCAACCAGGTGCTTTGGCGTACGACAGGTACGTGACCAGTGACCTTTTTCTCCACATCTATAGCATGCATTTTCTGCATTTGGTGCTTGCACCGCTTCATGCTTTTGTTTCTTTCTTTTCCACCGCTGGTGGTGAGGAGTGTTCTTTGGTGCATTATTATTACCATGATTAGAGTTTCTTTCCCGACCACGACCATGACCACGACTGGGGTCACGACCTTTTCCACGTTTAGCCTGGTGGAAGTTCGTCTCATTCACTTCAAGGAATGGACAAGAACCAATAGGCCGGCTTTCATGATTTTTCATTAATAACCCATTATGTTGCTCGTCTATAAAAAGATGTGAGATAAGTTCAGAATATTTTTTAAATCCCATCTCTCGATATTGCTGCTGAAGGAGCATATTCGAGGCATGAAAAGTGGTGAAAGTTTTCTCCAACATATCATGATCAGTAATATTATCACCACATAACATCAATTGGGAAATAATTCTGAACATAGCAGAATTATACTCACTGATAGATTTAAAATCTCGTAGCCTTAGATGAGTCCAATCATATCGTGCCTGTGGAAGAACGACCATCTTCAGGTGGTCATATCTATCTTTCAAATTATTCCACAGTATGACTGGATCTTTAACAGTAAGATATTCCATTTTCAGGCTCTCATCAAAGTGATGGCATAGGAATATCCTTGCTTTGGCACAGTCTTGGTTTGATGCCTGATTTTTGTCTTTGATGGTGTCTGCCAGACCCATCGCATCAAGATGAATTTCAGCATCAAGCACCCAAGACATGTAGCTTTTGCCCGACATATCCAGGGCTACAAATTCAAGTTTAGAAAGATTTGACAATATTTAGGAAAAGAAAGTTCTTACCTCAGATACTTTCAAAATATTTGCTCGAAATGGCAGAGTCTCGTACTGATAACGTGTTATACAATAAAAACTATAAAGTAAAGACAAGTATAGAGAAAAACTGATATATTATTCGAATTCAAACCGATATACATAATGAACTGAAATCTCTTCTATTTATAGAAGAAAGGAAGCTACTGTGTAAGCTGCTACTATACCTGATATGGATAATCTTCTACTGAGAGCAATGTTTATACATAACGAAGTACTGAAAGGATAAGCTTATTATACCCGATATGGATAATCTTCTACCGGGGGTAATGTTTATCCATAACTAGGTACTGAAAGGATAAGCTTATTATACCCGGTATGGATAATCTTCTACCGGGGGTAATGTTTATCCATAACTGGGTACTGAAAGGATAAGCTTATTATACCCGGTATGGATAATCTTCTACCGGAGGTAATGTTTATCCATAACTGGGTACTGAAAGGATAAGCTTATTATACCCGGTATGGATAATCTTCTACCGGGGGTAATGTTTATCTATAACCGGGTATCGAAGTGATAAGCTTCTTCAGGAAGCTTATTTCCAATAGAGTACTTAAATAGATAAACATATTTATGGTGGAGTCCCATATGGATAAGCTTCTTCAGGAAGCTTATTTACAACAGAGTACTAAATGAACATCCACAATATAATATATTTATAACATAATTAATATTGTTCAAATTATAGTAGTCATCATGGAGGGTCCGCCTTTGCATCCCGGACCTGCCTCGCTCTACAGGCCGAACATAGGTCTTCCTACATATGGGAGGGACAGTTATTGGCCCAGACGTTCCGCGCTAGAAGAGTAGACAATATGTGGGACTTTATTAGGACCCACCATCTCCATCCCCGTATAGTCAGACGCCTCCAGGATACGAGTTTTTATAGGATTGTTGAGATCAGCCGGCTGCAGCTGGATTGGCCGTTGATCACAACTTTGATAGAGCGGTGGCGACCTGAGACGCACACTTTCCATTTACCCATTGGCGAGGCCACTATCATGCTGTAGGATGTGGAGGTTCTGTATAGTCTGCCGGTTGATGGACATCCCATTGCTTCGCTACTTGCCATGAGATACGGGGTATCAGTACCTAGAGATGTTGCAACAGCTCCCCTGTTTCCTGCAAGCGGATGAGGGTGCATTGTTTAGGGCTAGTCGTTTGTAGTTGACACCGTTCGGATGCATTTGGAGGTGATGGATGCTGACATTATAGATGATACACCTATTCTTCATATTAACCAGTACACGAGGTTGTTGATGTTGCTTATGTTTGGAGGGGTATTGTTCCTGAACACTTTGGGAAACCTAGTCAGCTTGAGATTTCTTCATCATCTTGAGTGGCTAGATAATTTACATGATTACAGTTGGGGTGCTTCTGTTCTTGGTTACTTGTACAGGCAGATGTGTCGAGTGAGCATGGCGCACCCAATGAGACATTGCAGGATTTTTGCTGCTGATGCAGGTGAAAACATATTCAAATACTCTCTTCATTATAACATACATCCTAAAAATATACCTTAAATTTTACGTTCAAATTGTATATTAGGTTTGGGCCTGGGAGCGGTTTCTGTAGTTGCAGCCACCTATACCACCCACCGCTTCAGATGCACCACCTCCACTGTTTCTCCCTTTAGCTAGGAGGTGGGTTGAGGCAAGGATAGAGACATGAGTACGAGGCTAGACAAAATTTCCCCTATTGCAGTGATTTGTTGTATTTTCTGGAGGCTGTGCAGGTAATAATACTTAAGTTTACTTGGCCTGGATTTATATGTATTGCGTATACTCATGGTTCATGTTTTTAGGTAATAGTTCATTTAGAGGCCATACAACGACGAGCTAATAGCTGGTTTCCCCGATTATTGCTTGATTGGCTGACTTATGTGGAGATCTTCCGTCCCATTGATGTGTCTCGACATTGTGGAGCATCATGCCACCGAGCGAGTCGTTCGCTAGTTTGGTCGACCGCAACTTGTACCGCCACCGCCCACTTGGATTAGGACACATTATCAGCGGGATGATCGTTCCAGGGTTGACGAGACATATGTGGCATGTATAGAGTTATAGATCGAGATTTGGGACCAGCGGCATGACCTGATTCCGCACCCCCTCCACCCGAGAATATGGATAGTGAGCATAAGTATATGGGTTGGTACTGCAGCATTACCCGACTTTTCGTCGGGAATCTTATTCATCACACTGGCGGTCAGTTCGTTCCAAACGTCGAGAGGCATGAGGCACTGGTATGTTATTTGGTATACTTAGTTATAACATTAACCTAGCGTTCCATAATTAATACTTTACATATTGTGCAGGCTATTGGCCTACATCTGTTCTACTAGTTGGGACTACAGATGCAACAACATACCGGCAAGGGAGTGGTTGCTTTCCACGGGTATAGCCGGCAGGTTACAGATCTGGCTGCCTGGACATTGCAATGAGCCTGACATGATGAGCACTTAGGATACGAGGCTGATTATGTGGCGCCAGAGTAGTACCAACATGGTCCAGTAGTACAACCTAAACATGGCTGGCATGCCCAAAGAGGTAGGGGTGTCCCACGAGGTTGTGGGGGTCGGGAAGGAGGTAGTCCCCAGCAAGGGGGGCATTGAGGCACATGTTTAGGATGTTGGAGTTGATTGCAGGCACGACCATTACCTCACATGACTAGGATGAGTATTTTCCTGACCCTCCAGAGGCATCGATGGTTGCTGATGATCATCCAGTATGAGATGTAGATAGTTGGCACCGATTAAGTTATGGCTCATTAGCGAGGGATGCTGAGGATCTTTCACAGGATTTGTTAGTTTGTATTACTATTATTTATATTTGTGTTTATATCATTGATTAGTCATAAATATCTAAAGCCTATTTTTTGAAGCTATCATCCTTGCCAGTCATGGAGGCCACATTTTGCGACACTGACATGTCTGAGACGGATGATTATATTTTGGAGCCCGCTGACACCATGGTAAGACATTTTATTTTTTTAGCTAACACTTACATTACTAATATATATTTCATATGCTAAAATATCTAATTATTCTGTAGGTTACTGCTGGACCGACGACCCCTTCTACCGAGCCTGTCAGCCTTACTGACGATCATGCTGCAGCGTATCCTCCATAAAAAGGCGACGTTTTGAGGATGATCCTGATAGAATAGCCGAGCCGGATGGGATGCGCCTCAGGCAAGCGGCTGCTTTAAAGCATAAAGGTTGTGTGACACATTGATTTTTATTATTTTATGTACATGTGACATTCAGTAAATAATAGCAACATTATTTATGGTATACATTATATGCTGTGTGTCACACCTCATTTTTTACCACACAAGAGGGGATATAAGGGAGTTTTTCCAATTTAAGTAACATTATTCTAAATCCGATTATTTAATTTATCCGAGTCGCCACTTGGAATATTTATTTTGGTGTCCCAATTCACCGGTTTATTTTAAATCCCAAATCGAGGAAATTTTGACTTTTTATTTTAAAAGCATGCGAACCAGAAATTATAAGTAAGAAATTCTGTTAACCCGGAAGAAGGTGTTAGGCATTCTCGGGTTTCATGGTTCTAGCACGGTCGCTTAAACTATTAATATTGGCCTATTATCTGATTTACTACACATTTAAACCTATTGCGCATTTTTAACTTGATAACCGCTTTTATTTATTTAAAACCGCTTTTAGGATTTATGGAATTTATTTCTTGAACAAGTTATGATTTTCGTACATTTATTTGTTTTAAAAACATGCCGCGAACCACGCTACATGAAATACACCCGCGATTCACGACATGTGTATTTTATTAATATTCGAAGTTGTTATGATCGAGTTACATGAAATGCACCCCCGAATTTGGGAATTAGGTGTCATGACTATGTTACGAGAACCGTATCCACAGTCATGGTGATTTATTAATCACGCCTAAAGCAAGCTACGATGTTCATGAGTTATCTCCTAATCTAATTTGAGATTATTGCAAGGCCGTAGATTATGAAATCACTATTGGAGATCGAGGTGAACCAATTTGGAAACAAAAAGATCAATCTGCACATGTGGAGTCATTAAGAAATTACACTGTTCAAAAGTTAACATACTCCAAACTCGCTACTGTTTCAAGGAATCGTATGTTAATCTAGTGTAGGGACTCTATTTGCCGTGAATCAATTCCTGGCATTTTCGAAAATGTCCAGTGGCTTCTGCAAAATCGAAGCAACTTCACAACCAACCAACTGGGATAATGAAGGTACACAAAACATAATTTATCTTTGAAAAAGGAGGAGAGATTGGTCTATTTTACAGTGGGATTATTTATTCCAATCGTATGATAACGCAGTTGCATCTAACATATATACCTCTGTTTCCTGGAACATTCGTCTATTATATAATGAAATTAACAGTAATCTTGCCTTGGAATTAACCTACCTATAGCACTAATTTAAGCATGAATTACTAAATTCTAAAGTATTAACTAGAGAATAGCAGTACATTCTTCCCTTAATTAAACATAATCAAACATCTAAATATACTAACAATATTTAGAAGCAAATAAAACTATTCAAAAGCAATATATCATTTCAAACATGTGTCCTTTAGTCACTTAAGTTTACCTTTGCAGCATTTACCAAACAAGAGAAGATAATTTAGATTGTAAACATTTAAACCAATTTCTAAACATATATACAGAGTATTCAATAACTTAAAATAAACCAAATCCATGTATCTACTTCAACAAAGTGCCTGACTTATGTCTATCATTTCCCGCAAAGCCTAAAATCATCTAGCGTCCATGGAAGAATTAATGTTTCATATCATTTAAAATTCAAATAATTATAGAGCTTTCGTGTTTACCTTCAACACGGAGAAATAACCGAATTGCCAAATAAAGGCTAGAAAGCAGTAAGGATGAAGCTCGGCAAAGACTCCAGCAAAACAGCCCCAGATTCAACAATCAACAGCATTAAGAAAACCCAACAGAAAACTTATAGCTTGAAAACCAAAATCTTTGAAAAACCAACAATAGAACTGTAATACTAGAACTTGCAGAATTTTCTAAGCTCTGATGGAATTTCTGTTTCTTTCTTTAAATTTTAGCCTGAGTTGGCGGCGAAAGCCATTAGAGAGAGAGTGAAGAAGGCGGAGAAGAGGAACAAGGGAGTGGTGATGCGTTGTATCTCCTTCTTGAGAGAAAAAAATCAGAGAGGAATCCCTTTTTGAGATCCGCCGTTTTTCATTGTTGAAGATGAGAGAGTTGCTTCTTTGTCTCTAAGGTGGCGAATCTGATTCTTGTTTTTTTTTATGAAAATGAAGAAGAAACCTCAAGAAAAACAAATGCTTCGTTTCTCTCCTGATGAAGGGATCACGTTCTTTTTAGGTCTAGGTCCTATTTTTTAAGGTTAAGGGAAAAAAGGGGTCTTTAAAGAGGGGATTGGGCCGGCTCGGGTTTTGGGCCTGGATGGTTTGGACCAATTTTGGGTATTGAAACAACCCAAATTCAATTAAAAACCCCTTCTTTCAAATTCTCTTCTTATTTTCCTTTTTCTTTGTTTTTCCTTTTCTTTTTCTTTAATTAAAAATCCTATATTAAATTCCTAAATTAATCTAAATTATAAAATAAAACTAATTATCTAATTACAATAATTATAAAAATTACTTGGTCCTAAATTAAAAGAGAAAAAATCACTAATCTAAAAATTAAAAGGTAAAAATATAAAAATGAGGCATTTTTGTGATTTTTATTTTTAATAAAATAATAAATTAATTAATTAATCCTAAAAATATAAAAAAACAAAAATCTAAATGCAATGCATGGTATTTGACATTTTTTATGATTTTTAACAATATTAAACGTGCATGAAAAATGCAAACAATGAATAAAATCCTACAAAAATCCTATAAAATGGCAAATAATTGGAAAAAATCTAGTTTCTTTGATTTTATAAGAGTGTTTCATATAGGGAAAAAATCACGTGCTCACAAACCCCATATCGATTAATATCACTTTAATTGGAAAAACTCCCTAACCCTCGGGAAAAAGGAGATGTGACAGCTCTGCCGACTCTTCTGGGGAACAAACCCAGAATCTTTGGTTTAGGGTTCAGAATTTTTCGATCTTAGAATACTGTTATATTTGGCTTTTGTTTTATCTGATTTTATGTGTTTGGGCCTAATGTGCTAAATGTTATTTTTTACCGCTTTGATATTGTTTGAACTATATATAAAAACTGTTATGAAACTCTTCTTTTCTCTGAATCTTCTAAATCTTCTAGGAAGTTCACGCTGACGTGACTTCTTTTCTGTTAGTATCATACCCTAATTTAGAACGAGGATAGGATTAGTTACAAAGTTGGATGGACTTTTGGTTACCGGTACGTGTACCCCCACCCTCATGACTCGAATTCTCCGCTCGGGTAAGCAAGTGTCACGACCCCAAAACTGACCTGGTCGTGATGGCGCCTATCTTGAAAACTATGCCAGCCGACACATTTTATTTAAAACTTAAGTTAACCATTTTTTTTCAACTGAAATTCAATTAAAGATATAAAGTCAAAACCAAAACAAAAGAGGAAAGTAATAGCCTGACCTCGGGTGTCACTAAGTGATGAGCAATACTATAATAGTTCTGAAATAAGACAAGACAAAATAGTCTGGAAATAGCAACAATGTACTAATAGGAAGATAGAGAAGGAGAAAGGTGGAACTGCAATCACCAAGCAGCTACCTCGTTATCTCCATGAAGTCCGCGATACGAATAGTCAATAGCCGCTACCTTGCCCTGAGATGCCTGAATCTGCACACAAGGTGTAGGGGTAACGTAAGTACATCAACTCAGTAAGTAACAAGTCCAAACTATGGACTGACAGGTAGTGACGAACCAAACCTCAACATGTAATACAATTAAATTGTACAGTCAAGTAGGCATGCTTGCAGTTCAAGTATTCAACTCAACAGTAAATAAATACAATCTGAACAGTGTGGAGTATAAAGCTCAGCAAATCTCTATGTACCAATGTACAAAAAGCATGAAAAATGTACCATGTACCTCCACTCTCAAGTGATCAACCACTCGATACTGTATATGGCCATCCGGCCTAGGGAAGATCCATCCCGGAATATATACACATCACTGACTGCAGTCATCCAGTACCGAGGAAGGTCATTCCAGCCCTATGGAGAAGATCCATCTCCAGATATAAATACTTCGGATAAGATCCATGTCCAAGGAAGATCCATGTCGAGGGAAGATCCATCCCTCAACAATATCAACCGCGCTCACTAGGGGTGTATAGACTCCGTAGGGGCTCCTTTCAGTCCAAGCGCTATCACAAGCCAATGAAGGCATAATCATTAATCTGCTGTGGTGTGCAACCCGATCCCATACTGTCACTTATAATCAGGCTCTTGGCCTCACTCAGTCATAACTCTACAGTCTCGCACACACGGGCTTACAATACTGGGAAAAACTAGCCCGAACTAATGATATGATGTACCAAATAACAATAACTAAGAATGAGACATGATATAATATGCACGGACAAGACTGAGTACAGGATATCAATGACGCTAATGATATGACAGCAAGAAACGACCTCTCGGGTCTCAACAGTTATCGGCGTGAAGCCTTAACATGATAATTATCATGATTTACAGATTTGTAACTTAATCATATGATCATTACACGGGTATCAGCAAGAAAGTTTCGCTAAATGGTGCCATGGAATGATCCAGGCCGCAATTCTCAGCGTGCACGACCACACGCCCGTCACTTGGCATTTGCGTCACCTCAATATTAATCATAGAACACATAGTTCGAGGTTTTGATCCCTCAGAACCAAGTTTAGAAGCATTACTTACCTCAACCAAGCCAAAACTCTAACCAGCTATGCCCTTGCCTCTCGATCCGGCCTCCAAATGCTCTAAATTTAACCAAAATCAGTATATTATCATCAATTCACATTAAAGGATTGAAACCCACACGAAAATTATCAAATGAGACCCTAAATCCCAAATTTGCTCAAACCCGGCCCCCGGGCCCATGTCTCAGAATCTAACAAAAATTGCAAAACTAGAAACTCCTTTCACTCCCGAGTCTATACATACTAAAATACTCAAAATCGGACCTCAAATTGTCCCTCAAATCCCCAATTTAAACTCTCCAATTTTAAGCCCTAATCTCCCAATTTCTTCTCTAATTTTCCCACTAATATCATGATTAAACAATTGAAAAATTGCCATGAACACAAGATACAAGGTCCAAGTAGCTTACCTCACTGAAAACACTTAATTCCCTCTTGAAATCATAGCCCCCAAGCTCCAACTCGTCCAAACTGAAGAAATGGCAGAAAATTGCGAAGAGGGCCTTTTATACTTTCTGCCCAGCTATTTTTGCATCTGCGAGCAATGTCTCGCACCTGCGGGCCGCTTCTGCGCCCAAAAATCCGCACCTGCAGAAATCACTTAAGTCTTCAGACGCCGCACCTATGCCCCAGGTTTCGCACCTGCAGGCTCGCAGATGCAGTCCAGCCATCCGCTCCTGCGACCAATGCCGCTTCTATGGTTTCTTTTCCGTTTATGCGGCTCGCACCTGCGGTCCCCCAATCCGCAGGTGCAGTTATGAAAGAAAACAATAGCTTCAGATGCAACTCCGATCTTTCCAACTCTCCAATAACCATTCGAAATCATCCTGAGGCCCTCGAGACCTCAACCAAACCTACCAACAAGTCATAAATTACTATTCAAACTTATTCAAACCATCGGAACACTCCAAACAACACCAAAACACCAAATCAACCTCGGATTCAAGCCTAAGAATTTAGAAACTTTCAATTTCCGAGAAACTGTGATTTCACTATTATTGCTATTTCTGCTTATTGAGCTCCTTATTACATCGAACTGAAAGATGAAAAGCTAAACTAGCTAAGCCTATCAACTACGAGTTACAAGATTCCTATCTATAAACCTTCTAAAGCTTGATCTTGTGTCTTGGATGGTTCTTCCTTCACACTCTGATCTGAATCCTTATACTGGTTAGTTGCAATTGCTGGTTCATTCTTCTTCAGCTTTTCGGATCAAAACAGGACATGCAAAGCTTGTGACTTCAATCATACCTTGGGCAGTCCACATCTTTTCTCCGCCTCTACCCTTAGAGTTCAACTTCTTGTCTTGTTCTTCTTCTTTTTTTTATTTGGGTAGAGACTTCTTCTTTTGGTCCTCTCAAACCTTGTGCCTCACGGTGAAAGCCTATTCAGGCACCAAAGCAAACAAACCAATGAAATTTTCTGCCCCAGTTTTTACTAGGAAAATTTCGTGAGTTATTTGTAACAAAAATCTAAACTATTTCTTTATTGAAAGTAATAAAATCAGGATTGTGTATCCTTGGGAAAAAAGAGATTAGGGAGTCGAACCCTATATCTATAATGAAATCAACTAGGGAGTAGAGACCCTATGTTGGAAAAGCAGACTAGGGAGTGGAGACCCTATGCCTAAAATAAAATCAACTAGGGAGTGGAGACCCTATGTTGGAAAAGACGCTATGTTGGAAAAGTAGACTAGGGAGTGGAGACCCTATGCCTAAAATAAAATTAACTAGGGAGTGGAGACCCTTTGTTGGAAAATCAAACTAGGGCGTGGAGACCCTATGGCTAAAATAAAATCAATTAGGGAGTGGATACCCTATGTTGGAAAAGCGACTAGGGAGTGAAGACCCTATGTCTAAAATAAAATCAACTAGGGAGTGGAGACCCTATGTTGGAAAAGCGACTAAGGAGTGGAGACCCTATGTTGGAAAAGCGACTAGGGAGTGGAGACCCTATGTCTAAAAATAAACTCAACTAGGGAGTGGAGACCCTATGTTGGAAAAGCGACTAGGGAGTGGAGACCCTATGTCTAAAAATAAACTCAACTAGGGAGTGGAGACCCTATGTTGGAAAGACGACTAGGGAGTGGAGACCCTATGTCTACAAAATAAACTCAACTAGGGAGTGGATACCCTATGTTGGAAAAAGGACTAGGGAGTGAAGACCCTATGTCTAAAATAAAATCAAATAGGGAGTGGAGACCCTATGTTGGAAAAGCGACCAAGGAGTGGAGACCCTATGTTGGAAAAGCGACTAGGGAGTGGAGACCCTATGCCTAAAAATAAACTCAACTAGTGAGTGAAGACCCTATGTTGGAAAAGCGACTAGGGAGTGGAGACTCTATGTCTAAAAATAAAATCAACTAGGGAGTGGAGACCCTATGTTGGAAAGACGACTAGGGAGTGGAGACCCTATGTCTACAAAATAAACTCAACTAGGGAGTGGAGACCCTATGTTGGAAAGACGACTAGGGAGTGGAGACCCTATGTCTATAAAATAAACTGAACTAGGGAGTGGATACCCTATGTTGGAAAAGCGACTAGGGAGTGAAGACCCTATGTCTAAAATAAAATCAACTAGGGAGTGGAGACCCTATGTTGGAAAAGCGACTAGGGGGTGGAGACCCTATATCTAAAAATAAACTCAACTAGTGAGTGAAGACCCTATGTTGGAAAAGCGACTAGGGAGTGGAGACTCTATGTCTAAAAATAAACTCAACTAGGGAGTGGAGACCCTATGTTGGAAAGACGACTAGGGAGTGGAGACCCTATGTCTACAAAATAAACTCAACTAGGGAGTGGATACCCTATTTTGGAAAGCAAACTAGGGAGTGGAGACCCTATGTCTAAAATAAATTCAACTAGGGAGTGTATGTTGGAAAGGCGACTAGGGAGTGAAGACCCTATGTCTAAAATAAATTCAACTAGGGAGTGGAGACCCTGTGTTGGAAAGGCGACTAGGGAGTGGAGACCCTATGTCTAAAAATAAATTCAACTAGGGAGTGGAGTCCCTATGTTGGAAAAGCAGACTGGGGGAGTGGAGACCCTATATCTAAAATAAATTCAACTAGGGAGTGGAGACCCTATGTTGGAAAGGCGACTAGGGAGTGGAGACTCTATATCTAAAATAAAATCAACTAGGGAGTGGAGACCCTATGTTGGAAAGGCGACTAGGGAGTGGAGACCCTATGTCTAAAACGAAACTCAACTAGGGAGTGGAGAACCTATGTTGGAAATGCAACTAGGGAGTGGAGACCCTATGTCTAAAAATAAACTCAACTAGGGAGTGGAGACCCTATGTTGGAAAGAACGGAACTAGAGATTGGGGACCCTAGGCTACCATGATTTTGAATTTTTCTTCTTCTTCTTCTTCTTCTTCTTTTTGTTTTGTTTTTGTTTTAATAAAATGAGAAAAAATGTAGGAAAGAATTCGGAGGAAATTTCCGTTTGGATTGATTATTGCTGCAAAGCTGTTTCTAGCCCTTGCGCAGTTTCTCTTTGGTTGCACCTGCTTCTTGCAAGGGTTCTTAGGATTGCCCCTGTTTCTTGTTTTCAAACAAAGAACAATTGTTAGTTTGAAACGGTGATTGGTTTTGTGGCCTTGATTGTTTCAATCACTTGATCTAAGCCCGACTTCTTTGATGAAGATCTCAACTGCAACTGCTTGTTTCCTGAGGACCGATTTCATTTCAGGCCCTGGAGAACCTCTGGTTTTTCCAAACTTTGCATGACGGTTGATCGGTGGAACTCAACCTTATCGACTTTATTTTGCCTTCGTAGGCCTTTCCCTTTTGACTTCCTCTTTTTTTCTCTTTTTTTTATTTGGAGCATCGGGGAACTTTTGGCTCCTCAAACTTGCTGCAATGGCTAGTCACGTGGGACTTACCTTTTCCAACTTTATTTCGCCTTTATAGGCCTTTCATTTGTGGCTTCTTTCTTCCAACTTCAATTTCAGAGCATTTGGGGTACCTTGGCTTTTCAAATTTTTTGTCGAGACGGTTAGCCACATGAGACTTAACCTTTTCCAACTTCTTTTGCCTTTGTGGGCATTTGACTTTGATTTACTCCTTTCGAGAGTTTTGAATTCGAAGCATTGGCCACCATGGCCAGTCGAGGCCGACTTATGCCCCCTGACGACGCTGGGTGCCTTTTTGCACATTAGCTTGTATCAAATGAGAACCTTATAAATCAGTCTTACCATCCTTTCTTTGTCTTAGTTTCGGAACATAGTTAGACCGAAATGGATTCAAAGAAAATAAACAATGGAATGGAGAATGAGTTTAAAACAAGAAGTGTCCCTTCAATGAACATGACATATAGATAAGAAGAACTTATCTAGAGTACATGCAGACTTCAATGAACATTACATGCCTTTAGGACTGGATGCCTGATATATGTAAATTGTCCGACTCTCAAAAATTCATCACAACTTTTGCCTCAAAATTGAGAAACCTTGCCAGGACTCTATCGATGCCAATGGCTGTGAGGATCCTCTTTTAGATTAGGGGTGCCCTTTACGGGTTTTCACGAGTTGACCTCTCTCATTTCTTTTCTCACCATCGCCTTATAGTGCTCTTTCCGAGTTTTCACTAACAATACTCTCTCATTTTTCATTTCTCTACTTACCATAGCCTTACGCTGCCCGTGTGGGTTTTCACCAATAAGACTCTCTTATTTTATTTCTCTCATTTTGTTGTTTCAGGATCCAAGTATATGTATTCTCTAATCCTTGAACATTCTCACCGATTGACCGGAAGGACTTGAAAGAATTTGGGTAAAAATGATTTGGACTGAATTACAACTTTGGAACCATTCAGGCGGGATCATCGCCGAACCATTATAACATCTCCCAGTTTTACTTTGGGGGAATTATGATTTTTGTTTTGGTGTGACTGAACCCCAGAGAGAGGCTGCCTACGTATACTTTCGGAATCAAGTCGAACGTAGTTCAGGGAAACTTTGTTTTTGATTTTCTTTTGTTTTTCTATTTTGTTTTGTTTTCTCTTTCTTTTTCCTTTCCTTTTTCCCTCTTTTTTCAATTTTTCATTTCATTTTTTTTTTTAGTTTCATTTTTCATTTTTTTTCAGTAACACTTTCAGGTTCCAAAGAGGGTAATCAAAGAAGAGTAACCAACTCAAATGGGTTTGCAACGGGTTGATAGTGTTTGGGTAGCGGGAATAAAAGCCTTCGTCATCCCAACCGGAGAATATTAGTACTATATGGAGGATCCAACATAGTACCGTTTGACTACATTTTCATTGACAGTTCTTTCAGGGATATTTCCTTCGATGTGTCCCAAGTACAACGCACTCTTTTGGTAGTACTTTTGTTGCAATGTATGGACCTTTCTAATCCGGAAACCAATTTTCCTTCAATAGTTCCAACTCTTTGTTTTATTTCCTTAAACTTTATCTTCATTGCGATCTAATTATTCAATCATTATTTCGAGGTCTGACTGCTTTCAGGATCTGGGCATGAAGTCCGCAAGTATATCATGTTATTGAAATATGCATTTAACAAAACTAAAAAGAGAATAGGAAAGAAAAAATGATAAGATTAAGAAAAGAGACATTGCTGGACAATGGAATATTAATTTCATTTGATTTTTGATTTTTTGATTTTTTCTTCTATTTTTTCAATTTTTTGAAGATAGAAGGGTTTACATCAGAAAGTAAGACAATAAAGTAAAATATCCGGATCACACCCTGAGATAATCCGGACACAGAAAGGATAACAAGGCTGGCTACTAAGACTCTCGTCTGATGGGGAACTTTCATGCTTAGCGACCATTTTTTGGCTTTTCTTCTGTCTTGACAATGGCTGCAATGGACTTCAGTGCCATATCAAATTACTCAGCTTTACAAATCATTCCAACTATTAGCCCGATGTTGTGGGCAGGCAACAGATTGTTCATCACATCAGGAGCTTCTTCATCCTGAAAAATGATTCTTTCAGCTTCAATCAAATCTTCAACTACCCTTTTGAGGGTCCAACAGTCCTCTGTACTATGTCCTACTGCTCCATAGTGGTATTCACATCTAGTATCAGCTCGGTGCGAGGGGGACTCGGGGTTTGGCCGGTTTGGGGCCACTAGCTGCAATAGATTTAGCCTGATTAGCTTTGGGAACAAGCTTGAATACGATTTAGCAATATGGGTGAACTGATTCCTTCTGAAAGGCTCTCTTGGGCGAAGATTGTATTGGGGATCATTTGGTTCAGGATTATATTGAGCTTGGTAAGGATGGGTATTTATGGGAGGTAGAGCTCGGTTTTGTGGATGATGTTGTGGTTGCGGGTAAGGTTGCGCGTTCATCACCGCATAGGGAGGCGGTGCCACAGCATAAGAAACATCTTGAAGGGGATAATAATGTTGAGGGACCTCAGGAGGCATATATGATTAACTGAATGACTTGTGGGCCCCCTCGAGCTGGAAGCCATCATGGCTCCTTCTTCTCTCCCATTTTCATTTATCAAATCCTCTAAACCATTTTGGACATCTGGTGATGTGTCTTTAAAAGCAGCATGACTCAAGATTCGACCCGTTTTTAGCCCACTTTCTACCATCTCCCCAATTTTGATAGCCTCAGCAAATAGTATTCCTATAGCGGACATCATGTTCTGCCAGTAGTCCGCCTCTTGGGCATGTAGAAAGACTGTGACCATTTTAATTTCGTCCATTGGAGGCTTTACCCTGGTAACTTGCTCACGCCATATGATAGCATATTTGCGGAAGCTTTCCGCGGTTTTCTTTTTCAAATTGGACAAAAAGTTTCTGTCGGGAGCGATGTCCACATTATACTGGAATTGGCAGACAAAATTTCGTTCCATATCGTCCCACATATGCCAATGAGTAATTTATTGATCCGTATACCACTCAGAAGAGATTCCGGTAAGGCTTTCCCCAAAATAGGCCATTAGCAACTCCTCTTTTCCACCAGCACCCCTTAACTGATTACAATATCGTTTCAGATAAGTGACAGGGTCTCCGTGCCCGTTGTACTTTTCACATTTTGGCATCTTGACGCCACCTGGCAAGTGGACATGGGGAAACATATAGAGAGTCAGAGTATGAGACACTCTTTAGGCCACTCAAACCTTGCATGTTTTTCAGGCTTTGTTCCAGGCTCTTCATCTTCTGAGCCATTTCCTCTTGCTTTGTATTTGTTAACAACTTTTTCTTCCTCCCCCGAGAGATCATATTGCGGAGGTTGAGTGAAAGAGTACGGGGTCACATATGTTATTTCTGGTTGAAGTTGTGGACCCTGAAAGATGAACATTGGAGGCAGTACCCTTGAAGACGGTGACTAGGGGCGAACCACAGAAGGCCTGCCAGGATCATTGGAGGGCATTCGAGGGTGCCAACATGGGATGAGCGGGTTGGGCACATGGACGTTGGTAACCTCACTTGACCTGCGGCTCAACTCAGGGAACCCAGGGATTGCACTTGGCGGTTCCCTACCATTAGACCAGGCATCCCACATTTTCAATATACGGAGACGCAACCTCTTATTCTCTTCAGCAGCTGCTGATTCTAGGGCTATCCTCAGGACCGATGATTAGTAGATTGCTTGCGGAGGCCATCTGTGCCTTTGGATCTTGTGAAGGAGGGGAGGCTAGACTACCAACAAAACCAACCACCAAAACCTGACTAATTTGCACACCCAAAAACCTTGTTAGTTTTGAGACATTTAAAATATAGGAAATCACACGTTGGGATGCAATGCACCTAACAGTTAAATGCTTCTACCATGTATTTGAACGGTTGCATGTTTCATCCCGACCTTAACCAACTCATTCAGTACGTACCTCTTTTCTTTTATTTCTGCGTCTCTTTAATCAATATTGATTTTCTCATTTTGTTTTTGCCGCTCTTTTATATTTGGCACTCTCTTTTCTTTTCTTTTTTTTTTCACTCTTTTATTTTTTTGTCATTCTCTTTTTTTCTTTTTCTCTTTTTCACTCAATTTTCCTTCTTTTTTTTTCAGTGTATTTTTTCACTCAATTTATTTTATAGTTGTGATCGAATATGATGGTGATTGCCTACGTATCATGATGCTGCATGAATCAAATCTTGCGTAATTCGAGAAGATAAAAAATGGAATAAATAAACTAACCTCTTTTTTTGGTTAGAATTATTAAAAGAAATGCTTTAAAAGAAGAAAGGATTTTTTTTTTATTTTTGGTTTTTTTGAAAGAAAGACGTCTAAAAATTCATTTGCTTTTGATTTGAACTTTGAGAATTTTAAAAATAAAAAGAAAATACTTTTGTTTGAATTTTCATTTATTTACTCTTTTTCTAAAGAAGAAAGAAAATATTTTTGGATTTTGGATGTTTCCTCTTAATTTTTGAAAGAGGGACTTTTAAGAAAATATTTTGGATTTCTTAGTTTTATTTATTTATTTACAAAAGTACTTCTAAAGAAAAGAAAAATATTTTTGGCCTTCAATTTTCAAAAAAAAAATTTGTTGAAATTTACGATAGAAATAATTTTAAAGAAGGAAAAGAATTTTTTTTTGGATTCCTTTTTTTAAAATTTTTGGAAAAATACTTCAAAACAAAGAAAACCCTTATGAAATACTCTAGAAAGAAGGAAACTACTTTTTTGAGTTTTCAAAAAAAAAACTTCCCCTTCCTTTTTTTTATTTTGAATTTTCTAAGGAAAGATTTCTAAAGGAAAATATTTTTGGATTTTTGAAAATTGGAGTCGGAACCGATGAGGTTTGCCTATGTATCTCACATCCGGTGAGAATCAAACCCGCATAGTTCTGTTAGTTTTGACGGAACAGGGAAACATGACACTTGAAAATTTTGGCTCATTTTGAAATGACTTTTTTTTCTTTTTTTTTTCAGAATTTCGGAAGAGTTTCAAGATTTTCAAATACCTACCTCACTCTTGGGTTTTTTTTTTTTTTTTTTGATTTTCTTTTCCTATTCTAGAAGCCGGTCAACATGCAAGCCGAGTCAAACAAATGCACAAATAGCACGTAAAATGCATCAGGATGGTCTTTTTTTTTCGGGTACACCTGTCCTAGACGGACCCAACCCCTGTGTTGAGTCCCCAAAGTCAAATACACGTGAGGCAATCAAACGTTCCTACTAGGGATCTAGCATGAGACTTGTTATTCTAGATTTAAAAACCTGGGTGTATTTGTTCTAGATCTGGCTTACCCGAGCGGATAGCTCGAGCCGGGGGGGGGGGGGGGGATAGTGTACCGGGAATACAAAAGCTTTACCGGCTTTGCAAATTGTCCGAATTTCGTTCTAAAATTGGGATATGACTCTAACAGAAAAGAAGTCACACGAAGTGCACCCTTCCCAGATGATTTAGAAGACACAGGGAGAAGAAGGTTTCGTAACAATTTATATATAGTCCAAACAATATCAAAGCAGTAAAAAGTGGCATTTAGCACATTAAGCTCAAACATGTAAAAATCAGATAATAAATAAAGCTAAGTACAACAGTTATTCTAAGCTCGAATTTTTGAACCCTAAACCAAAAGTTCTGGGTTCTTATCCCCAACAAAGTCGCCAGAGCTGTCACACCTCCTTTTTTACCACCCGAGAGGTGATAAAAGGGAGTTTTTGCAATTTAAGTGACATTATTCGAAATGGGATTATTTAATTTATCAAAGTTGACACTTGGAATAGTTTATTTTGAGGTCCCAAGTCACCAGTTTATTTTAAATCCCAAATCGAGGAAATTTCTACTTTTTATTTTAAAAGCATGCGAATCAGAAATTCTAAGTAAGGAATTTTGTTAACCCGGGAGAAGGTGTTAGGCATTTTCGGGTTCTGTGGTTCTAGCACGGTCGCTTAAACTATTCATATTGGCCTATTATCTGATATACTACACATTTAAACCTATTGTGCATTTTTTAACTTCATAACCGCTTTTATTTATTTAAACCACTTTTTAGGATTTATGGAATTTATTTCTTGAACAAGTTATGATTTTTGTACATTTGTTTGTTTTGGAACACGCCGCAAACCACGCTACATGAAATGCACCCGTGATTCACGACATACGTATTTTATTAATATTCGAAGTTCTTATGATCGGGTTACATGAAATGCACCCCCGAATTTGGGAATTAGATGTCATGACTATGTCAGGGGAACCGTACCGACAGTCACGATGATTTATGTAATGACCCGACTGGTCGTTTGAGTTCTAGCGCGTCGTTCAGCAATTGGAAGTCATGAACAGCTTCATTTCAGGTATATTGACTTGTACGTATGGTCAGAGTTGAATTTCGGGAAATTCAGAGTCAAATTGGAAAGAAACTTTTCATTGCGGCAACCATAAGTTGAAGAAAATGGCTAAGATTGGAATTTTGAGTAAACGATCTCGGAATTGGGATTTGAAAGTTCCAACATGTTCGTATGATGATTTCGTACTTGGGCGTATGTTCGGATTTGGTTTTGGATAACCCGTGAGTATTTCGGCGTATATTGTGGAAGTTAGTATTTTAGAAGAATTTCATAAATTTGGGTTGGAAGGCATTTCAAAGTTATAGATGTCCGTTTGGGATTCCGAGTCTGGGAATAGCTCCGTATGGTGATTCTGGAGTTGGGAGCGCGATCGGAAGTGAATTCGGATGTCCGGAGGTCATTTTGAAGTCATTTGGCTAAATATAGAAATTTGAAGGTTTTTGAGAAAATTCGATCGGAAGTGGAAATTTTGATATCGGGGTCAAAATGTGATTCCGAAAGTTGGTGCAAGTCCATAATGTCGAATGTGACTTGTATGCAAAATTTGAAGTCATTCAGACTAGTTTTGGTAAGGTTTGAGACACTTGGTCTCTTTTAAGAAGCTTAAGTTGGAAAAGTCAACCGGATATTGACTTATGTGTTAGAGGGCTCGAAATGCGAATTTTATGGTTCGGATAGCTTTGTTAGGTGATTTGGGACTTAGGAGTGTGTCCGGAATATTTTTGTGATGACCGGTGTAGAATTAAGCTTGAATTGGCAAAGTTAGTATTTTGGCGAATTTCGGTTGATAGGTGAGATTTTGATATGAGGGTCGGAATGGAATTCCGAGAGTTGTTGTAACTTCGTTATGTCATTTTGGACTTGTCTTCAAAATTTGAGGTCATTCGGGCGTGGTTTGGTTGGGTTTTTGATCAAAAATGGAATTTGGAAGTTCTTGAGATTTATAGGCTTGAATCCGATGATGATTTGATGTTTTGATGTTATTTTGGGTGTTCCAAAGGTTGGGACAAGTTTAAATGATACTGTGGGACATGTTGATATAATTGGTTAAGGTCCCGAGGGCCTCGGGTGGATTTCGGAAGGTTAACGGAATGGAATTCGGACCCAAAAAGAAAAGAAAAAGCTGCTGCAATTTCTGCTGCTAAGCTGTCTTTGGACAGCAAATGTGCAGTCGCGGAGCATACTTCGGGGGCTTATATCTTTGATCTACAAGGAATTTTGAGATGATTCAAACACGAAAGTTGTAGCCCTTCGTGTCTAGTTTCCAGAAAGCTAAGGAAATCGTAATTTGGACATCTGTAGAGAAAGTTATGATCGATTGAAGATGACTGGTGGAGCAGTTTCTCCAGAATTTTCTGATTTCATGGAGCCGAATTTAGAAGCTCATATCTCGGGATATATAAAGAGTTATATGATGTACAACCTATCAAATTAAATATCTTCGAGTCTAGTTTCTAAATCTTCAAACTGTTTGTATTTTGGATATTTATACAAGACGTTATGGGTGTTTAAACAGAAGGTGTCCGACAAGGGAAAATTTTAATAGGATGTACAACTTGTATAGCACAAGTGCAAGGTACAACTCGACGAAACACGGACAGATTCTTTAAACACGGATTTGGCTTATTTCTTTCATTTCTTTCATTTGGCTTGGATGATTTTGGAGAGAATTTCAAGGGGGATTTTATCAAGCATCAAAGGTGAGTTGTTTCTACTTATTTCCAAGTTAAATACAAGATTATATGTGAATTAGAACATGAAAATCAGTAGAAAAGTGGGGTTTTAGGGCTTGTGCTTATGAGATTTTCTAGGGTCGATTTGAAGGGCCAAACGAGCTCCGATTTTTGTGTTCTTTATATGTACAGACTCGTGAAAGGACGAAGAACATTTTGGTATAAAAATTTCTGAGTTTTGAGATGTGGGCCCGGGGCTCGGGTTTTGTCAAATTCGTGAATTTTGATATTTTTCGATTGCTTTCGATTGGGTATTGTCCCTTTAGCATAATGCGATATATTCGTTGTGATTTTGGGCAGATTCGACGCACGTGGAGGCCAATTCGAGGGGCAAAGGCGTCGCGAGCTAAAGAAGTAGCTGGTTTGAGGTGAGTAATTGATGTAAATGATGTCCTGAGGGTTTGAAACCCCGGAATTTCACATCGTAACGCTATATTGAGGTGACTTGCACGCCGGATAACGGGCGTGGGGTAGAGCACCATTGGGGATTATGACTTAGTCCGTCCCGAGAGATGTTTTTACCGTGTTTTCTACTTGAACTAAATAGAAAATCATCCTTACTTGGATTTAATTGTTACATTTGGGCTTCTTGCCAATTATTTGAATAACTCAGGGATTGACATCACTGTTTTCGCATACATGCATATCATTTGATCTCAGTCCAAGGTTTTAAATACTGTTTTGCAAACTCAGCCATCTTTCTAAGATTTGAAAACTTAAATGATATTTCTAAATGATATTTCGGGCTGAGAACTACTGTTTTACAAATGCCCAAGGGGCTTATTATGATTTCTGGACTGAGCATGGATCGGGCTGCGCGCCGCAGCAGTGATTTGAAACAGTGGTAACAATGACACTGTATGATGTGACTTGAAACAGTGGTAACAATGACACTGTGTGATATAAGTTGGTCAGGTAACAATGACTGATCAGGACTTGATTGATGCCACGAGATGGCTTGTTATTGCGCTTGGGCTGTAGGAGCCCCTCCGGAGTCTGTACACACCCCCAGTGAGCGCCATCGACGATAAATAAATATGGATGGCTCGGGCTGCACGCCGCAGTAGGTACCAGAGGGTACCGTCATATGCATTGCATTGCACTCATGCATTTATTCTACATCTGCATTATCCGCCATAATAATTATGTGCTCTTATTTCATTGACTGGTTGCTTCATACTGTTCTGAGCCTGAGGGGCTGATACTGTTCTGAGATACTGAGCCCGAGGGGCTGATACTATTCTGAGATACTGAGCCCGAGGGGCAGATTTCTACTTATTATTTTGATACTGAGCCCGAGGGGCAGATTTCTACTTATTATTTTGATACTGAGCCCGAGGGGCAAATTTCTACTTGTTGTTTTGATATTGAGCCCGACAGGTAGATTTCTACTCGTCATTTTACTGCCAAATTATCTTTTTTTTTACTGGTTTAAAAGAAATTTCACATGATGTTTCACTGAATTGTTATTTTAAATAATTTCACTGCTTCTGTATAGAGTGTTGTGTGCCTTAACGTGTTTTCTTATCTTCAGTTGTTATTTATATTTATTACTCACTGGGTCGGAGTACTCACATTACTCCCTGCACCATGTGTGCAGGTACAGGTATTCCTGAGGCATAGAACGAGTTTTCTGCTGTTCAGTTTTCATCGGAGTTATCGAGGTAGCTGCATGACGTTCATAGACCCGTTTTCTCCCTTATCTTCTGTATTTATGATATCTTCAGATGTCGTTCCTAATTCCATACTTTGTAGAATTTTAGTAAACTATGTAGTAGCTCATGACTTGTGACACCCCGGTTAGGGCTGAGTTGGGTTGGATTTTCGTATTTTATCTATACTTTCCGCTATTGGATATTATTAAACCATGTTTGTGCTATAATTGTGTTAATTAATTGTCTTAAAAGGATGAATTGGATTGAATGGATGGCCTTGTATTCATGAGAGGCGTCATCACGACCAGGTTCGGGAATTGGGTCGTGACAATTTATTAATCGCGCCTAAAGCAAGCTACGATATTCATGAGTTATTTCCTAATCTAATTTGAGATTATTGCAAGGCCATAAATTATGGAATCACTGTTGGAGATCGAAGTGAACCAATTTGGAAACAAAAGGATCATTCTGCACATGTGGAGTAATTAGGAAATTACGTTATTCAAAAGCTAACATACTCCAAACTGGCTACTGTTTCAAGGAATCGTATGCTAATCTAGTGTATGGACTCTATTTGCCGTGAATCAATTCATGGCATTTTCGAAAATGTCCAGTGGCTTCTGCAGAATCAAAGCAAACCACAACCAACCAACTAGGATAATGAAGGTACACAAAACATAATTTATCGATGAAAAGGAGGAGAGATTGGTCTATTTTACAGCGGCATTATTTATTCCAATCGAATGATAACGCAGTTGCATCTAACATATATACCTCTGTTTCCTCGAACATTCGTCTATTATATAATGAAATTAACAGTAATCTTGTCTTGGAATTAACCTACCTATAGCACTAATTTAAGCATGAATTACTAAATTCTAAAGTATTAACTAGAGAATAGCAGTACATTCTTCCCTTAATTAAACATAAGCAAACATCTAAATACACTAACAATATTTAGAAGCAAATAAAACTATTCAAAAGCAATATATCATTTCAAACATGTGTCCTTTAGTCACTTAAGTTTACCTTTGAAGCATTTACCAAACAAGAGAAGATAATTCAGATTGTAAACATTTAAACCAATTTCTAAACATATATACAAAGTATTCAATAACTTAAAATAAACCAAATCCATGTATCTACTTCAACAAAGTGCCTGACTTATGTCCATCATTTTCCGCAAAGCCTAAAATCATCTAGCGTCCATGGAAGAATTAATGTTTCATATCATTTAAAATTCAAATAATTATAGAGCTTTCGTATTTACCTTCAACACGGAGAAATAACCGAATTGCCCAATAAAGGCTAGAAAGCAGTAAGGATGAAGCTCGGCAAAGACTCCAGCAAAACAACCCCATATTCAACAATCAACAACATTGAGAAAACCCAACAGAAAACTTATAGCTTGAAAACCAAAATCTTTGAAAAACAAACACTAGAACTGTAATACTAGAACTTGCAGAATTTTCTAAGCTCCGATGGAATTTCTGTTTCTTTCTTTAATTTTTAGCCTGAGTTGGCGGCGAAAGCCATTAGAGAGAGTGAAGAAGGCGGAGAAGAGAAACAAGGGAGTGGTGATGCGCTGTATCTCCTTCTTGAGAGAAAAAAATCAGAGAGGAATCCCTTTTTGAGATCCGCCGTTTTTCATTGTTGAAGATGAGAGAGTTGCTTCTTTGTCTCTAAGGTGGGGAATCTGATTCTTGTTTTTTTTTATGAAATGAAGAAGAAACCTCAAGAAAAACAAATGCTTCGTTGCTCTCCTGATGAAGGGATCACGTTCTTTTTAGGTCTAGGTCCTATTTTTTAAGGTTAAGGGAAAAAGGGGGTCTTTAAAGAGGGGATTGGGCCGGCTCGGGTTTTGGGCCTGGATGGTTTGGACCAATTTTGGGTATTGAAATAGGCAAATTCAATTAAAAACCCCTTCTTTCAAATTCACTTCTTATTTTCCTTTTTCTTTGTTTTTCTTTTTCTTTTTCTTTAATTAAAAATCCTATATTAAATTCTTAAATTAATCTAAATTGTAAAATTAAACTAATTAACTAATTATGATAATTATAAAAATTACTTGGTCCTAAATTAAAAGAGAAAAATCACTAATCTAAAAATTAAAAGGTAAAAATGTAAAAATGAGCCATTTTTGTGATTTTTATTTTTAATAAAACAAATTAATTAATCCTAAATATATAAAAATAAAAATATAAATGCAATGCATGGTATTTTTGATATTTTTTTATGATTTTTAACAAAATTAAACGTGCACGAAAAATGCAAACAATTAATAAAATTCTATAAAATGGCAAATAATTAGAAAAAATTTATTTTCTTTGATTTTATAGGAATATTTCATATAGGGAAAAAATCACGTGCTCATAGACCCCATATCGATTAATTTCACTTTAATTGAAAAACCTTTCTAACCCTCGGGAAAAAGGAGATGTGACAGCTCTACCGACTCTGCTGGGGAACGAACCCAGAATCTTTGGTTCGGGGTTCAGAATTTTTCTAGCTTAGAATACTGCTATATTTGGCGTTTGTTCTTATCTGATTTTATGTGTTTGAGCCTAATGTGCTAAATGTTGTTTTTACCTCTTTAATATTGTTTGAATTGTATATAAAAACTGTTACGAAACCCTTCTTTTCTCTGAATCTTCTAAATATTCTGGGAAGTTCACGCTGGCGTGACTTCTTTTCTGTTAGTGTCATACCCTAATTTAGAACGAGGATCGGATCAGTTACAAAGCCAGATGGCCTTTTGGTTACCGGTACATTGCCCCAACCCTCGCGACTCGAATTGTCCGCTCGGGTAAGCCAGTGTCACGACCCAAAAACTGACCTGGTCATGATGGCACCTATCGGGAAAACTAAGCCAGCTAACATATTTCATTTAAAACTTAAGTTAAACCATCTTGTTTTCAACAGAAATCCAATAAAAGATATAAAGTCAAAACCAAAACAAAAGCGGAAAGTAATAGCCCGACCTCGGGTGTCACTAAGTCATAGGCAATACTACAATAGTTCTGAAATAAGACAAGACCAAAATAGTTTGGAAATAGCAACAATGTACTAATAAAAAGATATAGAAGGAGAAAGGTGGAACTACGATCGCCAGGCAGCTACCTCGCTATCTTTGTGAAGTCCGCGATCGGAATAGTCAACAGTAGGGGGTAGGGGGTAACGTGAGTACATCAACTCAGTAAGTAACAAGTCCATGGACTGACAGGTAGTGACGAACCAAACCTCAACATGTAATATAATTAAACTATACAGTAAAGTAGGCATGCTTGCAGTTCAAGTATTCAACTCAACAGTAAATAAATACAATCTGAACAGTGTGGAGTATAAAGCTCAGCAAATCTCTATGTACCAATGTACAAAAAGCATGAAAATTGAACCATGTACCTCCACTCTCAAGTGATCAACCACTCGGTACTGTATATGGCCATCCGGCCCAGGGAAGATCCATCCTGGAATATATACACATCACTGACTGTAGTCATCCAGTACCGAGGAAGGTCATTGCAGCCCTATGGAGAAGATCTATCTCCAGCTATAAATACTTCGGACAAGATCCATGTCCAGGGAAGATCCATCCCTCAACAATATCAACTGCGCTCACTGGGGGTATATAGACTCCGTAGGGGCTCATTTTAGTCCAAGCGCTATTACAAGCCAATGAAGGCATAATTAATAATCCGCTGCGGCGTGCAGCCCGATCCCATACTGTCACTTATAATCAGGCTCTTGGCCTCACTCAGTCATAACTCTCCAGTCTCGCACACACGGGCTTACAATACTGAGAAACGCTAGCCCGAAATAATGATATGATGTACCAAATAACAATAACTGAGAATGAGACATGATATAATATGCACGGACAAGATTGAGTACAGGATATCAATGACGCTAATGATATGACAGCAAGAAACGACCTCTCGGGTCTCAAAAGTTATCGGCGTGAAGCTTTAACATGATAATTAGCATGATTTTCAGATTATTAACTTAATCACATGATCATTACACATGTATCAGCAAGAAAGTGTCGCTAAACGGTGCCATGGAATTATCCAAGCCGCAATTCTCATGGTGCACGACCACACGCCCGTCACTTGGCATTTGCGTCACCTCAATATTAATCATAGAACACATAGTTTGAGGTTTCGATCCTTTAGAACCAAGTTTGGAAGCATTACTTACCTCAACCAAGCTAAAACTCTAACCCGCGTTGCCCTTGCCTCTCGATCCGGCCTCCAAATGCTCCAAATCTAACAAAAATCAGTATATTATCATCAATACACGCTAAAGGAATGAAACCCACACGAAAATTATCAAATGAGACCCAAAATCCCGAATTTGCTCAAACCCGGCCACCGGGCCCATGTCTCATAATCTAACAAAAATTGCAAAACTAGAAACTCCTTTCACTCCCGAGTCTATACATACCAAAATACTCAAAATCGGACCTCAAATGTCACCTCAACTCCCCAATTTAAACTCTCCAATTTTAAGCCCTAATCTCCCAATTTCTTCTCTAATTTTCCCACTAATATCATGATTAAACAATGGAAAAATTGCCATGAACACAAGATACAAGGTCCAAGTAGCTTACCTCACTGAAAACACTTAATTCCCTCTTGAAATCACAGCCCCCAAGCTCCAACTCGTCCAAAAATGGTGAAGAAACGGCAGAAAATTGCGAAGAGGGCCTTTTATACTTTCTGCCCAGCTATTTCCGCATCTGCGGGCATTGTCTCGCACCTGCGGGCCGCTTCTGCGCTCAGAAATCCGTACCTGCCAAAATCGCTTAAGTCTTCAGACGTCGCGCCTGTGCCCCAGGTCTCGCACCTGCAGGCTCACAGATGCTGTCCAGCCATCCGCTCCTGCGACCATTGGCGCTTCTACGGTTTCTTTTCTGCTTCTGCGGCTCGCACCTGCCGTCCCCCAATCCGCAGGTGCGGTTATGACAAAAAATAGTAGCTTCAGCTGCAACTCCGATCTTTCCAACTCTCCGATAACCATTTGAAATCATCTCGAGGCCCTCGGGACCTCAACCAAACCTACCAACAAGTCATAAACCACTATTTAAACTTATTTAAACCATCGTAACACTCCAAACGACACCAAAACACCAAATAACCTCGGAGTCAAGCCTAAGAACTTAGAAACTTTCAAATTCCACAAACAACGCCGAAACCTATTAGATCACCTCCGAATGACCTCAAATTTTGTACACACGTCACAATTGATACTATAGACCTGCTCCAATTTCTGGAATTCCATTCCGACCCCGATATCAAAATTTCCACTGCCAACCGGAAAACACCAAATTTCCAATTTCGCCAAATCAAGCCTAAAGATACCACGGACCTCCAAAATACATTCCGAACACACTCCTACGTCCCAAATCACCTAACAAAGCTATCTGAACCGTAAAAATCAAATTTCGAGATCATTTACCCACAAGTCAACTAGTGGTTGACTTTTCTAACTAAATAACCAACTTAAGAGACTAAGTGTCTCGTTCCACCCTAAGACCACTCCGAACACAACACCACCAACACAATATGATGAAATACAGTTGAACAACACATAAGGAAGCGGAAATGGGGGAAACGGGGTTGTAACTCATGAAACAATCGGCCGGGTCGCTACATCCTTCCCCTCTTAAACAAACATTCGTCCACGAACGAGTCAAGAAACATACCTGAAACCTCAAATAGGTGAGGATATCTACTTCGTATCTCCCGCTCGGTCTCCCAAGTGACCTCCTCCACAGGCCGACCTCTACATTGCACCCTCATTGATGTTATATCCTTTGATCTCAATATTCGGACCTGCTGCTCCAAAATAGCCACTGGCTCCACATCATAAGTCAAATCGCCGTCTAACTGAACCATGCTAAAATCCAAAACATGAGACGGATCACCAATATACTACCGGAGCATAGAAACATGAAATACCGAATGCACACTCGATAAGCTAAGTGGCCAAGTCAGCTCATAAGCCCCCTCCCCAATCCTCCGAAGCACCTCAAAAGGCCCAATGAACCGAGGACTCAATTTACCCTTCTTCACAAATCTCATAACACCCTTCATGGGTGAAACCTTCAGTAAAAGCTTCTCCCAACCATGTAAGACACATCACGAACCTTCCTGTTAGCATAACTCTTTTGCCTCAACTGCACTGTACAAAGCCGCTCTTGAATCACTTTCACTTTGTCCAAAGCATCCTGCAACAAGTCTGTACCCAAAAGCCTAGCCTCACCCAGCTCAAACCATCCTACAGGAGATCTACACTGTCTCCCATATAAAGCCTCATATGGAGCAATCTGAATACTCGACTGATAGTTGTTGTTATATGCAAACTCTGCGAGCGGTAGAAACTGACCATGAACCCCCAAAATCAATGACACAAGCGCGCAACATGTCCTCCAATATCTGAATAGTGTGCTCGGACTGCCCGTACATCTGAGGGTGAAAAGCTGTGCTCAACTCAACCTGAGTACCCAACTCTCGTTGTATGACTCTCCAAAACTTCAATGTGAATTGAGTACCTCTGTCCAAAATGATGGAAACTAGAACCTCATGCAGGCGGACAATCTCTCGAATATAAATCGCAGCTAGCTGCTCTGAAGAATAGGTAGTACATACAGAAATGAAGTGCGCGGACTTGGTCAGCCGATCCACAATCACCCAAATAGCATCGAACTTCCTCAAAGTCCATAGGAATCTAACTACAAAAAATCCATGGTGATCCGCTCCTACTTCCACTTTGGAATATCCTTTTGTTGAAGTAAACCTCTCGGTATCTGATGCTCGTATTTCACCTGCCGACAATTGAGACATCGAGATACAAATCCTACTATATCTTTCTTCATCCTCCTCCACCAGTAGTGCTGCCTCAAATCCTGATACATATTCGTGGCACCCGGATGGATAGAATACCGTGAGTTATGGGCCTCCTCTAGAATCAACTCTGGAAGACCATATACATTGGACAGAAAAATCCTACCCTACATCTTCAATACTCCGTCATCACTAACAGTCACATCTTTGGAATCGTCCTATTGAACTCTATATTTGAGGACAAGTAAATGAGGATTATCATACTGGCGCTCTCTGATGCAATCAAACAAGGAAGACTGAGAAACCACACAAGCTAAGACCCGATTGGGCTTTGAAATATCCAACCTCACAAACCGATTGGCCAAGTCCTAAACATCAACTGCAAGAGGCCGCTCCCAATAAGAATATATGCCAAACTGCACATACTCACTGCCGTCCTACTCAAAGCATCGGCCACCATATTGGCCTTCCACGGGTGATACAAGATAGTAATATCATAGTCCTTTAGCAGTTTCAACCATCTTCGCTGCCTCAAATTGAGGTCCTTCTGCTTGAACAATTGTTGGAGGTTACGATGGTCAGTAAACACCTCACAAGACACACCATAGTGATAATGCCTCCAAATCTTCATCATGTGAATAATGACAGCCAACTCTAAATCATGAACAGGGTAGTTCTTCTCATAGGGCTTCAACTGATGAGAAGCATAAGCAATCACTCTACCCTCTTGCATCAATACACAACCGATGCCAACCTGAGAAGCATCATAATATACCGTATAAGAACCTGAAGCTGATGGCAAAACTAACACTGGAGTTGTTGTCAAGGTAGTCTTGAGCTTCTGAAAGCTTGCCTCACACTCATCCGACCACCTGAATGGAGCACCCCTTTTGAGTCAATTTGGTTAAGGGTGATGCAATAGATGAAAATCCCTGAACGAATCGACGGTAATAACCAGCCAACCTCAGAAAGCTACGAATCTCTATGGTTGAGGAAGGTCTGGGCCAACTCTGAACCGCCTCTATATTCTTCGGATCAACCTGAATACCCTCACTAGACACCACGTGCCCCAAGAAAGCCACTAAACTGAGCCAAAACTCACACTTGGAGAACTTTGCATAAAGCTTCTCCTCCCTCAACCACTGCAATATAGCTCTCAGATGCTCAGCGTGCTCCTCTTGACTACACGAGTACACCATAATATCATCAATGAATATAATAACAAACGAGTCGATATATGGCAAAAACACGCTATTCATCAAGTACATGAATGTTGTTGGGGCATTGGTCAACCCAAAAGACATCACAAGGAACGCATAATGACTATATCGGGTCTTAAAAGTCGTCTTAAGAATATTCGAGTCCGTGAACTTCAACTGGTGATACCCCAACCTGAGATCAATCTTGGAGAACACCCTCGCTCCCTGAAGCTGGTCGAATAAATCATCAATACGAGGCAAAGGATACCTGTTATTGATTGTGACTTTGTTCAACTGCCTGTAATCAATGCACATCCTCATCGTGCCATCCTTCTTCATCACGAATAGAACATGTGCACCCCACGATGACACACTAGGCCGAATAAACCCCTTATCTAGGAGTTCTTGAATCTACTCCTTGAACTTCACCGATGGCATACGATATGGTGGAATAGAAATGGGCTGAGTGCCCGACACTAAATCAATACCGAAATAAAGATCCCTGTCCGGTGGCATGCTCGGTAGGTATGCAGGACACACATCCGAGAAGTCCCTCACTACTGGAACAGAATTGATACTAGGAGTCTCTACACTGACATCTCTCACAAAGGCTAAATAAGAAAGACAACCCTTCCCAACCATCCGTTGTGCCTTCAAGAATGAAATTACCCTACTGGGATGAACTTCCCGAAGGAACACCACCAAAACTACCATATCCCCGAGGCCTCTTGGCCTCCCTATCAACTCGCTCCTGGTGGCGAACTAACTCTATCTCTCTAGCAATGTCTACCACCTACTCAAAAGAAGCGCCAGATACCCTCTCTCTGGTCAGAAAAATCTGTAGTTGATAAGTGAGGCCATCAACGAACCTCCTGATCCTCTCCCTATCCGTGGGAACTAGCAAGATAGCATGACAGTCCAACTTGGATAATCTCATCTCATATTGTGTCACGGTCAGGTCCTCTTGACACAACTGCTCAAACTGCCTGCGTAGCTCCTCCCTACGGGAATGCGGTACATACTTTTCCAGGAAGAGAATAGAGAACTAATGTCAGGTAAAGGGCATTGTACCAATAGGCCTACACCTCTCATAAGCCTCCCACCAAGTGAAGGCAGCTCTAGAAAACTAAAAAGTAGTAAATGAGACCCCACTGGTCTATAGAATACCCGATGTATGTAGCATCCTCTCACACTTGTCCAAGAAACCCTAGGCATCCTCGCCCTTTGCACCACTAAAAGTCAGAGGTTGAAGTCTACCAAATCTCTCCAATCGACGCTGCTCGTTATTAGGCATAACTGGTACCACATAATCCTGAGCAGGTGCAACCGGCTGGGCTGGTGGTGCCTCCACCGTTTGAAGTCCCTGAGCAACCTACTTGGGTGTACGAGCGGCGGGAGTTTGAGTACCTCCCCCGGCCTGAGAAGTAGTTGTTGTAATAGAAACTGCAACCGCCTGAGTAAGACTAGTGCACACGGTCAAGATCTAAGCCAAGGTCTCCTGAAGACCCGGAATAACAATGGGCACAGTCGGTGCATGAGCTAGTCCTGCTGGAGCATCCCCTGTTGGAACCTGATTATGAACCGGGGCGGCTGGTGAATCTACAAGTGCTGCCCTAGCTGCCGTGGGGGCTACACCCCTGCCCCTATCACGACCTCGACCATGGCTTCTAGTGGCCCCAAATTGTGGTTCTGGTGGTCGTCTGCCCTGACCGGTAACACGTGTTCTCACCATCTGTGAGAGAATAGAATAACAAAAGTTTAGTTACCAGAATCTACAGATTCGCACGACAAGAATTCGAGGATGTTAAGTTTTTCCAAAAGGTTCTGCAGCCTCCCGAAGATAAGTACAGACATCTCCATACCGATCCGCAAGACTCTACAAAACCTGCTCATGACCCGTGAGACCTATGTAACCTAGGCTCTGATACCAACTTGTCATAACCCCAAAACTGACCCGGTCGTGATTTCGCATATCGTGAAAACTAGGCCAGCCGACATATTTACAAAATATCCACATTTCATTTAAAACTTAAGTTAAACCTTTTTTTTTCAACTAAAATCCAATAAAATATATAAAGTCAAAACCAAAACAAAAGCGGAAAGTAATAGCCTAACCTTAGGTGTCACTAAGTTATGAGCAATACTACAATAGTTTCGAAATAAGACAAGACCAAAATAGTCTGGAAATAACAATAATGTACTAATAGGAAGATAGAGAAGGAGAAAGGCAGAACTGCGATCGCTAGGTAGCTACCTCGCTATCTTCATGAAGTTCGCGAATGGAATACTCAACAGCCACAACCATGCCCTGAGATGCCTGAATCTGCACACAAGGTGTAAGGGGTAACGTGAGTACACCAACTCAGTAAGTAACAAGTACAAACTATGGACTAATAGGTAGGGACGAACCAAACCTCAACAGGTAATACAATTAAACTGGACAGTAAAGTAGGCATGCTTGTGGTTCAAGTATTAAACTCAACAGAAAATAAATACAATTTGAATAGTGTGGAGTATAAAGCTCAACAAATCTCTATGTACCAATGCACAGAAAGCGTGAAAAATGTACATGTATCTCCACTCTCAAGTGCTCAACCCCTCGGTACTGTATATGGCCAACCGACCCAGGAAATATCCATCCCGGAATATATACACATCATTGACCGCAGTCATCCAGTACCGAGGAAGGCCATTCCAGCTCTACGGAGAAGATCCATCTCCAAGTATAAATACTTCGGATATGATCCATGTCCAGGGAAGATCCATCCCTCAACAATATCAAATGTGCTCATTGAGGATGTATAGACTCCGGAGGGGCTCCTTTCAGCCCAAGCGCTATCACAAGCCAACGAAGGCATAATCAATAATCCACTACAGCGTGCAACACGATACAACGATATGATTTACCAAATAACAATAACTAAGACTGAGACATGATATAATATGCATGGACAAGATTGAGTACAGGATATCAATGAAGCTAAAGATATGACAGCAAGAAACGACCTCTCGGGTTTCAATAGTTATTGGCATGAAGCCTTAACATGATAATTAGCATGACTTAGAGCTTATTAACTTAATCACATAATCATTACGCAGGTATCAACAAGAAAGAGTCGCTAAGCGGTGCACGCAATATTAATCCAGGCCGCAATTCTCACAGTGCACGCCCACACGCTCATCACTTGACATTTGCATCACCTCAATATTAATCATAGAACACATACTTCGGGATTTTGAACCCTCAGAACCAAGTTTGAAAGTGTTACTTACCTCAACCAAGCCAAAACTCTAACCAACGATGCCCTTGCCTCTCGATCCGGCCTCCAAATGCTCCAAATCTTACCAAAATAAGTATAATATCATCAATACATGCTAAAGGAATTAAACCCACACAAAAATTATCAAATTAGACCCAAAATCCCAAATTTTCTCAAACCCGCCACTCGTGCCCCCGTCTCAAACTACAACAAAAATTGCAAAACTAGAAACACCTTTCACTCCCGATTCTATACATATCAAAATCATCAAAATCAGACCTCAAATGGCCCCTCAAATCGCCAATTTAAACTCTCCAACTTCAAGCCCTAATCTCCTAAATTCTTCTCTAATTTTCCCACTAATATCATAATTAAACAATGGATTGCCATGAACACAAGATACAAGGTCCAAGTAGCTTACCTCACTGAAAACACTTAATTCCCTCTTGAAATCACAACCCCCAAGCTCCCAACTTGTCCAAAAATGGTGAAGAAATGGTAGAAAATTGCAAAGAGGATCTTTTATACTTTCTGCCTAGCTATTTCCGCATCTGCTGGCAATGTCTCGCACCTGCGGGCCGCTTATTCGCCCAAAAATTCGCACCTGCAAAAATCACTTAGGTCTTCAGACGTCACACCTGTGCCCCAAGCCTCGCACCTACGGGCTCGCAGATGCCGTCCAGCCATCCGCTCCTACGACCAATGAAGCTTCTGAGGTCTCTTTTCCTCTTTTTTGACTTGCACCTGCGGTCCCGAATCTGCAGGTGCAGTTATGACAGAAAGCAGCAACTTCTGCTGCAACTCTGATATTTCCAACTCTCCGATAACCATTCGAAATCATCCCGAGGCCATCGGGACCTCAACCAAACCTACCAACAAGTCATAAACCACTGTTCAAACTTATTCAAACCGTCGGAACACTCTAAACAACACCAAAACACCAAATCAACCTTGGATTCAAGCCTAAGAACTTAGAAACTTTCTAATTCCACAAACAACGACGTAATTTATCAGATCACCTCCAAATGACCTGAAATTTTGCACACACGTCACAAATGACACTACGGACCTGCTCCAATTTCTGGAATTTTATTCCGATCAAGATATCAAGATTTCTACTGCCGACAAAAAAATGCCAAATTTCCAATTTCGCCAATTCAATCCTAAATCTACCACGGACCTCCAAAACACATTCCAAACACGCTCCTAAATCAAAAATCACCTAATAAATCTATCTGAACCATAAAAACTAAACTCCGAGATCATTACCCACAAGTCAACTTCCGGTTGACTTTTCCAACTAAATAACCAACTTAAGAGACTTAGTGTCTCGTTCCACCCTAAGACCACTCCGAACACAACACCACCAACAGGATATGATGAAATAAAGCTGAACAACACACAAGGAAGAAAAAATGGGGGAAACGGTATTGTAACTCATGAAATGACTGGCCGGGACGTTACAGCCAGTTCTAGAACAGTACACCAAGGCTTTTAACCTAGAATAACATAGCCTCATGTCGGATCCCTAGAAGGAACGCTTTTTTGCATCACGTGCTTTTAACTTTGGTGACTCAACATAGGGGTTGAGTCCGTAGAGGATAGGTGTACCCAAATTAAAAAGACTATCCTGATGCATCTTACGTGCTACTTGCACATTTGTTTGTTTCGGCTTGCATGTTGACAGACTTCTAAAATAGGGAAAGAAAATCAAAAAAAAGGAGAGAGAGAAAATAAAAAAATAAAAAATCAAGAGTGAGAGGTAGGTATTTGAAATCCGAAACTATGCTGAAACTTTGAAAAAAAATAAGTCAATATTTTCAAAAAGTCATGTTTCCCTATTCCTTCAAAACTGTCCGAACTACGCCAGTCTGATTTTCACCAGATGTAAGATATGTAGGCAAACCTCATTGGTTCCGGCCCCAATTTTTAAAAAAGCAAAAATATTTTCCTCTAATTCCTTCTTTGAAGTATTTTCTTAGAAAATTCAAAAAAAAAAGATTTTTAAGCTCAAAAAATAGTTTCCTTCATTCTAAAGTCGTTCATATGGAAAAAAGAAATAAAAAGAGAAATAAATCAAAAATCAAAATCTAAAATACGGGTTTCCTTTATTTGAAGTATTTTTCTTAAAATTAGAAAAAATTAGAAAAAAAAGAATCGTAAAAATAATGTTCTTTTCCTTCTTTAAAAGTCTTTCTTTCGGAAATGTTATAAATAAAAATTGAAAAATTGAAGTCCAAAAATGTTTTCGTTTTTCTTTAGAAGTACTTTTGTAAATTTAAAAACAAAAAATCCAAAAATCCAAAATATTTTCTTAAAAGTCTCTTTTTCGAAAATTAAGTGGCAACATCCAAAAAAAAATTCTTTCTTCTTTAGAAAAAGAGAAAAAGAAAGAAAATTCAAACAAAAATATTTTATTTTTACTTTTGAAATTCCCAAGTTCAAATTAAAAGAAAAGTAATTTTTAGAAGTCTTTCTTCCAAAAATTTAAAAAAATCAATCAATCAAAATCCAAAATATTTTCCTTGTTAGAAGCTTTTGAGGTATGATTTGCCTATTTAAAAATGTTGAATAAATTAAAAAAAAATAAGGTAAGCTCATTTACCTTGTTCCTAATTGTTTAACTTTAAAATGGTAATTACAATTAGATTTAATTTTGTGGTTCTAAAAATACGTGATTTATTTTTATTCTAGTTTTTAAGCTGTAGATGCTAAGTGTAAGACTAGAAAATGAGATAAAAACTTGAAAACGGTATGTTTAAGCAAACCGAGTGGTTGAGAATCGGGGCCTTGAGCCAGATTCTGCGGGGCCTCGAGGTCGAGCTAGATACTAAGCTGTGGACAGCCGATGAAGGTCTAACAGTTCTAAGATCTTTGATATGGGCTCTTTATGATCAATAAGGAGCAATAAATAAAGAACAATTAATGGAACACAATAAATGTAAGCAATAAACGTAAGTAATAGAATCAAGGGAGAATGTGTTTAAGTTAGAGAGCAGAGAATGTTCTTTTTCTTGTATTGAATGTTGTATATCCTTTTACAAATGACAATGGTCCCCTTTATATATGAGGGGGAATCCCAACATAGTACAAAAACATTTATTATAAAGATATATGGCAGGTACAGTGTCATGACCCGGATTTCCTACCCTCGGGAGTCGTGATGGTGCCTACTAATGAGAGCTAGGCAAGCCAATCCTTAACTGCTTACTTCGTTAACAAGTACTTCTTTTAACAATTATCGGCGATAGCATGAAAGCAACAGAATTAAATAAATATGCGGAAGACTTAAATTTAAATAAAATTGAACAATAATGCGAGAATCAACATATGCCTCTACCCAAGAACTGGTGTCACATTACTCACGAACTTCTAAGAGTGCTAAATACAACCGTTTGAGAGAAAATATAAACTGTTTGTCTCGAATATATGAGATAAAAGACGGAAATAAAAGATAGAGGAGATGCCGAGCCTGCGAACGCCTGCAAGGCTACCTCAGTGTCTCACTGGACTGAAGGCTGGCTCCCGCGCTACTGCTGCTGTCCAAAACCTGGATATGTGCAAAAGAGCACAGAGCGTAGTATCAGCACAACCGGCCCCATGTGCTGGTAAGTGTATGGCCTAACCCCGGCGAGGTAGTGACGAGGCTAGGACCAGACTCCAGATAAACCTGTACAGTTATATAATAAATGGCGGAAAAGTAAACAAGTAATAAGCAGTTAAAGCTGGGGAAGGGGAACATGCTTCGGGGGATAGCAGTTAAAAGAAATAACAGGGAATAATAAGGAAGCTATCACTATAACTTATATCACAAATAAAGAAAATAAAGGCAACTTTCACTTTCAATTTCCTCTTGTTGTAGGCGTGCAACCCGATCCCATTTCTCATATCTTATGGTAGGCGTACCACCCGCTCCCATTTCATTCTATCTCGTGGTAGGCGTACCACCCGCTCCCATTTCGTTATATCTTGTGGTAGGCGTACCACCCGCTCTCATTTCATAATATCTTGTGGTAGGCGTACCACCTGCTCCTATTTCATCAATCTTGTGGTCGGCGTAACACCCGCTCCCATTTCATTCTATCTCGTGGTAGGTGTACCACCCGCTCCCATTTCATTATATCTTGTGGTAGGCGTACCACCCGCTCCCATTTCATAATATCTTGTGGTAGGCGTACCACCTGCTCCTATTTCATCAATCTTGTTGCAGGCGTGCAACCCGATCCCATTTCTCATATCTCGTGGTAGGCGTACCACCCGCTCCCATTTCATTCTATCTCGTGGTAGGCGTACCACTTGCTCCCATTTCATAATATCTTGTAGTAGGCGTACCACCCTCTCCCATTTCATAATATCTTGTGGTAGGCGTACCACCTGCTCCCATTTTATCAATCTTGTGGTAGGCGTACCACCCGCTCCCATTTCATAATATCTCGTGGTAGGCGTACCACCCGCTCCCATTTCATAATATCTTGTGGTAGGCGTACCACCCGCTCCCATTTCATAATATCTTGTGGTAGGCGTACCACCTGCTCCCATTTCATAATATCTTGTGGTAGGCGTACCACCCGCTCCCATTTCATAATATCTTGTGGTAGGCGTACCACCCGCTCCCATTTCATAATGTCTTGTGGTAGGCGTACCACCCGCTCTCATTTCAAAATGTCTTGTGGTAGGCGTACCACCCGCTCCCATTTCAGTTCATCACACAATCACAAGAAATCCCGGCAAGGGAACATAAGTAATATAATAACTTCCCGACAAGGGAACAAGGATATCGAAATAGTCATCCCGACAAGGGAGAATCAGCTATAACCAATCTCACTTTGCTAGTACTCAGTTCAATTAATGGAAATACTTAATCTTAGAGGATCATTAATTAAAGTATACAAGGTGTCATTCAAAAATACAACAACTTTCAAGTTAAGACCCACGGTCATGCTTGACACCAACGTATAGATACTCGTCACCATGCCTATACGTCGTACTCAACAAAAAGTAAGTAGCAAATATGACTCAACTCCTAATCCCTCAAGCTAGGGTTAAACCAAACACTTACCTCGATGCCTTGAACACCACTCAAGTCTCAATTATAGCTTTACCTCTTGATTCCACCACCAATCCGCTCGAATCTAGTCATAAGTTACTTAATCACATTAATAAATGCTAAATGAATCGACCCCAATGCATGAAAATGAGTTTTCCAAAGTTTTACCCAAAAGTCAAAATTCACCCCCGGGCCCACGTGGTTGCAACCAGAGGTTCGAACCAAAACCCGATTGCCCATTCCCCCATAAATTCAAATATATGGCTTGTTTTGTAATCGGACCTCAAATTGAGGTCCAAATTCCTAATTTTAGAAAAACCTAGGTTCTACCCACATCACCCAATTTCCCCATGAAAATCTTTGATTTCACGTTGAAACCATGTTAAAATATGTTAAGAAGTGAAGAAAATAAGTTATAAATCACTTACCAATCGTTTCGGAGAAGAAACGTTGTTTGGAAAACCGCCTCTTATGTTTTGGGGTTTTGAAAAGTGTAAAATAACTGAAATTCACGTGTATTTATACCCCTTTGAAGTTCCACCACGAACCGCGCAAGAAGGACCGCGGCCGCGCAGGATCCCTGAAGACCTGCAGATCAATTCCCCGTGCGGACCGCACCTAGCTGACCATGGTCACACAACACCCACCGCGGACCGCTCAAGGCGACCGCGGCCGCGCTGGCCCCTCTGCGGCCGCACGTGATTGCTCGCGGACCGTGCACGAGGGTTCAGAGACCGGTCAAAATTCCTGAACCTGCAACATCTGATCTTCCAAAGCCTAAGGCATGCCGAAACCTACTAGAAACTTACCCGAGCCCTCGAAACTCTAAACCAAGCATGCACACTACCTCAAAAACACCCTACGAACATATTCGTGTGATCATATCACCAATATAACATCATGAATATCGAATTGAGCCTCAAGATCAATGTAATTTCTCAGATTTCCTTTTAAACATCAATTCTCCCAATTTGGGTCCGGATCACGTCAAACGACGTCCGTTTTTTACCAAACTTTACAGGAGTGATTCAAAACATATATAAGACTCGTACCGGGCGCCGGAACGAAAATACGGGCCCGATACCATTGCTTTCTAAACAGATTTCATTTCCATTTTCTTTAAACATTTTCAGACAGCAATTTAACTTAAAAATTCATGACTGGGGCTGGGGACCTCGGAATTCGATTCCGGGCATACTCCCGAGTCCTATATTTTCCTACAAACCCTCCGGGATCGTCAAATCACGAGTCCGGATCTCTTTACCTAAAATGTTGACCGAAGTCAAATTTATTCATTTCGAGGTCAAAACTTAGCATTTTTCACAAGATTTCACATTTAAGCTTTCCGGCTACGCACCCGGACTGTGCACACAAATCGAGGGGACTCTAAATGAGGTTTTCAAGGACTCAGAGACACAGATTTCAATTAGAAATAGGTGATGACCCTTTTGGGTTGTCACATTCTCCACCTCTAAAACAATCGTTCGTCCTAGAACGGACAGAAGAAGAAAGTACCTGAGTCGGGGAAAAGACGAGGATACCGGTCCCGCATATCGAACTCGGACTCCCAGGTTGATGCCTTAGGGGGCTGACCTCTCCACTGAACACGAACCGAAGGAAAACTCTTCGACCTCAGCTGTCGAACCTGTCAGTCTAGAATAGCCACCGGCTCCTCCTCATACGACAAATCCTTGTCCAACTAGACAACGCTGAAATCTAACATGTGGGATGGATCCCCGTGATATTTCCGAAGCATGGACACATGAAACACTGGATGCACGACTGATAAGCCAGGCGGCAATGCAAGTCTATACGCCACCTATCCCACTCGATCAAGGATCTCAAATGGACCAATGAACCTAGGGCTAAGCTTGCCCTTCTTCCCAAATCTCATCACACCCTTCATAGGAGACACTCAGAGCAACACCCGCTCACCAACCATAAAAGCCACGTCTCAAACCTTACGATCTGCATAGCTCTTTTGCCTGGACTGAGCTGTACGAAGCCTATCCTGAATGATCCTGACCTTGTCCATGGCCTTCTGAACCAAATCAGTACCCAACAACCGAGCCTCTCCCGGCTCAAACCATCCAACCGGAGATCGACACCGCCTACCATATAAAGCCTCATAAGGAGCCATCTGGATACTCGACTGGTAGCTGTTGTTGTAGGAAAACTCTGCTAAAGGCAAGAACTGATCCCACGAACCTCCAAAGTCAATAACACAAGCTCGGAGCATATCCTCCAATATCTGAATAGTCCGCTCGGATTGTCTATCCGTCTGAGGATGAAATGTTGTACTCAACTCAACCTGGGTGCCTAACCCTCGCTGAACTGCTCTCCAGAAATGCGAGGTGAACTGCATACCTTGGTCCAAAAATGATAGATACTGGCACACCATAAAGACGAACAATCTCCCGGATATAGATCTTAGCTAACCTCTCGGACGAATAGGAGACTGCCACAGGAATGAAATGTGCTGACTTGGTCAGCCTATCAATAATAACCCAAACTGCATCAAACTTCTTCCGGGTCAACGGAAGTCCAGTAACGAATTCCGTAGTGATCTCTCCCACTTCCACTCGGGAAGCTCACTCCTTTGAAATAAACCACCAGGCCTCTGATGCTCATACTTAACCTGCTGATAATTCAAACAACGAGCCACATAGGCAATAATATCCTTCTTCATTCTACGCCACCAATAATGCTGCCGTAAATCCTGATACATCTTCGCGGCGCCCGGATGGATAAAGTACTAGAAACTATGGGCCTCCTCTAAAATCAACTCTCGAAGCCCATCCACATTAGGCACACAAACCCGACCCTGCAATCTCAGAACTCCATCATCACGTAAGGTAACCTACTTGGAACCCCCAGACTGCACCATGTCTCTAAGGACACATAAATGGGGATCATCAAACTGCCGATCACGGATACGCTCCAATAACGAAGAATGAGTGACCGTGCAAGCTAATACTCGACTAGGCTCAGAAATATCCAACCTCACAAATCGATTGGCCAAAGACTGAACATCCAAAGCAAACGGCCTCTCACCGATTGGAATATAGGCAAAATTGCCCATACTGGCTGACTTTCTACTTAAAGCATCGGCCACCACGTTGGCCTTTCCCGGGTGATATAGGATAGTGATGTCATAATCTTTCAACAACTCTGACCACCTCCTCTGCCTCAAATTCAACTCCGTTTGATTGAACAAATACTGAAGACTCTTATAATCCGTGAACACCTCACACGCCACGCCATACAGGTAATGCCTCCAAATCTTCAATGCGTGAATAATGGCTGCCAACTCCAAATCATGCACTGGATAGTTCTTCTCATGAACCTTCAACTGCCTCGAAGCATAGGCAATGACCTTGCCATCCTGCATTAACAATGCACCAAGTCCAATACAAGATGCATCACAATAAACGGTGTAAGGCCCTGAACCTGTGGGTAAAACTAACACCGACGCCATAGTCTGGACTGTCTTGAGCCTCTGAAAGCTCGCCTCTCACTTGTCCGACCATCTGAACTAGGCACCCTTCTGGGTCAACCTGGTCATCGGGGCTGCAACAGATGAGAACCCCTCCACGAACCTACGATAGTAGCTTGCCAATCCCAAGAAACTCCGAATCTATGTAGTTGATGCTGGTCTAGGCTAGTTCTTGACTGCCTCAATCTTCTTTGGATCAATCTGAATACCCTTTGCTGATACAACGTGACCCAGGAATGCCACTGAACTCAACCAGAACTCACACTTGGAGAACTTAGCATATAACTGACTATCCTTTAGAGTTTGAAGAACCACTATGAGGTGTTGCTCATGCTCCTCCTAGCTGCGGGAATATATCAGGATATCATCAATAAAGACTATCACGAACAAGTCCAAATAAGGTCTGAACACTCGGTTCATCAACTCCATAAATTCTATGGGGCATTGGTCAACCTGAATGACATAACCAAGAAATCATAATGCCTGTACCGAGTGCGAAAAGGTGTTTTAGGGACATCGGATGCCCTAATTCTCAACTGGTGGTAGCCAGATCTCAAGTCAATCATTGAAAATAACTTGGAACCATGAAGCTGATCGAACAAATCATCAATCCTCGGCAGTGAATACTTATTCTTAATTGTAACCTTGTTCAATTGTCGGTAATCAATGCACATTCTCATCGAACCATCCTTTTTCTTTACAAACAAAATCGGCGCACCCCAAGGCGAAACGCTGGGTCTAATGAAACCCTTCTCAAGCAAATCCTGCAACTGTCCCTGTAACTCTTTCAACTCCGGCGGGGCCATACGATATGGCGGAATAGAAATAGGCTGAGTGCCTGGAGCCAGATCAATGCAGAAATCAATGTCCCGGTCGGGTGGCATCCCTGGCAGGTCTAAAGGGAAAACCTCACGAAACTCACAAACCACGGGCACGGAATCAATATAGGGACCTCAGCACTTAAGTCACGAACATAAGCCAAATATGCCAAAACACCCCTTCTCGACCATACGCCGAGCCTTCATATACGAAATAACACTTCGGGTAGAATGACCAGGAATCCCTCTCCACTCTAAATGGGGCAAACCTGGTAAGGCTAAGGTCACGGTCTTGGCATGGAAATCCAAGATAGCATGGTACAGGGATAACCAATCCATTCCCAATATAACATCAAAGTCGAACATGTCTAAAAGCAACAAATCAACACGGGTCTCAAGACCCCCAAACACTATAATACAAGAACGATGAACTCGGTCGACCACAATAGAATCACCCACCGGTGTAGACACATAAACAGGAATACTCAATGAATCACTAGGCATGACCAGGTACGGGGCAAAATAAGATGACACGTACGAATACGTAGACCCTGGATCAAATAGCACTGAAGCATCTCTATCATAAACCAGTATAGTACTTGTAATGACTGCATCTGAAGCCTCAGCCTCAGCCTCGGCTCTGGCTGGAAGTGCATAACATCGGGGCTGGGCCCCACCACCCTGAACTGCCTTTCTGGGACGGCCTGCTACTGGTTGGCCTCTACCTCTGGCGGCTTGAGCTCCACCTCTAGGACCTCTACCTCCACCTCTAACACCTATGCCCCGCCTCTAGCTGGCTGGGTAGGCTGTGGGACATCTGGTGCATGTACCATAGAACGAGAACCCCGATGCGGAGAACTGCTTGAAGCTTGAGGGCAATACCTACCAATGTGCCTCGTGTCGCCACAAGTAAAACAAGCCCTCGGTTGCTGGGGCTGACGACCCTGGAAAATCTGAAGCGGCGGTGCACTGATAGGTGCTGATGGTGCACTGTAAGGCTGCTGATCAGAATAGTGCGTCTGAGAACCACGACCACCTAAAGTACTATGGGAGACCTGAAGAGCTGACTGAAAGGGCCTAGGAGGATGGCCTCTACCATATGAATCTCTACCTCCAGACGAGGTACCACTGAATCTACCTAAATGAAGGGGCCTTTTATCCGACCCATGACCACCTCCCTGTAACAAAACCATCTCAACTCTGCGGGCCACATTGGTTGCCTCCTGAAATGTAATCTCACTCACGGCCTCCTTGGCCATCTGAAGACGAATCGGCTGAATAAGACCATTAATAAACCTCCTCACCCTCTCTCTCTTTCTCGGTGGGAAGTATAACAAGAGCATGGCGAGCTAGATCGATGAACCTGGTCTCATACTGAGTGACCGTCATGGAACCCTACTGAAGGCGCCTAAACTACCTCCGATAGGCTTCTCTCTGCGTCACGGGGAGAAACGTCTCCAGAAACAACACTGAAAACTGCTCCCATGTCAAAGAAGGTGATCCGGCTGGTCTCGCTAAGCAATAATCCCTCCACCAAGTCTTGGCAGATCCAGATAAGCGAAATGCAGCAAAATCGACCCCATTGGTCTCAACAATTCCCATGTTCCTGAGAACCTCATGGCAGCTGTATAGGAAATCCTGGGGATCCTCAGAAGGAGCTCTGCTGAAAGTAGTAGTAAAAAGCTTGGTGAATCTGTCCAGTCTCCACAAAGCATCGGCAGACATAGCCGCTCCATCGCCGGTCTGAGCCACTACACCCGGCTGAACTACCATCGCTGGCTGAACCGCTGGAACCTGATTATGGGGAGCTACCTACTCCGGAGTGCGTGTAGCAGGAGTCTAAGCCCCTCCTCCAGCCTGAGAAGTGGCTGGTGCTACAGGAAGCAAACCTGCTCAGGTGACACTCTCCATATGGCCCACCAATCGAACCAGAGCGTCCTGAAGAACTAGGGTAGCGATAAACCCCTCTGGGACCTGAGCTGGGCCCACCGGAACTGTTGGGGCTGGAACTTCCTCCTCAAAATAAACCTGAGGCTCTGCCACTGGTGCCACTGCTCGGGGCTGAGCTCTGCCCCTACCTCAGCCTCGCCCTCTGCTCTAGTGGGAGTTGCTGTAGGAGGCTCGGGCTGCTGAGCAGTAGATGAGGAAGCGCGTGTTCTCGCTATCTACGAAGAACATAGTAGAAGTTCAATTAGCATTTGAGGAACAAATACGCACGACAAGAAAGAAAAAATGAAGTTTTCCTAACTCGGTAGACTCTAGGATAAATACAGACGTCTCTGTACCGATCCCTCAGACTCTACTGAGCTTGTCCGTGAGTTGTGAGACCTATGTAACCTAGAGCTCTGATACCATCTTGTCACAACCCGGATTTCCCACCCTCGGGACTCGTGATGGCGCCTACTAATGACAGCTAGGCAAGCCAATCCTTAACTGCTTACTTCGTTAACAATTACTTCTTTTAACAATTATTGGCGATAACATGAAAGCAAAGGAATTAAATAAATATGCGGAAGACGTAAATTTAAAGAAAACTGAACAATAATGCGAGATTCAACATAAGGCTCTACCCAAGAACTGGTGTCACATTACTCACGAACTTCTAAGAGTGCTAAATAAAACTGTTTGAAAGAAAATATAAATTGTTTGTCTTGAATATATGAGATAACAGACGGAAATAAAAGATAGAGGAGATGCCAGGCCTGCGAATGCCTGCAAGGCTACCTCAGTATCTCACTGGACTGAAGGCTGGCTCCCGCGCTACTGCTGCTATCCAAAACCTGGGTCTGTGCAAAAGAGCACATAGTGTTGAATCATCACAACCGACCCCATATGCTGGTAAGTGTCTGGCCTAAACCCGGCGAGGTAGTGATGAGGCAAGGACCAAATTCCAGATAAACCTGTACAGTTATATAATATATAGCAGAAAAGTAAACAAGTAATAAGCAGTTAAAGCTGGGGAAGGGGAACATGCTTCGGGAGATAGCAGTTAAAAGAAATATCAGGGAATAATAAGGAAGCTATCACTATAACTTGTATCACAAATGAAGAAAATAAAGGCAACTTTCCTTTCAGTTTCCTCTTGTTGCAGGCGTGCAACCTGATCCCATTTCTCATATCTCGTGGTAGGCGTACCACCCGTTCCCATTTCATTATATCTTGTGGTAGGCGTACCACTCGCTCCCATTTTGTTATATCTTGTGGTAGGCGTACCACCCGCACCCACTTCATAATATCTTGTGGTAGACGTACCACCCGCTCCCATTTCATCGATCTTGTGGTAGGCATACCACCCGCTCCCATATCATTATATCTCGTGGTAGGAGTACCACCCGCTCCCATTTCATTATATCTTATGGTAGGCGTACCACCCACTCCCATTTCATAATATCTTGTGGTAGGCGTACCACCCGCTCCCATTTTGTCAATCTTGTGGTAGGCGTACCACCCGCTCCATTTGTTCGACCAATTGCAAGGTGCGAGGTTCTTTTCCAAAATTGATCTACAGTACGGGTATCACCAATTAAAGATCAGAGAACAGGATATTCCTAAGACCGCTTTCAGAACTCGCTATAGTCACTTATGAATCGGGTCTTCAAGCCATTTCTAGACTCCTTTGTGATTGTTTTCATTGATGACATCCTTGTTTATTCGCGGAGCTGGGAGGATCATGCCGATCACCTCAGGGCAGTTCTGCAGACCCTTTATCAGCACCAGTTGTATGCTAAATTTTCAAAATGTGAATTTTGGTTGGAGTCCGTTACCTTTCTGGGCCATGTTGTTTCCAGTGAAGGGATTCAGGTGGATCCCCAGAAGATTGCAGTAGTAAAAGATTGGCCTAGACCCACGACCCCGACGGAGATCCGTAGCTTCTTGGGTTTAGCGGGGTATTATCGGAGGTTTGTGGAGGGATTCTCTATCCTCGCCTCCCCTTTGACTAAGTTGACGCAGAAAGCAGTTAAGTTCCAATGGTCCGACATTTGTGAGAAAAGTTTTCGGGAATTGAAGTCGAGATTGACCTCGGCGCCGATATTGACCTTGTCGGAAGGCACGGAAGGATTTGTGGTTTATTGCGATGCCTCCAGGGTCAGTTTAGGGTGTGTGTTGATGTAACATGGGAAGGTTATAGCGTATGCTTCAAGGCAACTCAAGAATCACGAGAAGAATTATCCGACGCATGATTTGGAGCTTGCGAAAATTGTATTTGCCTTCAAAATATGGCGGCATTATCTTTATAGGATCCATGTGGATGTGTTCTCGGACCACAAGAGTCTCCAATATTTGTTCAAGCAGAAGGAGTTGAATTTAAGGCAACGGCGGTGGCTAGAATTAATCAAGGATTAAGATATGGATATTTTATACCATGTAAGGAAGGCGAATGTGGTGGCCGACGCTCTCAGTCGGAAGTCCCTGGGTAGTTTGGCTCATTTGGGAGCGGATCAGAAGCCTTTGGCTCGGGAGTTCAATTGGCCATTCTGGGGGTTCGTATTTCGACCTTAGACGAGGTGAAGGTTATGGTGCGTAATGGAGCAGAATCGTCACTGGTAGCGGAAGTTAAGGAAAAGAAGCTTCATTGATCCAGCATTAGCACAGATGAAAGAGGCAGTTTTGAATAACAAGACTTCGACATTTTCACTCGGTGGTGAGGATGGTGTGTTACGATGTCAAGGTAGGCTATGTGTTCCAGATGTGGATAATCTTCGGGGGAGGATAATGGCGGAGGCTCATAATTCCAGGTATTCTGTGCACCCAGGTTCTACGAAAATGTACCATGATCTCAAGGAAATTTATTGGTGGAACGGTATGAAGAGGGGTGTGGCGGACTTTGTATCTAAATGTCCAAATTGTCAGCAAGAAAAAGCTGAGCACCAGCAGCCCAGTGGGTTAACTCAGCTTGTGGAAATACCAATGTGGAAATGGAAGATGATCAACATGGATTTCGTGGTAGGATTACCTCGCACTCAGCGCAAGTTTGACTCAATTTGGGTAATAGTGGATCGACTCACCAAATCAGCTCACTTCTTGCTAGTCAAGTCCACGGATACTGCGGAACAATATGCTCAACTGTATATCAAGGAAATAGTAAGGCTTCATGGCACTCCACTTTCTATTATTTCAGATCGAGGGGCTCAGTTCACAACTAATATTTGGAAGAAATTTCAGCAAGGTTTGGGTACTCAGGTGAATCTCAGCACGGTTTTCCATCCGCAGGCTGACGGTCAAGTGGAGCGGACTATTTAGATGCTTGAAGATATGTTACGGGCTTGTGTCTTGGATTTCAAAGGTAATTGGGATGATCACTTGCCACTTATAGAATTTGCTTATAATAACAGCTTCCATGTTAGCATTCAAATGGCCCTGCTTGAGGCATTGTACGGGAGGAGATGTAGGTCTCCGATTGGATGGTTCGAAGTGGGTGAAGCAGAATTGTTAGGGCCAGATCTCGTGCACCAGGCTGTGGAAAAAGTTAGAATCATTCAGGAAAGGCTGAAAGCTGCTCAGAGTTACCAGAAATCTTATGCAGACATTCATCGAAGAAAATTGGAATTCCAAGTAGATTATTGGGAGTTCTTGAGGGTATCTCCTATGAAGGGAGTCATGCGATTTGGGAAGAAAGGGAAGTTGAGTCCTAGATATGTCGGGCCGTATCGGGTCACTCAAAGGATAGGATAGGTGGCCTATAGACTGGAATTGCCCCTGAAATGTCGTTAGTGCACCCGGTGTTCCATGTGTCTATGTTAAAGAAAGTGGTTGGAGACCCATCCACCATTGTGCCAATCGAGGCTATCGAGGTCAATGATTAGTTATCATATGAAGAAATTCCGGTCGCTATTCTTGATAGGCAAGTCCGCAAATTGAGAAACAAGGAAGTTGATTCAGTTAAAGTGTTATGGCAAAGTCAACAAGTCGAGGAAGCCACGTGGGAAGCGGAAAGTGAAATGAAAGAAAAATATCCCCATTTGTTTGAACAAGTCTAGTAGTGATCGTGCGAACTATTGTCTCTAAGTAAATTGATGTTGTGTTCAATCTGGTGCAAAGACACCCCATATATTCCCCTAAATGCTTTACTATTGTAACTCCTCAAGTTGTGCAAACATGTGTTGTAATTAATTGAGTCATGCGCAAGCCCCTTTTTGGTAAGTGAAAGTTTTGTAAGAACTCATGTGATAAGTGAATAATTAAAGGTAGTGTAGATTGGTAATGATTAATTGAAATGCGTATAGTGTATTGAAGTGGTTGGACTGCATGGAACTCATTGAAGTAGCCAAATTATATACAGGTGTTGAGGTAATGAATTGTATACCAGTTGTAGGGATAATAGGGATAGCATAATGGTTCTTGGAAATAATGTTTTGGGGGCTCTCTGACAGGTAGATAAGTCTAATTACAAAGGAAACTCTGGCAAAATATTTCAAAAAAAAAGGAGTTTGCATTCCATGTTTTCAAAACCAACCGATATCCAAAATCCTCATTCGAGGATGAATGATTTTAAGTGGGGAAGGATGTAAGGCCCCGTGAAAACTTGTACTCAAAACCCGGTAGTCCGGACCTTTTGTACTAATCTATGCTATAAAAAGTCAAGAAATACTGTTTTCCAGAAAATGCGATTCTGCGGTCGAGAATGCGGTCGCATATCAGGTATGCGGACCGCATAATCGCTGCAAAGTGAGTCAAAGTATTGGTCGAATTGAAGGTTAAATCTGCAACCTGATATGTGATCGCATAACCGATATGCGGACCGCATAGTCGTCGCATATTTCCATTGGGATTTTTATGAGTGGCAGTTCTGCGGTGCATTATGCGACCGCAGAACGAGTACGCGGACCACATTTCTGCCGCATACCCAGGCAGTGTGTTCAGATTTTGGGAGCACTTTTGCGGTCCATTCTGCGGACCGCATTTCCACTATGCGATCGCAAAGTGCGATCGCATACCTAACCCGGGCTCCAATTTTCTAAATTTTAAACCTGACCCCTTTTTCAATAAAACACCCCAGCCCCTTATTTTAACCTATTTTTTGAACAAAACAAGAGAGAGGGAAGAGAGGATTCTTGAGAGAGAAAGTCTTGTCTCCATCAATTTGATTTTTCAAAGTCACTCGGGCTGGGGAATTTCAAGTAATTGTCTTCATCTCCGTTCTTGAAGGTAAAATCCCCAACCCTTTTTTATTGTTTTCAGATTTAAACAAAAAGGGGGACTCTCGTGCGCTAATTCTTGAAAATGGAAGTTGAGATACACATGCATGTCCTTTAAAACCTAGAATCTAGTAAGAGGAATTGGGTAGAACTAAAGATTTGCAAAAGAGGGGTTGGAAACCTAAGTAAGTTCGGGCTGAGTTTGTGAACCTTAAATCTAAGTTATATGTGCTAACTTGTGAACTAGATTGACGGTACTAGGTTGTTGGTGAATTGGAAGTAAAAGTTAAAAAGGAAATTCGACTCCAGATATGTATGGATAACTTTAACCTTTGTAAAGTCACCTTGTTGGTGTACGAGTAATTGGTATGTGTTACTTATATGGACTATTTGTGAAATTCCTGTGATTAATGTGCCTCGAACATTGTTGGTTAAGTTTTCCATTATTGTGGTATGAGTAAAATGGCAATAACACAAGTGTGTATGGGTATGAATGTGTTACGTGGTAAGAGCTGTGAAACAAACGATGGAAAGAAATCGTAATTGATACAATTGAAACAACTGTAGCAATATCATACGTGACTTGTTGTGGGCAATTATCGTTGTGACTTGAATTGTGTACAGGTTATTGTATATGTTGGAATTGGTATTGATGTTTATGAACACTCTTTGTGAATTGTTGTTGTTGTTGTGTGAAATATGATTGTCCGGTGGGATGCGGTTGCGCACCGCAACACGAAGTAATAAGGTGTGGGTTATGGTGATAAGGGAGGCCGAGGTAATAAGGGTGGCCGAGGTAATAAGGGTGGAAAAGTGATCGAAATCACTATTGAAATAAAAATATGTGAAAGTTGTGACACCATTGATGTGATGAAATAATGTTGAAAGGGGAAAAGGAGAGATCGTGGAGTTGTTTGGCTCTGGTTGTTCCTTTCATGTGCATTTGATTGTTGATTCTATTACTGTTTGTTATTTGTGTACTTCTTGATTTTACTTGGAAAGTTTGCTTATACATACCAGTACAATTCAAATGTACTGACGTCCTTTTTTCCGGGGGCGCTACATTCGTGTTATTATTGTAGGTGGTTCCATAACAGGTACTTCAGCCCACCGACAGTAGGCGTACCACCCGCTCCCATTTCATAATGTCTTGTGGTAGGCGTACCACCCGTTCCCATTTCATAATATCTTGTGGTAGGCGTACCACCCGCTCCCATTTCAAAAAGGCTTGTGGTAGGCGTACCACCCGCTCCCATTTCAGTTCATCACACAATCACAAGAAATCCTGGCAAGGGAACATAAGTAATATAATAACTTCTCGGCAAGGGAACAAGGATATCGAAATAGTCATCCCGACAAGGGAGAATCAGCTATAACCAATCTCACTTTGCTAGTACTCAGTTCAATTAATGTAAATACTTAATTATAGAGGATCATTAATTAAAGTATACAAGGTGTCATTCAAAAACACAACAACTTTCAAGTTAAGACCCAGGGCCATGCTTGACACCAATATATTGATACTCGTCACCATGCCTATACGTCGTACTCAACAAGAAGCAAGTAGTAAATATGACTCAACTCCTAATCCCTCAAGCTAGGGTTAAACCAAACACTTACCTCGATGCCTTGAACACCACTCAAGTCTCAATTATAGCTTTACCTCTTGATTCCACCACCAATCCGCTCGAATCTAGTCATAAGTTACTTAATCACATTAATAAATGCTAAATGAATCAACCCCAATGCATGAAAATGAGTTTTCCAAAGTTTTTCTGAAAAGTCAAAATTCACCCCCGAGCCCACGTGGTCGTAACCCGAGTTTCGGACCAAAACCTGATTGCCCATTCCCCAACAAATTCAAATATATGGTTTGTTTTGAAATCGGACCTCAAATTGAGGTCCAAATCCCTAATTTTAGAAAAACCTAGGTTCTACCCACATCACCCAATTTCCCCTTGAAAATCTTTGATTTGAAGCTGAAATCATGTTAAAAGATGTTAAGAAGTGAAGAAAATAAGTTAGACATCACTTACCAATCGTTTCGGAGAAGAAACGTTGTTTGGAAAATTGCCTCTTATGTTTTGGGGTTTTGAAAAGTGTAAAATAACTGAAATTCACGTGTATTTATACCCCTCTGAAGTTCCCACCATGGACCGCGCAAGAAAGACCGCGGCCCCGTAGGCTCCCAGAAGACCTGCAGATCAATTCCCCGTGCGGACCACACCAAACTGATCGCGGCCGCACAACACCCACCGCGGACCGCTCAAGGCGACTGCGGCCGCAATGGCACCTCTGCGGCCGCACGTGATTGCTCGCGGACCGCGCAAGAGGGTTCTGAGACCTGTGAAAATTCCTGAACCTGCAACATTTGATCTTCTAAAGCCTAAGGCATCCCGGAACCTACTAGAAACTCACCGAGCCCTCGAAACTCTAAACCAAGCATGCACACTACCTCAAAAACACCCTACAAACATATTCGTGTGATCACATCACCAATATAACATCATGAACATCGAATTGAGCCTCAAGATCAATGAAATTTCTCAGATTTCCTTTTAAACATCAATTCTCCCAATTTGGGTCCGGATCACGTCAAACAACGTCCGTTTTTTACCAAACTATACAGGAGTGATTCAAAACATATATAAGACTCGTACCGGGCGCCGGAACCAAAATACGGGCCCGATACCATTGCTTTCTAAACAGATTTCATTTCCATTTTCTTTAAACATTTTCAGAGAACAATTTCACTTAAAAATTCATAACTCGGGCTGGGGACCTCGGAATTCGATTCCGGCATACGCCCGAGTCCCATATTTCCCTACGGACCCTCCGGGATCGTCAAATCACGGGTCCGGATCTCTTTACCTAAAATGTTGACCGAAGTCAAATTTATTCATTTCGAGGTCAAAACTTAGCAATTTTCACAAGATTTCACATTTAAGCTTTCCGGCTACGCGCTCGGACTGCGCACACAAATCGAGGCAACTCTAAATGAGGTTTTTAAGGCCTCGGAGACACATATTTCAATTAGAAACAGGTGATAACCTTTTTGGGTCATCACATACAGCCATTTAATGCCACAATACGGGCTTGAACTAGCCTAATAGACTTGGTCAGCTTTAATCGAGTGCCTTGGTGATGGGTTTTCAATGTCTTTTCCTGATGCTTCTTATGTTTTGATGATCTAACAAACTTGTTGTAAAGAACCAGATAGAAAACCTGGCCCACATGGTGTACATTTCAACTGACCTGGTCCAAGTCTGAAAATCAGCAAATAAATGAACGACCATAGGGAGGAACACAATAGGGACGTGGTGACCTTGTCCCTTAGGGTTCTCCGACAAATGTACAAGTCAGTGACTGTCCACAATCATTATAAAGAGAAACACAACAAGGACCTGGTCCTTTAGGGTTCTCTTACAGAAGTACAGGTCAATTGTACAGCTGGAACGTAGCAGCAGAAAGTGACCATCTCGCCACTATTACAAAAGAGGAACAGAACTAGGACCTGGTCCGATAGTGTTCTCTGATAGAAGTACAAGTCGACTATGCATCTAGAACACAACTACACAGAAGTGGCTGTGCAGACAGTATAACAGTCACTTCTCATTGGGAAAAAGCGTGTACCAAGAATTGACACCACTATCTATTGTGATGTCTTTTGTGATATAACAACCTAGTGCAAGGCACAACTTCCTTTGTGCATTCAGTAATATTCTCTCAAGCATAACAGTGTTTATCCAACATTGAAGTCACTGGTGTGTCAAGAACTAGAAGACAACTCCACTAAAGATCAGTCTGTTATTGAGTTTATGTATAACCGTAGTTGAGTTGTAATCTTGTCATTTTATCTTCATTATATTTCCTAGTTTGCTTTCTTAGAAGCTTTGTCTTAGGAAAAAACCAAAAATCTGTAAACTTCCGAGTTTATGTTGTGACTAGGAATAGTCATAAGTTTAAAGCCTTTGTAACTAGGAGAGTTATAAAGTGGCTTGTGGTGAGAGCATCACAAGTTAGTTTAAGTCTGTGTAATAGGGTTATTGCAAAGTGGCTTGTAATAGGGAGATTGCAAGTTAGTGAAGTTAAAAGCCTACAAAAGTAGGTCGTGGTTTTTTGATCCCCTTGTGTGGGATTTTTCCACGTAAAAATCCCTTGTCTTCTTTACGTTCAGTTTCCAGAAGTTTTCTTAGCATTACCTCATATAGGACCAGGTACTCTACAGTTTGGTGGACTCATATAAACTAACAATTGGTATCAGAGCAGGTTCTTTCTAAAAGGCTAGCACCTAGAAAGCATCTCAATGGCTGCTCCACCCAACTTTGAGGAAGGACAATCAACCTATAGACCTCCCAGATTCGATGGTTAGTACTATGGCTGGTGGAAGACCCACATGCATGATTTTATGATGGCAGAAGATTTAGAACTGTGGGACATCATTTGTGATGGTCCACATGTTCCCATGAAGAAGCTTGAAGAAACAGGATCAATGGTGCCGAAAGGCAGAAAAGAGTACAACGACATTGACCGAAAAGCTGTAGAAAAGAACTATCGTGCCAAGAAAATCTTGATGTGTGGCATAGGACCTGATGAATACAATAGAGTCTCAGCTTGTGACACTTCCAAAGAAATATGAGAAGTGTTGCAAACAGCACACGAAGGAACTACTCAAGTCAAACAGTCCACGATCGCCATGCTCACTACGAAATATGAGCTCTTTAGGATGAAGGATGATGAGTCTATACAAACTTGGAGATGTCATTCCCAGAAACAAGCTTGTAAGGAAAATCCTTAGTGTTCTACCCGGTTCTTGGGAAAGTAAGGTAAATGCCATCACTGAAGCTAAAGATCTACAAACTCTGACCATGGATGCGTTGATTGGTAATCTGAAGACATGCGAGATAAAAAGAAAGAAAGAAAGTGAAAGAAGAGAGCATAAGAAGGAAAAGAACCTGGTACTCAAAGCTGAAAGCAGTGACTCAAGTGATGAAGATAGTGACATGACCTATCTTACTAAAAGATTTCAAAAGATGGTTCAAAGAAATTGGGGTATACCAAAATGGGGTAGTTCAAGTAAAGCAAGGAACAACGATCTCTATCACAGATGTGGAAAGTCAGGGCATTTTATCAAAGACTTCCCACTCACGAAACAGGAGCAATACAAGCAAAATCCTGACAAAGCAGCAAAAAAGAACCTGGTTCTAGACAAACAATTCAATCGAAAAAGTGCTACTGACAATATTGTTAAGCAGGCTCTTGCTGCTTGGGGAGACTCCTCTAGTGAATCCAAAGGGGAACTAGATGCAGAAAATAGTTCCATGATGGCAGTGGAAACTGAAGCAATGAAGTATGATTCACTGTTCGTGTTGATGGCTTAGTCTGATGATGATGAAGAAGATGAAGACTATGAGGTAAACTTCAAGGATGTTCAGAGAAATCTGAAATCTTACTCTTCTAAGAAGATAAGGTCGTTAGCTAATGTCCTAATTGATGCCTATTATAGCCTTGTTAATAATAAGGAGATCCTGACAATAGAACTAGGAGAGGCCGAACAATCTAAAGATGATCTGGTGGTATGTGTAGTGGACCTAAATGAGACCATAGTTAATTTGAAAAATGAAAAGGAAGCCTTGAAAGAAAGAATAACTAGTGTGGAAAATGAGAGAGACGACCTGATGGTAGTAGTTGTTGACATAAAAGAAACAATAGAGGGTCTTAGCAATGAGAAACACTCCTTAGAAGGAAAAATTGCAACTACTAAGGAAGAGAGGAGTGACCTTTTATTGATATGCACCGATCTAGAGGAAATCATTGAGGAACTCAATAGAGAACATAGGAATGTGAGTCTTGGGAAAGGGAAGGAAGTAGCTAGTGAGTCACACATCATGCTTGAAAAGGAATTGACTGTTGTGAAAACCAGCCTATGTTGTGAACTCGAGAAGAATCAACAACTTCAAGCTTAATTGGAGAAAGTAATAATTGATCTTGAGAAATCCCTGAAGTGGACCGGTCCTCAGATGTTGTCACTGCCATGCATTTTAACAATAGTGGAAACAGGTAGGGCATTGGGTTCTAAAAGGAGAAAACTACTTACAACCCTCACAACAAGTATGTCACTGTACCTGATAACTGGCTATGTACCCACTATGGGAACAATGGGCATTTTAAAGAAAATTGCCAGGCCAGAGTTCAGTCTACTCAGAAAAACAAAGTGTTTACTGATAAAGTGACTACTAATAAAGTACCAGGTACCACTTGCAAGAAGTGGATGTTGCCTGCATGGACTAGGAAAGCCCTCATTCATCATTTCTATCATAATAAGGGACCCAAAGTAGTTTGGGTTTCTAAATCTAACCCTTGATTTGCATGTGTAGGGAGCAGTGAGAGGAATCAGTTTACGATGGATTATGGACTATGGATGCTTAAAGCACGTGACTGAAAACATCATGAATTTCCTCTCACTGAAAGCCCTGCTTAAAGGGAATGTATCCTTAAAAAAGAAGTAGAGGGTACATTCTCGGTGAATGTAAAGTTGGAAAGGTTCTTTGGCACTCAGGTGGGAACGTGTACTATGTGAATGGCCTAAAAGTACAGTTACCAATTTGATAACTAGCCAAGTGGTCTCAGTAGACAAAGGAAACGAGAACATCCACTCTGTTAACTATGAATCTCCATAAGCCGGTGGTATGAGATGGGTAAAGTCGAAACCTTGGCATGAAAGATTGGTGAATGCAAGCTTCTCACCTCCGAATAAATTAACTCAGAAAGTCCTGGTGCGTGGTCTGCCAAACTCAAGAGTCACCTGGACATGGTTCACAAAAAAAAGGAGGAGACGCTCGCGGTGTTAATGGTTCTTGTCAAGAAGATTCAAGTGAAAGCAAAAAGGAGGGGGAGTCACGCACAATTTCTCTACACCAAGGACTCCACAAAAAATGGTATTGCTGAAAGAAAGAACGACACTGGAAGATGTGGCATGGACAATGCTCATCGACTATGGAATCACCAAGAAATTCTGGGCAAAAGCAGTAAATGCTGCTTTCTACTTGGTGAACAGGTGTCTGAGCAGGTCCCTCCTGAATCAAAAACCCACTATGAGCTGCCAAATGGAAGAAAATGCCTTCTTGACTGAAACACAACTCATCTGAGAACCTTCTTGACTGAAAATGTCATGTTCTCGACAACGGGAATGATCAGCTTGGGAAGTTCAATACAAAAGACGAATGAAGGAATCCTTCGGGGGTACTCTCCACAAAGCAAGGCCACAAAGTCTACAACAAAGGACACATAAAATGGAATGAAGTGCTCATGGGGCATTCAACAAGATACCTTCCTCTAGCCAAGGAAGAAACGGTGATGATCAATATGATGAACCAACTCTGGTCACTGGAAAAATTTCTGAGGCTTCAAATAAGGAGGCTGACATAATGAGTAAGATGAAGGAGACAAGTGAAAGACAGTGTAATATTATCTTTCACTTCTCACAAGGAACCTGGTACTTCACTTACTACCACTGAAGCTGAAGAAAGAGTGGAGATGCAGCTCATGGCACTCTACAAGCAACAGAACAAGAGTGTGGGGAAATCAAAATTAACCTCCCAACTTCCCCTACCAATCAAACCTCAGTCCCAAATTGAAAACACAAAAACTCCCATCTATGTAACAATTCAATCATTCTCTTGTATTCTAGAGTTAGATAAGAATTTAAAAACTCAAAAAAAAATTCCTTATGTATCCCCACTCCAGAATAGAATCTAAAGTCAAGTCCTTAAGAATCCTACTTGAAGGCTGCCCAAAGAAATTTGAGATACCTTAAGGGAACTCAGGATCTGGTCATGTGTTACCCTTCAGGTGACAGTTTTTAATCCTGTTGGGTATGATGATATTAACTCTGCAGGTTGTCTTTTGAAAAGAAAGAGCACTTCTGGAATGGTCCACTTGCCATGTTTGACGAGACCAATGTGCATAGGATTTTTCTACTCGTACTCAGTCAAATTCTAGTATAGTTTATAATATTGTCCCATAAAGATTGGTTAATCTAGGCTACAAACTTTTAATATTTTTACTACTATTTGAGAGAACCAAATTGATTAAAGGTGAGTTTTAAAACTTGTTAATTAATTAATTAAAGCAAAGCAAACAATTTCTGAAAGATTTATAATTTAAAAGGGTTGGGAATCGTTGAATTCACTTGATAATATTATTACAATAAAATCTCAATTTCTACATGTATTTCTCTAAAGAATAATTGCTTATTGCTAATACAATTACATTTGTTCACTAAGAAAAAGTCAATTAGTAGCACTCCATGAGATTATGTAATTAATTGAGTTAAAACTAGTGACGATCAAACCGAAATATTTTTTTGCTTGAATTGTGCTAAAAGGTAGTAAAAACTTCGTGAGAATACTTTTACTAAAAATCAGTAATCTTGCCTACAACAATTCCTCCGTGAGAATTAAAAATGAGACAAACAAGATTACAGATTTGAAATAAGAGATTTACTAAAATTTATTCTCACTCTACTATTTTATTCATTGGTTATTATATATTAATTTTGCTCCGTGAGAATTAAAAAATTAATACAAGAATAACTGAAATAAAATATATAGAAGTGATAATAATGATTAGTTAGAAACCATTATTTCAGCACAGTATGAATTATACAATGAAAATTTCAAGCCAAGGATGTATTAAAACTGAAATAATATTATAAAAATATATATCAAGCTTCATCAACTATCCCAACAGAAGAGATTACTCCATTATGGAGTATTTAAATCTCACAACAAAAAGGAATTCTAGAATATTTCCAATTCTCTTAGAAAATCCAAAAACTAATAAGAATAAAATAAAATAGTTAAAGAAAGAAGTTAAGACCAAAGTTTAGATAAAAGTAGTTCTCCTCCTTCTCCCCTCTTCCGATGCCAAATTGCATTCTATTTATAGATAAATCTTGCAAGCATTAAATGATTAGACGTGTCCAAGGAATAAGCTTGGACACGTCTGAAGAGTGAGCTTGGATGTGTCCGAGGAGTGAGCTTGGATGTATCTGAAGACATGAGCTTGGACGTGTCTAAAGACATGAGCTTGGATACGTCTGAAGACATGAGCTTGGACACGTCCAAGATAGGATCTTGGATGTATCTGAACTTCAATTATAGGCTTCCGTTTCCCATCTCAATTCTTGTGCTTGCCATAGCAGACTTTCATCGAGTATTTTGTCTTTTCCTTCTGTTATTTTTAATCTTTTTTTTCTGCAAAAATAGTTAGAAACAGGCAAAATACTAAATATAAATTTAAGTATATTATTTAAAGCAGAATGTTAATAATATATAATAAGTAAATATTTTATATTCATCAAATTCCCCTATGCTTGAACCATTGCTCGTCCTCGAGGAGAATAACTTTATTAGTAATTATTGTTTCTTGTAAAGTAGAAAATTGAAAACATAAAAATTTACATAAAGTTCAACGCCAATAACATTTTCAAGTTCACCAAATCTTTACCTTGAATCTGCTTCTGCTTTTATTTAGCAAAAGAAATTTTGCATCTCGTATTCATGATGAACCTTTTGAGATTGATAACTTTATGATCACAAATTTTGAGTTTCTCAAATGTTTCCATAAGCTTGCCCTTCATGTCAGTCTCCACTAATATACGATCAACATTGATTTCTAAAATCTTCTTAGGACTTTTTTGGTTTTGTAATATTTGGCTTAATGCTAGTAAGGGTAAAGGATATATTTATAGTGACTTGATCTTTCCAGCTTTATCATAAGAGTTAATTTTTTTGTCAACCACGAATTTATTTCGCAAGCATTTATACATTTTTTTTTGTTTTTTGTATGGGACATTCATATATACATGAAGCACAGTTTTTCAGAATGCCTATTTTTTTCATTTTTTTTCATAATTCTCCATCCCTTGCTTTGATAACCATTTCTACTCAACTATAGATAGCATGGAAAGAGTAAGAATATTACTTTTGTATTTTTCCTTACTATTCTTTTCATGACGGTGTAGCAAAAATATTGAAGGCTCAAATTTGGGTGCTAAAAGGATATATATGTACATTTTTTTTCTTTTCGGAACAAAGAGGCTAAAAAAAAGTTAAGCAAAGAAAGCCTAAATTTTAAAAATTAATGTTGTCTGAAATTTCGCCTCGATAGACATTTAGGGCAAGTTCTAACTAAATTATATTGATTCTACCTGTTTGTGGTCATAATGCTTCTCAATTTCAACAATTTCTCATATTTGGAGATACTCATCCTTTGCCTTCATAAAAACAAAAATCACAAACTTGGAAGTTAGATGGCATAAATGAAGAAAATTATGTTCAACGGTATGTAAAATTTTATCTTAACACTTTAAAACCGTACAAGAGCAATACTTACGAATAAAGGATGATTATAAACTAAAGAAAATTAGTTATGCATAGATAAATATATTAGAAAATCCTTATATATATATATATATATATATATATATATATATATATATATATATATATATATATAGAGAGAGAGAGAGAGAGAGAGAGAGAGAGAGAGAGAGAGAGAGAGAGAGAGAGAGAGATTTGACTTTCAAATTTACAATTATAGGAGAAAGTTTGAAAGAAACTGTGACCATACATGTTCTATGTGTAATAGACTGAACTAATTTAACACTTTAACAGTCATAAAGTGTTGGTTATGAATATAAACCAGAAAATTTACCTGTGCCAACATTCAAATTGATTTATTAAATGGCTAACCAACCAGTTACTTAGGCATACCGATCACCATGGAGTTACTCCTATGTAGGTGATATTGTTTTTTGTAGAGGCCTTCATGAGATGGTCCGGTTGTACAATAACCTGAATTTTGACCAGATTAATTGGTTAAGCATTTAATTACCCAAATTTGTATCGGAATTATGAGGCTCCATTGCTTCACCCTCAATGGCTACGGGTAAGGTATCATAGTTCTGAGTTTAACGTCGTCAGCTCGACTTATTAATTTTGAAATTCATTAGTCTATCAAAGTGACCGACTGATTTTGCTCAAAATGTCCTCCAAAGTACATTTTTTAGCATGTGTCCATTCACCTTAAACTTGTCTCCTCCATTATTTTGCTGAATTTCAATTGTACCATATGGAGTTACATCTGTAACATCGTAAGGACCTGTCCACCTGGATTTCAACTTTCCTGGGAATAGCCTGAGTCGACTATTGTAAAGAAGTACCTGATTTCCCACTTGAAAACTTTTATGTCGGATCAAATTGTCATGCCAGATTTTTGTTTTTTCTTTGAAAATTCTTCCATTTTCATAAGGTACTAAACTTAGTTCTTCCAACTCATTAATCTGAAAAAATCTATTTTTACCAGCAGAGGCTAATTAAAAGTTTAGTGCTTTTAGTGCCCAAAAAGCTTTGTGTTCTAATTCAACTGGCAAATGAAAAGCTTTCCCAAAGGCTAATCTATATGGGGATGTTCCAATTGATTTTTTAAACGTCGTTTGGTATGCTTATAATGCATCATCTAATTTTAAAGCCCAGTCTTTTCTTGAGATTCCAACTGTTTTTTCGAGAATTCATTTTAACTCACAGCTGAAAACTTCAACTTCCCCTTGAGTTTGAGCATGATATGGTGTTCATTTTTTATAAGTCACACCATATTTTGTCAGCAAAACAGAAAATTGTCTATTCATAAAATGAGTCCCTTGGTCACTAATGATGACTCATGGTGTGCCAAATATAGTAAAAATATTTTTCTTGAGAATATTGCAGACAGTTCGAGCATCATTTTTCCTAGTGGGAATGGCTTCAACCCATCTTGACACATAATCCACGTCCACAAGGATATATTCAAAAGAATGAGAAGAAGGAAAAAGACTCATGAAATCTATTCCCCAAACATAAAATATTTCACATACATGTATTGATTGTAATGGCATCTCATCTCTCTTAGTGATGTTACCTGTTCTCTGACACTTGTCACATTGTGTAGCATATGCTCAGGCATCTTTAAAGAGAGTCGGCCAGAAAAATCCGGCTTTCAAAACTTTAAAGGTTGTTCGATTTGCTGCATAATGTCCTCCAATTGCTCCATCATGACAGTGATATAAAAACTTTACTCATCTCATCTTCAGGTACACATCTTTTAATGATATTATCTACGCAATTTTTAAACAAGTAAGGTTCATTCCACAAATAATACTTTGCATCAGATATAAGCTTTTTTCTTTGCTGGTAAGAGAGATCTCGGGGTGTCCACTTTCCAACCAAGTAGTTTGCAATATCTGCAAACCAGGGTGGTTGAGTCACAATTGAGTTAACTGAAAAAATATGTTCATCAGGAAATTCTTCCTTTATTTAGCTAAACTCAAGGGGTGGGGGGGATTTTCCAATCTAGACAAATGGTCAGCTACTTGATTTTCTATTCCCTTTTTGTCTTTTATCTCAAGGTCAAATTCTTGTAGAAGTAAAATCAATCTTAACAATCTAGGTCGAGCATCTTTCTTTACTAAGAGTATTTAAAAGTTGCATGATCAGTAAAAACAATGACCTTGGTTCCTATCAAATAAGATCGAAACTTATCAAAAGCAAATACTACTGCTAGTAGCTCTTTTTTTGTTGTGGCATAATTTAGTTGAGCCTCATCCGTTGTTCTACTAGCATAGTAAATGGGACGAAAGATCTTATCCTCTCTATGGCCTAAAACAGCTCCAATTGCTATATCACTAGCATCACACATGACCTCAAAAGGTTTATTCCAGTATGGGGACAAACCTATAGGGGCGGTTGATAACTTTTCCCTAAGGGTCTCAAATGCTTTCAAACAATCACCTGAAAAATCAAACTTAATATCTTTCATCAAAAGGTTAGTCAACAGCTTTAAAATCTTTGAAAACACTTTTATGAACCGTCTGTAAAATCCTGCATGACCTAGAAAGCTTCTGATGCCTTTAACAGTTATGGGAAGGGGTACTCCTGCTATAAGATTAATTTTAGCCTTATCAACTTCTATCCCTTTAGCAGTGATTTTATGTCCCAAAATAATTCCCTCAGCAAACATAAAATGATATTTTCCCAATTAAGAATCAAGTTTGTCTCTTCACATCTCTTAAGAACTAAGGTCAAGTGTTGAAGACAATCCTCAAATGTTTTGCCAAAGAGTGTAAAATCATCCATAAAAAATTCAAGAAAATTTTCAATTATGTCAGAAAAAATTGCTGACATGCAACGCTGAAATGTAGCAGGGGCGTTGAATAGACCAAATGGCATTCTCCTATAGGCATATGTTCCATGAGGACATGTGAAAGTTGTTTTGTCCTGATCTTCAGGTGCAATTGGTATTTGGTTATACCCTTAATAGCCATCAAGAAAATAGTAAAAACCATATCCTACAATTCTTTCTAACATTTGATCAATAAATGGTAAAGGAAAATGATCTTTCTAGTAGCATCATTGAGACGTCTGTAATCAAGACAAACTCTCCATCCTGTGATGGTCCTGGTAGGTATGAGTTCATTACATTCATTTTTTATAACAGTCATACCTCTTTTCTTTGGTACTACCTGAACTGGGCTTACCCAAGGGCTGTCTGAAATGGGATAGATAATACCTTCTGCCAAAAGCTTTACGATCTCCTTTTTTACTACTTCCTGCATTGCTGGATTCAATCTCCTTTGGGGATGGACTATTGTCATGTAGCTATCCTACATAAGGATTTTGTTCGTACAAACAGCTGGA